>NW_027103071.1:87500-687500 GCF_040182565.1 Anser cygnoides | reverse complement strand
ACCACTGGGGATGCAGTGCAGTGAGTCCAGAGAGTGCACTGGCAGCACTGGGGATGCACTGCAGCGAGTCCAGAGAGTGCACTGGCACCACTGGGGATGCACTGCAGTGAGTCCAGAGAGTGCACTGGCACCACTGGGGATGCACTGCAGTGACTCGAAGGAGTGCACTGGCACCACTGCGGATGCACTGCAGTGAGTCCGGAGAGTGCCCTGGCACCACTGGTGATGCAGTGCAGTGAGTCCAGAGAGTGCAGTGGCACCACTGGGGATGCAGTGCAGTGAGTCCAGAGAGTGCACTGGTACCACTGGGGATGCAATGCAGTGAGTCCAGAGAGTGCACTGGCACCACTGGGGATGCAGTGCAGTGACTCCAGAGAGTGCATTGGCACCACTGGGGATGCACTACAGTGAGTCCAGAGAGTGCACTGTCAGCACTGGGGATGAAGTGCAGTGAGTCCAGAGAGTGTACTGGCACCACTGGGGATGCAGTGCACTGAGTGCAGAGAGTGCACTGGCACCACTGGGGATGCAGTGCAGTGAGTCCAGAGAGTGCACTGGCACCAACTGGAGCTGCACTGCAGTGAGTCCAGAGAGTGAGAGGGGATGCACTGAGAGTGCACTGGCACTGGGGATGCACTGCAGTGAGTCCAGAGAGTGCACTGGCACCAGTGGGGATGCAGTGCAGTGAGTCCAGAGACTGCACTGGCACCAACTGGAGCTGCACTGCAGTGAGTCCTGAGAGTGCACTGGCACCACTGGGGATGCACTACAGTGAGTCCAGAGACTACACTGGCACCACTGGGGATGCAGTGCAGTGAGTCCAGAGAGTGCACTGGCACCACTGGGGATGCAGTACAGTGAGTCCAGATAGTGCACTGGCACCACTGGGTATGCAGTGCATGAGTGCAGAGAGTGCACTGGCACCACTGGGGATGCAGTGCAGTGAGTCCAGAGAGTGGACTGGCACCAGTGGGGATGCAGTGCAGTGAGTCCAGAGAGTGCACTGGCACCAGTGGGGATGGAGTGCAGTGAGTCCAGAGAGTGCACTGGCTCCACTGGGGATGAACTGTAGTGAGTCCAGAGACTGCACAGGCACCAGTGGGGATGCACTGCAGTGAGTCCAGACAGTGCACTGGCACCACTGGGGATGCAGTGCAGTGAGTCCAGAGAGTGCACTGGCACCACTGGGGATGCAATGCAGTGAGTCCAGAGAGTGCACTGGCACCACTGGGGATGCACTGCAGTGAGTCCAGAGAGTGCACTGGCACCACTGGGAATGCAGTGCAGTGACTCAGAGAGTGCACTGGCACCACTGGGGATGCACTGCAATGAGTCCAGATAGTGCACTGGCACCACTGGGGATGCAGTGCAATGAGTGCAGAGAGTGCACTGGCACCACTGGGGATGCAGTGCAGTGAGTCCAGAGAGTGCACTGGCACCACTGGGGATGCAGCGCAGTGAGTCCACAGAGTGCACTGGCACTACTGGGGATGCACTGCAGTGAGTCCAGAGAGTGCACTGGCACCACTGGGGATGCAGTGCAGTGAGTCCAGAGAGTGCACTGGCACCACTGGGGATGCAGTGCAGTGAGTGCAGAGAGTGCACTGGCACCACTGGGGATGCACTGCAGTGAGTCCAGAGAGTGCACTGGCACCACAGGTGATGCAGTGCAGTGAGTCCAGAGAGTGCCCTGGCACCACTGGGGATGCACCCCGGTGAGCCCAGAGATTGCACTGGCACCACTGGGGATGCACTGCAGTGAGTGCAGAGAGTGCACTGGCACCACTGGGGATGCACTGCAGTGAGGGCAGAGAGTGCACTGGGACCACTGGGGATGCAGTGCAGTGAGTCCAGAGAGTGCCCTGGCACCACTGGGGATGCAGTGCAGTGAGTCCAGAGAGTGCACTGGCACCACTGAGGATGCAGTGCAGTGACTCCAGAGAGTGCACTGGCACCACTGGGGATGCAGTGCAGTGAGTCCAGAGAGTGCACTGGCACCACTGGGGATGCAATGCGGTGAGTCCAGAGAGTGCACTGGCACCACTGGGGATGCAGTGCAGTGAGTCCAGAGAGTGCACTGGCACCACTGGGGATGCACTGCAGTGAGGGTAGAGAGTGCACTGGCACCACTGGGGATGCAGTGCAGTGAGTGCAGAGAGTGCACTGGCACCACTGGGGATGCACTGCAGTGAGGGCAGAGAGTGCACTGGCACCACTGGGGATGCAGTGCAGTGAGTCCAGAGAGTGCACTGACACCACTGGGGATGCAGTGCGGTGAGTTCAGAGAGTGCACTGGCACCACTGGGGATGCACTGAAGTGAGTCCAGAGAGTGCACTGGCACCACAGGTGATGCAGTGCAGTGAGTACAGAGAGTGCACTGGCACCACTGGGGATGCACTGCAGTGATTCCAGAGAGTGCACTGGCACCACTGGGGATGCAGTGCAGTGAGTCCAGAGAGTGCACTGGCACCACTGGGGATGCACTGCAGTGACTCGAAAGAGTGCACTGGCACCACTGGGGATGCCGTGCAGTGAGTCCAGAGAGTGCACTGGCACCACTGGGGATGCAGTGCAGTGACTCGAAAGAGTGCACTGGCACCACTGCGGAATCACTGCAGTGAGTCCGGAGAGTGCCCTGGCACCAATGGTGATGCAGTGCAGTGAGTCCAGAGAGTGCACTGGCACCACTGCGGATGCACTGCAGTGAGTCCAGAGAGTGCACTGGCACCACTGGGGATGCAGTGCACTGAGTCCAGAGAGTGCACTGGCACCACTGGCGATGCCGTGCAGTGAGTCCAGAGAGTGCACTGGCAGCACTGGGGATGCACTGCAGTGAGTCCAGAGAGTGCTCTGGCACCACTGGGGATGCAGTTCAGTGAGTCCAGAGAGTGCACTGGCACCACTGGGGATACACTGCAGTGACTCCAGAGAGTGCACTGGCACCACTGGGGATGCACTGCAGTGAGTCCAGAGAGTGCACTGGCACCACTGGGGATGCAGTGCAGTGAGTCCAGAGACTGCACTGGCACCAACTGGAGCTGCACTGCAGTGAGTCCTGAGATTGCACTGGCACCACTGGGGATGCACTACAGTGAGTCCAGAGAGTGGACTGGCACCACTGTTCATGCAGTGCAGTGAGTCCAAAGAGTGCACTGGCACCACTGGGTATGCAGTGCATGAGTGCAGAGAGTCCACTGGCACCACTGGGGATGCAGTGCAGTGAGTCCAGAGAGTGGACTGGCACCAGTGGGGATGGAGTGCAGTGAGTCCAGAGAGTGCCCTGGCACCACTGGGGATGCAGTGCAGTGAGTCCAGAGAGTGCACTGGCTCCACCGGGGATGAACTGTAGTGAGTCCAGAGACTGCACAGGCACCACTGGGGATGCAGTGCAGTGACTCCAGAGAGTGCACTGGCACCACTGCGGATGCACTGCAGTGAGTGCAGAGAGTGCACTGGCACCACTGGGGATGCAATGCAGTGAGTCCAGAGAGTGCACTGGCACCACTGGGGATGCAATGCGATGAGTCCACAGAGTGCACGGGCACCACTGGGGATGCACTGCAGTGAGTCCAGAGAGTGCACTGACACCACTGGGGATGCAGTGCAGTGATTCCGGAGAGTGCACTGGCACCACTGGGGATGCAGTGCAGTGAGTCCAGAGAGGGCACTGGCACCACTGGGGATGCACTGCAGTGAGTCCAGAGAGTGCACTGGCAGCACTGGGGATGCACTGCAGTGAGTCCAGAGAGTGCACTGGCACCACTGGGGATGCACTGCAGTGACTCGAAAGAGTGCACTGGCACCACTGCGGATGCACTGCAGTGAGTCCGGAGAGTGCCCTGGCATCACTGCGGATGCAGTGCAGTGAGTGCAGAGAGTGCACTGGCACCACTGGGGATGCAGTGCAGTGAGTCCAGAGAGTGCACTGGCACCACTGGGGATGCAGCGCAGTGAGTCCAGAGAGTGCACTGGCACTACTGGGGATGCACTGCGGTAAGTCCAGAGAGTGCACTGGCACCACTGCGGATGCACTGCAGTGAGTCCAGAGAGTACACTGGCACCACTGGGGATGCAGTGCAGTGAGTCCAGAGAGTGCACTGGCACCACTGGGGATGCAGTGCAGTGAGTGCAGAGAGTGCACTGGCACCACTGGGGATGCAGTGCAGTGAGTGCAGAGAGTGCACTGTCTCCACTGGGGATGCAGTGCAGTGAGTCCAGAGAGTGCACTGGCACCACTGGGGATGCACCCCGGTGAGCCCAGAGATTGCACTGGCACCACTGGGGATGCACTGCAGTGAGTGCAGAGAGTGCACTGGCACCACTGGGGATGAACTGCAGTGACTCGAAAGAGTGCACTGGCACCACTGCGGATGCACTGCAGTGAGTCCGGAGAGTGCACTGGCAGCACTGGGGATGCACTGCAGTGAGTCCAGAGAGTGCACTGGCACCACTGGGGATGCAGTGCAGTGAGTCCAGAGACTGCACTGGCACCAACTGGAGCTGCACTGCAGTGAGTCCTGAGATTGCACTGGCACCACTGGGGATGCACTACAGTGAGTCCAGAGACTACACTGGCACCACTGGGGATGCAGTGCAGTGAGTCCAGAGAGTGCACTGGCACCACTGTTCATGCAGTGCAGTGAGTCCAAAGAGTGCACTGGCACCACTGGGTATGCAGTGCATGAGTGCGGAGAGTCCACTGGCACCACTGGGGATGCAGTGCAGTGAGTCCAGAGAGTGGACTGGCACCAGTGGGGATGGAGTGCAGTGAGTCCAGAGAGTGCACTGGCACCACTGGGGATGCAGTGCAGTGAGTCCAGAGAGTGCACTGGCTCCACCGGGGATGAACTGTAGTGAGTCCAGAGACTGCACAGGCACCACTGGGGATGCAGTGCAGTGAGTCCAGAGAGTGCACTGGCACCACTGCGGATGCACTGCAGTGAGTGCAGAGAGTGCACTGGCACCACTGGGGATGCAATGCAGTGAGTCCAGAGAGTGCACTGGCACCACTGGGGATGCACTGCAGTGAGTCCAGAGAGTGCACGGGCACCACTGGGGATGCAGTGCACTGAGTCCAGAGAGTGCACTGGCACCACTGGTGATGCAGTGCAGTGAGTCCAGAGAGTGCACTGGCACCACTGGCGATGCAGTGCAGTGAGTCCAGAGAGTGCACTGGCAGCACTGGGAATGCAATGCAGTGAGTCCAGAGAGTGCTCTGGCACCACTGGGGATGCAGTTCAGTGAGTCCAGAGAGTGCACTGGCACCACTGGGGATGCACCCCGGTGAGCCCAGAGATTGCACTGGCACCACTGGGGATGCACTGCAGTGAGTGCAGAGAGTGCACAGGCACCACTGGGGATGCACTGCAGTGAGGGCAGAGAGTGCACTGGGACCACTGGGGATGCAGTGCAGTGAGTCCAGAGAGTGCCCTGGCACCACTGGGGATGCAGTGCAGTGAGTCCAGAGAGTGCACTGGCACCACTGAGGATGCAGTGCAGTGAGTCCAGAGAGTGCACTGGCACCACTGGGGATGCAGTGCAGTGAGTCCAGAGAGTGCACTGGCACCACTGGGGATGCAATGCGGTGAGTCCAGAGAGTGCACTGGCACCACTGGGGATGCAGTGCAGTGAGTCCAGAGAGTGCACTGGCACCACTGGGGATGCACTGCAGTGAGGGCAGAGAGTGCACTGGCACCACTGGGGATGCAGTGCAGTGAGTTCAGAGAGTGCACTGGCACCACTGGGGATGCACTGCAGTGAGTGCAGAGAGTGCACTGGCACCACTGGGGATGCAGTGCAGTGAGTCCAGAGATGCACTGGCACCACTGGTGATGCAATGCGATGAGTCCACAGAGTGCACTGGCACCACAGGGGATGCAGTGCAGTGAGTCCAGAGAGTGCACTGACACCACTGGGGATGCAGTGCGGTGAGTTCAGAGAGTGCACTGGCACCACTGGGGATGCACTGCAGTGAGTCCAGAGAGTGCACTGGCACCACAGCTGATGCAGTGAATTGAGTCCAGAGAGTGCACTGGCACCACTGGGGATGCACTGCAGTGAGTCCAGAGAGTGCACTGGCACCACTGGGGATGCAGTGCAGTGAGTCCAGAGAGTGCACTGGCACCACTGGGGATGCAGTGCAGTGAGTCCAGAGAGTGCACTGGCACCACTGGGGATGCAGTGCAGTGAGTCCAGAGAGTGCACTGGCACCACTGGGGATGCACTGCAGTGACTCGAAAGAGTGCACTGGCACCACTGCGGATGCACTGCAGTGAGTCCGGAGAGTGCCCTGGCACCAATGGTGATACAGTGCAGTGAGTCCAGAGAGTGCAGTGGCACCACTGGGGATGCAGTGCAGTGAGTCCAGAGAGTGCACTGGCACCACTGGGGATGCAGTGCAGTGAGTCCAGAGAGTGCACTGGCACCACTGGGGATGCAGTGCACTGAGTCCAGAGAGTGCACTGGCACCACTGGTGATGCAGTGCAGTGAGTCCAGAGAGTGCACTGGCACCACTGGCGATGCAGTGCAGTGAGTCCAGAGAGTGCACTGGCAGCACTGGGGATGCACTGCAGTGAGTCCAGAGAGTGCTCTGGCACCACTGGGGATGCAGTTCAGTGAGTCCAGAGAGTGCACTGGCACCACTGGGGATGCACTGCAGTGAGTCCAGAGAGTGCACTGGCACCACTGGGGATGCAGTGCAGTGAGTCCGGAGACTGCACTGGCACCAACTGGAGCTGCACTGCAGTGAGTCCTGAGATTGCACTGGCTCCACTGGGGATGCACTACAGTGAGTCCAGAGACTACACTGGCACCACTGGGGATGCAGTGCAGTGAGTCCAGAGAGTGCACTGGCACCACTGTTCATGCAGTGCAGTGAGTCCAGAGAGTGCACTGGCACCACTGTTCATGCAGTGCAGTGAGTCCAAAGAGTGCACTGGCACCACTGGGTATGCAGTGCATGAGTGCAGAGAGTCCACTGGCACCACTGGGGATGCAGTGCAGTGAGTCCAGAGAGTGCCCTGGCACCACTGGGGATGCAGTGCAGTGAGTCCAGAGAGTGCACTGGCTCCACCGGGGATGAACTGTAGTGAGTCCAGAGACTGCACAGGCACCACTGGGGATGCAGTGCAGTGACTCCAGAGAGTGCACTGGCACCACTGGGGATGCAGTGCAGTGAGTGCAGAGAGTGCACTGGCACCACTGGGGATGCAATGCAGTGAGTCCAGAGAGTGCACTGGCACCACTGGGGATGCACTGCAGTGAGTCCAGAGAGTGCACTGGCACCACTGGGGATGCAGTGCAGTGATTCCAGAGAGTGCACTGGCACCACTGGGGATGCAGTGCAGTGAGTCCAGAGAGTGCACTGGCACCACTGGGGATGCACTGCAGTGAGTCCAGAGAGTGCACTGGCAGCACTGGGGATGCACTGCAGTGAGTCCAGAGAGTGCACTGGCACCACTGGGGATGCACTGCAGTGACTCGAAAGAGTGCACTGGCACCACTGCGGATGCACTGCAGTGAGGCCGGAGAGTGCCCTGGTACCACTGGGGATGCAGTGCAGTGAGTGCAGAGAGTGCACTGGCACCACAGGGAATGCACTGCAGTGAGTCCAGAGAGTGCACTGGCACCACTGGGGATGCAGCGCAGTGAGTCCAGAGAGTGCACTGGCACTACTGGGGATGCACTGCGGTAAGTCCAGAGAGTGCACTGGCACCACTGCGGATGCACTGCAGTGAGTCCAGAGAGTGCACTGGCACCACTGCGGATGCAGTGCAGTGAGTCCAGAGAGTGCACTGGCACCACTGGGGATGCAGTGCAGTGAGTGCAGAGAGTGCACTGGCACCACTGGGGATGCAGTGCAGTGAGTCCAGAGAGTGCACTGTCACCACTGGGCATGCAGTGCAGTGAGTCCAGAGAGTGCACTGGCACCACTGGGGATGCACCCCGGTGAGCCCAGAGATTGCACTGGCACCACTGGGGATGCAGGGCAGTGAGTGCAGTCCAGAGAGTGCTGGCACCACTGGGGATGCAGTGAGTGCAGAGAGTGCACTGGCACCACTGGGGATGCACTGCAGTGAGGGCAGAGAGTGCACTGGGACCACAGGGGATGCAGTGCAGTGAGTCCAGAGAGTGCCCTGGCACCACTGGGGATGCAGTGCAGTGAGTCCAGAGAGTGCACTGGCACCACTGAGGATGCAGTGCAGTGACTCCAGAGAGTGCACTGGCACCACTGGGGATGCAGTGCAGTGAGTCCAGAGAGTGCACTGGCACCACTGGGGATGCAATGCGGTGAGTCCAGAGAGTGCACTGGCACCACTGGGGATGCAGTGCAGTGAGTCCAGAGAGTGCACTGGCACCACTGGGGATGAACTGCAGTGACTCGAAAGAGTGCACTGGCACCACTGCGGATGCACTGCAGTGAGTCCGGAGAGTGCACTGGCAGCACTGGGGATGCACTGCAGTGAGTCCAGAGAGTGCACTGGCACCACTGGGGATGCAGTGCAGTGAGTCCAGAGACTGCACTGGCACCAACTGGAGCTGCACTGCAGTGAGTCCTGAGATTGCACTGGCACCACTGGGGATGCACTACAGTGAGTCCAGAGACTACACTGGCACCACTGGGGATGCAGTGCAGTGAGTCCAGAGAGTGCACTGGCACCACTGTTCATGCAGTGCAGTGAGTCCAAAGAGTGCACTGGCACCACTGGGTATGCAGTGCATGAGTGCGGAGAGTCCACTGGCACCACTGGGGATGCAGTGCAGTGAGTCCAGAGAGTGGACTGGCACCAGTGGGGATGGAGTGCAGTGAGTCCAGAGAGTGCACTGGCACCACTGGGGATGCAGTGCAGTGAGTCCAGAGAGTGCACTGGCTCCACCGGGGATGAACTGTAGTGAGTCCAGAGACTGCACAGGCACCACTGGGGATGCAGTGCAGTGAGTCCAGAGAGTGCACTGGCACCACTGCGGATGCACTGCAGTGAGTGCAGAGAGTGCACTGGCACCACTGGGGATGCAATGCAGTGAGTCCAGAGAGTGCACTGGCACCACTGGGGATGCACTGCAGTGAGTCCAGAGAGTGCACGGGCACCACTGGGGATGCAGTGCACTGAGTCCAGAGAGTGCACTGGCACCACTGGTGATGCAGTGCAGTGAGTCCAGAGAGTGCACTGGCACCACTGGCGATGCAGTGCAGTGAGTCCAGAGAGTGCACTGGCAGCACTGGGAATGCAATGCAGTGAGTCCAGAGAGTGCTCTGGCACCACTGGGGATGCAGTTCAGTGAGTCCAGAGAGTGCACTGGCACCACTGGGGATACACTGCAGTGACTCCAGAGAGTGCACAGGCACCACTGGGGATACACTGCAGTGAGTCCAGAGAGTGCACTGGCACCACTGGGGATGCAGTGCAGTGAGTGCAGAGACTGCACTGGCACCAACTGGAGCTGCACTGCAGTGAGTCCTGAGATTGCACTGGCACCACTGGGGATGCACTACAGTGAGTCCAGAGACTACACTGGCACCACTGGGGATGCAGTGCAGTGAGTCCAGAGAGTGCACTGGCACCACTGTTCATGCAGTGCAGTGAGTCCAAAGAGTGCACTGGCACCACTGGGTATGCAGTGCATGAGTGCGGAGAGTCCACTGGCACCACTGGGGATGCAGTGCAGTGAGTCCAGAGAGTGGACTGGCACCAGTGGGGATGGAGTGCAGTGAGTCCAGAGAGTGCACTGGCACCACTGGGGATGCAGTGCAGTGAGTCCAGAGAGTGCACTGGCTCCACTGGGGATGAACTGTAGTGAGTCCAGAGACTGCACAGGCAGCACTGGGGATGCAGTGCAGTGACTCCAGAGAGTGCACTGGCACCACTGCGGATGCACTGCAGTGAGTGCAGAGAGTGCACTGGCACCACTGGGGATGCAATGCAGTGAGTCCAGAGAGTGCACTGGCACCACTGGGGATGCACTGCAGTGAGTCCAGAGAGTGCACGGGCACCACTGGGGATGCACTGCAGTGAGTCCAGAGAGTGCACTGACTCCACTGGGGATGCAATGCAGTGATTCCGGAGAGTGCACTGGCACCACTGGGGATGCAGTGCAGTGAGTCCAGAGAGTGCACTGGCACCACTGGGGATGCACTGCAGTGAGTCCAGAGAGTGCACTGGCACCACTGGGGATGCACTGCAGTGAGTGCAGAGAGTGCACTGGCACCACTGGGGATGCACTGCAGTGACTCGAAGGAGTGCACTGGCACCACTGCGGATGCACTGCAGTGAGTCCGGAGAGTGCCCTGGCACCACTGGTGATGCAGTGCAGTGAGTCCAGAGAGTGCAGTGGCACCACTGGGGATGCAGTGCAGTGAGTCCAGAGAGTGCACTGGTACCACTGGAGATGCAATGCAGTGAGTCCAGAGAGTGCACTGGCACCACTGGGGATGCAGTGCAGTGAGTCCAGAGAGTGCACTGGCACCACTGGGGATGCAGTGTACTGAGTGCAGAGAGTGCACTGGCACCACTGGGGATGCAGTGCAGTGAGTCCAGAGAGTGCACTGGCAGCACTGGGGATGCACTGCAGTGAGTCCAGAGAGTGCTCTGGCACCACTGGGGATGCAGTTCAGTGAGTCCAGAGAGTGCACTGGCACCACTGGGGATACACTGCAGTGACTCCAGAGAGTGCACTGGCACCACTGGGGATGCACTGCAGTGAGTCCAGAGAGTGCACTGGCAGCAGTGGGGATGCAGTGCAGTGAGTCCAGAGACTGCACTGGCACCAACTGGAGCTGCACTGCAGTGAGTCCTGAGATTGCACTGGCACCACTGGGGATGCAGTGCAGTGAGTCCAGAGAGTGCACTGGCACCTTGGGGATGCAGTGCAGTGAGTCCAGAGAGTACACTGGCACCACTGGGGATGCAGTGCAGTGAGTCCAGAGAGTGCACTGGCACCACTGGGGATGCAGTGCAGTGACTCCAGAGAGTGCACTGGCACCACTGGGGATGCAGTGCAGTGAGTCCAGAGAGTGCACTGGCACCACTGGGGATGCAGTGCAGTGAGTGCAGAGAGTGCACTGGCACCACTGGGGATGCAATGCAGTGAGTCCAGAGAGTGCACTGGCACCACAGGTGATGCAGTGCAGTGAGTCCAGAGAGTGCACTGGCACCACTGGGGATGCACCCCGGTGAGCCCAGAGATTGCACTGGCACCACTGGGGATGCACTGCAGTGAGTGCAGAGAGTGCACAGGCACCACTGGGGATGCACTGCAGTGAGGGCAGAGAGTGCACTGGGACCACTGGGGATGCAGTGCAGTGAGTCCAGAGAGTGCCCTGGCACCACTGGGGATGCAGTGCAGTGAGTCCAGAGAGTGCACTGGCACCACTGAGGATGCAGTGCAGTGACTCCAGAGAGTGCACTGGCACCACTGGGGATGCAGTGCAGTGAGTCCAGAGAGTGCACTGGCACCACTGGGGATGCAATGCGGTGAGTCCAGAGAGTGCACTGGCACCACTGGGGATGCAGTGCAGTGAGTCCAGAGAGTGCACTGGCACCACTGGGGATGCACTGCAGTGAGGGCAGAGAGTGCACTGGCACCACTGGGGATGCAGTGCAGTGAGTGCAGAGAGTGCACTGGCACCACTGGGGATGCACTGCAGTGAGTGCAGAGAGTGCACTGGCACCACTGGGGATGCAGTGCAGTGAGTCCAGAGATGCACTGGCACCACTGGTGATGCAATGCGATGAGTCCACAGAGTGCACTGGCACCACAGGGGATGCAGTGCAGTGAGTCCAGAGAGTGCACTGACACCACTGGGGATGCAGTGCGGTGAGTTCAGAGAGTGCACTGGCACCACTGGGGATGCACTGCAGTGAGTCCAGAGAGTGCACTGGCACCACAGCTGATGCAGTGAATTGAGTCCAGAGAGTGCACTGGCACCACTGGGGATGCACTGCAGTGAGTCCAGAGAGTGCACTGGCACCACTGGGGATGCAGTGCAGTGAGTCCAGAGAGTGCACTGGCACCACTGGGGATGCAGTGCAGTGAGTCCAGAGAGTGCACTGGCACCACTGGGGATGCAGTGCAGTGAGTCCAGAGAGTGCACTGGCACCACTGGGGATGCACTGCAGTGACTCGAAAGAGTGCACTGGCACCACTGCGGATGCACTGCAGTGAGTCCGGAGAGTGCCCTGGCACCAATGGTGATACAGTGCAGTGAGTCCAGAGAGTGCAGTGGCACCACTGGGGATGCAGTGCAGTGAGTCCAGAGAGTGCACTGGCACCACTGGGGATGCAATGCAGTGAGTCCAGAGAGTGCACTGGCACCACTGGGGATGCAGTGCACTGAGTCCAGAGAGTGCACTGGCACCACTGGTGATGCAGTGCAGTGAGTCCAGAGAGTGCACTGGCACCACTGGCGATGCAGTGCAGTGAGTCCAGAGAGTGCACTGGCAGCACTGGGGATGCACTGCAGTGAGTCCAGAGAGTGCTCTGGCACCACTGGGGATGCAGTTCAGTGAGTCCAGAGAGTGCACTGGCACCACTGGGGATGCACTGCAGTGAGTCCAGAGAGTGCACTGGCACCACTGGGGATGCAGTGCAGTGAGTCCGGAGACTGCACTGGCACCAACTGGAGCTGCACTGCAGTGAGTCCTGAGATTGCACTGGCTCCACTGGGGATGCACTACAGTGAGTCCAGAGACTACACTGGCACCACTGGGGATGCAGTGCAGTGAGTCCAGAGAGTGCACTGGCACCACTGTTCATGCAGTGCAGTGAGTCCAGAGAGTGCACTGGCACCACTGTTCATGCAGTGCAGTGAGTCCAAAGAGTGCACTGGCACCACTGGGTATGCAGTGCATGAGTGCAGAGAGTCCACTGGCACCACTGGGGATGCAGTGCAGTGAGTCCAGAGAGTGCCCTGGCACCACTGGGGATGCAGTGCAGTGAGTCCAGAGAGTGCACTGGCTCCACCGGGGATGAACTGTAGTGAGTCCAGAGACTGCACAGGCACCACTGGGGATGCAGTGCAGTGACTCCAGAGAGTGCACTGGCACCACTGGGGATGCAGTGCAGTGAGTGCAGAGAGTGCACTGTCACCACTGGGGATGCAATGCAGTGAGTCCAGAGAGTGCACTGGCACCACTGGGGATGCACTGCAGTGAGTCCAGAGAGTGCACTGACACCACTGGGGATGCAGTGCAGTGATTCCAGAGAGTGCACTGGCACCACTGGGGATGCAGTGCAGTGAGTCCAGAGAGTGCACTGGCACCACTGGGGATGCACTGCAGTGAGTCCAGAGAGTGCACTGGCACCACTGGGGATGCACTGCAGTGAGTCCAGAGAGTGCACTGGCACCACTGGGGATGCACTGCAGTGACTCGAAAGAGTGCACTGGCACCACTGCGGATGCACTGCAGTGAGTCCGGAGAGTGCCCTGGTACCACTGGGGATGCAGTGCAGTGAGTGCAGAGAGTGCACTGGCACCACAGGGGATGCACTGCAGTGAGTCCAGAGAGTGCACTGGCACCACTGGGGATGCAGCGCAGTGAGTCCAGAGAGTGCACTGGCACTACTGGGGATGCACTGCGGTAAGTCCAGAGAGTGCACTGGCACCACTGGGGATGCAGTGCAGTGAGTCCAGAGAGTGCACTGGCACCACTGGGGATGCAGTGCAGTGAGTCCAGAGAGTGCACTGGCACCACTGGGGATGCAGTGCAGTGAGTGCAGAGAGTGCACTGGCACCACTGGGGATGCAGTGCAGTGAGTCCAGAGAGTGCACTATCACCACTGGGCATGCAGTGCAGTGAGTCCAGAGAGTGCACTGGCACCACTGGGGATGCACTCCGGTGAGCCCAGAGATTGCACTGGCACCACTGGGGATGCACTGCAGTGAGTGCAGAGAGTGCACTGGCACCACTGGGGATGCACTGCAGTGAGGGCAGAGAGTGCACTGGGACCACAGGGGATGCAGTGCAGTGAGTCCAGAGAGTGCCCTGGCACCACTGGGGATGCAGTGCAGTGAGTCCAGAGAGTGCACTGGCACCACTGAGGATGCAGTGCAGTGACTCCAGAGAGTGCACTGGCACCACTGGGGATGCAGTGCAGTGAGTCCAGAGAGTGCACTGGCACCACTGGGGATGCAGTGCAGTGAGTCCAGAGAGTGCACTGGCACCACAGGTGATGCAGTGCAGTGAGTACAGAGAGTGCACTGGCACCACAGGGGATGCACTGCAGTGATTCCAGAGAGTGCACTGGCACCACTGGGGATGCAGTGCAGTGAGTCCAGAGAGTGCACTGGCACCACTGGGGATGCACTGCAGTGAGTCCAGAGAGTGCACTGGCACCACTGGGGATGCAGTGCAGTGAGTCCAGAGAGTGCACTGGCACCACTGGGGATGCACTGCAGTGAGTCCAGAGAGTGCACTGGCACCACTGGGGATGCAGTGCAGTGAGTCCAGAGAGTGCACTGGCACCACTGGGGATGCAGTGCAGTGACTCCAGAGAGTGCACTGGCACTTCTGGGGATGCAGTGCAGTGACTCGAGAGAGTGCACTGGCTCCACTGGGGATGCACTGCAGTGAGTCCAGAGTGTGCACTGGCACCAGTGGGGATGCACTGCAGTGGGTCCAGAGAGTGCACTGGCACCACTGGGGATGCAATGCAGTGAGTCCAGAGAGTGCACTGGCACCACTGGGGATGCAGTGCAGTGAGTCCAGAGAGTGCACTGGCACCACTGGCGATGCAGTGCAGTGAGTCCAGAGAGTGCACTGGCACCACTGGGGATGCAGTACAGTGAGTCCAGAGAGTGCACTGGCACCACTGGGGATGCAGTGCAGTGAGTCCAGAGAGTGCACTGGCACCACTGGGATGCAGTGCAGTGAGTCCAGAGAGTGCACTGGCACCACTGGGGATGCAGTGCAGTGAGTCCAGAGAGTGCACTGGCACCACTGGTGATGCAGTACAGTGAGTCCAGTGAGTGCACTGGCACCACTGGGAATGCACTGCAGTGAGTCCAGTGAGTGCACTGGCACCACTGGGGATGCAGTGCAGTGAGTCCAGAGAGTGCAATGGCACCACTGGGGATGCACGTCAGTGAGTCCAGAGAGTGCACTCTGTGGACTTGCCGGGGTGCATCCCCAGTGGTGCCAGTGCACTGGGGATGCACGTCAGTGAGTGCAGAGAGTGCACTCTCTGGACTTGCCGGGGTGCATCCCCAGTGGTGCCAGTGCACTCTGTGGACTCACGGGGTTGCATCCCCAGTGGTGCCAGGGCACTCTCTGGACTCACTGCACTGCATCCCCAGTGGTGCCAGTGCACTCTCTGGACTCACTGCACTGCATCCCCAGTGGTGCCACTGCACTCTCTGGACTCACTGCGCTGCATCCCCAATCGTACCAGTGACCTCTCTGGACTCGCTGCACTCCATTCCCAGTGGTGCCACTGCAATCTGTGGTCTCACTGCACTGCATCCCCAGTGGTGCCAGTGGCACTCTCTGGACTCACTGCACTGCATCCCCAGTGGTGCCAGTGCACTCTCTGGACTCACTGCACTGCATCCCCAGTGGTGACAGTGCACTCTCTGGACTTGCCGGGGTGCATCCCCAGTGGTGCCAGTGACCTCTCTTGACTCACTGCACTGCATCCCCAGTGGTGCCAGTGCACTCTGGACTCACCGCACTGCATCCCCAGTGATGCCAGTGCACTCTCTGGACTCACTGCACTGCATCCCCAGTGGTGCCAGTGACCTCTCTGGACTCACTGCACTGCATCCCCAGTGGTGCCAGTACACTCTCTGGACTCACTGCACTGCATCCCCAGTGGTGCCAGTGCACTCTCTTGACTCACTGCACTGCATCCCCAGTTGTGCCACTGCACTCTCTGGACTCACTGCACTGCATCCCCAGTGGTGCCAGTGCACTCTCTGGACTCACTGCAGTGCATCCCCAATGGTGCCAGTGCACTCTTTGGACTCACTGCACTGCATCCCCAGTGGTGCCACTGCACTCTCTGGACTCACTGCACTGCATCCCCAGTGGTGCCGGGGCACTCTCTGGACTCACGGCAGTGCATCCCCAGTGGTGCCAGTGCACTCTCTGGACTCACTGCACTGCATCCCCAGTGGGGCCAGTGCACTCTCTGGACTCACTGCACTGCAACCCCAGTGGTGACAGTGCACTCTATGGACTTGCCGGGGTGCATCCCCAGTGGTGTCAGTGCACTCTCTGGACTCACCGGGGTGCATCCCCAGTGGTGCCAGTGCACTCTCTGGAGTCACTGCAGTGCATCCCCAGTGGTGCCAGTGTACTCTCTGCACTCAGTGGACTGCATCCCCAGTGGTGCCAGTGCACTCTCTGGACTCACTGCAGTGCATCCCCAGTGGTGCCAGTGCACTCTCTGGACTCACTGCACTGCATCCCCAGTGGTGCCAGTGCACTCTCTGGACTCACTGCACTGCATCCCCAGTGGTGCCTGTGAAGTCTCTGGTCTCACTGCACTGCATCCCCAGTGGTGCAAGTGCACTCTCTGGACTCACTGCACTGCATCCCCATTGCTGACAGTGCCCTCTCTGGACTCAGTGCACTGCATCCCCAGTGGTGCCAGTTCACTCTCTGGACTAAATGCACTGCATCCCCAGTGGTGCCAGTGGCTCTCTGGACTCATTGCACTGCATCACCAGTGGTGCCAGTGCACTCTCTGGACTCACTGCAGTGCATCCACAGTGGCGACAGTGTACTCTCTTAACTCACTGCACTGCATCACCAGTGGTGCCAGTGCACTCTCTGGACTCACTGCACTGCATCCCCAATGGTGCCACTGCACTCTCTGAACTCAAGCACTGCATCCCCAGTGGTGCCAGTGCACTCTCTGGACTCACTGCACTGCATCCCCAGTGGTGCCAGTGCACTCTCTGGACTTACTGTACTGCATCCCAGTGGTGACAGTGCACTCTCTGGACTCACTGCACTGCATCCCCCGTGGTGCCAGTGCACTCTCTGGACTCACTGCACTGCATCCCCAGTGGTGCCACTGCACTCTCTGAAAACACCGGGTTGCAACCGCAGCGGTGCCAGTGCACTCTCTGCACTCACGGCACTGCATCCCCAGTGGTGCCAGTGCACTCTCTGGACTCACTGCAGTGTATCCCCTGTGGTGCCAGTGCACTCTCTGGACTCACTGCAGTGCATCCCCAGTGGTGCCAGTGCACTCTCTGGACTCACTGCAGTGCATCCCCAGTGGTGCCAGTGTACTCTCTGGACTCACTGCACTGCATCCCCAGTGGTGCCAGTGCACTCTCTGGACTCACTGCACTGCATCCCCAGTGGTGCCAGTGCACTCTCTGGACTCACTGCAGTGTATCCCCTGTGGTGCCAGTGCACTCTCTGGACTCACTGCAGTGTATCCCCTGTGGTGCCAGTGCACTCTCTGGACTCACTGCAGTGCATCCCCAGTGGTGCCAGTGCACTCTCTGGACTCACTGCAGTGCATCCCCAGCGGTGCCAGTGCACTCTCTGCACTCACGGCACTGCATCCCCAGTGGTGCCAGTGCACTCTCTGGACTCACTGCAGTGTATCCCCTGTGGTGCCAGTGCACTCTCTGGACTCAGTGCACTGCAACCCAGTGGTGCCAGTGCACTCTCTGGACTCACTGCAGTGCATCCCCAGTGGTGCCAGTGCACTCTCTGGACTCACTGCAGTGCATCCCCAGTGGTGCCAGTGCACTCTCTGGACTCACTGCACTGCATCCCCAGTGGTGCCAGTGCACTCTCTGGACTCACTGCACTGCATCCACAGTGGTGCCAGTGCACTCTCTTTACTCACTGCACTGCATCCCCAGTGGTGCCAGTGCACTCTCTGGACTCACTGTACTGCATCCCCAGTGGTGCCAGTGCACTCTCTGGACTCACTGCACTGCATCCCCAGTGGTGCCAGTGCACTCTCTGGACTCACTGCACTGCATCCCCAGTGGTGCCAGTGCACTCTCTGGACTCACTGCACTGCATCCCCAGTGGTGACAGTGCACTCTCTGCACTCACTGCAGTGCATCCCCAGTGGTGCCAGTGCACTCTCTGCACTCACTGCATTCCCAGTGGTGCCAGGGCACTCTCTGGACTCACTGCACTGCATCCCCAGTGGTGCCTGTGAAGTCTCTGGACTCACTGCAGTGCATCCCCAATGGTGCCAATGCACTCTTTGGACTCACTGCACTGCATCCCCAGTGGTGCCACTGTACTCTCTGGACTCACTACACTGCATCCCCAGTGGTGCCAGTGCACTCTCTGGACTCACTGCACTGCATCCCCAGTGGTGCCAGTGCACTCTCTGGACTCACTGCACTGCATCCCCAGTGGTGCCTGTGAAGTCTCTGGTCTCACTGCACTGCATCCCCAGTGGTGCCAGTGCACTCTCTGGACTCACTGCACTGCATCCCCATTGCTGACAGTGCCCTCTCTGGACTCAGTGCACTGCATCCCCAGTGGTGCCAGTGGCTCTCTGAACTCATTGCACTGCATCACCAGTGGTGCCAGTGCACTCTCTGGACTCACTGCAGTGCATCCACAGTGGCGCCAGTGTACTCTCTTAACTCACTGCACTGCATCACCAGTGGTGCCAGTGCACTCTCTGGACTCACTGCACTGCATCCCCAATGGTGCCACTGCACTCTCTGGACTCACTGCACTGCATCCCCAGTGGTGCCAGTGCACTCTATGGACTCACTGCACTGCATCACCACTGGTGCCAGTACACTCTCAGAACTCACTGCACTGCATCCCCAGTAGTGCCAGTGCACTCTCTGGACTCACTGCACTGCATCCCCAGTGGTGCCAGTGCACTACCTGGACTCACTGCACTGCATCCCCAGTCGTGCCAGTGCACTATCTGGACTCACTGCACTACATCCCGACTTGTACCAGTACACTCTCTGGACTCACTGCACTGCATCCCCAGTGCTGACATTGCACTCTCTGGACTCACTGCAGTGCATCCGCAGTGGTGCCAGTGCACTCTCTGGACTCACTGCACTGCATCCCCTGTTTTTCCAGTGCACTACCTGGACTCACTGCAGTGCATCCCCAGTGGTGCCAGTGCACTCTCTGGACTCACTGCAGTGCATCCCCAGTGGCGCCAGTGCACTCTTTAGCATCACTGCAGTGCATCCCCAGTGGTGCCAGTGCACTCTCTGGACTCACTGCACTGCATCCCCAGTGGTGCCAGTGCACTCTCTGGACTCACTGCACTGCATCCCCAGTGGTGCCTGTGAAGTCTCTGGTCTCACTGCACTGCATCCCCAGTGGTGCCAGTGCACTCTCTGGACTCACTGCACTGCATCCCCATTGATGACAGTGCCCTCTCTGGACTCAGTGCACTGCATCCCCAGTGGTGCCAGTTCACTCTCTGGACTAAATGCACTGCATCCCCAGTGGTGCCAGTGGCTCTCTGGACTCATTGCACTGCATCACCCGTGGTGCCAGTGCACTCTCTGGACTCACTGCAGTGCATCCACAGTGGCGACAGTGTACTCTCTTAACTCACTGCACTGCATCACCAGTGGTGCCAGTGCACTCTCTGGACTCACTGCACTGCATCCCCAATGGTGCCACTGCACTCTCTGGACTCACTGCACTGCATCCCCAGTGGTGCCAGTGCACTCTCTGGACTCAGTGCACTGCATCACCAGTGGTGCCAGTGTACTCTGTGGACTCACTGCACTGCATCCCCAGTGGTGCCAGTGCACTCTCTGGACTCACTGAACTGTATCCCCAAGGTGCCAGTGCACTCTCTGGACTCACTGCACTGCATCCCCAGTGGTGCCAGTGCACTCTCTGGACTCACTGCACTGCATCCCAGTGGTGACAGTGCACTCTCTGGACTCACTGCACTGCATCCCCCGTGGTGCCAGTGCACTCTCTGGACTCACTGCACTGCATCCCCAGTGGTGCCACTGCACTCTCTGAAAACACCGGGGTGCAACCGCAGCGGTGCCAGTGCACTCTCTGCACTCACGGCACTGCATCCCCAGTGGTGCCAGTGCACTCTCTGGACTCACTGCAGTGTATCCCCTGTGGTGCCAGTGCACTCTCTGGACTCACTGCAGTGCATCCCCAGTGGTGCCAGTGCACTCTCTGGACTCACTGCAGTGCATCCCCAGTGGTGCCAGTGCACTCTCTGGACTCACTGCAGTGCATCCCCAGTGGTGCCAGTGCACTCTCTGGACTCACTGCACTGCATCCCCAGTGGTGCCAGTGCACTCTCTGGACTCACTGCAGTGCATCCCCAGTGGTGCCAGTGCACTCTCTGGACTCACTGCAGTGCATCCCCAGCGGTGCCAGTGCACTCTCTGCACTCACGGCACTGCATCCCCAGTGGTGCCAGTCCACTCTCTGGACTCACTGCAGTGTATCCCCTGTGGTGCCAGTGCACTCTCTGGACTCAGTGCACTGCATCCCAGTGGTGCCAGTGCACTCTCTGGACTCACTGCAGTGCATCCCCAGTGGTGCCAGTGCACTCTCTGGACTCACTGCAGTGCATCCCCAGTGGTGCCAGTGCACTCTCTGGACTCACTGCACTGCATCCCCAGTGGTGCCAGTGCACTCTCTGGACTCACTGCACTGCATCCACAGTGGTGCCAGTGCACTCTCTTTACTCACTGCACTGCATCCCCAGTGGTGCCAGTGCACTCTCTGGACTCACTGTACTGCATCCCCAGTGGTGCCAGTGCACTCTCTGGACTCACTGCACTGCATCCCCAGTGGTGCCAGTGCACTCTCTGGACTCACTGCACTGCATCCCCAGTGGTGCCAGTGCACTCTCTGGACTCACTGCACTGCATCCCCAGTGGTGACAGTGCACTCTCTGCACTCACTGCAGTGCATCCCCAGTGGTGCCAGTGCACTCTCTGGACTCACTGCATTCCCAGTGGTGCCAGGGCACTCTCTGGACTCACTGCACTGCATCCCCAGTGGTGCCTGTGAAGTCTCTGGACTCACTGCAGTGCATCCCCAATGGTGCCAGTGCACTCTTTGGACTCACTGCACTGCATCCCCAGTGGTGCCACTGTACTCTCTGGACTCACTACACTGCATCCCCAGTGGTGCCAGTGCACTCTCTGGACTCACTGCACTGCATCCCCAGTGGTGCCAGTGCACTCTCTGGACTCACTGCACTGCATCCCCAGTGGTGCCTGTGAAGTCTCTGGTCTCACTGCACTGCATCCCCTGTGGTGCCAGTGCACTCTCTGGACTCACTGCACTGCATCCCCATTGCTGACAGTGCCCTCTCTGGACTCAGTGCACTGCATCCCCAGTGGTGACAGTGGCTCTCTGGACTCATTGCACTTCATCACCAGTGGTGCCAGTGCACTCTCTGGACTCACTGCAGTGCATCCACAGTGGCGCCAGTGTACTCTCTTAACTCACTGCACTGCATCACCAGTGGTGCCAGTGCACTCTCTGGACTCACTGCACTGCATCCCCAATGGTGCCACTGCACTCTCTGGACTCACTGCACTGCATCCCCAGTGGTGCCAGTGCACTCTCTGGACTCACTGCACTGCATCCCCAGTGGTGCCAGTGCACTCTCTGGACTCACTGCACTGCATCCCCAGTGGTGACAGTGCACTCTCTGCACTCACTGCAGTGCATCCCCAGTGGTGCCAGTGCACTCTCTGGACTCACTGCACTGCATCCCCAGTGGTGCCAGTGCACTCTCTGGACTCACTGCACTGCATCCCCAGTGGTGCCACTGCACTCTCTGGACTCACTGCACTGCATCCCCAGTGGTGCCAGTGCACTCTCTGGACTCACTGCACTGCATCCCCAGTGGTGCCTGTGAAGTCTCTGGTCTCACTGCACTGCATCCCCAGTGGTGCAAGTGCACTCTCTGGACTCACTGCACTGCATCCCCATTGCTGACAGTGCCCTCTCTGGACTCAGTGCACTGCATCCCCAGTGGTGCCAGTTCACTCTCTTGACTAAATGCACTGCATCCCCAGTGGTGCCAGTGGCTCTCTGGACTCATTGCACTGCATCACCAGTGGTGCCAGTGCACTCTCTGGACTCACTGCAGTGCATCCACAGTGGCGACAGTGTACTCTCTTAACTCACTGCACTGCATCACCAGTGGTGCCAGTGCACTCTCTGGACTCACTGCACTGCATCCCCAATGGTGCCACTGCACTCTCTGAACTCAAGCACTGCATCCCCAGTGGTGCCAGTGCACTCTCTGGACTCACTGCACTGCATCCCCAGTGGTGCCAGTGCACTCTCTGGACTTACTGTACTGCATCCCAGTGGTGACAGTGCACTCTCTGGACTCACTGCACTGCATCCCCCGTGGTGCCAGTGCACTCTCTGGACTCACTGCACTGCATCCCCAGTGGTGCCACTGCACTCTCTGAAAACACCGGGTTGCAACCGCAGCGGTGCCAGTGCACTCTCTGCACTCACGGCACTGCATCCCCAGTGGTGCCAGTGCACTCTCTGGACTCACTGCAGTGTATCCCCTGTGGTGCCAGTGCACTCTCTGGACTCACTGCAGTGCATCCCCAGTGGTGCCAGTGCACTCTCTGGACTCACTGCAGTGCATCCCCAGTGGTGCCAGTGTACTCTCTGGACTCACTGCACTGCATCCCCAGTGGTGCCAGTGCACTCTCTGGACTCACTGCACTGCATCCCCAGTGGTGCCAGTGCACTCTCTGGACTCACTGCAGTGTATCCCCTGTGGTGCCAGTGCACTCTCTGGACTCACTGCAGTGTATCCCCTGTGGTGCCAGTGCACTCTCTGGACTCACTGCAGTGCATCCCCAGTGGTGCCAGTGCACTCTCCGGACTCACTGCAGTGCATCCCCAGCGGTGCCAGTGCACTCTCTGCACTCACGGCACTGCATCCCCAGTGGTGCCAGTGCACTCTCTGGACTCACTGCAGTGTATCCCCTGTGGTGCCAGTGCACTCTCTGGACTCAGTGCACTGCATCCCAGTGGTGCCAGTGCACTCTCTGGACTCACTGCAGTGCATCCCCAGTGGTGCCAGTGCACTCTCTGGACTCACTGCAGTGCATCCCCAGTGGTGCCAGTGCACTCTCTGGACTCACTGCACTGCATCCCCAGTGGTGCCAGTGCACTCTCTGGACTCACTGCACTGCATCCACAGTGGTGCCAGTGCACTCTCTTTACTCACTGCACTGCATCCCCAGTGGTGCCAGTGCACTCTCTGGACTCACTGTACTGCATCCCCAGTGGTGCCAGTGCACTCTCTGGACTCACTGCACTGCATCCCCAGTGGTGCCAGTGCACTCTCTGGACTCACTGCACTGCATCCCCAGTGGTGACAGTGCACTCTCTGCACTCACTGCAGTGCATCCCCAGTGGTGCCAGTGCACTCTCTGGACTCACTGCATTCCCAGTGGTGCCAGGGCACTCTCTGGACTCACTGCACTGCATCCCCAGTGGTGCCTGTGAAGTCTCTGGACTCACTGCAGTGCATCCCCAATAGTGCCAATGCACTCTTTGGACTCACTGCACTGCATCCCCAGTGGTGCCACTGTACTCTCTGGACTCACTACACTGCATCCCCAGAGGTGCCAGTGCACTCTCTGGACTCACTGCACTGCATCCCCAGTGGTGCCAGTGCACTCTCTGGACTCACTGCACTGCATCCCCAGTGGTGCCTGTGAAGTCTCTGGTCTCACTGCACTGCATCCCCAGTGGTGCCAGTGCACTCTCTGGACTCACTGCACTGCATCCCCATTGCTGACAGTGCCCTCTCTGGACTCAGTGCACTGCATCCCCAGTGGTGCCAGTGGCTCTCTGAACTCATTGCACTGCATCACCAGTGGTGCCAGTGCACTCTCTGGACTCACTGCAGTGCATCCACAGTGGCGCCAGTGTACTCTCTTAACTCACTGCACTGCATCACCAGTGGTGCCAGTGCACTCTCTGGACTCACTGCACTGCATCCCCAATGGTGCCACTGCACTCTCTGGACTCACTGCACTGCATCCCCAGTGGTGCCAGTGCACTCTATGGACTCACTGCACTGCATCACCACTGGTGCCAGTACACTCTCAGAACTCACTGCACTGCATCCCCAGTAGTGCCAGTGCACTCTCTGGACTCACTGCACTGCATCACCAGTGGTGCCAGTGCACTACCTGGACTCACTGCACTGCATCCCCAGTCGTGCCAGTGCACTATCTGGACTCACTGCACTACATCCCGACTTGTACCAGTACACTCTCTGGACTCACTGCACTGCATCCCCAGTGCTGACATTGCACTCTCTGGACTCACTGCAGTGCATCCGCAGTGGTGCCAGTGCACTCTCTGGACTCACTGCACTGCATCCCCTGTTTTTCCAGTGCACTATCTGGACTCACTGCAGTGCATCCCCAGTGGTGCCAGTGCACTCTCTGGACTCACTGCAGTGCATCCCCAGTGGCGCCAGTGCACTCTTTAGCATCACTGCAGTGCATCCCCAGTGGTGCCAGTGCACTCTCTGGACTCACTGCACTGCATCCCCAGTGGTGCCAGTGCACTCTCTGGACTCACTGCACTGCATCCCCAGTGGTGCCTGTGAAGTCTCTGGTCTCACTGCACTGCATCCCCAGTGGTGCCAGTGCACTCTCTGGACTCACTGCACTGCATCCCCATTGATGACAGTGCCCTCTCTGGACTCAGTGCACTGCATCCCCAGTGGTGCCAGTTCACTCTCTGGACTAAATGCACTGCATCCCCAGTGGTGCCAGTGGCTCTCTGGACTCATTGCACTGCATCACCCGTGGTGCCAGTGCACTCTCTGGACTCACTGCAGTGCATCCACAGTGGCGACAGTGTACTCTCTTAACTCACTGCACTGCATCACCAGTGGTGCCAGTGCACTCTCTGGACTCACTGCACTGCATCCCCAATGGTGCCACTGCACTCTCTGGACTCACTGCACTGCATCCCCAGTGGTGCCAGTGCACTCTCTGGACTCAGTGCACTGCATCACCAGTGGTGCCAGTGTACTCTGTGGACTCACTGCACTGCATCCCCAGTGGTGCCAGTGCACTCTCTGGACTCACTGAACTGTATCCCCAAGGTGCCAGTGCACTCTCTGGACTCACTGCACTGCATCCCCAGTGGTGCCAGTGCACTCTCTGGACTCACTGCACTGCATCCCAGTGGTGACAGTGCACTCTCTGGACTCACTGCACTGCATCCCCCGTGGTGCCAGTGCACTCTCTGGACTCACTGCACTGCATCCCCAGTGGTGCCACTGCACTCTCTGAAAACACCGGGGTGCAACCGCAGCGGTGCCAGTGCACTCTCTGGACTCACTGCAGTGCATCCCCAGTGGTGCCAGTGCACTCTCTGGACTCACTGCAGTGCATCCCCAGTGGTGCCAGTGCACTCTCTGGACTCACTGCAGTGCATCCCCAGTGGTGCCAGTGCACTCTCTGGACTCACTGCAGTGCATCCCCAGCACTGCATCCCCAGTGGTGCCAGTGCACTCTCTGGACTCACTGCAGTGCATCCCCAGTGGTGCCAGTGTACTCTCTGGACTCACTGCAGTGCATCCCCAGCGGTGCCAGTGCACTCTCTGCACTCACGGCACTGCATCCCCAGTGGTGCCAGTGCACTCTCTGGACTCACTGCAGTGTATCCCCTGTGGTGCCAGTGCACTCTCTGGACTCAGTGCACTGCATCCCAGTGGTGCCAGTGCACTCTCTGGACTCACTGCAGTGCATCCCCAGTGGTGCCAGTGCACTCTCTGGACTCACTGCAGTGCATCCCCAGTGGTGCCAGTGCACTCTCTGGACTCACTGCACTGCATCCCCAGTGGTGCCAGTGCACTCTCTGGACTCACTGCACTGCATCCACAGTGGTGCCAGTGCACTCTCTTTACTCACTGCACTGCATCCCCAGTGGTGCCAGTGCACTCTCTGGACTCACTGTACTGCATCCCCAGTGGTGCCAGTGCACTCTCTGGACTCACTGCACTGCATCCCCAGTGGTGCCAGTGCACTCTCTGGACTCACTGCACTGCATCCCCAGTGGTGCCAGTGCACTCTCTGGACTCACTGCACTGCATCCCCAGTGGTGACAGTGCACTCTCTGCACTCACTGCAGTGCATCCCCAGTGGTGCCCGTGCACTCTCTGGACTCACTGCATTCCCAGTGGTGCCAGGGCACTCTCTGGACTCACTGCACTGCATCCCCAGTGGTGCCTGTGAAGTCTCTGGACTCACTGCAGTGCATCCCCAATGGTGCCAGTGCACTCTTTGGACTCACTGCACTGCATCCCCAGTGGTGCCACTGTACTCTCTGGACTCACTACACTGCATCCCCAGTGGTGCCAGTGCACTCTCTGGACTCACTGCACTGCATCCCCAGTGGTGCCAGTGCACTCTCTGGACTCACTGCACTGCATCCCCAGTGGTGCCTGTGAAGTCTCTGGTCTCACTGCACTGCATCCCCAGTGGTGCCAGTGCACTCTCTGGACTCACTGCACTGCATCCCCATTGCTGACAGTGCCCTCTCTGGACTCAGTGCACTGCATCCCCAGTGGTGACAGTGGCTCTCTGGACTCATTGCACTTCATCACCAGTGGTGCCAGTGCACTCTCTGGACTCACTGCAGTGCATCCACAGTGGCGCCAGTGTACTCTCTTAACTCACTGCACTGCATCACCAGTGGTGCCAGTGCACTCTCTGGACTCACTGCACTGCATCCCCAATGGTGCCACTGCACTCTCTGGACTCACTGCACTGCATCCCCAGTGGTGCCAGTGCACTCTCTGGACTCACTGCACTGCATTTCCAGTGGTGCCAGTGTAGTCTCTGGACTCACTGCACTGCATCCCCCGTGGTGCCAGTGCACTCTCTGGACTCACTGAACTGCATCCCCAAGGTGCCAGTGCACTCTCTGGACTCACTGCACTGCATCCCCAGTGGTGCCAGTGCACTCTCTGGACTCACTGCACTGCATCCCCAGTGGTGACAGTGCACTCTCTGGACTCACTGCTCTGCATCCCCCGTGGTGCCAGTGCACTCTCTGGACTCACTGCACTGCATCCCCAGTGGTGCCACTGCACTCTCTGAAAACACCGGGGTGCAACCGCAGCGGTGCCAGTGCACTCTCTGCACTCACGGCACTGCATCCCCAGTGGTGCCAGTGCACTCTCTGGACTCACTGCAGTGTATCCCCTGTGGTGCCAGTGCACTCTGTGGACTCAGTGCACTGCATCCCAGCGGTGCCAGTGCACTCTCTGGACTCACTGCACTGCATCCCCAGTGGTGCTAGTGCACTCTCTGGACTCACTGCACTGCATCCCAGTGGTGCCAGTGCACTCTCTGGACTCACTGCAGTGCATCCCCAGTGGTGCCAGTGCACTCTCTGGACTCACTGCAGTGCATCCCCAGTGGTGCCAGTGCACTCTCTGGACTCACTGCACTGCATCCCCAGTGGTGCCAGTGCACTCTCTGGGCTCACTGCAGTCCATCTCCAGTGGTGCCAGTGCACTCTCTGGACTCACTGCAGTCCATCCCCAGTGGTGCCAGTGCACTCTCTGGACTCACTGCACTGCATCCCCAGTGGTGCCAGTGCACTCTCTGGACTCACTGTACTGCATCCCCTGTGGTGCCAGTGCACTCTCTGGACTCACTGCACTGCATCCCCTTTTGTGCCAGTGCACTCTCTGGACTCACTGTACTGCATCCCCAGTGGTGCCAGTGCACTCTCTGGACTCACTGCAGTGCATCCCCAGTGGTGCCAGTGCACTCTCTGCACTCACTGCAGTGCATCCCCAGTGGTGCCAGTACACTCTCTGGACTCACTGCACTGCATCCCCAGTGGTGCCAGTGCACTCTCTGGACTTGCCGGGGTGCATCCCCAGTGGTGCCAGTGCACTCTCTGGACTCACTGCAGTGCATCCCCAGTGGTGCCAGTGCACTCTCTGGACTCATTGCATTCCCAGTGGTGCCAGGGCACTCTCTGGACTCACTGCACTGCATCCCCAGTGGTGCCTGTGAAGTCTCTGGACTCACTGCAGTGCATCCCCAGTGGTGCCAGTGCACTCTCTGGACTCACTGCACTGCATCCCCAGTGGTGCCAGTGCACTCTCTGGACTCACTGCAGTGCATCCCCTTTTGAGCCAGTGCACTCTCTGCACTCACTGCACTGCATCCCCAGTGGTGCCAGTGCACTCTCTGGACTCACTGCACTGCATCCCCAGTGGTGCCTGTGAAGTCTCTGGTCTCACTGCACTGCATCCCCAGTGGTGCCAGTGCACTCTCTGGACTCAGTGCACTGCATCCCCAGTGGTGCCAGTTCACTCTCTGGACTAAATGCACTGCATCCCCAGTGGTGCCAGTGGCTCTCTGGACTCATTGCACTGCATCACCAGTGGTGCCAGTGCACTCTCTGGACTCACTGCAGTGCATCCACAGTGGCGCCAGTGTACTCTCTTAACTCACTGCACTGCATCACCAGTGGTGCCAGTGCACTCTCTGGACTCACTGCAGTGCATTTCCAGTGGTGCCAGTGTAGTCTCTGGACTCACTGCACTGCATCCCCCGTGGTGCCAGTGCACTCTGTGGACTCACTGAACTGCATCCCCAAGGTGCCAGTGCACTCTCTGGACTCACTGCACTGCATCCCCAGTGGTGCCAGTGCACTCTCTGGACTCACTGCACTGCATCCCCAGTGGTGACAGTGCACTCTCTGGACTCACTGCTCTCCATCCCCCGTGGTGCCAGTGCACTCTCTGGAGTCACTGCACTGCATCCCCAGTGGTGCCACTGCACTCTCTGAAAACACCGGGGTGCAACCGCAGCGGTGCCAGTGCACTCTCTGCACTCACGGCACTGCATCCCCAGTGGTGCCAGTGCACTCTCTGGACTCACTGCACTGCATACCCAGTGGTGCCAGTGCACTCTCTGGACTCACTGCAGTGCATCCCCAGTGGTGCCAGTGCACTCTCTGCACTCACTGCACTGCATCCCCAGTGGTGCCAGTGCACTCTCTGAACTCACTGCACTGCATCCCCAGTGGTGCCAGTGCACTCTCTGGACTTGCCGGGGTGCATCCCCAGTGGTGCCAGTGCACTCTCTGGACTCACTGCATTCCCAGTGGTGCCAGGGCACTCTCTGGACTCACTGCACTGCATCCCCAGTGGTGCCACTGTACTCTCTTTACTCACTGCACTGCATCCCCAGTGGTGCCAGTGCACTCTCTGGACTCACTGCACTGCATCCCCAGTGGTGCCAGTGCACTCTCTGGACTCACTGCACTGCATACCCAGTGGTGCCAGTGCACTCTCTGGACTCACTGCAGTGCATCCCCAGTGGTGCCAGTGCTCTCTCTGCACTCACTGCAGTGCATCCCCAGTGGTGCCAGTGCACTCTCTGGACTCACTGCACTGCATCCCCAGTGGTGCCAGTGCACTCTCTGGACTTGCCGGGGTGCATCCCCAGTGGTGCCAGTGCACTCTCTGGACTCACTGCAGTGCATCCCCAGTGGTGCCAGTGCACTGTCTGGACTCATTGCATTCCCAGTGGTGCCAGGGCACTCTCTGGACTCACTGCACTGCATCCCCAGTGGTGCCTGTGAAGTCTCTGGACTCACTGCAGTGCATCCCCAATGGTGCTAGTGCACTCTTTGGACTCACTGCAGTGCATCCCCAGTGGTGCCACTGTACTCTCTGGACTCACTACACTGCATCCCTAGTGGTGCCAGTGCCCTCTGTGGACTCACTGCACTACATCCCCAGTGGTGCCAGTGCACTCTCTGGACTCACTGCAATGTATCCCCTGTGGTGCCAGTGCACTCTCTGGACTCAGTGCACTGCATCCCAGTGGTGCCAGTGCACTCTCCGGACTCACTGCATTGCATCCCCAGTGGTGCCAGTGCACTCTCTGGACTCACTGCACTGCATCCCAATGGTGCCGGTGCACTCTCTGGACTCACTGCACTGCATCCCCAGTGGTGCCAGTGCACTCTCTGGACTCACTGCACTGCATCCCCAGTGGTGCCAGTGCACTCTCTGGACTCACTGCAGTGTATCCCCTGTGGTGCCAGTGCACTCTCTGGACTCACTGCAGTGTATCCCCTGTGGTGCCAGTGCACTCTCTGGACTCACTGCAGTGCATCCCCAGTGGTGCCAGTGCACTCTCTGGACTCACTGCAGTGCATCCCCAGTGGTGCCAGTGCACTCTCTGGACTCACTGCAGTGCATCCCCAGCGGTGCCAGTGCACTCTCTGCACTCACGGCACTGCATCCCCAGTGGTGCCAGTGCACTCTCTGGACTCACTGCAGTGTATCCCCAGTGGTGCCAGTGCACTCTCTGGACTCAGTGCACTGCATCCCAGTGGTGCCAGTGCACTCTCTGGACTCACTGCAGTGCATCCCCAGTGGTGCCAGTGCACTCTCTGGACTCACTGCAGTGCATCCCCAGTGGTGCCAGTGCACTCTCTGGACTCACTGCACTGCATCCCCAGTGGTGCCAGTGCACTCTCTGGACTCACTGCACTGCATCCACAGTGGTGCCAGTGCACTCTCTTTACTCACTGCACTGCATCCCCAGTGGTGCCAGTGCACTCTCTGGACTCACTGTACTGCATCCCCAGTGGTGCCAGTGCACTCTCTGGACTCACTGCACTGCATCCCCAGTGGTGCCAGTGCACTCTCTGGACTCACTGCACTGCATCCCCAGTGGTGCCAGTGCACTCTCTGGACTCACTGCACTGCATCCCCAGTGGTGACAGTGCACTCTCTGCACTCACTGCAGTGCATCCCCAGTGGTGCCAGTGCACTCTCTGGACTCACTGCATTCCCAGTGGTGCCAGGGCACTCTCTGGACTCACTGCACTGCATCCCCAGTGGTGCCTGTGAAGTCTCTGGACTCACTGCAGTGCATCCCCAATGGTGCCAGTGCACTCTTTGGACTCACTGCACTGCATCCCCAGTGGTGCCACTGTACTCTCTGGACTCACTACACTGCATCCCCAGTGGTGCCAGTGCACTCTCTGGACTCACTGCACTGCATCCCCAGTGGTGCCAGTGCACTCTCTGGACTCACTGCACTGCATCCCCAGTGGTGCCTGTGAAGTCTCTGGTCTCACTGCACTGCATCCCCAGTGGTGCCAGTGCACTCTCTGGACTCACTGCACTGCATCCCCATTGCTGACAGTGCCCTCTCTGGACTCAGTGCACTGCATCCCCAGTGGTGACAGTGGCTCTCTGGACTCATTGCACTTCATCACCAGTGGTGCCAGTGCACTCTCTGGACTCACTGCAGTGCATCCACAGTGGCGCCAGTGTACTCTCTTAACTCACTGCACTGCATCACCAGTGGTGCCAGTGCACTCTCTGGACTCACTGCACTGCATCCCCAATGGTGCCACTGCACTCTCTGGACTCACTGCACTGCATCCCCAGTGGTGCCAGTGCACTCTCTGGACTCACTGCACTGCATTTCCAGTGGTGCCAGTGTAGTCTCTGGACTCACTGCACTGCATCCCCCGTGGTGCCAGTGCACTCTCTGGACTCACTGAACTGCATCCCCAAGGTGCCAGTGCACTCTCTGGACTCACTGCACTGCATCCCCAGTGGTGCCAGTGCACTCTCTGGACTCACTGCACTGCATCCCCAGTGGTGACAGTGTACTCTCTGGACTCACTGCTCTGCATCCCCCGTGGTGCCAGTGCACTCTCTGGACTCACTGCACTGCATCCCCAGTGGTGCCACTGCACTCTCTGAAAACACCGGGGTGCAACCGCAGCGGTGCCAGTGCACTCTCTGCACTCACGGCACTGCATCCCCAGTGGTGCCAGTGCACTCTCTGGACTCACTGCAGTGTATCCCCTGTGGTGCCAGTGCACTCTGTGGACTCAGTGCACTGCATCCCAGCGGTGCCAGTGCACTCTCTGGACTCACTGCACTGCATCCCCAGTGGTGCTAGTGCACTCTCTGGACTCACTGCACTGCATCCCAGTGGTGCCAGTGCACTCTCTGGACTCACTGCAGTGCATCCCCAGTGGTGCCAGTGCACTCTCTGGACTCACTGCAGTGCATCCCCAGTGGTGCCAGTGCACTCTCTGGACTCACTGCACTGCATCCCCAGTGGTGCCAGTGCACTCTCTGGGCTCACTGCAGTCCATCCCCAGTGGTGCCAGTGCACTCTCTGGACTCACTGCAGTCCATCCCCAGTGGTGCCAGTGCACTCTCTGGACTCACTGTACTGCATAACCAGTGGTGCCAGTGCACTCTCTGGACTCACTGCACTGCATCCCCAGTGGTGCCAGTGCACTCTCTGGACTCACTGCACTGCATACCCAGTGGTGCCAGTGCACTCTCTGCACTCACTGCAGTGCATCCCCAGTGGTGCCAGTGCACTCTCTGCACTCACTGCAGTGCATCCCCAGTGGTGCCAGTGCACTCTCTGGACTCACTGCACTGCATCCCCAGTGGTGCCAGTGCACTCTCTGGACTTGCCGGGGTGCATCCCCAGTGGTGCCAGTGCACTCTCTGGACTCACTGCAGTGCATCCCCAGTGGTGCCAGTGCACTCTCTGGACTCACTGCATTCCCAGTGCTGCCAGGGCACTCTCTGGACTCACTGCACTGCATCCCCAGTGGTGCCACTGTACTCTCTTTACTCAGTGCACTGCATCCCCAGTGGTGCCAGTGCACTCTCTGGACTCACTGTACTGCATCCCCAGTGGTGCCAGTGCACTCTCTGGACTCACTGCATTGCATCCCCAGTGGTGCCAGTGCACTCTCTGGACTCACTGTACTGCATCCCCAGTGGTGCCAGTGCACTCTCTGGACTCACTGCAGTGCATCCCCAGTGGTGCCAGTGCACTCTCTGCACTCACTGCAGTGCATCCCCAGTGGTGCCAGTACACTCTCTGGACTCACTGCACTGCATCCCCAGTGGTGCCAGTGCACTCTCTGGACTTGCCGGGGTGCATCCCCAGTGGTGCCAGTGCACTCTCTGGACTCACTGCAGTGCATCCCCAGTGGTGCCAGTGCACTCTCTGGACTCATTGCATTCCCAGTGGTGCCAGGGCACTCTCTGGACTCACTGCACTGCATCCCCAGTGGTGCCTGTGAAGTCTCTGGACTCACTGCAGTGCATCCCCAGTGGTGCCAGTGCACTCTCTGGACTCACTGCACTGCATCCCCAGTGGTGCCAGTGCACTCTCTGGACTCACTGCAGTGCATCCCCTTTTGAGCCAGTGCACTCTCTGCACTCACTGCACTGCATCCCCAGTGGTGCCAGTGCACTCTCTGGACTCACTGCACTGCATCCCCAGTGGTGCCTGTGAAGTCTCTGGTCTCACTGCACTGCATCCCCAGTGGTGCCAGTGCACTCTCTGGACTCAGTGCACTGCATCCCCAGTGGTGCCAGTTCACTCTCTGGACTAAATGCACTGCATCCCCAGTGGTGCCAGTGGCTCTCTGGACTCATTGCACTGCATCACCAGTGGTGCCAGTGCACTCTCTGGACTCACTGCAGTGCATCCACAGTGGCGCCAGTGTACTCTCTTAACTCACTGCACTGCATCACCAGTGGTGCCAGTGCACTCTCTGGACTCACTGCACTGCATCCCCAATGGTGCCACTGCACTCTCTGGACTCACTGCATTGCATCCCCAGTGGTGCCAGTGCACTCTCTGGACTCACTGCAGTGCATTTCCAGTGGTGCCAGTGTAGTCTCTGGACTCACTGCACTGCATCCCCCGTGGTGCCAGTGCACTCTGTGGACTCACTGAACTGCATCCCCAAGGTGCCAGTGCACTCTCTGGACTCACTGCACTGCATCCCCAGTGGTGCCAGTGCACTCTCTGGACTCACTGCTCTCCATCCCCCGTGGTGCCAGTGCACTCTCTGGAGTCACTGCACTGCATCCCCAGTGGTGCCACTGCACTCTCTGAAAACACCGGGGTGCAACCGCAGCGGTGCCAGTGCACTCTCTGCACTCACGGCACTGCATCCCCAGTGGTGCCAGTGCACTCTCCGGACTCACTGCACTGCATACCCAGTGGTGCCAGTGCACTCTCTGGACTCACTGCAGTGCATCCCCAGTGGTGCCAGTGCACTCTCTGCACTCACTGCACTGCATCCCCAGTGGTGCCAGTGCACTCTCTGAACTCACTGCACTGCATCCCCAGTGGTGCCAGTGCACTCTCTGGACTTGCCGGGGTGCATCCCCAGTGGTGCCAGTGCACTCTCTGGACTCACTGCATTCCCAGTGGTGCCAGGGCACTCTCTGGACTCACTGCACTGCATCCCCAGTGGTGCCACTGTACTCTCTTTACTCACTGCACTGCATCCCCAGTGGTGCCAGTGCACTCTCTGGACTCACTGTACTGCATCCCAAGTGGTGCCAGTGCACTCTCTGGACTCACTGCAGTGCATCCCCAGTGGTGCCAGTGCACTCTCTGGACTCACTGCACTGCATACCCAGTGGTGCCAGTGCACTCTCTGGACTCACTGCAGTGCATCCCCAGTGGTGCCAGTGCACTCTCTGCACTCACTGCAGTGCATCCCCAGTGGTGCCAGTGCACTCTCTGGACTCACTGAACTGCATCCCCAGTGGTGCCAGTGCACTCTCTGGACTTGCCGGGGTGCATCCCCAGTGGTGCCAGTGCACTCTCTGGACTCACTGCAGTGCATCCCCAGTGGTGCCAGTGCACTGTCTGGACTCATTGCATTCCCAGTGGTGCCAGGGCACTCTCTGGACTCACTGCACTGCATCCCCAGTGGTGCCTGTGAAGTCTCTGGACTCACTGCAGTGCATCCCCAATGGTGCTAGTGCACTCTTTGGACTCACTGCAGTGCATCCCCAGTGGTGCCACTGTACTCTCTGGACTCACTACACTGCATCCCTAGTGGTGCCAGTGCCCTCTGTGGACTCACTGCACTACATCCCCAGTGGTGCCAGTGCACTCTCTGGACTCACTGCAATGTATCCCCAGTGGTGCCAGTGCACTCTCTGGACTCAGTGCACTGCATCCGCAGTGGTGCCAGTGCACTCTCCGGACTCACTGCATTGCATCCCCAGTGGTGCCAGTGCACTCTCTGGACTCACTGCAGTGCATCCCCAGTGGTGCCAGTGCACTCTCTGGACTCACTGCAGTGCATCCCCAGTGGTGCCAGTGCACTCTCTGGACTCACTGCACTGCATCCCCAGTGGTGCCAGTGCACTCTCTGGACTCACTGCAGTCCATAACCAGTGGTGCCAGTGCACTCTCTGGACTCACTGCACTGCATCCACAGTGGTGCCAGTGCACTCTCTTTACTCACTGCACTGCATCCCCAGTGGTGCCAGTGCACTCTCTGGACTCACTGTACTGCATCCCCAGTGGTGCCAGTGCACTCTCTGGACTCACTGCACTGCATCCCCAGTGTTGCCAGTGCACTCTCTGGACTCACTGCACTGCATCCCCAGTGGTGCCAGTGCACTCTCTGGACTCACTGCACTGCATCCCCAGTGGTGCCAGTGCACTCTCTGCACTCAGTGCACTGCATCCCCAGTGGTGCCAGTGCCCTCTGTGGACTCAGTGCACTACAAAACCAGTGGTGCCAGTGCACTCTCTGGACTCACTGCAGTGCATCCGCAGTGGTGCCAGTGCACTCTCTGCACTCACTGCACTGCATCCCCAGTGGTGCCAGTGCACTCTCTGGACTCACTGCACTGCGTCCCCAGTGGTGCCTGTGAAGTCTCTGGTCTCACTGCAGTGCATCCCCAGTGGTGCCAGTGCACTCTCTGGACTCACTGCACTGCATCCCCATTGATGACAGTGCCCTCTCTGGACTCAGTGCACTGCATCCGCAGTGGTGCCAGTTCACTCTCTGGACTAAATGCACTGCATCCCCAGTGGTGCCAGTGGCTCACTGGACTCATTGCACTGCATCACCAGTGGTGCCAGTGCACTCTCTGGACTCACTGCAGTGCATCCACAGTGGCGCCAGTCTACTCTCTTAACTCACTGCACTGCATCACCAGTGGTGCCAGTGCACTCTCTGGACTCACTGCACTGCATCCCCAGTGGTGCCAGGGCACTCTCTGGACTCACTGCACTGCATCCCCTGTGGTGCCACTGTACTCTCTGGACTCACTACACTGCATCCCCTGTGGTGCCAGTGCCCTCTGTGGACTCACTGCACTACATCCCCAGTGGTGCCAGTGCACTCTCTGGACTCACGGCACTGCATCCCCAGTGGTGCCAGTGCACTCTCTGGACTCACTGCACTGCATCCCCAGTGGTGCCAGTGCACACTCTGGACTCACTGCAGTGCATCCCAAGTGGTGCTAGTGCACTCTCTGGACTCACTGCACTGCATCCCCTGTGGTGCGAGTGCACTCTCTCGACTCACTGCTCTGCGTTACCATTGGTGCCAGTGCACTCTCTGGACTCACTGCACTGCATCCCCAGTGGTGCCAATGCACTCTCTGGACTCACGGCACTGCATCCCCCGTGGTGCCAGTGCACTCTCTGGAATCACTGCACTGCATCCCCTGTGGTGCGAGTGCACTCTCTCGACTCACTGCTCTGCGTTACCATTGGTGCCAGTGCACTCTCTGGACTCACTGCACTGCATCCCCAGTGGTGCCAATGCACTCTCTGGACTCACGGCACTGCATCCCCCGTGGTGCCAGTGCACTCTCTGGACTCACTGCACTGCATCCCCAGTGGTGCCACTGCACTCTCTGAAAACACCGGGGTGCAAACGCAGCGGTGCCAGTGCACTCTCTGCACTCACGGCACTGCATCCCCAGTGGTGCCAGTGCACTCTCTGGACTCACTGCAGTGTATCCCCTGTGGTGCCAGTGCACTCTGTGGACTCAGTGCACTGCATCCCAGTGGTGCCAGTGCACTCTCCGCCTCACTGCAGTGCATCCCCAGTGGTGCCAGTGCACTCTCTGGACTCACTGCACTGCATCCCAATGGTGCCAGTGCACTCTCTGGACTCACTGCAGTGCATCCCCAGTGGTGCCAGTGCACTCTCTGGACTCACTGCAGTGCATCCCCAGTGGTGCCAGTGCACTCTCTGGACTCACTGCACTGCATCCCCAGTGGTGCCAGTGCACTCTCTGGACTCACTGCAGTCCATCCCCAGTGGTGCCAGTGCACTCTCTGGACTCACTGCACTGCATCCACAGTGGTGCCAGTGCACTCTCTTTACTCACTGCACTGCATCCCCAGTGGTGCCAGTGCACTCTCTGGACTCACTGTACTGCATCCCCAGTGGTGCCAGTGCACTCTCTGGACTCACTGCACTGCATCCCCAGTGGTGACAGTGCACTCTCTGCACTCACTGCAGTGCAACCCCAATGGTGCCAGTGCACTCTCTGGACTCACTACACTGCATCCCCACTGGTGCCAGTGCACTCTCTGGACTCAACTGCACTGCATCCCCAGTGGTGCCAGTGCACTCTCTGGACTCACTGCAGTGCATCCCCAGTGGTGCCAGTGCACTCTCTGGACTCACTGCATTCCCAGTGGTGCCAGGGCACTCTCTGGACTCACTGCACTGCATCCCCAGTGGTGCCTGTGAAGTCTCTGGACTCACTGCAGTGCATCCCCAATGGTGCCAGTGCACTCTTTGGACTCACTGCACTGCATCCCCAGTGGTGCCAGTGCACTCTCTGGACTCACTACACTGCATCCCCAGTGGTGCCAGTGCACTGTCTGGACTCAGTGCACTACAAAACCAGTGGTGCCAGTGCACTCTCTGGACTCACTGCACTGCATCCCCAGTGGTGCCAGTGCACTCTCTGGACTCACTGCACTGCATCCCCAGTGGTGCCAGTGCACTCTCTGGACTCACTGCAGTGCATACGCAGTAGTGCCAGTGCACTCTCTGCACTCACTGCACTGCATCCCCAGTGGTGCCAGTGCACTCTCTGGACTCACTGCACTGCGTCCCCAGTGGTGCCTGTGAAGTCTCTGGTCTCACTGCAGTGCATCCCCAGTGGTGCCAGTGCCCTCTCTGGACTCAGTGCACTGCATCCGCAGTGGTGCCAGTTCACTCTCTGGACTAAATGCACTGCATCCCCAGTGGTGCCATTGGCTCACTGGACTCATTGCACTGCATCACCAGTGGTGCCAGTGCACTCTCTGGACTCACTGCAGTGCATCCACAGTGGCGCCAGTCTACTCTCTTAACTCACTGCACTGCATCACCAGTGGTGCCAGTGCACTCTCTGGACTCACTGCACTTCATCCCCAGTGGTGCCAGGGCACTCTCTGGACTCACTGCACTGCATCCCCTGTGGTGCCACTGTACTCTCTGGACTCACTACACTGCATCCCCAGTGGTGACAGTGCCCTCTGTGGACTCACTGCACTACATCCCCAGTGGTGCCAGTGCACTCTCTGGACTCACGGCACTGCATCCCCAGTGGTGCCAGTGCACTCTCTGGACTCACTGCACTGCATCCCCTGTGGTGCCAGTGCACACTCTGGACTCACTGCAGTGCATCCCCAGTGGTGCTAGTGCACTCTCTGGACTCACTGCACTGCATCCCCTGTGGTGCGAGTGCACTCTCTCGACTCACTGCTCTGCGTTACCATTGGTGCCAGTGCACTCTCTGGACTCACTGCACTGCATCCCCAGTGGTGCCAATGCACTCTCTGGACTCACGGCACTGCATCCCCCGTGGTGCCAGTGCACTCTCTGGACTCACTGCACTGCATCCCCAGTGGTGCCACTGCACTCTCTGAAAACACCGGGGTGCAAACGCAGCGGTGCCAGTGCACTCTCTGCACTCACGGCACTGCATCCCCAGTGGTGCCAGTGCACTCTCTGGACTCACTGCAGTGTATCCCCTGTGGTGCCAGTGCACTCTGTGGACTCAGTGCACTGCATCCCAGTGGTGCGAGTGCACTCTCCGCCTCACTGCAGTGCATCCCCAGTGGTGCCAGTGCACTCTCTGGACTCACTGCACTGCATCCCAATGGTGCCATTGCACTCTCTGGACTCACTGCAGTGCATCCCCAGTGGTGCCAGTGCACTCTCTGGACTCACTGCAGTGCATCCCCAGTGGTGCCAGTGCACTCTCTGGACTCACTGCACTGCATCCCCAGTGGTGCCAGTGCACTCTCTGGACTCACTGCAGTCCATCCCCAGTGGTGCCAGTGCACTCTCTGGACTCACTGCACTGCATCCACAGTGGTGCCAGTGCACTCTCTTTACTCACTGCACTGCATCCCCAGTGGTGCCAGTGCACTCTCTGGACTCACTGTACTGCATCCCCAGTGGTGCCAGTGCACTCTGTGGACTCACTGCACTGCATCCCCAGTGGTGCCAGTGCACTCTCTGGACTCACTGCACTGCATCCCCAGTGGTGCCAGTGCACTCTCTGGACTCACTGCACTGCATCCCCAGTGGTGCCAGTGCACTCTCTGGACTCACTGCACTGCATCCCCAGTGGTGCCAGTGCACTCTCTGGACTCAACTGCACTGCATCCCCAGTGGTGCCAGTGCACTCTCTGGACTCACTGCAGTGCTTCCCCAGTGGTGCCAGTGCACTCTCTGGACTCACTGCATTCCCAGTGGTGCCAGGGCACTCTCTGGACTCACTGCACTGCATCCCCAGTGGTGCCTGTGAAGTCTCTGGACTCACTGCAGTGCATCCCCAATGGTGCCAGTGCACTCTTTGGACTCACTGCACTGCATCCCCAGTGGTGCCAGTGCACTCTCTGGACTCACTACACTGCATCCCCAGTGGTGCCAGTGCCCTCTGTGGACTCAGTGCACTACAAAACCAGTGGTGCCAGTGCACTCTCTGGACTCACTGCAGTGCATCCCCAGTGGTGCCAGTGCACTCTCTGGACTCACTGCAGTGCATCCCCAGTGGTGCCAGTGCACTCTCTGGACTCACTGCAGTGCATCCGCAGTGGTGCCAGTGCACTCTCTGCACTCACTGCACTGCATCCCCAGTGGTGCCAGTGCACTCTCTGGACTCACTGCACTGCGTCCCCAGTGGTGCCTGTGAAGTCTCTGGTCTCACTGCAGTGCGTCCCCAGTGGTGCCAGTGCACTCTCTGGACTCACTGCACTGCATCCCCAGTGGTGCCAGTGCACTCTCTGGACTCACTGCACTGCATCCCCAGTGGTGCCAGTGCCCTCTGTGGACTCACTGCACTACATCCCCAGTGGTGCCAGTGCACTCTCTGGACTCACGGCACTGCATCCCCAGTGGTGCCAGTGCACTCTCTGGACTCACTGCAGTGCATCCCCAGTGGTGCCAGTGCACACTCTGGACTCACTGCAGAGCATCCCCAGTGGTGCTAGTGCACTCTCTGGACTCACTGCACTGCATCCCCTGTGGTGCGAGTGCACTCTCTCGACTCACTGCTCTGCGTTACCATTGGTGCCAGTGCACTCTCTGGACTCACTGCACTGCATCCCCAGTGGTGCCAATGCACTCTCTGGACTCACGGCACTGCATCCCCCGTGGTGCCAGTGCACTCTCTGGACTCACTGCACTGCATCCCCAGTGGTGCCACTGCACTCTCTGAAAACACCGGGGTGCAAACGCAGCGGTGCCAGTGCACTCTCTGCACTCACGGCACTGCATCCCCAGTGGTGCCAGTGCACTCTCTGGACTCACTGCAGTGTATCCCCTGTGGTGCCAGTGCACTCTGTGGACTCAGTGCACTGCATCCCAGTGGTGCCAGTGCACTCTCTGCACTCACTGCACTGCATCCCCAGTGGTGCCAGTGCACTCTCTGGACTCACTGCACTGCATCCCAATGGTGCCAGTGCACTCTCTGGACTCACTGCACTGCATCCCCAGTGCTGACAGTGCACTCTCTGGACTCACTGCAGTGCATCCCCAGTGGTGCCAGTGCACTCTCTGGACTCACTGCACTGCATCCCCAGTGGTGCCAGTGCACTCTCTGGACTCACTGCAGTCCATCCCCAGTGGTGCCAGTGCACTCTCTGGACTCACTGCACTGCATCCACAGTGGTGCCAGTGCACTCTCTTTACTCACTGCACTGCATCCCCAGTGGTGCCAGTGCACTCTCTGGACTCACTGTACTGCATCCCCAGTGGTGCCAGTGCACTCTCTGGACTCACTGCACTGCATCCCCAGTGGTGCCAGTGCACTCTCTGGACTCACTGCACTGCATCCCCAGTGGTGCCAGTGCACTCTCTGGACTCACTGCACTGCATCCCCAGTGGTGCCAGTGCACTCTCTGGACTCACTGCACTGCATCCCCAGTGGTGCCAGTGCACTCTCTGGACTCAACTGCACTGCATCCCCAGTGGTGCCAGTGCACTCTCTGGACTCACTGCAGTGCTTCCCCAGTGGTGCCAGTGCACTCTCTGGACTCACTGCATTCCCAGTGGTGCCAGGGCACTCTCTGGACTCACTGCACTGCATCCCCAGTGGTGCCTGTGAAGTCTCTGGACTCACTGCAGTGCATCCCCAATGGTGCCAGTGCACTCTTTGGACTCACTGCACTGCATCCCCAGTGGTGCCAGTGCACTCTCTGGACTCACTACACTGCATCCCCAGTGGTGCCAGTGCCCTCTGAGGACTCAGTGCACTACAAAACCAGTGGTGCCAGTGCACTCTCTGGACTCACTGCAGTGCATCCCCAGTGGTGCCAGTGCACTCTCTGGACTCACTGCACTGCATCCCCAGTGGTGCCAGTGCACTCTCTGGACTCACTGCAGTGCATACGCAGTGGTGCCAGTGCACTCTCTGCACTCACTGCACTGCATCCCCAGTGGTGCCAGTGCACTCTCTGGACTCACTGCACTGCGTCCCCAGTGGTGCCTGTGAAGTCTCTGGTCTCACTGCAGTGCGTCCCCAGTGGTGCCAGTGCACTCTCTGGACTCACTGCACTGCATCCCCATTGATGACAGTGCCCTCTCTGGACTCAGTGCACTGCATCCCCAGTGGTGCCAGTTCACTCTCTGGACTAAATGAACTGCATCCCCAGTGGTGCCAGTGGCTCTCTGGACTCATTGCACTGCATCACCAGTGGTGCCAGTGCACTCTCTGGACTCACTGCAGTGCATCCACAGTGGCGCCAGTGTACTCTCTTAACTCACTGCACTGCATCACCAGTGGTGCCAGTGCACTCTCTGGACTCACTGTACTGCATTCCCCAATGGTGCCACTGCACTCTCTGGACTCACTGCACTGCATCCCCAGTGGTGCCAGTGCACTCTCTGGACTCACTGCAGTGCATTTCCAGTGGTGCCAGTGTAGTCTCTGGACTCACTGCACTGCATCCCCAGTTGTGCCAGTGCACTCTCTGGACTCACTGAACTGCATCCCGAAGGTGCCAGTGCACTCTCTGGACTCACTGCAGTGCATCCCCAGTGGTGCCAGTGCACTCTCTGGACTCACTGCACTGCATCCCCAGTGGTGACAGTGCACTCTCTGGACTCACTGCACTGCATCCCCCGTGGTGCCAGTGCACTCTCTGGACTCACTGCACTGCATCCCCAGTGGTGCCACTGCACTCTCTGAAAACACAGGGGTGCAACCGCAGCGGTGCCAGTGCACTCTCTGGACTCATTGCACTGCATCCACAGTGGTGCCAGTGCACTCTCTGGACTCACTGCAGTGTATCCCCTGTGGTGCCAGTGCACTCTGTGGACTCAGTGCACTGCATCCCAGTGGTGCCAGTGCACTCTCTGGACTCACTGCAGTGCATCCCCAGTGGTGCCAGTGCACTCTCTGGACTCACTGCACTGCATCCCAGTGGTGCCAGTGCACTCTCTGGACTCACTGCAGTGCATCCCCAGTGGTGCCAGTGCACTCTCTGGACTCACTGCAGTGCATCCCCAGTGGTGCCAGTGCACTCTCTGGACTCACTGCACTGCATCCCCAGTGGTGCCAGTGCACTCTCTGGACTCACTGCACTGCATACCCAGTGGTGCCAGTGCACTCTCTGCACTCACTGCAGTGCATCCCCAGTGGTGCCAGTGCACTCTCTGGACTCACTGCAGTGTATCCCCTGTGGTGCCAGTGCACTCTCTGGACTCACTGCACTGCATCCCCTGTGGTGCGAGTGCACTCTCTGGACTTGCCGGGGTGCATCCCCAGTGGTGCCAGTGCACTCTCTGGACTCACTGCAGTGCATCCCCAGTGGTGCCAGTGAACTCTCTGGACTCACTGCATTCCCAGTGGTGCCAGGGCACTCTCTGGACTCACTGCACTGCATCCCCAGTGGTGCCACTGTACTCTCTTTACTCACTGCACTGCATCCCCAGTGGTGCCAGTGCACTCTCTGGACTCACTGTACTGCATCCCCAGTGGTGCCAGTGCACTCTCTGGACTCACTGCACTGCATCCCCAGTGGAGCCAGTGCACTCTCTGGACTCACTGCACTGCATACCCAGTGGTGCCACTGCACTCTCTGGACTCACTGCACTGCATCCCCAGTGGTGAAAGTGCACTCTCTGCACTCACTGCAGTGCTTCCCCAGTGGTGCCAGTGCACTCTCTGGACTCACTGCACTGCATCCCCAGTGGTGCCAGTGCACTCTCTGGACTTGCCGGGGTGCATCCCCAGTGGTGCCAGTGCACTCTCTGGACTCACTGCAGTGCATCCCCAGTGGTGCCAGTGCACTGTCTGGACTCACTGCATTCCCAGTGGTGCCAGGGCACTCTCTGGACTCACTGCACTGCATCCCCAGTGGTGCCAGTGCACTCTCTGGACTCACTGCACTGCGTCCCCAGTGGTGCCTGTGAAGTCTCTGGTCTCACTGCAGTGCATCCCCAGTGGTGCCAGTGCACTCTCTGGACTCACTGCACTGCATCCCCATTGATGACAGTGCCCTCTCTGGACTCAGTGCACTGCATCCGCAGTGGTGCCAGTTCACTCTCTGGACTAAATGCACTGCATCCCCAGTGTGTGCCAGTGGCTCTCTGGACTCATTGCACTGCATCACCAGTGGTGGCAGTGCACTCTCTGGACTCACTGCAGTGCATCCACAGTGGCGCCAGTGTACTCTCTTAACTCACTGCACTGCATCCCCATTGGTGCCAGTGCACTCTCTGGACTCAATGCACTGCATCCCCAATGGTGCCAGTGCACTCTCTGGACTCACTGCAGTGCATTTCCAGTGGTGCCAGTGTAGTCTCTGGACGCACTGCACTGCATCCCCAGTTGTGCCAGTGCACTCTCTGGACTCACTGAACTGCATCCCGAAGGTGCCAGTGCACTCTCTGGACTCACTGCACTGCATCCACAGTGGTGCCAGTGCACTCTCTGGACTCATTGCACTGCATCCCCAGTGGTGACAGTGCACTCTCTGGACTCACTGCACTGCATCCCCCGTGATGCCAGTCCACTCTCTGGACTCACTGCACTGCATCCCCAGTGGTGCCACTGCACTCTCTGAAAACACCGGGGTGCAACCGCAGCGGTGCCAGTGCACTCTCTGCACTCACGGCACTGCATCCCCAGTGGTGCCAGTGCACTCTCTGGACTCACTGCAGTGTATCCCCTGTGGTGCCAGTGCACTCTCTGGACTCACTGCACTGCATCCCCAGTGGTGCCAGTGCACTCTCTGGACTCACTGCACTGCATCCCCAGTGGTGCCAGTGCACACTCTGGACTCACTGCAGTGCATCTCAAGTGGTGCTAGTGCACTCTCTGGACTCACTGCACTGCATCCCCTGTGGTGCGAGTGCACTCTCTCGACTCACTGCTCTGCGTTACCATTGGTGCCAGTGCACTCTCTGGACTCACTGCACTGCATCCCCAGTGGTGCCAGTGCACTCTCTGGACTCACTGCAGTGCATCCCCAGTGGTGCCAGTGCACTCTCTGGACTCACTGCACTGCATCCCCAGTGGTGCCAGTGCACTCTCTGGGCTCACTGCAGTCCATCTCCAGTGGTGCCAGTGCACTCTCTGGACTCACTGCAGTCCATCCCCAGTGGTGCCAGTGCACTCTCTGGACTCACTGCACTGCATCCCCAGTGGTGCCAGTGCACTCTCTGGACTCACTGTACTGCATCCCCTGTGGTGCCAGTGCACTCTCTGGACTCACTGCACTGCATCCCCTTTTGTGCCAGTGCACTCTCTGGACTCACTGTACTGCATCCCCAGTGGTGCCAGTGCACTCTCTGGACTCACTGCAGTGCATCCCCAGTGGTGCCAGTGCACTCTCTGCACTCACTGCAGTGCATCCCCAGTGGTGCCAGTACACTCTCTGGACTCACTGCACTGCATCCCCAGTGGTGCCAGTGCACTCTCTGGACTTGCCGGGGTGCATCCCCAGTGGTGCCAGTGCACTCTCTGGACTCACTGCAGTGCATCCCCAGTGGTGCCAGTGCACTCTCTGGACTCATTGCATTCCCAGTGGTGCCAGGGCACTCTCTGGACTCACTGCACTGCATCCCCAGTGGTGCCTGTGAAGTCTCTGGACTCACTGCAGTGCATCCCCAGTGGTGCCAGTGCACTCTCTGGACTCACTGCACTGCATCCCCAGTGGTGCCAGTGCACTCTCTGGACTCACTGCAGTGCATCCCCTTTTGAGCCAGTGCACTCTCTGCACTCACTGCACTGCATCCCCAGTGGTGCCAGTGCACTCTCTGGACTCACTGCACTGCATCCCCAGTGGTGCCTGTGAAGTCTCTGGTCTCACTGCACTGCATCCCCAGTGGTGCCAGTGCACTCTCTGGACTCAGTGCACTGCATCCCCAGTGGTGCCAGTTCACTCTCTGGACTAAATGCACTGCATCCCCAGTGGTGCCAGTGGCTCTCTGGACTCATTGCACTGCATCACCAGTGGTGCCAGTGCACTCTCTGGACTCACTGCAGTGCATCCACAGTGGCGCCAGTGTACTCTCTTAACTCACTGCACTGCATCACCAGTGGTGCCAGTGCACTCTCTGGACTCACTGCAGTGCATTTCCAGTGGTGCCAGTGTAGTCTCTGGACTCACTGCACTGCATCCCCCGTGGTGCCAGTGCACTCTGTGGACTCACTGAACTGCATCCCCAAGGTGCCAGTGCACTCTCTGGACTCACTGCACTGCATCCCCAGTGGTGCCAGTGCACTCTCTGGACTCACTGCACTGCATCCCCAGTGGTGACAGTGCACTCTCTGGACTCACTGCTCTCCATCCCCGTGGTGCCAGTGCACTCTCTGGAGTCACTGCACTGCATCCCCAGTGGTGCCACTGCACTCTCTGAAAACACCGGGGTGCAACCGCAGCGGTGCCAGTGCACTCTCTGCACTCACGGCACTGCATCCCCAGTGGTGCCAGTGCACTCTCTGGACTCACTGCACTGCATACCCAGTGGTGCCAGTGCACTCTCTGGACTCACTGCAGTGCATCCCCAGTGGTGCCAGTGCACTCTCTGCACTCACTGCACTGCATCCCCAGTGGTGCCAGTGCACTCTCTGAACTCACTGCACTGCATCCCCAGTGGTGCCAGTGCACTCTCTGGACTTGCCGGGGTGCATCCCCAGTGGTGCCAGTGCACTCTCTGGACTCACTGCATTCCCAGTGGTGCCAGGGCACTCTCTGGACTCACTGCACTGCATCCCCAGTGGTGCCACTGTACTCTCTTTACTCACTGCACTGCATCCCCAGTGGTGCCAGTGCACTCTATGGACTCACTGCACTGCATCCCCAGTGGTGCCAGTGCACTCTCTGGACTCACTGCACTGCATACCCAGTGGTGCCAGTGCACTCTCTGGACTCACTGCAGTGCATCCCCAGTGGTGCCAGTGCTCTCTCTGCACTCACTGCAGTGCATCCCCAGTGGTGCCAGTGCACTCTCTGGACTCACTGCACTGCATCCCCAGTGGTGCCAGTGCACTCTCTGGACTTGCCGGGGTGCATCCCCAGTGGTGCCAGTGCACTCTCTGGACTCACTGCAGTGCATCCCCAGTGGTGCCAGTGCACTGTCTGGACTCATTGCATTCCCAGTGGTGCCAGGGCACTCTCTGGACTCACTGCACTGCATCCCCAGTGGTGCCTGTGAAGTCTCTGGACTCACTGCAGTGCATCCCCAATGGTGCTAGTGCACTCTTTGGACTCACTGCAGTGCATCCCCAGTGGTGCCACTGTACTCTCTGGACTCACTACACTGCATCCCTAGTGGTGCCAGTGCCCTCTGTGGACTCACTGCACTACATCCCCAGTGGTGCCAGTGCACTCTCTGGACTCACTGCAATGTATCCCCTGTGGTGCCAGTGCACTCTCTGGACTCAGTGCACTGCATCCCAGTGGTGCCAGTGCACTCTCCGGACTCACTGCATTGCATCCCCAGTGGTGCCAGTGCACTCTCTGGACTCACTGCACTGCATCCCAATGGTGCCGGTGCACTCTCTGGACTCACTGCACTGCATCCCCAGTGGTGCCAGTGCACTCTCTGGACTCACTGCACTGCATCCCCAGTGGTGCCAGTGCACTCTCTGGACTCACTGCAGTGTATCCCCTGTGGTGCCAGTGCACTCTCTGGACTCACTGCAGTGTATCCCCTGTGGTGCCAGTGCACTCTCTGGACTCACTGCAGTGCATCCCCAGTGGTGCCAGTGCACTCTCTGGACTCACTGCAGTGCATCCCCAGTGGTGCCAGTGCACTCTCTGGACTCACTGCAGTGCATCCCCAGCGGTGCCAGTGCACTCTCTGCACTCACGGCACTGCATCCCCAGTGGTGCCAGTGCACTCTCTGGACTCACTGCAGTGTATCCCCAGTGGTGCCAGTGCACTCTCTGGACTCAGTGCACTGCATCCCAGTGGTGCCAGTGCACTCTCTGGACTCACTGCAGTGCATCCCCAGTGGTGCCAGTGCACTCTCTGGACTCACTGCAGTGCATCCCCAGTGGTGCCAGTGCACTCTCTGGACTCACTGCACTGCATCCCCAGTGGTGCCAGTGCACTCTCTGGACTCACTGCACTGCATCCACAGTGGTGCCAGTGCACTCTCTTTACTCACTGCACTGCATCCCCAGTGGTGCCAGTGCACTCTCTGGACTCACTGTACTGCATCCCCAGTGGTGCCAGTGCACTCTCTGGACTCACTGCACTGCATCCCCAGTGGTGCCAGTGCACTCTCTGGACTCACTGCACTGCATCCCCAGTGGTGCCAGTGCACTCTCTGGACTCACTGCACTGCATCCCCAGTGGTGACAGTGCACTCTCTGCACTCACTGCAGTGCATCCCCAATGGTGCCAGTGCACTCTTTGGACTCACTGCACTGCATCCCCAGTGGTGCCACTGTACTCTCTGGACTCACTACACTGCATCCCCAGTGGTGCCAGTGCACTCTCTGGACTCACTGCACTGCATCCCCAGTGGTGCCAGTGCACTCTCTGGACTCACTGCACTGCATCCCCAGTGGTGCCTGTGAAGTCTCTGGTCTCACTGCACTGCATCCCCAGTGGTGCCAGTGCACTCTCTGGACTCACTGCACTGCATCCCCATTGCTGACAGTGCCCTCTCTGGACTCAGTGCACTGCATCCCCAGTGGTGACAGTGGCTCTCTGGACTCATTGCACTTCATCACCAGTGGTGCCAGTGCACTCTCTGGACTCACTGCAGTGCATCCACAGTGGCGCCAGTGTACTCTCTTAACTCACTGCACTGCATCACCAGTGGTGCCAGTGCACTCTCTGGACTCACTGCACTGCATCCCCAATGGTGCCACTGCACTCTCTGGACTCACTGCACTGCATCCCCAGTGGTGCCAGTGCACTCTCTGGACTCACTGCACTGCATTTCCAGTGGTGCCAGTGTAGTCTCTGGACTCACTGCACTGCATCCCCCGTGGTGCCAGTGCACTCTCTGGACTCACTGAACTGCATCCCCAAGGTGCCAGTGCACTCTCTGGACTCACTGCAGTGCATCCCCAGTGGTGCCAGTGCACTCTCTGGACTCACTGCACTGCATCCCCAGTGGTGACAGTGTACTCTCTGGACTCACTGCTCTGCATCCCCCGTGGTGCCAGTGCACTCTCTGGACTCACTGCACTGCATCCCCAGTGGTGCCACTGCACTCTCTGAAAACACCGGGGTGCAACCGCAGCGGTGCCAGTGCACTCTCTGCACTCACGGCACTGCATCCCCAGTGGTGCCAGTGCACTCTCTGGACTCACTGCAGTGTATCCCCTGTGGTGCCAGTGCACTCTGTGGACTCAGTGCACTGCATCCCAGCGGTGCCAGTGCACTCTCTGGACTCACTGCACTGCATCCCCAGTGGTGCTAGTGCACTCTCTGGACTCACTGCACTGCATCCCAGTGGTGCCAGTGCACTCTCTGGACTCACTGCAGTGCATCCCCAGTGGTGCCAGTGCACTCTCTGGACTCACTGCAGTGCATCCCCAGTGGTGCCAGTGCACTCTCTGGACTCACTGCACTGCATCCCCAGTGGTGCCAGTGCACTCTCTGGGCTCACTGCAGTCCATCCCCAGTGGTGCCAGTGCACTCTCTGGACTCACTGCAGTCCATCCCCAGTGGTGCCAGTGCACTCTCTGGACTCACTGTACTGCATAACCAGTGGTGCCAGTGCACTCTCTGGACTCACTGCACTGCATCCCCAGTGGTGCCAGTGCACTCTCTGGACTCACTGCACTGCATACCCAGTGGTGCCAGTGCACTCTCTGCACTCACTGCAGTGCATCCCCAGTGGTGCCAGTGCACTCTCTGCACTCACTGCAGTGCATCCCCAGTGGTGCCAGTGCACTCTCTGGACTCACTGCACTGCATCCCCAGTGGTGCCAGTGCACTCTCTGGACTTGCCGGGGTGCATCCCCAGTGGTGCCAGTGCACTCTCTGGACTCACTGCAGTGCATCCCCAGTGGTGCCAGTGCACTCTCTGGACTCACTGCATTCCCAGTGCTGCCAGGGCACTCTCTGGACTCACTGCACTGCATCCCCAGTGGTGCCACTGTACTCTCTTTACTCAGTGCACTGCATCCCCAGTGGTGCCAGTGCACTCTCTGGACTCACTGTACTGCATCCCCAGTGGTGCCAGTGCACTCTCTGGACTCACTGCATTGCATCCCCAGTGGTGCCAGTGCACTCTCTGGACTCACTGTACTGCATCCCCAGTGGTGCCAGTGCACTCTCTGGACTCACTGCAGTGCATCCCCAGTGGTGCCAGTGCACTCTCTGCACTCACTGCAGTGCATCCCCAGTGGTGCCAGTACACTCTCTGGACTCACTGCACTGCATCCCCAGTGGTGCCAGTGCACTCTCTGGACTTGCCGGGGTGCATCCCCAGTGGTGCCAGTGCACTCTCTGGACTCACTGCAGTGCATCCCCAGTGGTGCCAGTGCACTCTCTGGACTCATTGCATTCCCAGTGGTGCCAGGGCACTCTCTGGACTCACTGCACTGCATCCCCAGTGGTGCCTGTGAAGTCTCTGGACTCACTGCAGTGCATCCCCAGTGGTGCCAGTGCACTCTCTGGACTCACTGCACTGCATCCCCAGTGGTGCCAGTGCACTCTCTGGACTCACTGCAGTGCATCCCCTTTTGAGCCAGTGCACTCTCTGCACTCACTGCACTGCATCCCCAGTGGTGCCAGTGCACTCTCTGGACTCACTGCACTGCATCCCCAGTGGTGCCTGTGAAGTCTCTGGTCTCACTGCACTGCATCCCCAGTGGTGCCAGTGCACTCTCTGGACTCAGTGCACTGCATCCCCAGTGGTGCCAGTTCACTCTCTGGACTAAATGCACTGCATCCCCAGTGGTGCCAGTGGCTCTCTGGACTCATTGCACTGCATCACCAGTGGTGCCAGTGCACTCTCTGGACTCACTGCAGTGCATCCACAGTGGCGCCAGTGTACTCTCTTAACTCACTGCACTGCATCACCAGTGGTGCCAGTGCACTCTCTGGACTCACTGCACTGCATCCCCAATGGTGCCACTGCACTCTCTGGACTCACTGCATTGCATCCCCAGTGGTGCCAGTGCACTCTCTGGACTCACTGCAGTGCATTTCCAGTGGTGCCAGTGTAGTCTCTGGACTCACTGCACTGCATCCCCCGTGGTGCCAGTGCACTCTGTGGACTCACTGAACTGCATCCCCAAGGTGCCAGTGCACTCTCTGGACTCACTGCACTGCATCCCCAGTGGTGCCAGTGCACTCTCTGGACTCACTGCTCTCCATCCCCCGTGGTGCCAGTGCACTCTCTGGAGTCACTGCACTGCATCCCCAGTGGTGCCACTGCACTCTCTGAAAACACCGGGGTGCAACCGCAGCGGTGCCAGTGCACTCTCTGCACTCACGGCACTGCATCCCCAGTGGTGCCAGTGCACTCTCCGGACTCACTGCACTGCATACCCAGTGGTGCCAGTGCACTCTCTGGACTCACTGCAGTGCATCCCCAGTGGTGCCAGTGCACTCTCTGCACTCACTGCACTGCATCCCCAGTGGTGCCAGTGCACTCTCTGAACTCACTGCACTGCATCCCCAGTGGTGCCAGTGCACTCTCTGGACTTGCCGGGGTGCATCCCCAGTGGTGCCAGTGCACTCTCTGGACTCACTGCATTCCCAGTGGTGCCAGGGCACTCTCTGGACTCACTGCACTGCATCCCCAGTGGTGCCACTGTACTCTCTTTACTCACTGCACTGCATCCCCAGTGGTGCCAGTGCACTCTCTGGACTCACTGTACTGCATCCCAAGTGGTGCCAGTGCACTCTCTGGACTCACTGCAGTGCATGCCCAGTGGTGCCAGTGCACTCTCTGGACTCACTGCACTGCATACCCAGTGGTGCCAGTGCACTCTCTGGACTCACTGCAGTGCATCCCCAGTGGTGCCAGTGCACTCTCTGCACTCACTGCAGTGCATCCCCAGTGGTGCCAGTGCACTCTCTGGACTCACTGAACTGCATCCCCAGTGGTGCCAGTGCACTCTCTGGACTTGCCGGGGTGCATCCCCAGTGGTGCCAGTGCACTCTCTGGACTCACTGCAGTGCATCCCCAGTGGTGCCAGTGCACTGTCTGGACTCATTGCATTCCCAGTGGTGCCAGGGCACTCTCTGGACTCACTGCACTGCATCCCCAGTGGTGCCTGTGAAGTCTCTGGACTCACTGCAGTGCATCCCCAATGGTGCTAGTGCACTCTTTGGACTCACTGCAGTGCATCCCCAGTGGTGCCACTGTACTCTCTGGACTCACTACACTGCATCCCTAGTGGTGCCAGTGCCCTCTGTGGACTCACTGCACTACATCCCCAGTGGTGCCAGTGCACTCTCTGGACTCACTGCAATGTATCCCCAGTGGTGCCAGTGCACTCTCTGGACTCAGTGCACTGCATCCGCAGTGGTGCCAGTGCACTCTCCGGACTCACTGCATTGCATCCCCAGTGGTGCCAGTGCACTCTCTGGACTCACTGCAGTGCATCCCCAGTGGTGCCAGTGCACTCTCTGGACTCACTGCAGTGCATCCCCAGTGGTGCCAGTGCACTCTCTGGACTCACTGCACTGCATCCCCAGTGGTGCCAGTGCACTCTCTGGACTCACTGCAGTCCATAACCAGTGGTGCCAGTGCACTCTCTGGACTCACTGCACTGCATCCACAGTGGTGCCAGTGCACTCTCTTTACTCACTGCACTGCATCCCCAGTGGTGCCAGTGCACTCTCTGGACTCACTGTACTGCATCCCCAGTGGTGCCAGTGCACTCTCTGGACTCACTGCACTGCATCCCCAGTGTTGCCAGTGCACTCTCTGGACTCACTGCACTGCATCCCCAGTGGTGCCAGTGCACTCTCTGGACTCACTGCACTGCATCCCCAGTGGTGCCAGTGCACTCTCTGCACTCAGTGCACTGCATCCCCAGTGGTGCCAGTGCCCTCTGTGGACTCAGTGCACTACAAAACCAGTGGTGCCAGTGCACTCTCTGGACTCACTGCAGTGCATCCGCAGTGGTGCCAGTGCACTCTCTGCACTCACTGCACTGCATCCCCAGTGGTGCCAGTGCACTCTCTGGACTCACTGCACTGCGTCCCCAGTGGTGCCTGTGAAGTCTCTGGTCTCACTGCAGTGCATCCCCAGTGGTGCCAGTGCACTCTCTGGACTCACTGCACTGCATCCCCATTGATGACAGTGCCCTCTCTGGACTCAGTGCACTGCATCCGCAGTGGTGCCAGTTCACTCTCTGGACTAAATGCACTGCATCCCCAGTGGTGCCAGTGGCTCACTGGACTCATTGCACTGCATCACCAGTGGTGCCACTGTACTCTCTGGACTCACTACACTGCATCCCCTGTGGTGCCAGTGCCCTCTGTGGACTCACTGCACTACATCCCCAGTGGTGCCAGTGCACTCTCTGGACTCACGGCACTGCATCCCCAGTGGTGCCAGTGCACTCTCTGGACTCACTGCACTGCATCCCCAGTGGTGCCAGTGCACACTCTGGACTCACTGCAGTGCATCCCAAGTGGTGCTAGTGCACTCTCTGGACTCACTGCACTGCATCCCCTGTGGTGCGAGTGCACTCTCTCGACTCACTGCTCTGCGTTACCATTGGTGCCAGTGCACTCTCTGGACTCACTGCACTGCATCCCCAGTGGTGCCAATGCACTCTCTGGACTCACGGCACTGCATCCCCCGTGGTGCCAGTGCACTCTCTGGAATCACTGCACTGCATCCCCTGTGGTGCGAGTGCACTCTCTCGACTCACTGCTCTGCGTTACCATTGGTGCCAGTGCACTCTCTGGACTCACTGCACTGCATCCCCAGTGGTGCCAATGCACTCTCTGGACTCACGGCACTGCATCCCCCGTGGTGCCAGTGCACTCTCTGGACTCACTGCACTGCATCCCCAGTGGTGCCACTGCACTCTCTGAAAACACCGGGGTGCAAACGCAGCGGTGCCAGTGCACTCTCTGCACTCACGGCACTGCATCCCCAGTGGTGCCAGTGCACTCTCTGGACTCACTGCAGTGTATCCCCTGTGGTGCCAGTGCACTCTGTGGACTCAGTGCACTGCATCCCAGTGGTGCCAGTGCACTCTCCGCCTCACTGCAGTGCATCCCCAGTGGTGCCAGTGCACTCTCTGGACTCACTGCACTGCATCCCAATGGTGCCAGTGCACTCTCTGGACTCACTGCAGTGCATCCCCAGTGGTGCCAGTGCACTCTCTGGACTCACTGCAGTGCATCCCCAGTGGTGCCAGTGCACTCTCTGGACTCACTGCACTGCATCCCCAGTGGTGCCAGTGCACTCTCTGGACTCACTGCAGTCCATCCGCAGTGGTGCCAGTGCACTCTCTGGACTCACTGCACTGCATCCACAGTGGTGCCAGTGCACTCTCTTTACTCACTGCACTGCATCCCCAGTGGTGCCAGTGCACTCTCTGGACTCACTGTACTGCATCCCCAGTGGTGCCAGTGCACTCTCTGGACTCACTGCACTGCATCCCCAGTGGTGACAGTGCACTCTCTGGACTCACTGCACTGCTTCGCCATTGGTGCCAGTGCACTCTCTGGACTCACTGCACTGCATCCCCAGTGGTGCCAGTGCACTCTCTGCACTCACTGCAGTGCAACCCCAATGGTGCCAGTGCACTCTCTGGACTCACTACACTGCATCCCCACTGGTGCCAGTGCACTCTCTGGACTCAACTGCACTGCATCCCCAGTGGTGCCAGTGCACTCTCTGGACTCACTGCAGTGCATCCCCAGTGGTGCCAGTGCACTCTCTGGACTCACTGCATTCCCAGTGGTGCCAGGGCACTCTCTGGACTCACTGCACTGCATCCCCAGTGGTGCCTGTGAAGTCTCTGGACTCACTGCAGTGCATCCCCAATGGTGCCAGTGCACTCTTTGGACTCACTGCACTGCATCCCCAGTGGTGCCAGTGCACTCTCTGGACTCACTACACTGCATCCCCAGTGGTGCCAGTGCACTGTCTGGACTCAGTGCACTACAAAACCAGTGGTGCCAGTGCACTCTCTGGACTCACTGCTCTGCATCCCCAGTGGTGCCAGTGCACTCTCTGGACTCACTGCACTGCATCCCCAGTGGTGCCAGTGCACTCTCTGGACTCACTGCAGTGCATACGCAGTAGTGCCAGTGCACTCTCTGCACTCACTGCACTGCATCCCCAGTGGTGCCAGTGCACTCTCTGGACTCACTGCACTGCGTCCCCAGTGGTGCCTGTGAAGTCTCTGGTCTCACTGCAGTGCATCCCCAGTGGTGCCAGTGCCCTCTCTGGACTCAGTGCACTGCATCCGCAGTGGTGCCAGTTCACTCTCTGGACTAAATGCACTGCATCCCCAGTGGTGCCATTGGCTCACTGGACTCATTGCACTGCATCACCAGTGGTGCCAGTGCACTCTCTGGACTCACTGCAGTGCATCCACAGTGGCGCCAGTCTACTCTCTTAACTCACTGCACTGCATCACCAGTGGTGCCAGTGCACTCTCTGGACTCACTGCACTTCATCCCCAGTGGTGCCAGGGCACTCTCTGGACTCACTGCACTGCATCCCCTGTGGTGCCACTGTACTCTCTGGACTCACTACACTGCATCCCCAGTGGTGACAGTGCCCTCTGTGGACTCACTGCACTACATCCCCAGTGGTGCCAGTGCACTCTCTGGACTCACGGCACTGCATCCCCAGTGGTGCCAGTGCACTCTCTGGACTCACTGCACTGCATCCCCTGTGGTGCCAGTGCACACTCTGGACTCACTGCAGTGCATCCCCAGTGGTGCTAGTGCACTCTCTGGACTCACTGCACTGCATCCCCTGTGGTGCGAGTGCACTCTCTCGACTCACTGCTCTGCGTTACCATTGGTGCCAGTGCACTCTCTGGACTCACTGCACTGCATCCCCAGTGGTGCCAATGCACTCTCTGGACTCACGGCACTGCATCCCCCGTGGTGCCAGTGCACTCTCTGGACTCACTGCACTGCATCCCCAGTGGTGCCACTGCACTCTCTGAAAACACCGGGGTGCAAACGCAGCGGTGCCAGTGCACTCTCTGCACTCACGGCACTGCATCCCCAGTGGTGCCAGTGCACTCTCTGGACTCACTGCAGTGTATCCCCTGTGGTGCCAGTGCACTCTGTGGACTCAGTGCACTGCATCCCAGTGGTGCGAGTGCACTCTCCGCCTCACTGCAGTGCATCCCCAGTGGTGCCAGTGCACTCTCTGGACTCACTGCACTGCATCCCAATGGTGCCATTGCACTCTCTGGACTCACTGCAGTGCATCCCCAGTGGTGCCAGTGCACTCTCTGGACTCACTGCAGTGCATCCCCAGTGGTGCCAGTGCACTCTCTGGACTCACTGCACTGCATCCCCAGTGGTGCCAGTGCACTCTCTGGACTCACTGCAGTCCATCCCCAGTGGTGCCAGTGCACTCTCTGGACTCACTGCACTGCATCCACAGTGGTGCCAGTGCACTCTCTTTACTCACTGCACTGCATCCCCAGTGGTGCCAGTGCACTCTCTGGACTCACTGTACTGCATCCCCAGTGGTGCCAGTGCACTCTGTGGACTCACTGCACTGCATCCCCAGTGGTGCCAGTGCACTCTCTGGACTCACTGCACTGCATCCCCAGTGGTGCCAGTGCACTCTCTGGACTCACTGCACTGCATCCCCAGTGGTGCCAGTGCACTCTCTGGACTCACTGCACTGCATCCCCAGTGGTGCCAGTGCACTCTCTGGACTCAACTGCACTGCATCCCCAGTGGTGCCAGTGCACTCTCTGGACTCACTGCAGTGCTTCCCCAGTGGTGCCAGTGCACTCTCTGGACTCACTGCATTCCCAGTGGTGCCAGGGCACTCTCTGGACTCACTGCACTGCATCCCCAGTGGTGCCTGTGAAGTCTCTGGACTCACTGCAGTGCATCCCCAATGGTGCCAGTGCACTCTTTGGACTCACTGCACTGCATCCCCAGTGGTGCCAGTGCACTCTCTGGACTCACTACACTGCATCCCCAGTGGTGCCAGTGCCCTCTGTGGACTCAGTGCACTACAAAACCAGTGGTGCCAGTGCACTCTCTGGACTCACTGCAGTGCATCCCCAGTGGTGCCAGTGCACTCTCTGGACTCACTGCAGTGCATCCCCAGTGGTGCCAGTGCACTCTCTGGACTCACTGCAGTGCATCCGCAGTGGTGCCAGTGCACTCTCTGCACTCACTGCACTGCATCCCCAGTGGTGCCAGTGCACTCTCTGGACTCACTGCACTGCGTCCCCAGTGGTGCCTGTGAAGTCTCTGGTCTCACTGCAGTGCGTCCCCAGTGGTGCCAGTGCACTCTCTGGACTCACTGCACTGCATCCCCAGTGGTGCCAGTGCACTCTCTGGACTCACTGCACTGCATCCCCAGTGGTGCCAGTGCCCTCTGTGGACTCACTGCACTACATCCCCAGTGGTGCCAGTGCACTCTCTGGACTCACGGCACTGCATCCCCAGTGGTGCCAGTGCACTCTCTGGACTCACTGCAGTGCATCCCCAGTGGTGCCAGTGCACACTCTGGACTCACTGCAGAGCATCCCCAGTGGTGCTAGTGCACTCTCTGGACTCACTGCACTGCATCCCCTGTGGTGCGAGTGCACTCTCTCGACTCACTGCTCTGCGTTACCATTGGTGCCAGTGCACTCTCTGGACTCACTGCACTGCATCCCCAGTGGTGCCAATGCACTCTCTGGACTCACGGCACTGCATCCCCCGTGGTGCCAGTGCACTCTCTGGACTCACTGCACTGCATCCCCAGTGGTGCCACTGCACTCTCTGAAAACACCGGGGTGCAAACGCAGCGGTGCCAGTGCACTCTCTGCACTCACGGCACTGCATCCCCAGTGGTGCCAGTGCACTCTCTGGACTCACTGCAGTGTATCCCCTGTGGTGCCAGTGCACTCTGTGGACTCAGTGCACTGCATCCCAGTGGTGCCAGTGCACTCTCCGCCTCACTGCAGTGCATCCCCAGTGGTGCCAGTGCACTCTCTGGACTCACTGCACTGCATCCCAATGGTGCCAGTGCACTCTCTGGACTCACTGCACTGCATCCCCAGTGCTGACAGTGCACTCTCTGGACTCACTGCAGTGCATCCCCAGTGGTGCCAGTGCACTCTCTGGACTCACTGCACTGCATCCCCAGTGGTGCCAGTGCACTCTCTGGACTCACTGCAGTCCATCCCCAGTGGTGCCAGTGCACTCTCTGGACTCACTGCACTGCATCCACAGTGGTGCCAGTGCACTCTCTTTACTCACTGCACTGCATCCCCAGTGGTGCCAGTGCACTCTCTGGACTCACTGTACTGCATCCCCAGTGGTGCCAGTGCACTCTCTGGACTCACTGCACTGCATCCCCAGTGGTGCCAGTGCACTCTCTGGACTCACTGCACTGCATCCCCAGTGGTGCCAGTGCACTCTCTGGACTCACTGCACTGCATCCCCAGTGGTGCCAGTGCACTCTCTGGACTCACTGCACTGCATCCCCAGTGGTGCCAGTGCACTCTCTGGACTCAACTGCACTGCATCCCCAGTGGTGCCAGTGCACTCTCTGGACTCACTGCAGTGCTTCCCCAGTGGTGCCAGTGCACTCTCTGGACTCACTGCATTCCCAGTGGTGCCAGGGCACTCTCTGGACTCACTGCACTGCATCCCCAGTGGTGCCTGTGAAGTCTCTGGACTCACTGCAGTGCATCCCCAATGGTGCCAGTGCACTCTTTGGACTCACTGCACTGCATCCCCAGTGGTGCCAGTGCACTCTCTGGACTCACTACACTGCATCCCCAGTGGTGCCAGTGCCCTCTGTGGACTCAGTGCACTACAAAACCAGTGGTGCCAGTGCACTCTCTGGACTCACTGCAGTGCATCCCCAGTGGTGCCAGTGCACTCTCTGGACTCACTGCACTGCATCCCCAGTGGTGCCAGTGCACTCTCTGGACTCACTGCAGTGCATACGCAGTGGTGCCAGTGCACTCTCTGCACTCACTGCACTGCATCCCCAGTGGTGCCAGTGCACTCTCTGGACTCACTGCACTGCGTCCCCAGTGGTGCCTGTGAAGTCTCTGGTCTCACTGCAGTGCGTCCCCAGTGGTGCCAGTGCACTCTCTGGACTCACTGCACTGCATCCCCATTGATGACAGTGCCCTCTCTGGACTCAGTGCACTGCATCCCCAGTGGTGCCAGTTCACTCTCTGGACTAAATGAACTGCATCCCCAGTGGTGCCAGTGGCTCTCTGGACTCATTGCACTGCATCACCAGTGGTGCCAGTGCACTCTCTGGACTCACTGCAGTGCATCCACAGTGGCGCCAGTGTACTCTCTTAACTCACTGCACTGCATCACCAGTGGTGCCAGTGCACTCTCTGGACTCACTGTACTGCATTCCCCAATGGTGCCACTGCACTCTCTGGACTCACTGCACTGCATCCCCAGTGGTGCCAGTGCACTCTCTGGACTCACTGCAGTGCATTTCCAGTGGTGCCAGTGTAGTCTCTGGACTCACTGCACTGCATCCCCAGTTGTGCCAGTGCACTCTCTGGACTCACTGAACTGCATCCCGAAGGTGCCAGTGCACTCTCTGGACTCACTGCAGTGCATCCCCAGTGGTGCCAGTGCACTCTCTGGACTCACTGCACTGCATCCCCAGTGGTGACAGTGCACTCTCTGGACTCACTGCACTGCATCCCCCGTGGTGCCAGTGCACTCTCTGGACTCACTGCACTGCATCCCCAGTGGTGCCACTGCACTCTCTGAAAACACAGGGGTGCAACCGCAGCGGTGCCAGTGCACTCTCTGGACTCATTGCACTGCATCCACAGTGGTGCCAGTACACTCTCTGGACTCACTGCAGTGTATCCCCTGTGGTGCCAGTGCACTCTGTGGACTCAGTGCACTGCATCCCAGTGGTGCCAGTGCACTCTCTGGACTCACTGCAGTGCATCCCCAGTGGTGCCAGTGCACTCTCTGGACTCACTGCACTGCATCCCAGTGGTGCCAGTGCACTCTCTGGACTCACTGCAGTGCATCCCCAGTGGTGCCAGTGCACTCTCTGGACTCACTGCAGTGCATCCCCAGTGGTGCCAGTGCACTCTCTGGACTCACTGCACTGCATCCCCAGTGGTGCCAGTGCACTCTCTGGACTCACTGCACTGCATACCCAGTGGTGCCAGTGCACTCTCTGCACTCACTGCAGTGCATCCCCAGTGGTGCCAGTGCACTCTCTGGACTCACTGCAGTGTATCCCCTGTGGTGCCAGTGCACTCTCTGGACTCACTGCACTGCATCCCCTGTGGTGCGAGTGCACTCTCTGGACTTGCCGGGGTGCATCCCCAGTGGTGCCAGTGCACTCTCTGGACTCACTGCAGTGCATCCCCAGTGGTGCCAGTGAACTCTCTGGACTCACTGCATTCCCAGTGGTGCCAGGGCACTCTCTGGACTCACTGCACTGCATCCCCAGTGGTGCCACTGTACTCTCTTTACTCACTGCACTGCATCCCCAGTGGTGCCAGTGCACTCTCTGGACTCACTGTACTGCATCCCCAGTGGTGCCAGTGCACTCTCTGGACTCACTGCACTGCATCCCCAGTGGAGCCAGTGCACTCTCTGGACTCACTGCACTGCATACCCAGTGGTGCCACTGCACTCTCTGGACTCACTGCACTGCATCCCCAGTGGTGAAAGTGCACTCTCTGCACTCACTGCAGTGCTTCCCCAGTGGTGCCAGTGCACTCTCTGGACTCACTGCACTGCATCCCCAGTGGTGCCAGTGCACTCTCTGGACTTGCCGGGGTGCATCCCCAGTGGTGCCAGTGCACTCTCTGGACTCACTGCAGTGCATCCCCAGTGGTGCCAGTGCACTGTCTGGACTCACTGCATTCCCAGTGGTGCCAGGGCACTCTCTGGACTCACTGCACTGCATCCCCAGTGGTGCCAGTGCACTCTCTGGACTCACTGCACTGCGTCCCCAGTGGTGCCTGTGAAGTCTCTGGTCTCACTGCAGTGCATCCCCAGTGGTGCCAGTGCACTCTCTGGACTCACTGCACTGCATCCCCATTGATGACAGTGCCCTCTCTGGACTCAGTGCACTGCATCCGCAGTGGTGCCAGTTCACTCTCTGGACTAAATGCACTGCATCCCCAGTGTGTGCCAGTGGCTCTCTGGACTCATTGCACTGCATCACCAGTGGTGGCAGTGCACTCTCTGGACTCACTGCAGTGCATCCACAGTGGCGCCAGTGTACTCTCTTAACTCACTGCACTGCATCCCCATTGGTGCCAGTGCACTCTCTGGACTCAATGCACTGCATCCCCAATGGTGCCAGTGCACTCTCTGGACTCACTGCAGTGCATTTCCAGTGGTGCCAGTGTAGTCTCTGGACGCACTGCACTGCATCCCCAGTTGTGCCAGTGCACTCTCTGGACTCACTGAACTGCATCCCGAAGGTGCCAGTGCACTCTCTGGACTCACTGCACTGCATCCACAGTGGTGCCAGTGCACTCTCTGGACTCATTGCACTGCATCCCCAGTGGTGACAGTGCACTCTCTGGACTCACTGCACTGCATCCCCCGTGATGCCAGTCCACTCTCTGGACTCACTGCACTGCATCCCCAGTGGTGCCACTGCACTCTCTGAAAACACCGGGGTGCAACCGCAGCGGTGCCAGTGCACTCTCTGCACTCACGGCACTGCATCCCCAGTGGTGCCAGTGCACTCTCTGGACTCACTGCAGTGTATCCCCTGTGGTGCCAGTGCACTCTCTGGACTCACTGCACTGCATCCCCAGTGGTGCCAGTGCACTCTCTGGACTCACTGCACTGCATCCCCAGTGGTGCCAGTGCACACTCTGGACTCACTGCAGTGCATCTCAAGTGGTGCTAGTGCACTCTCTGGACTCACTGCACTGCATCCCCTGTGGTGCGAGTGCACTCTCTCGACTCACTGCTCTGCGTTACCATTGGTGCCAGTGCACTCTCTGGACTCACTGCACTGCATCCCCAGTGGTGCCAATGCACTCTCTGGACTCACGGCACTGCATCCCCCGTGGTGCCAGTGCACTCTCTGGAATCACTGCACTGCATCCCCTGTGGTGCGAGTGCACTCTCTCGACTCACTGCTCTGCGTTACCATTGGTGCCAGTGCACTCTCTGGACTCACTGCACTGCATCCCCAGTGGTGCCAATGCACTCTCTGGACTCACGGCACTGCATCCCCCGTGGTGCCAGTGCACTCTCTGGACTCACTGCACTGCATCCCCAGTGGTGCCACTGCACTCTCTGAAAACACCGGGGTGCAAACGCAGCGGTGCCAGTGCACTCTCTGCACTCACGGCACTGCATCCCCAGTGGTGCCAGTGCACTCTCTGGACTCACTGCAGTGTATCCCCTGTGGTGCCAGTGCACTCTGTGGACTCAGTGCACTGCATCCCAGTGGTGCCAGTGCACTCTCCGCCTCACTGCAGTGCATCCCCAGTGGTGCCAGTGCACTCTCTGGACTCACTGCAGTGCATCCCAATGGTGCCAGTGCACTCTCTGGACTCACTGCAGTGCATCCCCAGTGGTGCCAGTGCACTCTCTGGACTCACTGCAGTGCATCCCCAGTGGTGCCAGTGCACTCTCTGGACTCACTGCACTGCATCCCCAGTGGTGCCAGTGCACTCTCTGGACTCACTGCAGTCCATCCCCAGTGGTGCCAGTGCACTCTCTGGACTCACTGCACTGCATCCACAGTGGTGCCAGTGCACTCTCTTTACTCACTGCACTGCATCCCCAGTGGTGCCAGTGCACTCTCTGGACTCACTGTACTGCATCCCCAGTGGTGCCAGTGCACTCTCTGGACTCACTGCACTGCATCCCCAGTGGTGCCAGTGCACTCTCTGGACTCACTGCACTGCATCGCCATTGGTGCCAGTGCACTCTCTGGACTCACTGCACTGCATCCCCAGTGGTGCCAGTGCACTCTCTGCACTCACTGCAGTGCAACCCCAATGGTGCCAGTGCACTCTCTGGACTCACTACACTGCATCCCCACTGGTGCCAGTGCACTCTCTGGACTCAACTGCACTGCATCCCCAGTGGTGCCAGTGCACTCTCTGGACTCACTGCAGTGCATCCCCAGTGGTGCCAGTGCACTCTCTGGACTCACTGCATTCCCAGTGGTGCCAGGGCACTGTCTGGACTCAGTGCACTACAAAACCAGTGGTGCCAGTGCACTCTCTGGACTCACTGCACTGCATCCCCAGTGGTGCCAGTGCACTCTCTGGACTCACTGCACTGCATCCCCAGTGGTGCCAGTGCACTCTCTGGACTCACTGCAGTGCATACGCAGTAGTGCCAGTGCACTCTCTGCACTCACTGCACTGCATCCCCAGTGGTGCCAGTGCACTCTCTGGACTCACTGCACTGCGTCCCCAGTGGTGCCTGTGAAGTCTCTGGTCTCACTGCAGTGCATCCCCAGTGGTGCCAGTGCCCTCTCTGGACTCAGTGCACTGCATCCGCAGTGGTGCCAGTTCACTCTCTGGACTAAATGCACTGCATCCCCAGTGGTGCCATTGGCTCACTGGACTCATTGCACTGCATCACCAGTGGTGCCAGTGCACTCTCTGGACTCACTGCAGTGCATCCACAGTGGCGCCAGTCTACTCTCTTAACTCACTGCACTGCATCACCAGTGGTGCCAGTGCACTCTCTGGACTCACTGCACTGCATCCCCAGTGGTGCCAGGGCACTCTCTGGACTCACTGCACTGCATCCCCTGTGGTGCCACTGTACTCTCTGGACTCACTACACTGCATCCCCAGTGGTGACAGTGCCCTCTGTGGACTCACTGCACTACATCCCCATTGGTGCCAGTGCACTCTCTGGACTCACGGCACTGCATCCCCAGTGGTGCCAGTGCACTCTCTGGACTCACTGCAGTGCATCCCAATGGTGCCAGTGCACTCTCTGGACTCACTGCAGTGCATCCCCAGTGGTGCCAGTGCACTCTCTGGACTCACTGCAGTGCATCCCCAGTGGTGCCAGTGCACTCTCTGGACTCACTGCACTGCATCCCCAGTGGTGCCAGTGCACTCTCTGGACTCACTGCAGTCCATCCCCAGTGGTGCCAGTGCACTCTCTGGACTCACTGCACTGCATCCACAGTGGTGCCAGTGCACTCTCTTTACTCACTGCACTGCATCCCCAGTGGTGCCAGTGCACTCTCTGGACTCACTGTACTGCATCCCCAGTGGTGCCAGTGCACTCTCTGGACTCACTGCACTGCATCCCCAGTGGTGCCAGTGCACTCTCTGGACTCACTGCACTGCATCGCCATTGGTGCCAGTGCACTCTCTGGACTCACTGCACTGCATCCCCAGTGGTGCCAGTGCACTCTCTGCACTCACTGGAGTGCAACCCCAATGGTGCCAGTGCACTCTCTGGACTCACTACACTGCATCCCCACTGGTGCCAGTGCACTCTCTGGACTCAACTGCACTGCATCCCCAGTGGTGCCAGTGCACTCTCTGGACTCACTGCAGTGCATCCCCAGTGGTGCCAGTGCACTCTCTGGACTCACTGCATTCCCAGTGGTGCCAGGGCACTGTCTGGACTCAGTGCACTACAAAACCAGTGGTGCCAGTGCACTCTCTGGACTCACTGCACTGCATCCCCAGTGGTGCCAGTGCACTCTCTGGACTCACTGCACTGCATCCCCAGTGGTGCCAGTGCACTCTCTGGACTCACTGCAGTGCATACGCAGTAGTGCCAGTGCACTCTCTGCACTCACTGCACTGCATCCCCAGTGGTGCCAGTGCACTCTCTGGACTCACTGCACTGCGTCCCCAGTGGTGCCTGTGAAGTCTCTGGTCTCACTGCAGTGCATCCCCAGTGGTGCCAGTGCCCTCTCTGGACTCAGTGCACTGCATCCGCAGTGGTGCCAGTTCACTCTCTGGACTAAATGCACTGCATCCCCAGTGGTGCCATTGGCTCACTGGACTCATTGCACTGCATCACCAGTGGTGCCAGTGCACTCTCTGGACTCACTGCAGTGCATCCACAGTGGCGCCAGTCTACTCTCTTAACTCACTGCACTGCATCACCAGTGGTGCCAGTGCACTCTCTGGACTCACTGCACTGCATCCCCAGTGGTGCCAGGGCACTCTCTGGACTCACTGCACTGCATCCCCTGTGGTGCCACTGTACTCTCTGGACTCACTACACTGCATCCCCAGTGGTGACAGTGCCCTCTGTGGACTCACTGCACTACATCCCCATTGGTGCCAGTGCACTCTCTGGACTCACGGCACTGCATCCCCAGTGGTGCCAGTGCACTCTCTGGACTCACTGCACTGCATCCCCAGTGGTGCCAGTGCACACTCTGGACTCACTGCAGTGCATCCCCAGTGGTGCTAGTGCACTCTCTGGACTCACTGCACTGCATCCCCTGTGGTGCGAGTGCACTCTCTCGACTCACTGCTCTGCGTTACCATTGGTGCCAGTGCACTCTCTGGACTCACTGCACTGCATCCCCAGTGGTGCCAATGCACTCTCTGGACTCACGGCACTGCATCCCCCGTGGTGCCAGTGCACTCTCTGGACTCACTGCACTGCATCCCCAGTGGTGCCACTGCACTCTCTGAAAACAACGGGGTGCAAACGCAGCGGTGCCAGTGCACTCTCTGCACTCACGGCACTGCATCCCCAGTGGTGCCAGTGCACTCTCTGGACTCACTGCAGTGTATCCCCTGTGGTGCCAGTGCACTCTGTGGACTCAGTGCACTGCATCCCAGTGGTGCGAGTGCACTCTCCGCCTCACTGCAGTGCATCCCCAGTGGTGCCAGTGCACTCTCTGGACTCACTGCACTGCATCCCAATGGTGCCATTGCACTCTCTGGACTCACTGCAGTGCATCCCCAGTGGTGCCAGTGCACTCTCTGGACTCACTGCAGTGCATCCCCAGTGGTGCCAGTGCACTCTCTGGACTCACTGCACTGCATCCCCAGTGGTGCCAGTGCACTCTCTGGACTCACTGCAGTCCATCCCCAGTGGTGCCAGTGCACTCTCTGGACTCACTGCACTGCATCCACAGTGGTGCCAGTGCACTCTCTTTACTCACTGCACTGCATCCCCAGTGGTGCCAGTGCACTCTCTGGACTCACTGTACTGCATCCCCAGTGGTGCCAGTGCACTCTGTGGACTCACTGCACTGCATCCCCAGTGGTGCCAGTGCACTCTCTGGACTCACTGCACTGCATCCCCAGTGGTGCCAGTGCACTCTCTGGACTCACTGCACTGCATCCCCAGTGGTGCCAGTGCACTCTCTGGACTCACTGCACTGCATCCCCAGTGGTGCCAGTGCACTCTCTGGACTCAAATGCACTGCATCCCCAGTGGTGCCAGTGCACTCTCTGGACTCACTGCAGTGCTTCCCCAGTGGTGCCAGTGCACTCTCTGGACTCACTGCATTCCCAGTGGTGCCAGGGCACTCTCTGGACTCACTGCACTGCATCCCCAGTGGTGCCTGTGAAGTCTCTGGACTCACTGCAGTGCATCCCCAATGGTGCCAGTGCACTCTTTGGACTCACTGCACTGCATCCCCAGTGGTGCCAGTGCACTCTCTGGACTCACTACACTGCATCCCCAGTGGTGCCAGTGCCCTCTGTGGACTCAGTGCACTACAAAACCAGTGGTGCCAGTGCACTCTCTGGACTCACTGCAGTGCATCCCCAGTGGTGCCAGTGCACTCTCTGGACTCACTGCAGTGCATCCCCAGTGGTGCCAGTGCACTCTCTGGACTCACTGCAGTGCATCCGCAGTGGTGCCAGTGCACTCTCTGCACTCACTGCACTGCATCCCCAGTGGTGCCAGTGCACTCTCTGGACTCACTGCACTGCGTCCCCAGTGGTGCCTGTGAAGTCTCTGGTCTCACTGCAGTGCGTCCCCAGTGGTGCCAGTGCACTCTCTGGACTCACTGCACTGCATCCCCAGTGGTGCCAGTGCACTCTCTGGACTCACTGCACTGCATCCCCAGTGGTGCCAGTGCCCTCTGTGGACTCACTGCACTACATCCCCAGTGGTGCCAGTGCACTCTCTGGACTCACGGCACTGCATCCCCAGTGGTGCCAGTGCACTCTCTGGACTCACTGCAGTGCATCCCCAGTGGTGCCAGTGCACACTCTGGACTCACTGCAGAGCATCCCCAGTGGTGCTAGTGCACTCTCTGGACTCACTGCACTGCATCCCCTGTGGTGCGAGTGCACTCTCTCGACTCACTGCTCTGCGTTACCATTGGTGCCAGTGCACTCTCTGGACTCACTGCACTGCATCCCCAGTGGTGCCAATGCACTCTCTGGACTCACGGCACTGCATCCCCCGTGGTGCCAGTGCACTCTCTGGACTCACTGCACTGCATCCCCAGTGGTGCCACTGCACTCTCTGAAAACACCGGGGTGCAAACGCAGCGGTGCCAGTGCACTCTCTGCACTCACGGCACTGCATCCCCAGTGGTGCCAGTGCACTCTCTGGACTCACTGCAGTGTATCCCCTGTGGTGCCAGTGCACTCTGTGGACTCAGTGCACTGCATCCCAGTGGTGCCAGTGCACTCTCCGCCTCACTGCAGTGCATCCCCAGTGGTGCCAGTGCACTCTCTGGACTCACTGCACTGCATCCCAATGGTGCCAGTGCACTCTCTGGACTCACTGCACTGCATCCCCAGTGCTGACAGTGCACTCTCTGGACTCACTGCAGTGCATCCCCAGTGGTGCCAGTGCACTCTCTGGACTCACTGCACTGCATCCCCAGTGGTGCCAGTGCACTCTCTGGACTCACTGCAGTCCATCCCCAGTGGTGCCAGTGCACTCTCTGGACTCACTGCACTGCATCCACAGTGGTGCCAGTGCACTCTCTTTACTCACTGCACTGCATCCCCAGTGGTGCCAGTGCACTCTCTGGACTCACTGTACTGCATCCCCAGTGGTGCCAGTGCACTCTCTGGACTCACTGCACTGCATCCCCAGTGGTGCCAGTGCACTCTCTGGACTCACTGCACTGCATCCCCAGTGGTGCCAGTGCACTCTCTGGACTCACTGCACTGCATCCCCAGTGGTGCCAGTGCACTCTCTGGACTCACTGCACTGCATCCCCAGTGGTGCCAGTGCACTCTCTGGACTCAACTGCACTGCATCCCCAGTGGTGCCAGTGCACTCTCTGGACTCACTGCAGTGCTTCCCCAGTGGTGCCAGTGCACTCTCTGGACTCACTGCATTCCCAGTGGTGCCAGGGCACTCTCTGGACTCACTGCACTGCATCCCCAGTGGTGCCTGTGAAGTCTCTGGACTCACTGCAGTGCATCCCCAATGGTGCCAGTGCACTCTTTGGACTCACTGCACTGCATCCCCAGTGGTGCCAGTGCACTCTCTGGACTCACTACACTGCATCCCCAGTGGTGCCAGTGCCCTCTGTGGACTCAGTGCACTACAAAACCAGTGGTGCCAGTGCACTCTCTGGACTCACTGCAGTGCATCCCCAGTGGTGCCAGTGCACTCTCTGGACTCACTGCACTGCATCCCCAGTGGTGCCAGTGCACTCTCTGGACTCACTGCAGTGCATACGCAGTGGTGCCAGTGCACTCTCTGCACTCACTGCACTGCATCCCCAGTGGTGCCAGTGCACTCTCTGGACTCACTGCACTGCGTCCCCAGTGGTGCCTGTGAAGTCTCTGGTCTCACTGCAGTGCGTCCCCAGTGGTGCCAGTGCACTCTCTGGACTCACTGCACTGCATCCCCATTGATGACAGTGCCCTCTCTGGACTCAGTGCACTGCATCCCCAGTGGTGCCAGTTCACTCTCTGGACTAAATGAACTGCATCCCCAGTGGTGCCAGTGGCTCTCTGGACTCATTGCACTGCATCACCAGTGGTGCCAGTGCACTCTCTGGACTCACTGCAGTGCATCCACAGTGGCGCCAGTGTACTCTCTTAACTCACTGCACTGCATCACCAGTGGTGCCAGTGCACTCTCTGGACTCACTGTACTGCATTCCCCAATGGTGCCACTGCACTCTCTGGACTCACTGCACTGCATCCCCAGTGGTGCCAGTGCACTCTCTGGACTCACTGCAGTGCATTTCCAGTGGTGCCAGTGTAGTCTCTGGACTCACTGCACTGCATCCCCAGTTGTGCCAGTGCACTCTCTGGACTCACTGAACTGCATCCCGAAGGTGCCAGTGCACTCTCTGGACTCACTGCAGTGCATCCCCAGTGGTGCCAGTGCACTCTCTGGACTCACTGCACTGCATCCCCAGTGGTGACAGTGCACTCTCTGGACTCACTGCACTGCATCCCCCGTGGTGCCAGTGCACTCTCTGGACTCACTGCACTGCATCCCCAGTGGTGCCACTGCACTCTCTGAAAACACAGGGGTGCAACCGCAGCGGTGCCAGTGCACTCTCTGGACTCATTGCACTGCATCCACAGTGGTGCCAGTGCACTCTCTGGACTCACTGCAGTGTATCCCCTGTGGTGCCAGTGCACTCTGTGGACTCAGTGCACTGCATCCCAGTGGTGCCAGTGCACTCTCTGGACTCACTGCAGTGCATCCCCAGTGGTGCCAGTGCACTCTCTGGACTCACTGCACTGCATCCCAGTGGTGCCAGTGCACTCTCTGGACTCACTGCAGTGCATCCCCAGTGGTGCCAGTGCACTCTCTGGACTCACTGCAGTGCATCCCCAGTGGTGCCAGTGCACTCTCTGGACTCACTGCACTGCATCCCCAGTGCTGCCAGTGCACTCTCTGGACTCACTGCACTGCATACCCAGTGGTGCCAGTGCACTCTCTGGACTCACTACAGTGCATCCCCAGTGGTGCCAGTGCACTCTCTGCACTCACTGCAGTGCATCCCCAGTGGTGCCAGTGCACTCTCTGGACTCACTGCAGTGCATCCCCAGTGGTGCGAGTGCACTCTCTGGACTTGCCGGGGTGCATCCCCAGTGGTGCCAGTGCACTCTCTGGACTCACTGCAGTGCATCCCCAGTGGTGCCAGTGAACTCTCTGGACTCACTGCATTCCCAGTGGTGCCAGGGCACTCTCTGGACTCACTGCACTGCATCCCCAGTGGTGCCACTGTACTCTCTTTACTCACTGCACTGCATCCCCAGTGGTGCCAGTGCACTCTCTGGACTCACTGTACTGCATCCCCAGTGGTGCCAGTGCACTCTCTGGACTCACTGCACTGCATCCCCAGTGGAGCCAGTGCACTCTCTGGACTCACTGCACTGCATACCCAGTGGTGCCACTGCACTCTCTGGACTCACTGCACTGCATCCCCAGTGGTGAAAGTGCACTCTCTGCACTCACTGCAGTGCTTCCCCAGTGGAGCAAGTGCACTCTCTGGACTCACTGCACTGCATCCCCAGTGGTGCCAGTGCACTCTCTGGACTTGCCGGGGTGCATCCCCAGTGGTGCCAGTGCACTCTCTGGACTCACTGCAGTGCATCCCCAGTGGTGCCAGTGCACTGTCTGGACTCACTGCATTCCCAGTGGTGCCAGGGCACTCTCTGGACTCACTGCACTGCATCCCCAGTGGTGCCAGTGCACTCTCTGGACTCACTGCATTGCGTCCCCAGTGGTGCCTGTGAAGTCTCTGGTCTCACTGCAGTGCATCCCCAGTGGTGCCAGTGCACTCTCTGGACTCACTGCAGTGCATCCCCATTGATGACAGTGCCCTCTCTGGACTCAGTGCACTGCATCCGCAGTGGTGCCAGTTCACTCTCTGGACTAAATGCACTGCATCCCCAGTGTGTGCCAGTGGCTCTCTGGACTCATTGCACTGCATCACCAGTGGTGGCAGTGCACTCTCTGGACTCACTGCAGTGCATCCACAGTGGCGCCAGTGTACTCTCTTAACTCACTGCACTGCATCCCCATTGGTGCCAGTGCACTCTCTGGACTCAATGCACTGCATCCCCAATGGTGCCAGTGCACTCTCTGGACTCACTGCAGTGCATTTCCAGTGGTGCCAGTGTAGTCTCTGGACGCACTGCACTGCATCCCCAGTTGTGCCAGTGCACTCTCTGGACTCACTGAACTGCATCCCGAAGGTGCCAGTGCACTCTCTGGACTCACTGCACTGCATCCACAGTGGTGCCAGTGCACTCTCTGGACTCATTGCACTGCATCCCCAGTGGTGACAGTGCACTCTCTGGACTCACTGCACTGCATCCCCCGTGATGCCAGTCCACTCTCTGGACTCACTGCACTGCATCCCCAGTGGTGCCACTGCACTCTCTGAAAACACCGGGGTGCAACCGCAGCGGTGCCAGTGCACTCTCTGCACTCACGGCACTGCATCCCCAGTTGTGCCAGTGCACTCTCTGGACTCACTGCAGTGTATCCCCTGTGGTGCCAGTGCACTCTCTGGACTCACTGCACTGCATCCCCAGTGGTGACAGTGCACTCTCTGGACTCACTGCACTGCATCCCCCGTGGTGCCAGTGCACTCTCTGGACTCACTGCACTGCATCCCCAGTTGTGCCAGTGCACTCTCTGGACTCACTGAACTGCATCCCGAAGGTGCCAGTGCACTCTCTGGACTCACTGCAGTGCATCCCCAGTGGTGCCAGTGTACTCTCTGGACTCACTGCACTGCATCCCCAGTGGTGACAGTGCACTCTCTGGACTCACTGCACTGCATCCCCCGTGGTGCCAGTGCACTCTCTGGACTCACTGCACTGCATCCCCAGTGGTGCCACTGCACTCTCTGAAAACACAGGGGTGCAACCGCAGCGGTGCCAGTGCACTCTCTGCACTCACGGCACTGCATCCACAGTGGTGCCAGTGCACTCTCTGGACTCACTGCAGTGTATCCCCTGTGGTGCCAGTGCACTCTGTGGACTCAGTGCACTGCATCCCAGTGGTGCCAGTGCACTCTCTGGACTCACTGCAGTGCATCCCCAGTGGTGCCAGTGCACTCTCTGGACTCACTGCACTGCATCCCAGTGGTGCCAGTGCACTCTCTGGACTCACTGCAGTGCATCCCCAGTGGTGCCAGTGCACTCTCTGGACTCACTGCAGTGCATCCCCAGTGGTGCCAGTGCACTCTCTGGACTCACTGCACTGCATCCCCAGTGGTGCCAGTGCACTCTCTGGACTCACTGCACTGCATACCCAGTGGTGCCAGTGCACTCTCTGGACTCACTACAGTGCATCCCCAGTGGTGCCAGTGCACTCTCTGCACTCACTGCAGTGCATCCCCAGTGGTGCCAGTGCACTCTCTGGACTCACTGCACTGCATCCCCTGTGGTGCGAGTGCACTCTCTGGACTTGCCGGGGTGCATCCCCAGTGGTGCCAGTGCACTCTCTGGACTCACTGCAGTGCATCCCCAGTGGTGCCAGTGAACTCTCTGGACTCACTGCATTCCCAGTGGTGCCAGGGCACTCTCTGGACTCACTGCACTGCATCCCCAGTGGTGCCAGTGCACTCTCTGGACTCACTGCACTGCATCCCCAGTGGTGCCAGTGCACTCTCTGGACTCACTGTACTGCATCCCCAGTGGTGCCAGTGCACTCTCTGGACTCACTGCACTGCATCCCCAGTGGAGCCAGTGCACTCTCTGGACTCACTGCACTGCATACCCAGTGGTGCCACTGCACTCTCTGGACTCACTGCACTGCATCCCCAGTGGTGAAAGTGCACTCTCTGCACTCACTGCAGTGCTTCCCCAGTGGTGCCAGTGCACTCTCTGGACTCACTGCACTGCATCCCCAGTGGTGCCAGTGCACTCTCTGGACTTGCCGGGGTGCATCCCCAGTGGTGCCAGTGCACTCTCTGGACTCACTGCAGTGCATCCCCAGTGGTGCCAGTGCACTGTCTGGACTCACTGCATTCCCAGTGGTGCCAGGGCACTCTCTGGACTCACTGCACTGCATCCCCAGTGGTGCCAGTGCACTCTCTGGACTCACTGCACTGCGTCCCCAGTGGTGCCTGTGAAGTCTCTGGTCTCACTGCAGTGCATCTCCAGTGGTGCCAGTGCACTCTCTGGACTCACTGCACTGCATCCCCATTGATGACAGTGCCCTCTCTGGACTCAGTGCACTGCATCCGCAGTGGTGCCAGTTCACTCTCTGGACTAAATGCACTGCATCCCCAGTGTGTGCCAGTGGCTCTCTGGACTCATTGCACTGCATCACCAGTGGTGGCAGTGCACTCTCTGGACTCACTGCAGTGCATCCACAGTGGCGCCAGTGTACTCTCTTAACTCACTGCACTGCATCCCCATTGGTGCCAGTGCACTCTCTGGACTCAATGCAATGCATCCCCAATGGTGCCAGTGCACTCTCTGGACTCACTGCAGTGCATTTCCAGTGGTGCCAGTGTAGTCTCTGGACGCACTGCACTGCATCCCCAGTTGTGCCAGTGCACTCTCTGGACTCACTGAACTGCATCCCGAAGGTGCCAGTGCACTCTCTGGACTCACTGCACTGCATCCACAGTGGTGCCAGTGCACTCTCTGGACTCATTGCACTGCATCCCCAGTGGTGACAGTGCACTCTCTGGACTCACTGCACTGCATCCCCCGTGATGCCAGTCCACTCTCTGGACTCACTGCACTGCATCCCCAGTGGTGCCACTGCACTCTCTGAAAACACCGGGGTGCAACCGCAGCGGTGCCAGTGCACTCTCTGCACTCACGGCACTGCATCCCCAGTGGTGCCAGTGCACTCTCTGGACTCACTGCAGTGTATCCCCTGTGGTGCCAGTGCACTCTGTGGACTCAGTGCACTGCATCCCAGTGGTGCCAGTGCACTCTCTGGACTCACTGCACTGCATCCCCAGTGGTGCCAGTGCACTCTCTGGACTCACTGCACTGCATCCCAGTGGTGCCAGTGCACTCTCTGGACTCACTGCACTGCATCCCCAGTGGTGCCAGTGCACTCTCTGGACTCACTGCAGTGCATCCCCAGTGGAGCCAGTGCACTCTCTGGACTCACTGCACTGCATCCCCAGTGGTGCCAGTGCACTCTCTGGACTCACTGCAGTCCATCACCAGTGGTGCCAGTGCATTCTCTGGACTCACTGCACTGCATCCACAGTCGTGCCAGTGCACTCTCTTTACTCACTGCACTGCATCCCCAGTGGTGCCAGTGCACTCTCTGGACTCACTGCACTGCATCCCCAGTGGTGCCAGTGCACTCTCTGGACTCACTGCACTGCATCCCCAGTGGTGCCAGTGCACTCTCTGGACTCACTGCACTGCATCCCCAGTGGTGCCAGTGCACTCTCTGGACTCACTGCAGTGCATCCCCAGTGGTGCCAGTGCACTCTCTGCACTCACTGCAGTGCATCCCCAGTGGTGCCAGTGCACTCTCTGGACTCACTGCACTGCATCCCCCGTGGTGCCAGTGCACTCTCTGGACTCACTGCACTGCATCCCCAGTGGTGCCACTGCACTCTCTGAAAACATCGGGGTGCAACCGCAGCGGTGCCAGTGCACTCTCTGCACTCACGGCACTGCATCCCCAGTGGTGCCAGTGCACTCTCTGGACTCACTGCAGTGTATCCCCTGTGGTGCCAGTGCACTCTGTGGACTCAGTGCACTGCATCCCAGTGGTGCCAGTGCACTCTCTGGACTCACTGCACTGCATCCCCAGTGGTGCCAGTGCACTCTCTGGACTCACTGCACTGCATCCCAGTGGTGCCAGTGCACTCTCTGGACTCACTGCAGTGCATCCCCAGTGGTGCCAGTGCACTCTCTGGACTCACTGCACTGCATCCCCAGTTGAGCCAGTGCACTCTCTGGACTCACTGCAGTGCATCCCCAGTGGTGCCAGTGCACTCTCTGGACTCACTGCAGTCCATCCCCAGTGGTGCCAGTGCACTCTCTTTACTCACTGCACTGCATCCCCAGTGGTGCCAGTGCACTCTCTGGACTCACTGCACTGCATCCCCAGTGGTGCCAGTGCACTCTCTGGACTCACTGCACTGCATCCCCAGTGGTGCCAGTGCACTCTCTGGACTCACTGCAGTGCATCCCCAGTGGTGCCAGTGCACTCTCTGCACTCACTGCACTGCATCCCCAGTGGTGCCAGTGCACTCTCTGGACTTGCCGGGGTGCATCCCCAGTGGTGCCAGTGCACTCTCTGGACTAAATGCACTGCATCCCCAGTGGTGCCAGTGGCTCTCTGGACTCATTGCACTGCATCACCAGTGGTGGCAGTGCACTCTCTGGACTCACTGCAGTGCATCCAAAGTGGCGCCAGTGTACTCTCTTAACTCACTGCACTGCATCCCCATTGGTGCCAGTGCACTCTCTGGACTCAGTGCACTGCATCCCCAATGGTGCCAGTGCACTCTCTGGACTCACTGCACTGCATCCCCAGTGGTGCCACTGCACTCTCTGGACTCACTGCAGTGCATCCCCAGTGGTGCCAGTGCACTCTCTGGACTAAATGCACTGCATCCCCAGTGGTGCCAGTGGCTCTCTGGACTCATTGCACTGCATCACCAGTGGTGGCAGTGCACTCTCTGGACTCACTGCAGTGCATCCACAGTGGCGCCAGTGTACTCTCTGGACTCACTGCACTGCATCCCCAGTGGTGACAGTACACTCTCTGGACTCATTGCACTGCATCCCCAGTGGTGACAGTGCACTCTCTGGACTCACTGCACTGCATCCCCCGTGGTGCCAGTCCACTCTCTGGACTACCTGCACTGCATCCCCAGTGGTGCCACTGCACTCTCTGAAAACACCGGGGTACAACCGCAGCGGTGCCAGTGCACTCTCTGCACTCACGGCACTGCATCCCCAGTGGTGCCAGTGCACTCTCTGGACTCACTGCAGTGTATCCCCTGTGGTGCCAGTGCACTCTGTGGACTCAGTGCACTGCATCCCAGTGGTGCCAGTGCACTCTCTGGACTCACTGCACTGCATCCCCAGTGGTGCCAGTGCACTCTCTGGACTCACTGCACTGCATCCCCAGTGGTGACAGTGCACTCTCTGGACTCAGTGCACTGCATCCCCAGTGGTGCCAGTGCACTCTCTGGACTCACTGCAGTCCATCCCCAGTGGTGCCAGTGCATTCTCTGGAGTCACTGCACTGCATCCACAGTCGTGCCAGTGCACTCTCTTTACTCACTGCACTGCATCCCCAGTGGTGCCAGTGCACTCTCTGGACTCACTGTACTGCATCCCCAGTGGTGCCAGTGTACTGTCTGGACTCACTGCACTGCATCCCCAGTGGTGCCAGTGCACTCTCTGGACTCACTGCACTGCATCCCCAGTGGTGCCAGTGCACTCTCTGGACTCACTGCACTGCATCCCCAGTGGTGCCAGTGCACTCTCTGGACTCACTGCACTGCATCCCCAGTGGTGCCAGTGCACTCTCTGGACTCACTGCACTGCATCCCCAGTGGTGCCAGTGCACTCTCTGGACTCACTGCAGTGCTTCCCCAGTGGTGCCAGTGCACTCTCTGGACTCACTGCATTCCCAGTGGTGCCAGGGCACTCTCTGGACTCACTGCACTGCATCCCCAGTGGTGCCTGTGAAGTCTCTGGACTCACTGCAGTGCATCCCCAATGGTGCCAGTGCACTCTTTGGACTCACTGCACTGCATCCCCAGTGGTGCCAGTGCACTCTCTGGACTCACTACACTGCATCCCCAGTGGTGCCAGTGCCCTCTGTGGACTCAGTGCACTACAAAACCCGTGGTGCCAGTGCACTCTCTGGACTCACTGCAGTGCATCCCCAGTGGTGCCAGTGCACTCTCTGGACTCACTGCACTGCATCCCCAGTGGTGCCAGTGCACTCTCTGGACTCACTGCAGTGCATACGCAGTGGTGCCAGTGCACTCTCTGGACTCACTGCACTGCATCCCCAGTGGTGCCACTGCACTCTCTGGACTCACTGCAGTGCATACGCAGTGGTGCCAGTGCACTCTCTGCACTCACTGCACTGCATCCCCAGTGGTGCCAGTGCACTCTCTGGACTCACTGCACTGCGTCCCCAGTGGTGCCTGTGAAGTCTCTGGTCTCACTGCAGTGCGTCCCCAGTGGTGCCAGTGCACTCTCTGGACTCACTGTACTGCATCCCCATTGATGACAGTGCCCTCTCTGGACTCAGTGCACTGCATCCCCAGTGGTGCCAGTTCACTCTCTGGACTAAATGAACTGCATCCCCAGTGGTGCCAGTGGCTCTCTGGACTCATTGCACTGCATCACCAGTGGTGCCAGTGCACTCTCTGGACTCACTGCAGTGCATCCACAGTGGCGCCAGTGTACTCTCTTAACTCACTGCACTGCATCACCAGTGGTGCCAGTGCACTCTCTGGACTCACTGCACTGCATCCCCAGTGGTGCCACTGCACTCTCTGGACTCACTGAACTGCATCCCGAAGGTGCCAGTGCACTCTCTGGACTCACTGCAGTGCATCCCCAGTGGTGCCAGTGCACTCTCTGGACTCACTGCACTGCATCCCCAGTGGTGACAGTGCACTCTCTGGACTCACTGCACTGCATCCCCCGTGGTGCCAGTGCACTCTCTGGACTCACTGCACTGCATCCCCAGTGGTGCCACTGCACTCTCTGAAAACACAGGGGTGCAACCGCAGCGGTGCCAGTGCACTCTCTGCACTCACGGCACTGCATCCCCAGTGGTGCCAGTGCACTCTCTGGACTCACTGCAGTGTATCCCCTGTGGTGCCAGTGCACTCTGTGGACTCAGTGCACTGCATCCCAGTGGTGCCAGTGTAGTCTCTGGACTCACTGCACTGCATCCCCAATGGTGCCAGTGCACTCTCTGGACTCACTGCAGTGCATTTCCAGTGGTGCCAGTGTAGTCTCTGGACTCACTGCACTGCATCCCCAGTGGAGCCAGTGCACTCTCTGGACTCACTGCACTGCATCCCCAGTGGTGCCAGTGCACTCTCTGGACTCACTGCAGTCCATCCCCAGTGGTGCCAGTGCACTCTCTTTACTCACTGCACTGCATCCCCAGTGGTGCCAGTGCACTCTCTGGACTCACTGCACTGCATCCCCAGTGGTGCCAGTGCACTCTCTGGACTCACTGCAGTGCATCCCCAGTGGTGCCAGTGCACTCTCTGGACTCACTGCAGTGCATCCCCAGTGGTGCCAGTGCACTCTCTGGACTTGCCGGGGTGCATCCCCAGTGGTGCCAGTGCACTCTCTGGACTAAATGCCCTGCATCCCCAGTGGTGCCAGTGGCTCTCTGGACTCATTGCACTGCATCACCAGTGGTGGCAGTGCACTCTCTGGACTCACTGCAGTGCATCCCCAGTGGTGCCACTGCACTCTCTGGACTCACTGCAGTGCATCCCCAGTGGTGCCAGTGCACTCTCTGGACTCACTGCACTGCATCCCCAGTGGTGCCAGTGGCTCTCTGGACTCATTGCACTGCATCCCCAGTGGTGCCAGTGCACTCTCTGGACTCACTGCAGTGTATCCCCTGTGGTGCCAGTGCACTCTGTGGACTCAGTGCACTGCATCCCAGTGGTGCCAGTGCACTCTCTGGACTCACTGCACTGCATCCCCAGTGGTGCCAGTGCACTCTCAGGACTCACTGCACTGCATCCCCAGTGGTGACAGTGCACTCTCTGGACTCAGTGCACTGCATCCCCAGTGGTGCCAGTGCACTCTCTGGACTCACTGCAGTCCATCCCCAGTGGTTCCAGTGCATTCTCTGGAGTCACTGCACTGCATCCACAGTCGTGCCAGTGCACTCTCTTTACTCACTGCACTGCATCCCCAGTGGTGCCAGTGCATTCTCTGGACTCACTGCACTGCATCCCCAGTGGTGCCAGTGCACTCTCCGGAATCACTGCAGTGCAACCCCAGTCGTGCCAGTGCACTCTCTGGACTCACTGCACTGCATCCCCAGTGGTGCCAGTGCACTCTCTGGACTTGCCGGGGTGCATCCCCAGTGGTGCCAGTGCACTCTCTGGACTCACTGCAGTGCATCCCCAGTGGTGCCAGTGAACTCTCTGGAGTCACTGCATTCCCAGTGGTGCCAGGGCACTCTCTGGACTCACTGCACTGCATCCCCAGTGGTGCCACTGTACTCTCTTTACTCACTGCACTGCATCCCCAGTGGTGCCAGTGCACTCTCTGGACTCACTGCACTGCATCCCCAGTGGTGCCAGTGCACTCTCTGGAATCACTGCACTGCATACCCAGTGGTGCCAGTGCAGTCTCTGGACTCACTGCACTGCATACCCAGTGGTGCCAGTGCACTCTCTGCACTCACTGCAGTGCATCCCCAGTGGTGCCAGTGCACACTCTGGACTCACTGCACTGCATCCCCAGTGGTGCCAGTGAACTCTCTGGACTCACTGCACTGCATCCCCAGTGGTGCCAGTGCACTCTCAGTAGTCACTGCGCTGCATCCCCATTGCTTCCAGTGCACTCTCTGGACTCACTGCACTGCAACTTCTGTGGTGCCAGTGCACTCTCTGGAGTCACTGCACTGCATCACCAGTGGTGCCAGTGCACTCTCTGGACTCACTGCACTGCATCCCCAGTGGTGCCAGTGCACTCTCTGGACTCACTGCAGTGCATCGCAGGTGGTGCCAGTGCACTCTCTGGACTCACTGCACTGCATACCCAGTGGTGCCGGGGCACTCTCTGGACTCACTGCACTGCATCCCCAGTGGTGCCAGTGCCATCTGTAGACTCACTGCACTGCGTCCCCAGTGGTGCCAGTGCACTCTCTGGACTCACTGCACTGCATCCCCAGAGGTGACAGTGCACTCTCTGGACTTGCAGGGGTGCATCCCATTGGTGCCAGTGCACTCTCTGGACTCACCGGGGTGCATCCCCATTGGTGCCAGGGCACTCTCTGGACTCACTGCAGTGCATCCCCAGAGGTGCCAGTGCACTCTCTGGACTCACTGCAGTGCATCCCCAGTGGTGCCAGTGCCCTCTGTGGACTAACTGCACTGCATCCCCAGTGGTGCCAGTGCACTCTCTGGACACACCGCACTGCATCCCCAGTGGTGCCAGTGCACTCTCTGAGCTCACTGCACTGCATCCCCAGTGGTGCCAGTGCACTCTCTGGACTCACTGCACTGCATCCGCCGTGGTGCCAGTGCACTCTCTGGACTCACTGTACTGCATCCCCAGTGGTGCCAGTGCACTCTCCGGACTCACTGCACTGCATCCCAGATGGTGCCAGTGCACTCTCTGGATTTGCCGGGGTGCATCGCCAGTGGTGCCAGTGCCCTCTCTGGACTCACTGCACTGCATCCCCAGTGGTGCCAGTGCACTCTCTGGACTCACTGCAGTGCATCCCCAGTGGTGCCAGTGCACTCTCTGGACTCACTGCAGTGCATCCCCAATCGTACCAGTGCCCTCTCTGGACTCACTGCACTGCATCCCCAGTGGTGCCACTGCAACCTCTGGTCTCACTGCAGTGCATCCCCAGTGGTGCCAGTGCACTCTCTGGACTCAATGCACTGCATCCCCAGTGGTGCCAGTGCACTCTCTGGACTCACTGCACTGCATCCCCAGTGGTGCCAGTTCACTCTGGACTCACTGCACTACTTCCCCAATGGTGCCAGTTCACTCTCTGGACTCACTGAACTGAATCCCCAGTAGTGACAGTGTACTCTCTGGACTCACTGTACTGCATCCCCATTGGTGCCTGTGAAATCTCTGGACTCAATGCAGTGCATCCCCAGTGGTGCCAGTGCAATCTCAGGACTCACAGCAGTTCAGCTCCATTTGGTGCCAGTGCACTCTCTGCACTCACTGCACTGCATCCCCAGTGGTGCCAGTGCACTCTCTGCACTCAGTGCACTGCATCCCCAGAGGTGCCAGTGCACTCTCTGGACTCACTGCAGTGCATCCCCTGTGGTGCCATTGCACTCTCAGGACTCACTGCACTGCATCCCCTGTGGTGCCATTGCACTCTCAGGACTCACTGCACTGCATCCCCAGTGGTGCCAGTGCACTCTCTGGTCTCACTGCAGTGCATCCCCAGTGGTGCCAGTGGCTCTGTGGACTCATTGCACTGCATCACCAGTGGTGCCAGTGCACTCTCTGGACTCACTGCAGTGCATCCACAGTGGTGCCAGTGTACTCTCTTAACTCACTTCACTGCATCCCCAGTGGTGCCAGTGCACTCTCTGGACTCACCGCACTGCTCGAGCGCGGCAGCCGCTCCAGCCGCGGTAGCCCCTCCAGCCTCGGCAGCCGCTCCAGCCGCGGCAGCCGCGGCAGCCGGTCCAGCCGCGGCAGCCGCTCCATCCGCTGCAGGAGCTCCAGCCGCGGCAGCCGCTCCAGTCGCTCCAGCCGCGGCAGCCGCTCCAGCCGCGGCAGCCGCTCCAGCCGTGGCAGCCGCTCCACTCGGTAGCACTGGGGATGCACTGCAGTGAGTCCAGAGAGTGCACTGGCTCCACTAGGGATGCACTGCTGGGAGTAAAGAGACTGCACTGGCACCACTGGGGTTGCAATACAGTGAGTCCAGAGAGTGCACTGGCACCACTGGGGATGCACGGCAGTGAGTCCACAGAGTGCACTGGCACACTGGGATGCAGTGCAGTGAGTCCACAGAGTGCACTGGCAGCACAGGGGATACACTGCAGTGAGTCCAGAGTGTGCACTGTCACCACTGGGGATGCAGCACAGTGACTACAGAGAGTGCACTGGCATCACTGGGGATGCACTGCTGTGAGTCCAGAGAGTGCACTGGCACTACTGGGGATCTCACTGCCTTGAGAATGTATCTGAATCCCCGGTAGTGCCAGTGCACTCTCTGGACTCACTGAACTGCATCCCCAGTGGTTCCAGTGCACTCTCTGGAGTAACTGCAGTGCATCCCCTGTGGTGCCAGTGCACTCTCTGGACTCACTGCACTGCATCCCCAGTGGTGCCAGTTGACTCTCTGGACTCACTGCACTGCTCCAGCCGCGGCATCCGCTCCAGCCGCCTCAGCCGCTCCAGCCGCGGTAGCCCCTCCAACCGCGGCAGACGCTCTAGACGCTCCAGCCGCCGCAGTCGCTCCAGCCGCGGCATCCGCTCCAGCTTCGGCAGCCGCGACAGGCGCTCCAGCCGCGGCAGGCGCTAAAGCCGCTACCGAGTGGAGCGGCTGCCGCGGCTGGAGCGGCTGCCGCGGCTGGAGCGCCTGCCGCGGTTGGAGCGGCTGCCGCGGCTGGAGCGGCTGGAGCGTCTGCCGCGTATGCCGCGGATGGAGCGGCTGCCGCGGCTGGACCGGCTGCCGCGGCTGGAGCGGTTGCCGCGGCTCGAGCAGTACAGTGAGTCCAGAGAGTGCACTGGCACCACAGGAGATCCAGTGCAATGAGTCCAGAGAGCCACTGGCACTTCTGGGGATGCACTGCAGTGAGTCCAGAGAGTGAACTGGCACCACTGGGGATGCAGTGCACTGAGTCCAGAGAGTGCACTGGCACTACTGGGGATCTCACTGAAGTGAGAATGTATCTGAATCCCCGGTGGTGCCAGTGCACTCTCTGGACTCACTATACTGCATCCCCAGTGGTTCCAGTGCACTCTCTGGAGTAACTGCAGTGCATCCCCTGTGGTGCCAGTGCACTCTCTGGACTCACTGTACTGCATCATCAGTGGTGCCAGTTGACTCTCTGGACTCACTGCACTGCTCCAGCCGCGGCATCCGCTCCAGCCGCCTCAGCCGCTCCAGACGCGGTAGCCCCTCCAGCCGCGGCAGACGCTCTATACGCTCCAGCCGCCGCAGCCGCTCCAGCCGCGGCAGCCGCTCCAGCCGCGGCAGCCGCGGCAGACGCTCTAGCCGCGGCAGCCGCGAAAGCCGCTACCGAGTGGAGCGGCTGCCACGGCTGGAGCGGCTGCCGCGGTTGGAGCGGCTGCGGCGGCTGGAGCGGCTGCCGCGGATGCCGCGGCTGGAGCGCCTGCCGCGGTAGGAGCGGCTGCCGCGGCTGGAGCGGCTGCCGCGTATGCCGCGGATGGAGGGGCTGCCGCGGCTGGAGCGGCTGCCGCGGCTGGACCGGCTGCCGCGGCTGCCGCGGCTGGAGCGGCTGGAGCGGCTCCCGAGGCTGGAGGGGCTAACGCGGCTGGAGCGGCTGCCGCGGCTCGAGCAGTACAGTGAGTCCAGAGAGTGCACTGGCACCACAGGAGATCCAGTGCAATGAGTCCAGAGAGCCACTGGCACTTCTGGGGATGCACTGCAGTGAGTCCAGAGAGTGAACTGGCACCACTGGGGATGCAGTGCAGTGAGTCCAGAGAGAGCAATGGCACTTCTGCGGATGCAGTGCAGTGAGTGCAGAGAGTGCACTGGCACCAGTGGGGATGCAGTGCAGTGAGTCCAGAGAGTACACTGGCACCACTGGGGATGCACTGCAGTGAGTCCAGAGAGTGCACTGGCACCACTGGGGATGCACTGCAGTGAGTCCAGAGAGTGCACTGGCACCACTGGGGACGAACTGCAGTGACTCGAAAGAGTGCACTGACACCACTGGGGATCCAATGCAGTGAGTCCAGAGAGTGCAATGGAACCACTGGGGATGCACTGCAGTGACTCCAGAAAGTGCACTGGCACCATTGTGGATGCACTGCAGTGAGTCCAGAGAGTGCACTGGCACCGATGGTGATGCAGTGCAGTGAGTCCAGAGAGTGCACTGGCACCACTGGGGATGCAGTGCAGTGAGTCCTGAGAGTGCAAAGGCACCACAAGGGATGCACTGCAGTGAGTCCAGAGAGTGCACTGGCACCACTGGGGATGAAGTGCAGTGAGTCCAGAGAGTGCACTGGCACCACTGGGGATGCACTACAGTCAGTCCAGAGAGTGCACTGGCACCACTGGGGATGCAGTGCAGTGAGTCCGGAGAGTGCACTGTAAGCACTGGGTATGCAGTGCAGTGAGTCCAGAGAGTGCACTGTCAGCACTGGGGATGCAGTGCAGTGAGTGCAGAGAGTGCACTGGCTCAAAAGGGGATGCACTGCAGTGACTCCAGAGAGTGCACTGGCACCACTGGGGATGCAGTGCAGTGAGTCCTGAGAGTTCAAAGGCACCACAAGGGATGCACTGCAGTGAGTCCAGAGAGTGCACTGGCACCACTGGGGATGAAGTGCAGTGAGTCCAGAGAGTGCACTGGCACCACTGGGGATGCACTACAGTCAGTCCAGAGAGTGCACTGGCACCACTGGGGATGCAGTGCAGTGAGTCCGGAGAGTGCACTGTAAGCACTGGGTATGCAGTGCAGTGAGTCCAGAGAGTGCACTGTCAGCACTGGGGATGCAGTGCAGTGAGTGCAGAGAGTGCACTGGCTCAAAAGGGGATGCACTGCAGTGACTCCAGAGAGTGCACTGGCACCACTGGGGATGCAGTGCAGTGAGTCCTGAGAGTGCAAAGGCACCACAAGGGATGCACTGCAGTGAGTCCAGAGAGTGCACTGGCACCACTGGGGATGAAGTGCAGTGAGTCCGGAGAGTGCACTGTAAGCACTGGGTATGCACTGCAGTGAGTCCAGAGAGTGCACTGGCACCACTGGGGATGCACGGCATTGAGTCCAGAGAGTTTACTGGCACCACAGGGGATGCAGTGCAGTGAGTCCAGAGATTGCACTGGCACCACTGGGGATGCAGTGCAGTGAGTCCAGAGACTTCACTGGCTCCAATGGGGTTTTAGTGCAGTGAGTCCAGAGAGTGCACTGGCACCACTGGGGATGCAGTACTGTGAGTCCAGAGAGTGCCCTGGCACCACTGGGGATGCACTGCATTGAGAACAGAGTGTTCTCTGGCACCCCCGGGGATGCAGTGCAGTGAGTCCAGAGATTGCTCTGGCACCACTGAGCTACACTGCAGTGAGTCCACTAGTTGCACTGGCACCACTGGGGATGCACTGCTGTGAGTCCAGTGACTACACTGGCACCACTGGGGATGCAATGCAGTGAGTCCAGAGAGTGCACTGGCACCAATGCTGATGCAGTGCTGTGACTCCAGAGAGTGCACTGGCACCACTGGGGATGCAGTGCAGTGAGTCCTGAGAGTGCAAAGGCACCACAAGGGATGCACTGCAGTGAGTCCAGAGAGTGCACTGGCACCACTGGGGATGAAGTGCAGTGAGTCCAGAGAGTGCACTGGCACCACTGGGGATGCACTACAGTCAGTCCAGAGAGTGCACCTCCACCACTGGGGATGCAGTGCAGTGAGTCCGGAGAGTGCACTGTAAGCACTGGGTATGCAGTGCAGTGAGTCCAGAGAGTGCACTGTCAGCACTGGGGATGCAGTGCAGTGAGTGCAGAGAGTGCACTGGCTCAAAAGGGGATGCACTGCAGTGAGTCCAGAGAGTGCACTGGCACCACTGGGGATGCAGTGCAGTGAGTCCAGAGAGTGCACTGTCAGCAGTGGGGATGCAGTGCAGTGAGTCCAGAGAGTGCACTGGCACCATTGGGGATGCAGTGCACACAGTCCAGAGAGTGCACTGGCAACAGTGGGGATGCACTGCAGTGAGTCCAGAGAGGGCACTGGCACCACTGGGGATGCAGTGCAGTGAGTCCAGAGAGTGCACTGGCACCAGTGGGGAAGCAGTGCAGTGAGTCCAGAGAGTGCACTGGCACCACTGGGGATGCACTGCAGTGAGTCCAGAGAGTGCACTGGCACCACTGGGGATCCAATGCAGCGAGTCCAGAGAGTGCAATGGAACCACTGGGGATGCAGTGCAGTGAGTCCAGAGAGTGCACTGGCACTTCTGCGGATGCAGTGCAGTGAGTGCAGAGAGTGCACTGGCACCACTGGGGATGCAGTGCAGTGAATCCAGAGAGTGCACTGGCACCACTGGGGATGCACTGCAGTGAGTCCAGAGAGTGCACTGGCACCACTGGGGATGAACTGCAGTGACTCGAAAGAGTGCACTGACACCACTGGGGATCCAATGCAGTGAGTCCAGAGAGTGCAATGGAACCACTGGGGATGCACTGCAGTGACTCCAGAAAGTGCACTGGCACCACTGTGGATGCACTGCAGTGAGTCCAGAGAGTGCACTGGCACCGCTGGTGATGCAGTGCAGTGAGTCCAGAGAGTACACTGGCACCACTGGGGATGCACGGCAGTGAGTCCAGAGAGTTTACTGGCACCACAGGGGATGCAGTGCAGTGAGTCCAGAGATTGCACTGGCACCACTGGGGATGCAGTGCAGTGAGTCCAGAGACCTCACTGGCACCACTGGTGTTTTAGTGCAGTGAGTCCAGAGAGTGCACTGGCACCACTGGGGATGCAGTACTGTGAGTCCGGAGAGTGCCCTGGCACCACTGGGGATGCACTGCATTGAGAACAGAGTGTTCTCTGGCACCCCTGGGGATGCAGTGCAGTGAGTCCAGAGATTGCTCTGGCACCACTGAGCTACACTGCAGTGAGTCCAGTAGTTGCACTGGCACCACTGGGGATGCACTGCTGTGAGTCCAGTGACTACACTGGCACCACTGGGGATGCAATGCAGTGAGTCCAGAGAGTGCACTGGCACCAATGCTGATGCAGTGCTGTGACTCCAGAGAGTGCACTGGCACCACTGGGGATGCAGTGCAGTGAGTCCTCAGAGTGCAAAGGCACCACAAGGGATGCACTGCAGTGAGTCCAGAGAGTGCACTGGCACCACTGGGGATGAAGTGCAGTGAGTCCAGAGAGTGCACTGGCACCACTGGGGATGCACTACAGTCAGTCCAGAGAGTGCACTGGCACCACTGGGGATGCAGTGCAGTGAGTCCGGAGAGTGCACTGTAAGCACTGGGTATGCAGTGCAGTGAGTCCAGAGAGTGCACTGTCAGCACTGGGGATGCAGTGCAGTGAGTGCAGAGAGTGCAATGGCTCAAAAGGGGATGCACTGCAGTGAGTCCAGAGAGTGCACTGGCACCACTGGGGATGCAGTGCAGTGAGTCCAGAGAGTGCACTGTCAGCAGTGGGGATGCAGTGCAGTGAGTCCAGAGAGTGCACTGGCACCACTGGGGATGCACTGCAGTGAGTCCAGAGAGTGCACTGGCAGCACTGGGGATGCACTGCAGTGACTCTAGAGAGTGCACTGGCACCACTGGGGATGCAGTGCAGTGAGTCCGGAGAGTGCACTGGCACAAAAGGGGATGCACTGCAGTGAGTCCAGAGAGTGCACTGGCACCACTGGGGATGCAGTGCAGTGAGTCCAGAGAGTGCACTGGCACCACTGGGGATGCAGTGCAGTGAGTCCAGAGAGTGCACTGGCACAAAAGGGGATGCAGTGCAGTGAGTCCAGAGAGTGCACTGGCACCACTGGGGATGCACTGCAGTGACTCCAGAGACTGCACTGGCACCAATGGGGATGCACTGCAGTGAGTCCAGAGAGTGCACTGGCTCCACTGGGGATGCAGTGCAGTGACTCGAAAGAGTGCACTGGCACCACTGGGGATGCACTGCAGTGAGTCCGGAGAGTGCCCTGGCACCAATGGTGATGTAGTGCAGTGATCCAGAGAGTGCACTGGAACCACTGGGGATGCAGTGCAGTGAGTCCAGAGAGTGCACTGGCACCACTGGGTATGCAGTGCAGTGATCCAGAGAGTGCACTGGCTCCACTGGGGATGCAGTGCAGTGACTCAAGAGAGTGCACTAGCACCACTGGGGATGCAGTGCAGTGAGTCCGGAGAGTGCACTGGCACTACTGGGGATGCACTGCAGTGATTCCAGAGAGTGCACTGGCACCACTGGGGATGCAGTGCAGTGAGTCCAGAGAGTGCACTGGCACCACTGGGGATGCACTGCAGTGAGTCCAGAGAGTGCACTGGCACCACTGGGGATGCACTGCAGTGAGTCCAGAGAATGCTCGGGGAACAGTGGGGATGCAGTGCAGTGAGTCCAGAGAGTGCACTGGCACCACTGGGGATGCAGTGCAGTGAGTCCAGAGAGTGCACTGGCACCACAGGGGATGCACTGCAGTGACTCGAAAGAGTGCACTGGCACCACTGCGGATGCACTGCAGTGAGTCCGGAGAGTGCCCTGGCACCAATGGTGATGCAGTGCAGTGAGTCCAGAGAGTGCAGTGGCACTACTGGGGATGCAGTGCAGTGAGTCCAGAGAGTGCACTGGCACCACTGGGGATGCACCCCGGTGAGTCCAGAGAGTGCACTCGCACCACTGGGGATGCACTGCAGTGAGTCCAGAGAGTGCACTGGCAGCACTGGGGATGCACTACAGTGAGTCCAGAGAGTGCACTGTCAGCACTGGGGATGCAGTGCAGTGAGTCCAGAGAGTGCACTGTCAGCACTGGGGATGCAGTGCAGTGAGTGCAGAGAGTGCACTGGCACCACTGGGGATGCACTGCAGTGAGTCCAGAGAGTGCACTGGCACCACTGGGGATGCACTGCAGTGACTCAAAAGAGTGCACTGGCACCACTGCGGATGCACTGCAGTGAGTCCGGAGAGTGCACTGGCACCAATGGTGATGCAGTGCAGTGAGTCCAGAGAGTGCAGTGGCACCACTGGGGATGCAGTGCAGTGAGTCCAGAGAGTGCACTGGCACCACTGGGGATGCAATGCAGTGAGTCCAGAGAGTGCACTGGCACCACTGGGGATGCAGTGCAGTGAGTCCAGAGAGTGCACTGGCACCACTGGGGATGCACTGCAGTGACTCGAAAGAGTGCACTGGCACCACTGCGGATGCACTGCAGTGAGTCCGGAGAGTGCCCTGGCACCAATGGTGATGCAGTGCAGTGAGTCCAGAGAGTGCAGTGACACCACTGGGGATGCAGTGCAGTGAGTCCAGAGAGTGCACTGGCACCACTGGGGATGAAGTGCAGTGAGTCCAGAGAGTGCACTGGCACCACTGGGGATGCACTGCAGTGAGTCCAGAGAATGCACTGGCACCACTGGGGATGCACTGCAGTGAGTCCAGAGAGTGCACTGGCAGCACTGGGGATGCAGTGCAGTTGAGTCCAGAGACTTCACTGGCACCACTGGGGTTTTAGTGCAGTGAGTCCAGAGAGTGCACTGGCCCCAATGGGGATGCAGTACTGTGAGTCCAGAGAGTGCCCTGGCACCAGTGGGGATGGAGTGAGTCCAGACAGTGCACTGGCACCACTGGGGATGCACTGCAGTGAGAACAGAGTGTTCTCTGGCACCACTGGGGATGCAGTTTAGTGATTCCAGAGAGTGCACCGGCTCCAATGGCGATACATTGCAGTGAGTCCAGACAGTGCACTGGCACCACTGGGGATGCAGTGCAGTGAGTCCAGAGAGTGCACTGGCACCACTGGGGATGCAGTGCAGTGAGTCCAGAGATTGCTCTGGCACCACTGAGCTACACTGCAGTGAGTCCAGTAGTTGCACTGGCACCACTGGGGATGCACTGCTGTGAGTCCAGTGACTACACTGGCACCACTGGGGATGCAATGCAGTGAGTCCAGAGAGTGCACTGGCACCAATGCTGATGCAGTGCTGTGACTCCAGAGAGTGCACTGGCACCACTGGGGATGCAGTGCAGTGAGTCCTGAGAGTGCAAAGGCACCACAAGGGATGCACCGCAGTGAGTCCAGAGAGTGCACTGGCACCACTGGGGATGAAGTGCAGTGAGTCCAGAGAGTGCACTGGCACCACTGGGGATGCACTACAGTCAGTCCAGAGAGTGCACTGGCACCACTGGGGATGCAGTGCAGTGAGTCCAGAGAGTGCACTGTAAGCACTGGGGATGCAGTGCAGTGAGTCCAGAGAGTGCACTGTCTGCACTGGGGATGCAGTGCAGTGAGTGCAGAGAGTGCACTGGCTCAAAAGGGGATGCACTGCAGTGAGTCCAGAGAGTGTACTGGCACCACTGGGGATGCAGTGCAGTGAGTCCAGAGAGTGCACTGTCAGCAGTGGGGATGCAGTGCAGTGAGTCCAGAGAGTGCACTGGCACCACTGGGGATGCACTGCAGTGAGTCCAGAGAGTGCACTGGCACCACTGGGGATGCACTGCAGTGACTCTAGAGAGTGCACTGGCACCACTGGGGATGCACTGCAGTGAGTCCAGAGAGTGCACTGGCACAAACGGGGATGCACTGCAGTGAGTCCAGAGAGTGCACTGGCACCACTGGGGATGCAGTGCAGTGAGTCCAGAGAGTGCACTGGCACCACTGGGGATGCAGTGCAGTGAGTCCAGAGAGTGCCCTGGCACCACTGGGGAAGCAGTGCACTGAGTCCAGAGAGTACACTGGCACCAATGGGGATGCACTGCAGTGAGTCCAGAGAGTGCACTGGCACCACTGGGGATGCAGTGCAGTGACTCGAAAGAGTGCACTGGCACCACTGGGGATGCACTGCAGTGAGTCCGGAGAGTGCCCTGGCACCACTGGGGATGCAGTGCAGTGAGTCCAGAGAGTGCATTGTCAGCACTGGTGATGCAGTGCAGTGAGTCCAGAGAGTGCACTGGCACCACTGGGGATGCACTGCAGTGACTCCAGAGACTGCACTGGCACCAATGGGGATGCACTGCAGTGAGTCCAGAGAGTGCACTGGCACCACTGGGGATGCAGTGCAGTGACTCGAAAGAGTGCACTGGCACCACTGGGGATGCACTGCAGTGAGTCCGGAGAGTGCCCTGGCACCAATGGTGATGCAGTGCAGTGATCCAGAGAGTGCACTGGAACCACTGGGGATGCAGTGCAGTGAGTCCAGAGAGTGCACTGGCACCACTGGGGATGCAGTGCAGTGAGTCCAGAGAGTGCACTGGCACCACTGGGTATGCAGTGCAGTTAGTCCATAGAGTGCACTGGCTCCACTTGGGATGCAGTGCAGTGACTCAAGAGAGTGCACTAGCACCACTGGGGATGCAGTGCAGTGAGTCCGGAGAGTGCACTGGCACTACTGGGGATGCACTGCAGTGATTCCAGAGAGTGCACTGGCACCACTGGGGATGCAGTGCAGTGAGTCCAGAGAGTACACTGGCACCTCAGGGGCTGCACTGCAGTGAGTCCAGAGAGTGCACTGGCACCACTGGGGATGCACTGCAGTGAGTCCAGAGAGTGCACTGGCACCAGTGGGGAAGCAGTGCAGTGAGTCCAGAGAGTGCTCTGGCTCCACTGGGGATGCAGTGCAGTGAGTCCAGAGAGTGCACTGGCACCACTGGGGATGCACTGCAGTGAGTCCACAGAGAGCACTGGCTCCACTGGGGATGCACTTCAGTGAGTCCAGAGAGTGCACTGGCACCACTGGGGATGCAGTGCAGTGAGTCCTGAGAGTGCAATGGCACCACAGTGGATGCAATGCAGTGAGTCCAGAGAGTGCACTGGCACCAAAGAGGATGTAGTGCAGTGAGTCCAGAGAGTGCACTGGCACCACTGGGGATGCAGTGCAGTGAGTCCAGAGAGTGCACTGGCACCAATTTTAGCTGCACTGCTGTGAGTCCTTAGATTGCACTGGCACCACTGGGGTTACTGTGCCTTGAGTCCAGAGACTACACTGGCACCACTGGGGTTGCACTGCAGTGAGTCCAGAGACTTCACAGGCACCACTGGGGATGCAGTGCAGTGAGTCCAGAGAGTGCACTGGCACCACTGGGGATGCAGTTCAATGAGTCCAGAGAGTGAACTGGCACCACTGGGGATGCAGTGCAGTGAGTCCAGAGAGTGCACTGGCACCAGGGGAGATTCACTGCAGTGAGTCCAGAGAGTGCACTGACACCACTGGGAATGCACTGCAGTGAGTACAGAGAGTGCACTGGCACCTCAGGGGCTGCACTGCAGTGAGTCCAGAGAGTGCACTGGCACCACTGGGGATGCAGTGCAGTGACTCCAGAGAGTGCAGAGGCACCACAGGGGATACACTGCAGTGAGTCCAGAGAGTGCACTGGCACCACTGGGGACGCAGTGCAGTGACTACAGAGAGTGCACTGGCACCATTGGGGATGCAGTGCACACAGTCCAGAGAGTGCACTGGCAACAGTGGGGATGCACTGCAGTGGGTCCAGAGAGTGCACTGGCACCACTGTGGATGTAGTGCAGTGAGTCCAGAGAGTGCACTGGCACCACTGGGGATGCACTGCAGTGAGTCCAGAGAGTGCACTGACACCACTGGGGATCTAATGCAGCGAGTCCCGAGAGTGCAATGGAACCACTGGGGATGCAGTGCAGTGACTCCAGAGAGTGCAGAGGCACCACTGGGATACACTGCAGTGAGTCCAGAGAGTGCACTGGCACCACTGGGGACGCAGTGCAGTGACTACAGAGAGTGCACTGGCACCATTGGGGATGCAGTGCACACAGTCCAGAGAGTGCACTGGCAACAGTGGGGATGCACTGCAGTGAGTCCAGAGAGGGCACTGGCACCACTGGGGATGCAGTGCAGTGAGTCCAGAGAGTGCACTGGCACCAGTGGGGAAGCAGTGCAGTGAGTCCAGAGAGTGCACTGGCACCACTGGGGATGCACTGCAGTGAGTCCAGAGAGTGCACTGACACCACTGGGGATCCAATGCAGCGAGTCCAGAGAGTGCAATGGAACCACTGGGGATGCAGTGCAGTGAGTCCAGAGAGTGCACTGGCACTTCTGCGGATGCAGTGCAGTGAGTGCAGAGAGTGCACTGGCACCAGTGGGGATGCAGTGCAGTGAGTCCAGAGAGTACACTGGCACCACTGGGGATGCACTGCAGTGAGTCCAGAGAGTGCACTGGCACCACTGGGGATGCACTGCAGTGAGTCCAGAGAGTGCACTGGCACCACTGGGGATGAACTGCAGTGACTCGAAAGAGTGCACTGACACCACTGGGGATCCAATGCAGTGAGTCCAGAGAGTGCAATGGAACCACTGGGGATGCACTGCAGTGACTCCAGAAAGTGCACTGGCACCACTGTGGATGCACTGCAGTGAGTCCAGAGAGTGCACTGGCACCGATGGTGATGCAGTGCAGTGAGTCCAGAGAGTACACTGGCACCACTGGGGATGCACGGCAGTGAGTCCAGAGAGTTTACTGGCACCACAGGGGATGCAGTGCAGTGAGTCCAGAGATTGCACTGGCACCACTGGGGATGCAGTGCAGTGAGTCCAGAGACTTCACTGGCACCACTGGTGTTTTAGTGCAGTGAGTCCAGAGAGTGCACTGGCACCACTGGGGATGCAGTACTGTGAGTCCAGAGAGTGCCCTGGCACCACTGGGGATGCACTGCATTGAGAACAGAGTGTTCTCTGGCACCCCTGGGGATGCAGTGCAGTGAGTCCAGAGATTGCTCTGGCACCACTGAGCTACACTGCAGTGAGTCCAGTAGTTGCACTGGCACCACTGGGGATGCACTGCTGTGAGTCCAGTGACTACACTGGCACCACTGGGGATGCACTGCAGTGAGTCCAGAGAGTGCACTGGCACCAATGCTGATGCAGTGCTGTGACTCCAGAGAGTGCACTGGCACCACAGGGGATGCAGTGCAGTGAGTCCTGAGAGTGCAAAGGCACCACAAGGGATGCACTGCAGTGAGTCCAGAGAGTGCACTGGCACCACTGGGGATGCAGTGCAGTGAGTCCAGAGAGTGCACTGGCACCACTGGGGATGCACTACAGTCAGTCCAGAGAGTGCACTGGCACCACTGGGGATGCAGTGCAGTGAGTCCGGAGAGTGCACTGTAAGCACTGGGTATGCAGTGCAGTGAGTCCAGAGAGTGCACTGTCAGCACTGGGGATGCAGTGCAGTGAGTGCAGAGAGTGCACTGGCTCAAAAGGGGATGCACTGCAGTGAGTCCAGAGAGTGCAGTGGCACCACTGGGGATGCAGTGCAGTGAGTCCAGAGAGTGCACTGTCAGCAGTGGGGATGCAGTGCAGTGAGTCCAGAGAGTGCACTGGCACCATTGGGGATGCAGTGCACACAGTCCAGAGAGTGCACTGGCACCACTGGGGATGCACTGCAGTGACTCTAGAGAGTGCACTGGCACCACTGGGGATGCAGTGCAGTGAGTCCAGAGAGTACACTGGCACAAAAGGGGATGCAGTGCAGTGAGTCCAGAGAGTGCACTGGCACCACTGGGGATGCACTGCAGTGACTCCAGAGACTGCACTGGCACCAATGGGGATGCACTGCAGTGAGTCCAGAGAGTGCACTGGCACCACTGGGGATGCAGTGCAGTGACTCGAAAGAGTGCACTGGCACCACTGGGGATGCACTGCAGTGAGTCCGGAGAGTGCCCTGGCACCAATGGTGATGCAGTGCAGTGATCCAGAGAGTGCACTGGAACCACTGGGGATGCAGTGCAGTGAGTCCAGAGAGTGCACTGGCACCACTGGGTATGCAGTGCAGTGATCCAGAGAGTGCACTGGCTCCACTGGGGATGCAGTGCAGTGACTCAAGAGAGTGCACTAGCACCACTGGGGATGCAGTGCAGTGAGTCCGGAGAGTGCACTGGCACTACTGGGGATGCACTGCAGTGATTCCAGAGAGTGCACTGGCACCACTGGGGATGCAGTGCAGTGAGTCCAGAGAGTACACTGGCACCTCAGGGGCTGCACTGCAGTGAGTCCAGAGAGTGCACTGGCACCACTGGGGATGCAGTGCAGTGAGTCCAGAGAGTGCACTGGCACCACTGGGGATGCACTGCAGTGAGTCCAGAGAGTGCACTGGCACCACTGGGGATGCACTGCAGTGAGTCCAGAGAATGCTCGGGGAACAGTGGGGATGCAGTGCAGTGAGTCCAGAGAGTGCACTGGCACCACTGGGGATGCAGTGCAGTGAGTCCAGAGAGTGCACTGGCACCACTGGGGATGCACTGCAGTGACTCGAAAGAGTGCACTGGCACCACTGCGGATGCACTGCAGTGAGTCCGGAGAGTGCCCTGGCACCAATGGTGATGCAGTGCAGTGAGTCCAGAGAGTGCAGTGGCACTACTGGGGATGCAGTGCAGTGAGTCCAGAGAGTGCACTGGCACCACTGGGGATGAAGTGCAGTGAGTCCAGAGAGTGCACTGGCACCTCTGGGGATGCAGTGCAGTGAGTCCAGAGAGTGCACTGGCACCACTGGGGATGCACCCCGGTGAGTCCAGAGAGTGCACTCGCACCACTGGGGATGCACTGCAGTGAGTCCAGAGAGTGCACTGGCAGCACTGGGGATGCACTACAGTGAGTCCAGAGAGTGCACTGTCAGCACTGGGGATGCAGTGCAGTGAGTCCAGAGAGTGCACTGTCAGCACTGGGGATGCAGTGCAGTGAGTGCAGAGAGTGCACTGGCACCACTGGGGATGCACTGCAGTGAGTCCAGAGAGTGCACTGGCACCACTGGGGATGCACTGCAGTGACTCAAAAGAGTGCACTGGCACCACTGCGGATGCACTGCAGTGAGTCCGGAGAGTGCACTGGCACCAATGGTGATGCAGTGCAGTGAGTCCAGAGAGTGCAGTGGCACCACTGGGGATGCAGTGCAGTGAGTCCAGAGAGTGCACTGGCACCACTGGGGATCCAATGCAGTGAGTCCAGAGAGTGCACTGGCACCACTGGGGATGCAGTGCAGTGAGTCCAGAGAGTGCACTGGCACCACTGGGGATGCACTGCAGTGACTCGAAAGAGTGCACTGGCACCACTGCGGATGCACTGCAGTGAGTCCGGAGAGTGCCCTGGCACCAATGGTGATGCAGTGCAGTGAGTCCAGAGAGTGCAGTGACACCACTGGGGATGCAGTGCAGTGAGTCCAGAGAGTGCACTGGCACCACTGGGGATGCACTGCAGTGAGTCCAGAGAGTGCACTGGCACCACTGGGGATGCACTGCAGTGAGTCCAGAGAGTGCACTGGCACCACTGGGGATGCAGTGCAGTTGAGTCCAGAGACTTCACTGGCACCACTGGGGTTTTAGTGCAGTGAGTCCAGAGAGTGCACTGGCCCCAATGGGGATGCAGTACTGTGAGTCCAGAGAGTGCCCTGGCACCAGTGGGGATGGAGTGAGTCCAGACAGTGCACTGGCACCACTGGGGATGCACTGCAGTGAGAACAGAGAGTGCACTGGCACCACTGGGGATGCAGTGCAGTGAGTCCAGAGATTGCTCTGGCACCACTGAGCTACACTGCAGTGAGTCCAGTAGTTGCACTGGCACCACTGGGGATGCACTGCTGTGAGTCCAGTGACTACACTGGCACCACTGGGGATGCAATGCAGTGAGTCCAGAGAGTGCACTGGCACCAATGCTGATGCAGTGCTGAGACTCCAGAGAGTGCACTGGCACCACTGGGGATGCAGTGCAGTGAGTCCTGAGAGTGCAAAGGCACCACAAGGGATGCACCGCAGTGAGTCCAGAGAGTGCACTGGCACCACTGGGGATGAAGTGCAGTGAGTCCAGAGAGTGCACTGGCACCACTGGGGATGCACTACAGTCAGTCCAGAGAGTGCACTGGCACCACTGGGGATGCAGTGCAGTGAGTCCAGAGAGTGCACTGTAAGCACTGGGGATGCAGTGCAGTGAGTCCAGAGAGTGCACTGTCTGCACTGGGGATGCAGTGCAGTGAGTGCAGAGAGTGCACTGGCTCAAAAGGGGATGCACTGCAGTGAGTCCAGAGAGTGCACTGGCACCACTGGGGATGCAGTGCAGTGTGTCCAGAGAGTGCACTGTCAGCAGTGGGGATGCAGTGCAGTGAGTCCAGAGAGTGCACTGGCACCACTGGGGATGCACTGCAGTGAGTCCAGAGAGTGCACTGGCACCACTGGGGATGCACTGCAGTGACTCTAGAGAGTGCACTGGCACCACTGTGGATGCACTGCAGTGAGTCCAGAGAGTGCACTGGCACAAAAGGGGATGCACTGCAGTGAGTCCAGAGAGTGCACTGGCACCACTGGGGATGCAGTGCAGTGAGTCCAGAGAGTGCATTGTCAGCACTGGTGATGCAGTGCAGTGAGTCCAGAGAGTGCACTGGCACCACTGGGGATGCACTGCAGTGACTCCAGAGACTGCACTGGCACCAATGGGGATGCACTGCAGTGAGTCCAGAGAGTGCACTGGCACCACTGGGGATGCAGTGCAGTGACTCGAAAGAGTGCACTGGCACCACTGGGGATGCACTGCAGTGAGTCCGGAGAGTGCCCTGGCACCAATGGTGATGCAGTGCAGTGATCCAGAGAGTGCACTGGAACCACTGGGGATGCAGTGCAGTGAGTCCAGAGAGTGCACTGGCACCACTGGGGATGCAGTGCAGTGAGTCCAGAGAGTGCACTGGCACCATTGGGTATGCAGTGCAGTTAGTCCATAGAGTGCACTGGCTCCACTTGGGATGCAGTGCAGTGACTCAAGAGAGTGCACTAGCACCACTGGGGATGCAGTGCAGTGAGTCCGGAGAGTGCACTGGAACTACTGGGGATGCAGTGCAGTGAGTCCAGAGAGTACACTGGCACCTCAGGGGCTGCACTGCAGTGAGTCCGGAGAGTGCACTGGCACCACTGGGGATGCAGTGCAGTGAGTCCAGAGAGTACACTGGCACCTCAGGGGCTGCACTGCAGTGAGTCCAGAGAGTGCACTGGCACCACTGGGGATGCACTGCAGTGAGTCCAGAGAGTGCACTGGCACCACTGGGGATGCACTGCAGTGAGTCCAGAGAGTGCTCTGGCTCCACTGGGGATGCAGTGCAGTGAGTCCAGAGAGTGCACTGGCACCACTGGGGATGCACTGCAGTGAGTCCACAGAGAGCACTGGCTCCACTGGGGATGCACTTCAGTGAGTCCAGAGAGTGCACTGGCACCACTGGGGATGCAGTGCAGTGAGTCCTGAGAGTGCAATGGCACCACAGTGGATGCAATGCAGTGAGTCCAGAGAGTGCACTGGCACCAAAGAGGATGTAGTGCAGTGAGTCCAGAGAGTGCACTGGCACCACTGGGGATGCAGTGCAGTGAGTCCAGAGAGTGCACTGGCACCAATTTTAGCTGCACTGCTGTGAGTCCTTAGATTGCACTGGCACCACTGGGGTTACTGTGCCTTGAGTCCAGAGACTACACTGGCACCACTGGGGTTGCACTGCAGTGAGTCCAGAGACTTCACAGGCACCACTGGGGATGCAGTGCAGTGAGTCCAGAGAGTGCACTGGCACCACTGGGGATGCAGTTCAATGAGTCCAGAGAGTGAACTGGCACCACTGGGGATGCAGTGCAGTGAGTCCAGAGAGTGCACTGGCACCAGGGGAGATTCACTGCAGTGAGTCCAGAGAGTGCACTGACACCACTGGGAATGCACTGCAGTGAGTACAGAGAGTGCACTGGCACCTCAGGGGCTGCACTGCAGTGAGTCCAGAGAGTGCACTGGCACCACTGGGGATGCAGTGCAGTGACTCCAGAGAGTGCAGAGGCACCACAGGGGATACACTGCAGTGAGTCCAGAGAGTGCACTGGCACCACTGGGGACGCAGTGCAGTGACTACAGAGAGTGCACTGGCACCATTGGGGATGCAGTGCACACAGTCCAGAGAGTGCACTGGCAACAGTGGGGATGCACTGCAGTGGGTCCAGAGAGTGCACTGGCACCACTGGGGATGTAGTGCAGTGAGTCCAGAGAGTGCACTGGCACCACTGGGGATGCACTGCAGTGAGTCCAGAGAGTGCACTGACACAACTGGGGATCTAATGCAGCGAGTCCCGAGAGTGCAATGGAACCACTGGGGATGCAGTGCAGTGACTCCAGAGAGTGCAGAGGCACCACTGGGATACACTGCAGTGAGTCCAGAGAGTGCACTGGCACCACTGGGGACGCAGTGCAGTGACTACAGAGAGTGCACTGGCACCATTGGGGATGCAGTGCACACAGTCCAGAGAGTGCACTGGCAACAGTGGGGATGCACTGCAGTGAGTCCAGAGAGGGCACTGGCACCACTGGGGATGCAGTGCAGTGAGTCCAGAGAGTGCACTGGCACCAGTGGGGAAGCAGTGCAGTGAGTCCAGAGAGTGCACTGGCACCACTGGGGATGCACTGCAGTGAGTCCAGAGAGTGCACTGACACCACTGGGGATCCAATGCAGCGAGTCCAGAGAGTGCAATGGAACCACTGGGGATGCAGTGCAGTGAGTCCAGAGAGTGCACTGGCACTTCTGCGGATGCAGTGCAGTGAGTGCAGAGAGTGCACTGGCACCACTGGGGATGCAGTGCAGTGAGTCCAGAGAGTACACTGGCACCACTGGGGATGCACTGCAGTGAGTCCAGAGAGTGCACTGGCACCACTGTGGATGCACTGCAGTGAGTCCAGAGAGTGCACTGGCACCACTGGGGATGAACTGCAGTGACTCGAAAGAGTGCACTGACACCACTGGGGATCCAATGCAGTGAGTCCAGAGAGTGCAATGGAACCACTGGGGATGCACTGCAGTGACTCCAGAAAGTGCACTGGCACCACTGTGGATGCACTGCAGTGAGTCCAGAGAGTGCACTGGCACCGCTGGTGATGCAGTGCAGTGAGTCCAGAGAGTACACTGGCACCACTGGGGATGCACGGCAGTGAGTCCAGAGAGTTTACTGGCACCACAGGGGATGCAGTGCAGTGAGTCCAGAGATTGCACTGGCACCACTGGGGATGCAGTGCAGTGAGTCCAGAGACTTCACTGGCACCACTGGGGTTTTAGTGCAGTGAGTCCAGAGAGTGCACTGGCACCACTGGGGATGCAGTACTGTGAGTCCAGAGAGTGCCCTGGCACCACTGGGGATGCACTGCATTGAGAACAGAGTGTTCTCTGGCACCCCTGGGGATGCAGTGCAGTGAGTCCAGAGATTGCTCTGGCACCACTGAGCTACACTGCAGTGAGTCCAGTAGTTGCACTGGCACCACTGGGGATGCACTGCTGTGAGTCCAGTGACTACACTGGCACCACTGGGGATGCAATGCAGTGAGTCCAGAGAGTGCACTGGCACCAATGCTGATGCAGTGCTGTGACTCCAGAGCGTGCACTGGCACCACTGGGGATGCAGTGCAGTGAGTCCTGAGAGTGCAAAGGCACCACAAGGGATGCACTGCAGTGAGTCCAGAGAGTGCACTGGCACCACTGGGGATGAAGTGCAGTGAGTCCAGAGAGTGCACTGGCACCACTGGGGATGCACTACAGTCAGTCCAGAGAGTGCACTGGCACCACTGGGGATGCAGTGCAGTGAGTCCGGAGAGTGCACTGTAAGCACTGGGTATGCAGTGCAGTGAGTCCAGAGAGTGCACTGTCAGCACTGGGGATGCAGTGCAGTGAGTGCAGAGAGTGCACTGGCTCAAAAGGGGATGCACTGCAGTGAGTCCAGAGAGTGCACTGGCACCACTGGGGATGCAGTGCAGTGAGTCCAGAGAGTGCACTGTCAGCAGTGGGGATGCAGTGCAGTGAGTCCAGAGAGTGCACTGGCACCATTGGGGATGCAGTGCACACAGTCCAGAGAGTGCACTGGCAACAGTGGGGATGCACTGCAGTGAGTCCAGAGAGGGCACTGGCACCACTGGAGATGCAGTGCAGTGAGTCCAGAGAGTGCACTGGCACCAGTGGGGAAGCAGTGCAGTGAGTCCAGAGAGTGCACTGGCACCACTGGGGATGCACTGCAGTGAGTCCAGAGAGTGCACTGACACCACTGGGGATCCAATGCAGCGAGTCCAGAGAGTGCAATGGAACCACTGGGGATGCAGTGCAGTGAGTCCAGAGAGTGCACTGGCACTTCTGCGGATGTAGTGCAGTGAGTGCAGAGAGTGCACTGGCACCACTGGGGATGCAGTGCAGTGAGTCCAGAGAGTACACTGGCACCACTGGGGATGCACTGCAGTGAGTCCAGAGAGTGCACTGGCACCACTGGGGATGCACTGCAGTGAGTCCAGAGAGTGCACTGGCACCACTGGGGATGAACTGCAGTGACTCGAAAGAGTGCACTGACACCACTGGGGATCCAAAGCAGTGAGTCCAGAGAGTGCAATGGAACCACTGGGGATGCACTGCAGTGACTCCAGAAAGTGCACTGGCACCACTGTGGATGCACTGCAGTGAATCCAGAGAGTGCACTGGCACCGCTGGTGATGCAGTGCAGTGAGTCCAGAGAGTACACTGGCACCACTGGGGATGCACGGCAGTGAGTCCAGAGAGTTTACTGGCACCACAGGGGATGCAGTGCAGTGAGTCCAGAGATTGCACTGGCACCACTGGGGATGCAGTGCAGTGAGTCCAGAGACTTCACTGGCACCACTGGGGTTTTAGTGCAGTGAGTCCAGAGAGTGCCCTGGCACCACTGGGGATGCACTGCATTGAGAACAGAGTGTTCTCTGGCACCCCTGGGGATGCAGTGCAGTGAGTCCAGAGATTGCTCTGGCACCACTGAGCTACACTGCAGTGAGTCCAGTAGTTGCACTGGCACCACTGGGGATGCACTGCTGTGAGTCCAGTGACTACACTGGCACCACTGGGGATGCAATGCAGTGAGTCCAGAGAGTGCACTGGCACCAATGCTGATGCAGTGCTGTGACTCCAGAGAGTGCACTGGCACCACTGGGGATGCAGTGCAGTGAGTCCTGAGAGTGCAAAGGCACCACAAGGGATGCACTGCAGTGAGTCCAGAGAGTGCACTGGCACCACTGGGGATGAAGTGCAGTGAGTCCAGAGAGTGCACTGGCACCACTGGGGATGCACTACAGTCAGTCCAGAGAGTGCACTGGCACCACTGGGGATGCAGTGCAGTGAGTCCGGAGAGTGCACTGTAAGCACTGGGTATGCAGTGCAGTGAGTCCAGAGAGTGCACTGTCAGCACTGGGGATGCAGTGCAGTGAGTGCAGAGAGTGCACTGGCTCAAAAGGGGATGCACTGCAGTGAGTCCAGAGAGTGCACTGGCACCACTGGGGATGCAGTGCAGTGAGTCCAGAGAGTGCACTGTCAGCAGTGGGGATGCAGTGCAGTGAGTCCAGAGAGTGCACTGGCACCACTGGGGATGCACTGCAGTGAGTCCAGAGAGTGCACTGGCAGCACTGGGGATGCACTGCAGTGACTCTAGAGAGTGCACTGGCACCACTGGGGATGCAGTGCAGTGAGTCCAGAGAGTGCACTGGCACAAAAGGGGATGCACTGCAGTGAGTCCAGAGAGTGCACTGGCACCACTGGGGATGCAGTGCAGTGAGTCCAGAGAGTGCACTGGCACCACTGGGGATGCAGTGCAGTGAGTCCAGAGAGTGCCCTGGCACCACTGGGGAAGCAGTGCACTGAGTCCAGAGAGTACACTGGCACAAAAGGGGATGCAGTGCAGTGAGTCCAGAGAGTGCACTGGCACCACTGGGGGTGCACTGCAGTGACTCCAGAGACTGCACTGGCACCAATGGGGATGCACTGCAGTGAGTCCAGAGAGTGCACTGGCACCACTGGGGATGCAGTGCAGTGACTCGAAAGAGTGCACTGGCACCACTGGGGATGCACTGCAGTGAGTCCGGAGAGTGCACTGGCACCAATGGTGATGCAGTGCAGTGATCCAGAGAGTGCACTGGAACCACTGGGGATGCAGTGCAGTGAGTCCAGAGAGTGCACTGGCACCACTGGGTATGCAGTGCAGTGATCCAGAGAGTGCACTGGCTCCACTGGGGATGCAGTGCAGTGACTCAAGAGAGTGCACTAGCACCACTGGGGATGCAGTGCAGTGAGTCCGGAGAGTGCACTGGCACTACTGGGGATGCACTGCAGTGATTCCAGAGAGTGCACTGGCACCACTGGGGATGCAGTGCAGTGAGTCCAGAGAGTACACTGGCACCTCAGGGGCTGCACTGCAGTGAGTCCAGAGAGTGCACTGGCACCACTGGGGATGCAGTGCAGTGAGTCCAGAGAGTGCACTGGCACCACTGGGGATGCACTGCAGTGAGTCCAGAGAGTGCACTGGCACCACTGGGGATGCACTGCAGTGAGTCCAGAGAATGCTCGGGGAACAGTGGGGATGCAGTGCAGTGAGTCCAGAGAGTGCACTGGCACCACTGGGGATGCAGTGCAGTGAGTCCAGAGAGTGCACTGGCACCACTGGGGATGCACTGCAGTGACTCGAAAGAGTGCACTGGCACCACTGCGGATGCACTGCAGTGAGTCCGGAGAGTGCCCTGGCACCAATGGTGATGCAGTGCAGTGAGTCCAGAGAGTGCAGTGGCACTACTGGGGATGCAGTGCAGTGAGTCCAGAGAGTGCACTGGCACCACTGGGGATGAAGTGCAGTGAGTCCAGAGAGTGCACTGGCACCTCTGGGGATGCAGTGCAGTGAGTCCAGAGAGTGCACTGGCACCACTGGGGATGCACCCCGGTGAGTCCAGAGAGTGCACTCGCACCACTGGGGATGCACTGCAGTGAGTCCAGAGAGTGCACTGGCACCACTGGGGATGCACTACAGTGAGTCCAGAGAGTGCACTGTCAGCACTGGGGATGCAGTGCAGTGAGTCCAGAGAGTGCACTGTCAGCACTGGGGATGCAGTGCAGTGAGTGCAGAGAGTGCACTGGCACCACTGGGGATGCACTGCAGTGAGTCCAGAGAGTGCACTGGCACCACTGGGGATGCACTGCAGTGACTCAAAAGAGTGCACTGGCACCACTGCGGATGCACTGCAGTGAGTCCGGAGAGTGCACTGGCTCCAATGGTGATGCAGTGCAGTGAGTCCAGAGAGTGCAGTGGCACCACTGGGGATGCAGTGCAGTGAGTCCAGAGAGTGCACTGGCACCACTGGGGATGCAATGCAGTGAGTCCAGAGAGTGCACTGGCACCACTGGGGATGCAGTGCAGTGAGTCCAGAGAGTGCACTGGCACCACTGGGGATGCACTGCAGTGACTCGAAAGAGTGCACTGGCACCACTGCGGATGCACTGCAGTGAGTCCGGAGAGTGCCCTGGCACCAATGGTGATGCAGTGCAGTGAGTCCAGAGAGTGCAGTGACACCACTGGGGATGCAGTGCAGTGAGTCCAGAGAGTGCACTGGCACCACTGGGGATGAAGTGCAGTGAGTCCAGAGAGTGCACTGGCACCACTGGGGATGCACTGCAGTGAGTCCAGAGAGTGCACTGGCACCACTGGGGATGCACTGCAGTGAGTCCAGAGAGTGCACTGGCAGCACTGGGGATGCAGTGCAGTTGAGTCCAGAGACTTCACAGGCACCACTGGGGTTTTAGTGCAGTGAGTCCAGAGAGTGCACTGGCCCCAATGGGGATGCAGTACTGTGAGTCCAGAGAGTGCCCTGGCACCAGTGGGGATGGAGTGAGTCCAGACAGTGCACTGGCACCACTGGGGATGCACTGCAGTGAGAACAGAGTGTTCTCTGGCACCACTGGGGATGCAGTTTAGTGATTCCAGAGAGTGCACCGGCTCCAATGGCGATACATTGCAGTGAGTCCAGACAGTGCACTGGCACCACTGGGGATGCAGTGCAGTGAGTCCAGAGAGTGCACTGGCACCACTGGGGATGCAGTGCAGTGAGTCCAGAGATTGCTCTGGCACCACTGAGCTACACTGCAGTGAGTCCAGTAGTTGCACTGGCACCAGTGGGGATGGAGTGAGTCCAGACAGTGCACTGGCACCACTGGGGATGCACTGCAGTGAGAACAGAGTGTTCTCTGGCACCACTGGGGATGCAGTTTAGTGATTCCAGAGAGTGCACCGGCTCCAATGGCGATACATTGCAGTGAGTCCAGACAGTGCACTGGCACCACTGGGGATGCAATGCAGTGAGTCCAGAGAGTGCACTGGCACCAATGCTGATGCAGTGCTGTGACTCCAGAGAGTGCACTGGCACCACTGGGGATGCAGTGCAGTGAGTCCTGAGAGTGCAAAGGCACCACAAGGGATGCACCGCAGTGAGTCCAGAGAGTGCACTGGCACCACTGGGGATGAAGTGCAGTGAGTCCAGAGAGTGCACTGGCACCACTGGGGATGCACTACAGTCAGTCCAGAGAGTGCACTGGCACCACTGGGGATGCAGTGCAGTGAGTCCAGAGAGTGCACTGTAAGCACTGGGGATGCAGTGCAGTGAGTCCAGAGAGTGCACTGTCTGCACTGGGGATGCAGTGCAGTGAGTGCAGAGAGTGCACTGGCTCAAAAGGGGATGCACTGCAGTGAGTCCAGAGAGTGCACTGGCACCACTGGGGATGCAGTGCAGTGAGTCCAGAGAGTGCACTGTCAGCAGTGGGGATGCAGTGCAGTGAGTCCAGAGAGTGCACTGGCACCACTGGGGATGCACTGCAGTGAGTCCAGAGAGTGCACTGGCACCACTGGGGATGCACTGCAGTGACTCTACAGAGTGCACTGGCACCACTGGGGATGCACTGCAGTGAGTCCAGAGAGTGCACTGGCACAAAAGGGGATGCACTGCAGTGAGTCCAGAGAGTGCACTGGCACCACTGGGGATGCAGTTCAGTGAGTCCAGAGAGTGCACTGGCACCACTGGGGATGCAGTGCAGTGAGTCCAGAGAGTGCCCTGGCACCACTGGGGAAGCAGTGCACTGAGTCCAGAGAGTACACTGGCACAAAAGGGGATGCAGTGCAGTGAGTCCAGAGAGTGCATTGTCAGCACTGGTGATGCAGTGCAGTGAGTCCAGAGAGTGCACTGGCACCACTGGGGATGCACTGCAGTGACTCCAGAGACTGCACTGGCACCAATGGGGATGCACTGCAGTGAGTCCAGAGAGTGCACTGGCACCACTGGGGATGCAGTGCAGTGACTCGAAAGAGTGCACTGGCACCACTGGGGATGCACTGCAGTGAGTCCGGAGAGTGCCCTGGCACCAATGGTGATGCAGTGCAGTGATCCAGAGAGTGCACTGGAACCACTGGGGATGCAGTGCAGTGAGTCCAGAGAGTGCACTGGCACCACTGGGGATGCAGTGCAGTGAGTCCAGAGAGTGCACTGGCACCACTGGGTATGCAGTGCAGTTACTCCATAGAGTGCACTGGCTCCACTTGGGATGCAGTGCAGTGACTCAAGAGAGTGCACTAGCACCACTGGGGATGCAGTGCAGTGAGTCCGGAGAGTGCACTGGCACTACTGGGGATGCACTGCAGTGATTCCAGAGAGTGCACTGGTACCACTGGGGATGCAGTGCAGTGAGTCCAGAGAGTACACTGGCACCTCAGGGGCTGCACTGCAGTGAGTCCAGAGAGTGCACTGGCACCACTGGGGATGCACTGCAGTGAGTCCAGAGAGTGCACTGGCACCACTGGGGATGCACTGCAGTGAGTCCAGAGAGTGCACTGGCACCACTGGGGATGCACTGCAGTGAGTCCAGAGAATGCTCGGGGAACAGTGGGGATGCAGTGCAGTGAGTCCAGAGAGTGCACTGGCACCACTGGGGATGCAGTGCAGTGAGTCCAGAGAGTGCACTGGCACCACTGGGGATGCACTGCAGTGACTCGAAAGAGTGCACTGGCACCACTGCGGATGCACTGCAGTGAGTCCAGAGAGTGCACTGGCACCGCTGGTGATGCAGTGCAGTGAGTCCAGAGAGTACACTGGCACCACTGGGGATGCACGGCAGTGAGTCCAGAGAGTTTACTGGCACCACCGGGGATGCAGTGCAGTGAGTCCAGAGAGTGCACTGGCACCACTGGGGATGCAGTGCAGTGAGTCCAGAGACTTCACTGGCACCACTGGGGTTTTAGTGCAGTGAGTCCAGAGAGTGTACTGGCCCCAATGGGGATGCAGTACTGTGAGTCCAGAGAGTGCCCTGGCACCACTGGGGATGCACTGCAGTGAGAACAGAGTGTTCTCTGGCACCCCTGGGGATGCAGTGCAGTGAGTCCAGAGATTGCTCTGGCACCACTGAGCTACACTGCAGTGAGTCCAGTAGTTGCACTAGCACCACTGGGGATGCACTGCTGTGAGTCCAGAGAGTGCACTGGCACCAATGCTGATGCAGTGCTGTGACTCCAGAGAGTGCAGTGGCACCACTGGGGATGCAGTGCAGTGAGTCCTGAGAGTGCAAAGGCACCACAAGGGATGCACTGCAGTGAGTCCAGAGAGTGCACTGGCACCACTGGGGATGAAGTGCAGTGAGTCCAGAGAGTGCACTGGCACCACTGGGGATGCACTACAGTCAGTCCAGAGAGTGCACTGGCACCACTGGGGATGCAGTGCAGTGAGTCCGGAGAGTGCACTGTAAGCACTGAGGATGCAGTGCAGTGAGTCCAGAGAGTGCACTGTGTGCACTGGGGATGCAGTGCAGTGAGTGCAGAGAGTGCACTGGCTCAAAAGGGGATGCACTGCAGTGAGTCCAGAGAGTGCACTGGCACCACTGGGGATGCAGTGCAGTGAGTCCAGAGAGTGCACTGGCACCACTGGGGATGCACTGCAGTGAGTCCAGAGAGTGCACTGGCACCACTGGGGATGCACTGCAGTGACTCTAGAGAGTGCACTGGCACCACTGGGGATGCAGTGCAGTGAGTCCAGAGAGTGCACTGGCACAAAAGGGGATGCACTGCAGTGAGTCCAGAGAGTGCACTGGCACCACTGGGGATGCAGTGCAGTGAGTCCAGAGAGTGCACTGGCACCACTGGGGATGCAGTGCAGTGAGTCCAGAGAGTGCCCTGGCACCACTGGGGAAGCAGTGCACTGAGTCCAGAGAGTACAGTGGCACAAAAGGGGATGCAGTGCAGTGAGTCCAGAGAGTGCATTGTCAGCACTGGTGATGCAGTGCAGTGAGTCCAGAGAGTGCACTGGCACCACTGGGGATGCACTGCAGTGACTCCAGAGACTGCACTGGCACCAATGGGGATGCACTGCAGTGAGTCCAGAGAATGCACTGGCACCACTGGGGATGCAGTGCAGTGACTCGAAAGAGTGCACTGGCTCCACTGGGGATACACTGCAGTGAGTCCGGAGAGTGCCCTGGCACCAATGGTGATGCAGTGCAGTGATCCAGAGAGTGCACTGGAACCACTGGGGATGCAGTGCAGTGAGTCCAGAGAGTGCACTGGCACCACTGGGTATGCAGTGCAGTTAGTCCATAGAGTGCACTGGCTCCACTGGGGTTTCAGTGCAGTGACTCAAGAGAGTGCACTAGCACCACTGGGGATGCAGTGCAGTGAGTCCGGAGAGTGCACTGGCACCAGTGGGGATGCACTGCAGTGACTCCAGAGACTGCACTGGCACCAATGGGGATGCACTGCAGTGAGTCCAGAGAATGCACTGGCACCACTGGGGATGCAGTGCAGTGACTCGAAAGAGTGCACTGGCACCACTGGGGATGCACTGCAGTGAGTCCGGAGAGTGCCCTGGCACCAATGGTGATGCAGTGCAGTGATCCAGAGAGTGCACTGGAACCACTGGGGATGCAGTGCAGTGAGTCCAGAGAGTGCACTGGCACCACTGGGGATGCAGTGCAGTGATTCCAGAGAGTGCACTGGCACCACTGGGTATGCAGTGCAGTTAGTCCATAGAGTGCACTGGCTCCACTGGGGATGCAGTGCAGTGACTCAAGAGAGTGCACTAGCACCACTGGGGATGCAGTGCAGTGAGTCCAGAGAGTGCACTGGCACTACTGGGGATGCACTGCAGTGATTCCAGAGAGTGCACTGGCACCACTGGGGATGCAGTGCATTGAGTCCAGAGAGTACACTGGCACCTCAGGGGCTGCACTGCAGTGAGTCCAGAGAGTGCACTGGCACCACTGGGGATGCAGTGCAGTGAGTCCAGAGAGTGCACTGGCACCACTGGGGATGCACTGCAGTGAGTCCAGAGAGTGCACTGGCACCACTGGGGATGCACTGCAGTGAGTCCAGAGAATGCTCGGGGAACACTGGGGATGCAGTGCAGTGAGTGCAGAGAGTGCACTGGCACCACTGGGGATGCAGTGCAGTGAGTCCAGAGAGTGCACTGGCACCACTGGGGATGCACTGCAGTGACTCGAAAGAGTGCACTGGCACCTCTGGGGATGCAGTGCAGTGAGTCCAGAGAGTGCACTGGCACCACTGGGGATGCACTGCAGTGAGTCCAGAGAGTGCACTGGCACCACTGGGGATGCACTGCAGTGAGTCCAGAGAGTGCACTGGCAGCACTGGGGATGCACTACAGTGAGTCCAGAGAGTGCACTGTCAGCACTGGGGATGCAGTGCAGTGAGTCCAGAGAGTGCACTGGCAGCACTGGGGATGCACTGCAGTGAGTCCAGAGAGTGCACTGGCACCACTGCGGATGCACTGCAGTGAGTCCGGAGAGTGCACTGGCACCAATGGTGATGCAGTGCAGTGAGTCCACTGAGAGTGCAGTGGCACCACTGGGGATGCAGTGCAGTGAGTCCAGAGAGTGCACTGGCACCACTGGGGATGCAATGCAGTGAGTCCAGAGAGTGCACTGGCACCACTGGGGATGCAGTGCAGTGAGTCCAGAGAGTGCACTGGCACCACTGGGGATGCAATGCAGTGAGTCCAGAGAGTGCACTGGCACCACTGGGTATGCAGTGCAGTGAGTCCAGAGAGTGCACTGGCACCACTGGGGATGCACTGCAGTGACTCGAAAGAGTGCACTGGCACCACTGCGGATGCACTGCAGTGAGTCCGGAGAGTGCCCTGGCACCAATGGTGATGCAGTGCAGTGAGTCCAGAGAGTGCACTGACACCACTGGGGATGCAGTGCAGTGAGTCCAGAGAGTGCACTGGCACCACTGGGGATGAAGTGCAGTGAGTCCAGAGAGTGCACTGGCACCACTGGGGATGCACTGCAGTGAGTCCAGAGAGTGCACTGGCACCACTGGGGATGCACTGCAGTGAGTCCAGAGAATGCACTGGCAGCACTGGGGATGCAGTGCAGTTGAGTCCAGAGAGTGCACTGGCACCACTGGGGATGCACTGCAGTGAGTCCAGAGAGTGCACTGGCACCACTGGGATGCAGTGCAGTGAGTCCACAGAGTGCACTGGCACCACAGGGGATACACTGCAGTGAGTCCAGAGAGTGCACTGGCACCACTGGGGACGCAGTGCAGTGACTACAGAGAGTGCACTGGCACCATTGGGGATGCAGTGCAGTGAGTCCAGAGAGTGCACTGGCACCAGTGGGGATGCACTGCAGTGGGTCCAGAGAGTGCACTGGCACCACTGGGAATGCAGTGCAGTGAGTCCAGAGAGTGCACTGGCTCCACTGGGGATGCAGTGCAGTGAGTCCAGAGAGTGCACTTGCACCACTGGTGATGCACTGCAGTGAGTCCAGAGAGTGCACTGGCACCACTGGGGATGCAGTGCAGTGAGTCCAGAGAGTGCACTGGCACCAGTGGGGAAGCAGTGCAGTGAGTCCAGAGAGTGCACTGGCACCACTGGGGATGCACTGCACTGAGTCCAGAGAGTGCACTGACACCACTGGGGATCCAATGCAGTGAGTCCAGAGAGTGCAATGGAACCACTGGGGATGCAGTGCAGTGAGTCCAAAGAGTGCACTGGCACCACTGGGAATGCAGTGCAGTGAGTCCAGAGAGTGCACTGGCTCCACTGGGGATGCAGTGCAGTGAGTCCAGAGAGTGCACTTGCACCACTGGTGATGCACTGCAGTGAGTCCAGAGAGTGCACTGGCACCACTGGGGATGCAGTGCAGTGAGTCCAGAGAGTGCACTGGCACCAGTGGGGAAGCAGTGCAGTGAGTCCAGAGAGTGCACTGGCACCACTGGGGATGCACTGCACTGAGTCCAGAGAGTGCACTGACACCACTGGGGATCCAATGCAGTGAGTCCAGAGAGTGCAATGGAACCACTGGGGATGCAGTGCAGTGAGTCCAGAGAGTGCACTGGCACTTCTGGGGATGCAGTGCAGTGAGTGCAGAGAGTGCACTGACAAAAGGGGATGCACTGCAGTGACTCCAGAAAGTGCACTGGCACCACTGGGGATGCACTGCAGTGAGTCCAGAGAGTGCACTGGCACCACTGGGGATGCACAGTGAGTCCAGAGAGTGCACTGGCACCACTGGTGATGCAGTGCAGTGAGTCCAGAGAGTACACTGGCACCACTGGGGATGCACTGCAGTGAGTCCAGAGAGTGTACTGGCACCACAGGGGATGCAGTACAGTGAGTCCAGAGAGTGCACTGGCACCACTGGGGATGCACTGCAGTGAGTCCAGAGAGTGCACTGGCACCACTGGGGATGCAGTGCAGTGAGTCCAGAGAGTGCACTGGCACTACTGGGGATGCACTGCAGTGATTCCAGAGAGTGCACTGTCACCACTGGGGATGCAGTGCAGTGAGTCCAGAGAGTACACTGGCACCTCAGGGGCTGCACTGCAGTGAGTCCAGAGACTGCTCTGGGAACACCGGGGATGCAGTGCAGTGAGTGCAGAGAGTGCACTGGCGCAAAAGGAGATGCACTGCAGTGAGTCCAGAGAGTGCACTGGCACCACTGGGGATGCACTGCAGTGAGTCCAGAGAGTGCACTGGCACCACTGGGGATGCAGTGCAGTGAGTCCAGAGAGTGCACTGGCACCACTGGGGATGCACTGCAGTGAGTCCAGAGAGTGCACTGTCAGCACTGGGGATGCAGTGCAGTGAGTCCAGAGAGTGCACTGGCACCACTGGGGATGCACTGCAGTGAGTCCAGAGAGTGCACTGGCACCACTGGGGATGCAGTGCAGTGAGTCCAGAGAGTGCACTGGCACCACTGGGGATGCACTGCAATGAGTCCAGAGAATGCACTGGAACTAATGGGGATGCAGTGCAGTGACTCGAAAGAGTGCACTGGCACCACTGCGGATGCACTGCAGTGAGTCCGGAGAGTGCCGTGGCACCACTGGTGATGCACTGCAGTGAGTCCAGAGAGTGCAGTGGCACCACTGGGGATGCACTGCAGTGAGTCCAGAGAGTGCACTGGCACCACTGGGGATGCAGTGCAGTGAGTCCAGAGAGTGCACTGGCACCACTGGGGATGCAATGCAGTGAGTCCAGAGAGTGCACTGGCACCACTGGGGATGCAGTGCAGTGAGTCCAGAGAGTGCACTGGCACCACTGGGGATGCACTGCAGTGACTCGAAAGAGTGCAATGGCAGCACTGCGAATGCACTGCAGTGAGTCCGGAGAGTGCCCTCGCACCAATGGTGATGCAGTGCAGTGAGTCCAGAGAGTGCAGTGACACCACTGGGGATGCAGTGCAGTGAGTCCAGAGAGTGCACTGGCACCACTGGGGATGAAGTGCAGTGAGTCCAGAGAGTGCACTGGCACCACTGGGGATGCACTGCAGTGAGTCCAGAGAATGCACTGGCAGCACTGGGGATGCAGTGCAGTTGAGTCCAGAGAGTGCACTGGCACCACTGGGGATGCACTGCAGTGAGTCCAGAGAGTGCACTGGCAGCACTGGGATGCAGTGCAGTGAGTCCACAGAGTGCACTGGCACCACAGGGGATACACTGCAGTGAGTCCAGAGAGTGCACTGGCACCACTGGGGACGCAGTGCAGTGACTACAGAGAGTGCACTGGCACCATTGGGGATGCAGTGCAGTGAGTCCAGAGAGTGCACTGGCACCAGTGGGGATGCAGTGCAGTGAGTCCAGAGAGTGCACTGGCACCACTGGGGATGCACTGCAGTGAGTCCAAAGAGTGCACTGGCACCACTGGGAATGCAGTGCAGTGAGTCCAGAGAGTGCACTGGCTCCACTGGGGATGCAGTGCAGTGACTCCAGAGACTGCACTGGCACCAATGGGGATGCACTGCAGTGAGTCCAGAGAATGCACTGGCACCACTGGGGATGCAGTGCAGTGACTCGAAAGAGTGCACTGGCACCACTGGGGATGCACTGCAGTGAGTCCGGAGAGTGACCTGGCACCAATGGTGATGCAGTGCAGTGATCCAGAGAGTGCACTGGAACCACTGGGGATGCAGTGCAGTGAGTCCAGAGAGTGCACTGGCACCACTGGGGATGCAGTGCAGTGATTCCAGAGAGTGCACTGGCACCACTGGGGATGCAGTGCAGTTAGTCCATAGAGTGCACTGGCTCCACTGGGGATGCAGTGCAGTGACTCAAGAGAGTGCACTAGCACCACTGGGGATGCAGTGCAGTGAGTCCAGAGAGTGCACTGGCACTACTGGGGATGCACTGCAGTGATTCCAGAGAGTGCACTGGCACCACTGGGGATGTAGTGCATTGAGTCCAGAGAGTACACTGGCACCTCAGGGGCTGCACTGCAGTGAGTCCAGAGAGTGCACTGGCACCACTGGGGATGCAGTGCAGTGAGTCCAGAGAGTGCACTGGCACCACTGGGGATGCACTGCAGTGAGTCCAGAGAGTGCACTGGCACCACTGGGGATGCACTGCAGTGAGTCCAGAGAATGCACTGGCAGCACTGGGGATGCACTGCAGTGAGTCCAGAGAGTGCACTGTCAGCACTGGGGATGCAGTGCAGTGAGTCCAGAGAGTGCACTGTCAGCACTGGGGATGTAGTGCAGTGAGTGCAGAGAGTGCACTGGCACCACTGGGGATGCACTGCAGTGACTCGAAAGAGTGCACTGGCACCTCTGGGGATGCAGTGCAGTGAGTCCAGAGAGTGCACTGGCACGACTGGGGATGCACTGCAGTGAGTCCAGAGAGTGCACTGGCACCACTGGGGATGCACTGCAGTGAGTCCAGAGAGTGCACTGGCAGCACTGGGGATGCACTACAGTGAGTCCAGAGAGTGCACTGTCAGCACTGGGGATGCAGTGCAGTGAGTCCAGAGAGTGCACTGTCAGCACTGGGGATGCAGTGCAGTGAGTGCAGAGAGTGCACTGGCACCACTGGGGATGCACTGCAGTGAGTCCAGAGAGTGCACTGGCACCACTGGGGATGCACTGCAGTGACTCAAAAGAGTGCACTGGCACCACTGCGGATGCACTGCAGTGAGTCCGGAGAGTGCACTGGCACCAATGGTGATGCAGTGCAGTGAGTCCAGAGAGTGCAGTGGCACCACTGGGGATGCAGTGCAGTGAGTCCAGAGAGTGCACTGGCACCACTGGGGATGCAGTGCAGTGAGTCCAGAGAGTGCACTGGCACCACTGGGGATGCAATGCAGTGAGTCCAGAGAGTGCACTGGCACCACTGGGGATGCAGTGCAGTGAGTCCAGAGAGTGCACTGGCACCACTGGGGATGCACTGCAGTGACTCGAAAGAGTGCACTGGCACCACTGCGGATGCACTGCAGTGAGTCCGGAGAGTGCCCTGGCACCAATGGTGATGCAGTGCAGTGAGTCCAGAGAGTGCAGTGACACCACTGGGGATGCAGTGCAGTGAGTCCAGAGAGTGCACTGGCACCACTGGGGATGAAGTGCAGTGAGTCCAGAGAGTGCACTGGCACCACTGGGGATGCACTGCAGTGAGTCCAGAGAGTGCACTGGCACCACTGGGGATGCACTGCAGTGAGTCCAGAGAATGCACTGGCAGCACTGGGGATGCAGTGCAGTTGAGTCCAGAGAGTGCACTGGCACCACTGGGGATGCACTGCAGTGAGTCCAGAGAGTGCACTGGCACCACTGGGATGCAGTGCAGTGAGTCCACAGAGTGCACTGGCACCACAGGGGATACACTGCAGTGAGTCCAGAGAGTGCACTGGCACCACTGGGGACGCAGTGCAGTGACTACAGAGAGTGCACTGGCACCATTGGGGATGCAGTGCAGTGAGTCCAGAGAGTGCACTGGCACCAGTGGGGATGCACTGCAGTGGGTCCAGAGAGTGCACTGGCACCACTGGGGATGCAGTGCAGTGAGTCCAAAGAGTGCACTGGCACCACTGGGAATGCAGTGCAGTGAGTCCAGAGAGTGCACTGGCTCCACTGGGGATGCAGTGCAGTGACTCCAGAGAGTGCACTTGCACCACTGGTGATGCACTGCAGTGAGTCCAGAGAGTGCACTGGCACCACTGGGGATGCACTGCAGTGAGTCCAGAGAGTGCACTGGCACCGCTGGTGATGCAGTGCAGTGAGTCCAGAGAGTACACTGGCACCACTGGGGATGCACTGCAGTGAGTCCAGAGAGTGTACTGGCACCACAGGGGATGCAGTACAGTGAGTCCAGAGAGTGCACTGGCACCACTGGGGATGCACTGCAGTGAGTCCAGAGAGTGCACTGGCACCACTGGGGATGCAGTGCAGTGAGTCCAGAGAGTGCACTGTCAGCAGTGGGGATGCAGTGCAGTGAGTCCAGAGAGTGCACTGGCACCACTGGGGATGCACTGCAGTGAGTCCAGAGAGTGCACTGGCACCACTGGGGATGCACTGCAGTGACTCCAGAGAGTGCACTGGCACCACTGGGGATGCACTGCAGTGAGTCCAGAGAGTGCACTGGCACAAAAGGGGATGCACTGCAGTGAGTCCAGAGAGTGCACTGGCACCACTGGGGATGCAGTGCAGTGAGTCCAGAGAGTGCACTGGCACCACTGGGGATGCAGTGCAGTGAGTCCAGAGAGTGCCCTGGCACCACTGGGGAAGCAGTGCACTGAGTCCAGAGAGTACACTGGCACAAAAGGGGATGCAGTGCAGTGAGTCCAGAGAGTGCATTGTCAGCACTGGTGATGCAGTGCAGTGAGTCCAGAGAGTGCACTGGCACCACTGGGGATGCACTGCAGTGACTCCAGAGACTGCACTGGCACCAATGGGGATGCACTGCAGTGAGTCCAGAGAGTGCACTGGCACCACTGGGGATGCAGTGCAGTGACTCGAAAGAGTGCACTGGCACCACTGGGGATGCACTGCAGTGAGTCCGGAGAGTGCCCTGGCACCAATGGTGATGCAGTGCAGTGATCCAGAGAGTGCACTGGAACCACTGGGGATGCAGTGCAGTGAGTCCAGAGAGTGCACTGGCACCACTGGGGATGCAGTGCAGTGAGTCCAGAGAGTGCACTGGCACCACTGGGTATGCAGTGCAGTTAGTCCATAGAGTGCACTGGCTCCACTTGGGATGCAGTGCAGTGACTCAAGAGAGTGCACTAGCACCACTGGGGATGCAGTGCAGTGAGTCCGGAGAGTGCACTGGCACTACTGGGGATGCACTGCAGTGATTCCAGAGAGTGCACTGGCACCACTGGGGATGCAGTGCAGTGAGTCCAGAGAGTACACTGGCACCTCAGGGGCTGCACTGCAGTGAGTCCAGAGAGTGCACTGGCACCACTGGGGATGCACTGCAGTGAGTCCAGAGAGTGCACTGGCACCACTGGGGATGCACTGCAGTGAGTCCAGAGAGTGCACTGGCACCACTGGGGATGCACTGCAGTGAGTCCAGAGAATGCTCGGGGAACAGTGGGGATGCAGTGCAGTGAGTCCAGAGAGTGCACTGGCACCACTGGGGATGCAGTGCAGTGAGTCCAGAGAGTGCACTGGCACCACTGGGGATGCACTGCAGTGACTCGAAAGAGTGCACTGGCACCACTGCGGATGCACTGCAGTGAGTCCAGAGAGTGCACTGGCACCGCTGGTGATGCAGTGCAGTGAGTCCAGAGAGTACACTGGCACCACTGGGGATGCACGGCAGTGAGTCCAGAGAGTTTACTGGCACCACCGGGGATGCAGTGCAGTGAGTCCAGAGAGTGCACTGGCACCACTGGGGATGCAGTGCAGTGAGTCCAGAGACTTCACTGGCACCACTGGGGTTTTAGTGCAGTGAGTCCAGAGAGTGTACTGGCCCCAATGGGGATGCAGTACTGTGAGTCCAGAGAGTGCCCTGGCACCACTGGGGATGCACTGCAGTGAGAACAGAGTGTTCTCTGGCACCCCTGGGGATGCAGTGCAGTGAGTCCAGAGATTGCTCTGGCACCACTGAGCTACACTGCAGTGAGTCCAGTAGTTGCACTAGCACCACTGGGGATGCACTGCTGTGAGTCCAGAGAGTGCACTGGCACCAATGCTGATGCAGTGCTGTGACTCCAGAGAGTGCAGTGGCACCACTGGGGATGCAGTGCAGTGAGTCCTGAGAGTGCAAAGGCACCACAAGGGATGCACTGCAGTGAGTCCAGAGAGTGCACTGGCACCACTGGGGATGAAGTGCAGTGAGTCCAGAGAGTGCACTGGCACCACTGGGGATGCACTACAGTCAGTCCAGAGAGTGCACTGGCACCACTGGGGATGCAGTGCAGTGAGTCCGGAGAGTGCACTGTAAGCACTGAGGATGCAGTGCAGTGAGTCCAGAGAGTGCACTGTGTGCACTGGGGATGCAGTGCAGTGAGTGCAGAGAGTGCACTGGCTCAAAAGGGGATGCACTGCAGTGAGTCCAGAGAGTGCACTGGCACCACTGGGGATGCAGTGCAGTGAGTCCAGAGAGTGCACTGGCACCACTGGGGATGCACTGCAGTGAGTCCAGAGAGTGCACTGGCACCACTGGGGATGCACTGCAGTGACTCTAGAGAGTGCACTGGCACCACTGGGGATGCAGTGCAGTGAGTCCAGAGAGTGCACTGGCACAAAAGGGGATGCACTGCAGTGAGTCCAGAGAGTGCACTGGCACCACTGGGGATGCAGTGCAGTGAGTCCAGAGAGTGCACTGGCACCACTGGGGATGCAGTGCAGTGAGTCCAGAGAGTGCCCTGGCACCACTGGGGAAGCAGTGCACTGAGTCCAGAGAGTACAGTGGCACAAAAGGGGATGCAGTGCAGTGAGTCCAGAGAGTGCATTGTCAGCACTGGTGATGCAGTGCAGTGAGTCCAGAGAGTGCACTGGCACCACTGGGGATGCACTGCAGTGACTCCAGAGACTGCACTGGCACCAATGGGGATGCACTGCAGTGAGTCCAGAGAATGCACTGGCACCACTGGGGATGCAGTGCAGTGACTCGAAAGAGTGCACTGGCTCCACTGGGGATACACTGCAGTGAGTCCGGAGAGTGCCCTGGCACCAATGGTGATGCAGTGCAGTGAGTCCAGAGAGTGCACTGGAACCACTGGGGATGCAGTGCAGTGAGTCCAGAGAGTGCACTGGCACCACTGGGTATGCAGTGCAGTTAGTCCATAGAGTGCACTGGCTCCACTGGGGTTTCAGTGCAGTGACTCAAGAGAGTGCACTAGCACCACTGGGGATGCAGTGCAGTGAGTCCGGAGAGTGCACTGGCACCAGTGGGGATGCACTGCAGTGACTCCAGAGACTGCACTGGCACCAATGGGGATGCACTGCAGTGAGTCCAGAGAATGCACTGGCACCACTGGGGATGCAGTGCAGTGACTCGAAAGAGTGCACTGGCACCACTGGGGATGCACTGCAGTGAGTCCGGAGAGTGCCCTGGCACCAATGGTGATGCAGTGCAGTGATCCAGAGAGTGCACTGGAACCACTGGGGATGCAGTGCAGTGAGTCCAGAGAGTGCACTGGCACCACTGGGGATGCAGTGCAGTGATTCCAGAGAGTGCACTGGCACCACTGGGTATGCAGTGCAGTTAGTCCATAGAGTGCACTGGCTCCACTGGGGATGCAGTGCAGTGACTCAAGAGAGTGCACTAGCACCACTGGGGATGCAGTGCAGTGAGTCCAGAGAGTGCACTGGCACTACTGGGGATGCACTGCAGTGATTCCAGAGAGTGCACTGGCACCACTGGGGATGCAGTGCATTGAGTCCAGAGAGTACACTGGCACCTCAGGGGCTGCACTGCAGTGAGTCCAGAGAGTGCACTGGCACCACTGGGGATGCAGTGCAGTGAGTCCAGAGAGTGCACTGGCACCACTGGGGATGCACTGCAGTGAGTCCAGAGAGTGCACTGGCACCACTGGGGATGCACTGCAGTGAGTCCAGAGAATGCTCGGGGAACACTGGGGATGCAGTGCAGTGAGTGCAGAGAGTGCACTGGCACCACTGGGGATGCAGTGCAGTGAGTCCAGAGAGTGCACTGGCACCACTGGGGATGCACTGCAGTGACTCGAAAGAGTGCACTGGCACCTCTGGGGATGCAGTGCAGTGAGTCCAGAGAGTGCACTGGCACCACTGGGGATGCACTGCAGTGAGTCCAGAGAGTGCACTGGCACCACTGGGGATGCACACCAGGGGATGCAGCACTGCAGTGAGTGAGTCCAGAGAGTGCACTGGCAGCACTGGGGATGCAGTGCAGTGAGTCCAGAGAGTGCACTGTCAGCACTGGGGATGCAGTGCAGTGAGTCCAGAGAGTGCACTGGCACCACTGGGGATGCACTGCAGTGAGTCCAGAGAGTGCACTGGCACCACTGGGGATGCACTGCAGTGAGTCCAGAGAGTGCACTGGCACCACTGGGGATGCAGTGCAGTGAGTCCAGAGAGTGCACTGGCACCACTGGGGATGCAGTGCAGTGAGTCCAGAGAGTGCACTGGCACCACTGGGGATGCAGTGCAGTGAGTCCAGAGAGTGCACTGGCACCACTGGGGATGCAGTGCAGTGAGTCCAGAGAGTGCACTGGCACCACTGGGGATGCAATGCAGTGAGTCCAGAGAGTGCACTGGCACCACTGGGGATGCAGTGCAGTGAGTCCAGAGAGTGCACTGGCACCACTGGGGATGCACTGCAGTGACTCGAAAGAGTGCACTGGCACCACTGCGGATGCACTGCAGTGAGTCCGGAGAGTGCCCTGGCACCAATGGTGATGCAGTGCAGTGAGTCCAGAGAGTGCACTGGCACCACTGGGGATGCAGTGCAGTGAGTCCAGAGAGTGCACTGGCACCACTGGGGATGAAGTGCAGTGAGTCCAGAGAGTGCACTGGCACCACTGGGGATGCACTGCAGTGAGTCCAGAGAGTGCACTGGCACCACTGGGGATGCACTGCAGTGAGTCCAGAGAATGCACTGGCAGCACTGGGGATGCAGTGCAGTTGAGTCCAGAGAGTGCACTGGCACCACTGGGGATGCACTGCAGTGAGTCCAGAGAGTGCACTGGCACCACTGGGATGCAGTGCAGTGAGTCCACAGAGTGCACTGGCACCACAGGGGATACACTGCAGTGAGTCCAGAGAGTGCACTGGCACCACTGGGGACGCAGTGCAGTGACTACAGAGAGTGCACTGGCACCATTGGGGATGCAGTGCAGTGAGTCCAGAGAGTGCACTGGCACCAGTGGGGATGCACTGCAGTGGGTCCAGAGAGTGCACTGGCACCACTGGGGATGCAGTGCAGTGAGTCCAAAGAGTGCACTGGCACCACTGGGAATGCAGTGCAGTGAGTCCAGAGAGTGCACTGGCTCCACTGGGGATGCAGTGCAGTGAGTCCAGAGAGTGCACTTGCACCACTGGTGATGCACTGCAGTGAGTCCAGAGAGTGCACTGGCACCACTGGGGATGCAGTGCAGTGAGTCCAGAGAGTGCACTGGCACCAGTGGGGAAGCAGTGCAGTGAGTCCAGAGAGTGCACTGGCACCACTGGGGATGCACTGCACTGAGTCCAGAGAGTGCACTGACACCACTGGGGATCCAATGCAGTGAGTCCAGAGAGTGCAATGGAACCACTGGGGATGCAGTGCAGTGAGTCCAGAGAGTGCACTGGCACTTCTGGGGATGCAGTGCAGTGAGTGCAGAGAGTGCACTGGCACAAAAGGGGATGCACTGCAGTGACTCCAGAAAGTGCACTGGCACCACTGGGGATGCACTGCAGTGAGTCCAGAGAGTGCACTGGCACCGCTGGTGATGCAGTGCAGTGAGTCCAGAGAGTACACTGGCACCACTGGGGATGCACTGCAGTGAGTCCAGAGAGTGTACTGGCACCACAGGGGATGCAGTACAGTGAGTCCAGAGAGTGCACTGGCACCACTGGGGATGCACTGCAGTGAGTCCAGAGAGTGCACTGGCACCACTGGGGATGCAGTGCAGTGAGTCCAGAGAGTGCACTGGCACTACTGGGGATGCACTGCAGTGATTCCAGAGAGTGCACTGTCACCACTGGGGATGCAGTGCAGTGAGTCCAGAGAGTACACTGGCACCTCAGGGGCTGCACTGCAGTGAGTCCAGAGACTGCTCTGGGAACACCGGGGATGCAGTGCAGTGAGTGCAGAGAGTGCACTGGCGCAAAAGGAGATGCACTGCAGTGAGTCCAGAGAGTGCACTGGCACCACTGGGGATGCACTGCAGTGAGTCCAGAGAGTGCACTGGCACCACTGGGGATGCAGTGCAGTGAGTCCAGAGAGTGCACTGGCACCACTGGGGATGCACTGCAGTGAGTCCAGAGAGTGCACTGGCACCACTGGGGATGCAGTGCAGTGAGTCCAGAGAGTGCACTGGCACCACTGGGGATGCACTGCAGTGAGTCCAGAGAGTGCACTGGCACCACTGGGGATGCAGTGCAGTGAGTCCAGAGAGTGCACTGGCACCACTGGGGATGCACTGCAATGAGTCCAGAGAATGCACTGGAACTAATGGGGATGCAGTGCAGTGACTCGAAAGAGTGCACTGGCACCACTGCGGATGCACTGCAGTGAGTCCGGAGAGTGCCGTGGCACCACTGGTGATGCACTGCAGTGAGTCCAGAGAGTGCAGTGGCACCACTGGGGATGCACTGCAGTGAGTCCAGAGAGTGCACTGGCACCACTGGGGATGCAGTGCAGTGAGTCCAGAGAGTGCACTGGCACCACTGGGGATGCAATGCAGTGAGTCCAGAGAGTGCACTGGCACCACTGGGGATGCAGTGCAGTGAGTCCAGAGAGTGCACTGGCACCACTGGGGATGCACTGCAGTGACTCGAAAGAGTGCAATGGCAGCACTGCGAATGCACTGCAGTGAGTCCGGAGAGTGCCCTCGCACCAATGGTGATGCAGTGCAGTGAGTCCAGAGAGTGCAGTGACACCACTGGGGATGCAGTGCAGTGAGTCCAGAGAGTGCACTGGCACCACTGGGGATGAAGTGCAGTGAGTCCAGAGAGTGCACTGGCACCACTGGGGATGCACTGCAGTGAGTCCAGAGAATGCACTGGCAGCACTGGGGATGCAGTGCAGTTGAGTCCAGAGAGTGCACTGGCACCACTGGGGATGCACTGCAGTGAGTCCAGAGAGTGCACTGGCAGCACTGGGATGCAGTGCAGTGAGTCCACAGAGTGCACTGGCACCACAGGGGATACACTGCAGTGAGTCCAGAGAGTGCACTGGCACCACTGGGGACGCAGTGCAGTGACTACAGAGAGTGCACTGGCACCATTGGGGATGCAGTGCAGTGAGTCCAGAGAGTGCACTGGCACCAGTGGGGATGCACTGCAGTGGGTCCAGAGAGTGCACTGGCACCACTGGGGATGCAGTGCAGTGAGTCCAAAGAGTGCACTGGCACCACTGGGAATGCAGTGCAGTGAGTCCAGAGAGTGCACTGGCTCCACTGGGGATGCAGTGCAGTGACTCCAGAGACTGCACTGGCACCAATGGGGATGCACTGCAGTGAGTCCAGAGAATGCACTGGCACCACTGGGGATGCAGTGCAGTGACTCGAAAGAGTGCACTGGCACCACTGGGGATGCACTGCAGTGAGTCCGGAGAGTGACCTGGCACCAATGGTGATGCAGTGCAGTGATCCAGAGAGTGCACTGGAACCACTGGGGATGCAGTGCAGTGAGTCCAGAGAGTGCACTGGCACCACTGGGGATGCAGTGCAGTGAGTCCAGAGAGTGCACTGGCACCACTGGGGATGCAGTGCAGTTAGTCCATAGAGTGCACTGGCTCCACTGGGGATGCAGTGCAGTGACTCAAGAGAGTGCACTAGCACCACTGGGGATGCAGTGCAGTGAGTCCAGAGAGTGCACTGGCACTACTGGGGATGCACTGCAGTGATTCCAGAGAGTGCACTGGCACCACTGGGGATGCAGTGCATTGAGTCCAGAGAGTACACTGGCACCTCAGGGGCTGCACTGCAGTGAGTCCAGAGAGTGCACTGGCACCACTGGGGATGCAGTGCAGTGAGTCCAGAGAGTGCACTGGCACCACTGGGGATGCACTGCAGTGAGTCCAGAGAGTGCACTGGCACCACTGGGGATGCACTGCAGTGAGTCCAGAGAATGCTCGGGGAACACTGGGGATGCAGTGCAGTGAGTGCAGAGAGTGCACTGGCACCACTGGGGATGCACTGCAGTGACTCGAAAGAGTGCACTGGCACCTCTGGGGATGCAGTGCAGTGAGTCCAGAGAGTGCACTGGCACGACTGGGGATGCACTGCAGTGAGTCCAGAGAGTGCACTGGCACCACTGGGGATGCACTGCAGTGAGTCCAGAGAGTGCACTGGCAGCACTGGGGATGCACTGCAGTGAGTCCAGAGAGTGCACTGTCAGCACTGGGGATGCAGTGCAGTGAGTCCAGAGAGTGCACTGTCAGCACTGGGGATGCAGTGCAGTGAGTGCAGAGAGTGCACTGGCACCACTGGGGATGCACTGCAGTGAGTCCAGAGAGTGCACTGGCACCACTGGGGATGCACTGCAGTGACTCAAAAGAGTGCACTGGCACCACTGCGGATGCACTGCAGTGAGTCCGGAGAGTGCACTGGCACCAATGGTGATGCAGTGCAGTGAGTCCAGAGAGTGCAGTGGCACCACTGGGGATGCAGTGCAGTGAGTCCAGAGAGTGCACTGGCACCACTGGGGATGCAGTGCAGTGAGTCCAGAGAGTGCACTGGCACCACTGGGGATGCAATGCAGTGAGTCCAGAGAGTGCACTGGCACCACTGGGGATGCAGTGCAGTGAGTCCAGAGAGTGCACTGGCACCACTGGGGATGCACTGCAGTGACTCGAAAGAGTGCACTGGCACCACTGGGGATGCACTGCAGTGACTCGAAAGAGTGCACTGGCACCACTGGGGATGCACTGCAGTGAGTCCAGAGAGTGCACTGGCAGCACTGGGGATGCAGTGCAGTGAGTCCAGAGAGTGCACTGGCACCACTGGGGATGCACTGCAGTGAGTCCAGAGAGTGCACTGGCACCACTGGGGATGCAGTGCAGTGAGTCCAGAGAGTGCACTGGCACCACTGGGGATGCACTGCAATGAGTCCAGAGAATGCACTGGAACTAATGGGGATGCAGTGCAGTGACTCGAAAGAGTGCACTGGCACCACTGGGATGCACTGCAGTGAGTCCGGAGAGTGCCGTGGCACCACTGGGGATGCACTGCAGTGAGTCCAGAGAGTGCACTGGCACCACTGGGGATGCACTGCAGTGAGTCCAGAGAGTGCACTGGCACCACTGGGGATGCAGTGCAGTGAGTCCAGAGAGTGCACTGTCAGCACTGGGGATGCAGTGCAGTGAGTCCAGAGAGTGCACTGGCACCACTGGGGATGCACTGCAGTGAGTCCAGAGAGTGCACTGGCACCACTGGGGATGCAGTGCAGTGAGTCCAGAGAGTGCACTGGCACCACTGGGGATGCACTGCAATGAGTCCAGAGAATGCACTGGAACTAATGGGGATGCAGTGCAGTGACTCGAAAGAGTGCACTGGCACCACTGCGGATGCACTGCAGTGAGTCCGGAGAGTGCCGTGGCACCACTGGTGATGCACTGCAGTGAGTCCAGAGAGTGCAGTGGCACCACTGGGGATGCACTGCAGTGAGTCCAGAGAGTGCACTGGCACCACTGGGGATGCAGTGCAGTGAGTCCAGAGAGTGCACTGGCACCACTGGGGATGCAATGCAGTGAGTCCAGAGAGTGCACTGGCACCACTGGGGATGCAGTGCAGTGAGTCCAGAGAGTGCACTGGCACCACTGGGGATGCACTGCAGTGACTCGAAAGAGTGCAATGGCAGCACTGCGAATGCACTGCAGTGAGTCCGGAGAGTGCCCTCGCACCAATGGTGATGCAGTGCAGTGAGTCCAGAGAGTGCAGTGACACCACTGGGGATGCAGTGCAGTGAGTCCAGAGAGTGCACTGGCACCACTGGGGATGAAGTGCAGTGAGTCCAGAGAGTGCACTGGCACCACTGGGGATGCACTGCAGTGAGTCCAGAGAATGCACTGGCAGCACTGGGGATGCAGTGCAGTTGAGTCCAGAGAGTGCACTGGCACCACTGGGGATGCACTGCAGTGAGTCCAGAGAGTGCACTGGCAGCACTGGGATGCAGTGCAGTGAGTCCACAGAGTGCACTGGCACCACAGGGGATACACTGCAGTGAGTCCAGAGAGTGCACTGGCACCACTGGGGACGCAGTGCAGTGACTACAGAGAGTGCACTGGCACCATTGGGGATGCAGTGCAGTGAGTCCAGAGAGTGCACTGGCACCAGTGGGGATGCACTGCAGTGGGTCCAGAGAGTGCACTGGCACCACTGGGGATGCACTGCAGTGAGTCCAAAGAGTGCACTGGCACCACTGGGAATGCAGTGCAGTGAGTCCAGAGAGTGCACTGGCTCCACTGGGGATGCAGTGCAGTGACTCCAGAGACTGCACTGGCACCAATGGGGATGCACTGCAGTGAGTCCAGAGAATGCACTGGCACCACTGGGGATGCAGTGCAGTGACTCGAAAGAGTGCACTGGCACCACTGGGGATGCACTGCAGTGAGTCCGGAGAGTGACCTGGCACCAATGGTGATGCAGTGCAGTGATCCAGAGAGTGCACTGGAACCACTGGGGATGCAGTGCAGTGAGTCCAGAGAGTGCACTGGCACCACTGGGGATGCAGTGCAGTGAGTCCAGAGAGTGCACTGGCACCACTGGGGATGCAGTGCAGTGATTCCAGAGAGTGCACTGGCACCACTGGGGATGCAGTGCAGTGAGTCCAGAGAGTGCACTGGCTCCACTGGGGATGCAGTGCAGTGACTCAAGAGAGTGCACTGGCACCACTGGGGATGCAGTGCAGTGAGTCCAGAGAGTGCACTGGCACTACTGGGGATGCACTGCAGTGATTCCAGAGAGTGCACTGGCACCACTGGGGATGCAGTGCATTGAGTCCAGAGAGTACACTGGCACCTCAGGGGCTGCACTGCAGTGAGTCCAGAGAGTGCACTGGCACCACTGGGGATGCAGTGCAGTGAGTCCAGAGAGTGCACTGGCACCACTGGGGATGCACTGCAGTGAGTCCAGAGAGTGCACTGGCACCACTGGGGATGCACTGCAGTGAGTCCAGAGAATGCTCGGGGAACACTGGGGATGCAGTGCAGTGAGTGCAGAGAGTGCACTGGCACCACTGGGGATGCAGTGCAGTGAGTCCAGAGAGTGCACTGGCACCACTGGGGATGCACTGCAGTGACTCGAAAGAGTGCACTGGCACCTCTGGGGATGCAGTGCAGTGAGTCCAGAGAGTGCACTGGCACGACTGGGGATGCACTGCAGTGAGTCCAGAGAGTGCACTGGCACCACTGGGGATGCACTGCAGTGAGTCCAGAGAGTGCACTGGCAGCACTGGGGATGCACTACAGTGAGTCCAGAGAGTGCACTGTCAGCACTGGGGATGCAGTGCAGTGAGTCCAGAGAGTGCACTGTCAGCACTGGGGATGCAGTGCAGTGAGTGCAGAGAGTGCACTGGCACCACTGGGGATGCACTGCAGTGAGTCCAGAGAGTGCACTGGCACCACTGGGGATGCACTGCAGTGACTCAAAAGAGTGCACTGGCACCACTGCGGATGCACTGCAGTGAGTCCAGAGAGTGCACTGGCACCAATGGAGATGCACTGCAGTGAGTCCAGAGAGTGCACTGGCACCACTGGGGATGCACTGCAGTGAGTCCCAGAGAGTGCACTGGCACCACTGGGGATGCAGTGCAGTGAGTCCAGAGAGTGCACTGGCACCACTGGGGATGCACTGCAGTGAGTCCAGAGAGTGCACTGTCAGCACTGGGGATGCAGTGCAGTGAGTCCAGAGAGTGCACTGGCACCACTGGGGATGCAGTGCAGTGAGTCCAGAGAGTGCACTGGCACCACTGGGGATGCAGTGCAGTGAGTCCAGAGAGTGCACTGGCACCACTGGGGATGCACTGCAATGAGTCCAGAGAATGCACTGGAACTAATGGGGATGCAGTGCAGTGACTCGAAAGAGTGCACTGGCACCACTGCGGATGCACTGCAGTGAGTCCGGAGAGTGCCGTGGCACCACTGGGGATGCACTGCAGTGAGTCCAGAGAGTGCAGTGGCACCACTGGGGATGCACTGCAGTGAGTCCAGAGAGTGCACTGGCACCACTGGGGATGCAGTGCAGTGAGTCCAGAGAGTGCACTGGCACCACTGGGGATGCAATGCAGTGAGTCCAGAGAGTGCACTGGCACCACTGGGGATGCAGTGCAGTGAGTCCAGAGAGTGCACTGGCACCACTGGGGATGCACTGCAGTGACTCGAAAGAGTGCACTGGCACCACTGGGGATGCACTGCAGTGAGTCCGGAGAGTGCCCTGGCACCAATGGTGATGCAGTGCAGTGAGTCCAGAGAGTGCAGTGACACCACTGGGGATGCAGTGCAGTGAGTCCAGAGAGTGCACTGGCACCACTGGGGATGAAGTGCAGTGAGTCCAGAGAGTGCACTGGCACCACTGGGGATGCACTGCAGTGAGTCCAGAGAGTGCACTGGCACCACTGGGGATGCACTGCAGTGAGTCCAGAGAATGCACTGGCAGCACTGGGGATGCAGTGCAGTTGAGTCCAGAGAGTGCACTGGCACCACTGGGGATGCACTGCAGTGAGTCCAGAGAGTGCACTGGCACCACTGGGATGCAGTGCAGTGAGTCCACAGAGTGCACTGGCACCACAGGGGATACACTGCAGTGAGTCCAGAGAGTGCACTGGCACCACTGGGGACGCAGTGCAGTGACTACAGAGAGTGCACTGGCACCATTGGGGATGCAGTGCAGTGAGTCCAGAGAGTGCACTGGCACCACTGGGGATTCAGTGCAGTGAGTCCAAAGAGTGCACTGGCACCACTGGGAATGCAGTGCAGTGAGTCCAGAGAGTGCACTGGCTCCACTGGGGATGCAGTGCAGTGAGTCCAGAGAGTGCACTGGCACCACTGGTGATGCACTGCAGTGAGTCCAGAGAGTGCACTGGCACCACTGGGGATGCAGTGCAGTGAGTCCAGAGAGTGCACTGGCACCAGTGGGGAAGCAGTGCAGTGAGTCCAGAGAGTGCACTGGCACCACTGGGGATGCACTGCACTGAGTCCAGAGAGTGCACTGACACCACTGGGGATCCAATGCAGTGAGTCCAGAGAGTGCAATGGAACCACTGGGGATGCAGTGCAGTGAGTCCAGAGAGTGCACTGGCACTTCTGGGGAAAGTGAGGGGATGCACTGGCACAAAAGGGGATGCAGTGACTCCAGAAAGTGCACTGGCACCACTGGGGATGCACTGCAGTGAGTCCAGAGAGTGCACTGGCACCGCTGGTGATGCAGTGCAGTGAGTCCAGAGAGTACACTGGCACCACTGGGGATGCACTGCAGTGAGTCCAGAGAGTGTACTGGCACCACAGGGGATGCAGTGCAGTGAGTCCAGAGAGTGCACTGGCACCACTGGGGATGCACTGCAGTGAGTCCAGAGAGTGCACTGGCACCACTGGGGATGCAGTGCAGTGAGTCCAGAGAGTGCACTGGCACTACTGGGGATGCACTGCAGTGATTCCAGAGAGTGCACTGTCACCACTGGGGATGCAGTGCAGTGAGTCCAGAGAGTACACTGGCACCTCAGGGGCTGCACTGCAGTGAGTCCAGAGACTGCTCTGGGAACACCGGGGATGCAGTGCAGTGAGTGCAGAGAGTGCACTGGCGCAAAAGGAGATGCACTGCAGTGAGTCCAGAGAGTGCACTGGCACCACTGGGGATGCACTGCAGTGAGTCCAGAGAGTGCACTGGCACCACTGGGGATGCAGTGCAGTGAGTCCAGAGAGTGCACTGGCACCACTGGGGATGCACTGCAGTGAGTCCAGAGAGTGCACTGTCAGCACTGGGGATGCAGTGCAGTGAGTCCAGAGAGTGCACTGGCACCACTGGGGATGCAGTGCAGTGAGTCCAGAGAGTGCACTGGCACCACTGGGGATGCAGTGCAGTGAGTCCAGAGAGTGCACTGGCACCACTGGGGATGCACTGCAATGAGTCCAGAGAATGCACTGGAACTAATGGGGATGCAGTGCAGTGACTCGAAAGAGTGCACTGGCACCACTGCGGATGCACTGCAGTGAGTCCGGAGAGTGCCGTGGCACCACTGGTGATGCACTGCAGTGAGTCCAGAGAGTGCAGTGGCACCACTGGGGATGCACTGCAGTGAGTCCAGAGAGTGCACTGGCACCACTGGGGATGCACTGCAGTGAGTCCAGAGAGTGCTCGGGGAACACTGGGGATGCAGTGCAGTGAGTGCAGAGAGTGCACTGGCACCACTGGGGATGCACTGCAGTGAGTCCAGAGAGTGCACTGGCACCACTGGGGATGCACTGCAGTGACTCGAAAGAGTGCACTGGCACCACTGCGGATGCACTGCAGTGAGTCCGGAGAGTGCCCTGGCACCAATGGTGATGCAGTGCAGTGAGTCCAGAGAGTGCACTGGCACCACTGGGGATGCAGTGCAGTGAGTCCAGAGAGTGCACTGGCACCACTGGGGATGCAATGCAGTGAGTCCAGAGAGTGCACTGGCACCACTGGGGATGAAGTGCAGTGAGTCCAGAGAGTTCACTGGCACCACTGGGGATGCAGTGCAGTGAGTCCAGAGAGTGCACTGGCACCACTGGGGATGCACTGCAGTGAGTCCAGAGAGTGCACTGGCACCACTGGGGATGCACTGCAGTGAGTCCAGAGAGTGCACTGGCAGCACTGGGGATGCAGTGCAGTGACTCCAGAGAGTGCACTGGCACCACTGGGGATGCACTGCAGTGAGTCCAGAGAGTGCACTGGCACCACTGGTGATGTAGTGCAGTGAGTGCAGAGAGTGCACTGGCACCACTGGGGATGCACTGCAGTGAGTCCAGAGAGTGCACTGGCACCACTGGGGATGCACTGCAGTGACTCAAAAGAGTGCACTGGCACCACTGCGGATGCACTGCAGTGAGTCCGGAGAGTGCACTGGCACCAATGGTGATGCAGTGCAGTGAATCCAGAGAGTGCAGTGGCACCACTGGGGATGCAGTGCAGTGAGTCCAGAGAGTGCACTGGCACCACTGGGGATGCAATGCAGTGAGTCCAGAGAGTGCACTGGCACCACTGGGGATGCACTGCAGTGATTCCAGAGAGTGCACTGGCACCACTGGGGATGCAGTGCAGTGAGTCCAGAGAGTGCACTGGCACCACTGGGAATGCACTGCAGTGAGTCCAGAGAGTGCACTGGCAGCACTGGCGATGCAGTGCAGTTGAGTCCAGAGAGTGCACTGGCACCTTGGGGATGCAGTGCAGTGAGTCCAGAGAGTGCACTGGCACCACTGGGATGCAGTGCAGTGAGTCCACAGAGTGCACTGGCACCACAGGGGATACACTGCAGTGAGTCCAGAGAGTGCACTGGCACCACTGGGGACGCAGTGCAGTGACTACAGAGAGTGCACTGGCACCATTGGGGATGCAGTGCAGTGAGTCCAGAGAGTGCACTGGCAACAGTGGGGATGCAGTGCAGTGGGTCCAGAGAGTGCACTGGCACCACTGGGGATGCAGTGCAGTGAGTCCATAGAGTGCACTGGCACCACTGGGAATGCAGTGCAGTGAGTCCAGAGAGTGCACTGGCTCCACTGGGGATGCAGTGCAGTGACTCCAGAGAGTGCACTGGCACCAGTGGGGAAGCACTGCAGTGAGTCCAGAGAGTGCAGTGGCACCACTGGGGATGCACTGCACTGAGTCCAGAGAGTGCACTGACACCACTGGGGATCCAATGCAGTGAGTCCAGAGAGTGCAATGGAACCGCTGGGAATGCAGTGCAGTGGGTCCAGTGAGTGCACTGGCACTTCTGGGGATGCAGTGCAGTGAGTGCAGAGAGTGCACTGGCACAACAGGGGATGCACTGCAGTGACTCCAGAAAGTGCACTGGCACCACTGGGGATGCACTGCAGTGAGTCCAGAGAGTGCACTGGCACCGCTGGTGATGCAGTGCAGTGAGTCCAGAGAGTACACTGGCACCACTGGGGATGCAGTGCAGTGAGTCCAGAGAGTGCACTGGCACCACTGGGGATGCACCCCGGTGAGTCCAGAGAGTGCACTGGCACCACTGGGGATGCAGTGCAGTGAGTCCAGAGACTGCACTGGCACCACTGGGGTTTTAGTGCAGTGAGTCCAGAGAGTGCACTGGCACCAATGGGGATGCAGTGCTGTGAGTCCAGAGAGTGCCCTGGCACCACTGGGGATGCAGTGAGTCCAGAGAGTGCACTGGCACCACTGGGGATGCACTGCAGTGAGACCAGAGAGTTCTCTGGCACCACTGGGGATGCAGTTTAGTGAGTCCAGAGAGTGCACCGGCTGCAATGGCGATACACTGCAGTGAGTCCAGACAGTGCACTGGCACCACTGGGGATGCAGTGCAGGGAGTCCAGAGAGTGCACTGGCACCACTGGGGATGCAGTGCAGTGAGTCCAGAGAGTGCACTGGCACCACTGAGCTACACTGCAGTGAGTCCAGTAGTTGCACTGGCACCACTGGGGATGCAGTGCTGTGAGTCCAGAGACTACACTGGCACCACTGGGGATGCAGTGCAGTGAGTGCAGAGAGTGCACTGGCACCACTGGGATGCAGTGCAGTGAGTCCAGAGAGTGCACTGGCACCACTGGGGATGCACTGCAATGAGTCCAGAGAATGCACTGGAACTAATGGGGATGCAGTGCAGTGACTCGAAAGAGTGCACTGGCACCACTGCGGATGCACTGCAGTGAGTCCGGAGAGTGCCGTGGCACCACTGGTGATGCACTGCAGTGAGTCCAGAGAGTGCAGTGGCACCACTGGGGATGCACTGCAGTGAGTCCAGAGAGTGCACTGGCACCACTGGGGATGCAGTGCAGTGAGTCCAGAGAGTGCACTGGCACCACTGGGGATGCAATGCAGTGAGTCCAGAGAGTGCACTGGCACCACTGGGGATGCAGTGCAGTGAGTCCAGAGAGTGCACTGGCACCACTGGGGATGCACTGCAGTGACTCGAAAGAGTGCACTGGCACCACTGCGGATGCACTGCAGTGAGTCCGGAGAGTGCCCTGGCACCAATGGTGATGCAGTGCAGTGAGTCCAGAGAGTGCAGTGACACCACTGGGGATGCAGTGCAGTGAGTCCAGAGAGTGCACTGGCACCACTGGGGATGAAGTGCAGTGAGTCCAGAGAGTGCACTGGCACCACTGGGGATGCACTGCAGTGAGTCCAGAGAGTGCACTGGCACCACTGGGGATGCACTGCAGTGAGTCCAGAGAATGCACTGGCAGCACTGGGGATGCAGTGCAGTTGAGTCCAGAGAGTGCACTGGCACCACTGGGGATGCACTGCAGTGAGTCCAGAGAGTGCACTGGCACCACTGGGATGCAGTGCAGTGAGTCCACAGAGTGCACTGGCACCACAGGGGATACACTGCAGTGAGTCCAGAGAGTGCACTGGCACCACTGGGGACGCAGTGCAGTGACTACAGAGAGTGCACTGGCACCATTGGGGATGCAGTGCAGTGAGTCCAGAGAGTGCACTGGCACCAGTGGGGATGCACTGCAGTGGGTCCAGAGAGTGCACTGGCACCACTGGGGATGCACTGCAGTGAGTCCAAAGAGTGCACTGGCACCACTGGGAATGCAGTGCAGTGAGTCCAGAGAGTGCACTGGCTCCACTGGGGATGCAGTGCAGTGACTCCAGAGAGTGCACTGGCACCACTGGTGATGCACTGCAGTGAGTCCAGAGAGTGCACTGGCACCACTGGGGATGCAGTGCAGTGAGTCCAGAGAGTGCACTGGCACCAGTGGGGAAGCAGTGCAGTGAGTCCAGAGAGTGCACTGGCACCACTGGGGATGCACTGCACTGAGTCCAGAGAGTGCACTGACACCACTGGGGATCCAATGCAGTGAGTCCAGAGAGTGCAATGGAACCACTGGGGATGCAGTGCAGTGAGTCCAGAGAGTGCACTGGCACTTCTGGGGATGCAGTGCAGTGAGTGCAGAGAGTGCACTGGCACAAAAGGGGATGCACTGCAGTGACTCCAGAAAGTGCACTGGCACCACTGGGGATGCACTGCAGTGAGTCCAGAGAGTGCACTGGCACCGCTGGTGATGCAGTGCAGTGAGTCCAGAGAGTACACTGGCACCACTGGGGATGCACTGCAGTGAGTCCAGAGAGTGTACTGGCACCACAGGGGATGCAGTGCAGTGAGTCCAGAGAGTGCACTGGCACCACTGGGGATGCACTGCAGTGAGTCCAGAGAGTGCACTGGCACCACTGGGGATGCACTGCAGTGAGTCCAGAGAGTGCACTGGCACTACTGGGGATGCACTGCAGTGATTCCAGAGAGTGCACTGTCACCACTGGGGATGCAGTGCAGTGAGTCCAGAGAGTACACTGGCACCTCAGGGGCTGCACTGCAGTGAGTCCAGAGACTGCTCTGGGAACACCGGGGATGCAGTGCAGTGAGTGCAGAGAGTGCACTGGCGCAAAAGGAGATGCATTGCAGTGAGTCCAGAGAGTGCACTGGCACCACTGGGGATGCACTGCAGTGAGTCCAGAGAGTGCACTGGCACCACTGGGGATGCAGTGCAGTGAGTCCAGAGAGTGCACTGGCACCACTGGGGATGCACTGCAGTGAGTCCAGAGAGTGCACTGTCAGCACTGGGGATGCAGTGCAGTGAGTCCAGAGAGTGCACTGGCTCCACTGGGGATGCAGTGCAGTGAGTCCAGAGAGTGCACTGGCACCACTGGGGATGCAGTGCAGTGAGTCCAGAGAGTGCACTGGCACCACTGGGGATGCACTGCAATGAGTCCAGAGAATGCACTGGAACTAATGGGGATGCAGTGCAGTGACTCGAAAGAGTGCACTGGCACCACTGCGGATGCACTGCAGTGAGTCCGGAGAGTGCCGTGGCACCACTGGTGATGCACTGCAGTGAGTCCAGAGAGTGCAGTGGCACCACTGGGGATGCACTGCAGTGAGTCCAGAGAGTGCACTGGCACCACTGGGGATGCACTGCAGTGAGTCCAGAGAGTGCTCGGGGAACACTGGGGATGCAGTGCAGTGAGTGCAGAGAGTGCACTGGCACCACTGGGGATGCAGTGCAGTGAGTCCAGAGAGTGCAATGGCACCACTGGGGATGCACTGCAGTGACTCGAAAGAGTGCACTGGCACCACTGCGGATGCACTGCAGTGAGTCCGGAGAGTGCCCTGGCACCAATGGTGATGCAGTGCAGTGAGTCCAGAGAGTGCACTGGCACCACTGGGGATGCAGTGCAGTGAGTCCAGAGAGTGCACTGGCACCACTGGGGATGCAATGCAGTGAGTCCAGAGAGTGCACTGGCACCACTGGGGATGAAGTGCAGTGAGTCCAGAGAGTTCACTGGCACCACTGGGGATGCAGTGCAGTGAGTCCAGAGAGTGCACTGGCACCACTGGGGATGCACTGCAGTGAGTCCAGAGAGTGCACTGGCACCACTGGGGATGCACTGCAGTGAGTCCAGAGAGTGCACTGGCAGCACTGGGGATGCAGTGCAGTGACTCCAGAGAGTGCACTGGCACCACTGGGGATGCAGTGCAGTGAGTCCAGAGAGTGCACTGGCACCACTGGTGATGTAGTGCAGTGAGTGCAGAGAGTGCACTGGCACCACTGGGGATGCACTGCAGTGAGTCCAGAGAGTGCACTGGCACCACTGGGGATGCACTGCAGTGACTCAAAAGAGTGCACTGGCACCACTGCGGATGCACTGCAGTGAGTCCGGAGAGTGCACTGGCACCAATGGTGATGCAGTGCAGTGAATCCAGAGAGTGCAGTGGCACCACTGGGGATGCAGTGCAGTGAGTCCAGAGAGTGCACTGGCACCACTGGGGCTGCACTGCAGTGAGTCCAGAGAGTGCACTGGCACCACTGGGGATGCACTGCAGTGATTCCAGAGAGTGCACTGGCACCACTGGGGATGCAGTGCAGTGAGTCCAGAGAGTGCACTGGCACCATTGGGGATGCACTGCAGTGAGTCCAGAGAGTGCACTGGCAGCACTGGCGATGCAGTGCAGTTGAGTCCAGAGAGTGCACTGGCACCTTGGGGATGCAGTGCAGTGAGTCCACAGAGTGCACTGGCACCACAGGGGATACACTGCAGTGAGTCCAGAGAGTGCACTGGCACCACTGGGGACGCAGTGCAGTGACTACAGAGAGTGCACTGGCACCATTGGGGATGCAGTGCAGTGAGTCCAGAGAGTGCACTGGCAACAGTGGGGATGCAGTGCAGTGGGTCCAGAGAGTGCACTGGCACCACTGGGGATGCAGTGCAGTGAGTCCATAGAGTGCACTGGCACCACTGGGAATGCAGTGCAGTGAGTCCAGAGAGTGCACTGGCTCCACTGGGGATGCAGTGCAGTGACTCCAGAGAGTGCACTGGCACCACTGGTGATGCACTGCAGTGAGTCCAGAGAGTGCACTGGCACCACTGGGGATGCAGTGCAGTGAGTCCAGAGAGTGCACTGGCACCAGTGGGGAAGCACTGCAGTGAGTCCAGAGAGTGCAGTGGCACCACTGGGGATGCACTGCACTGAGTCCAGAGAGTGCACTGACACCACTGGGGATCCAATGCAGTGAGTCCAGAGAGTGCAATGGAACCGCTGGGGATGCAGTGCAGTGAGTCCAGTGAGTGCACTGGCACTTCTGGGGATGCAGTGCAGTGAGTGCAGAGAGTGCACTGGCACAACAGGGGATGCACTGCAGTGACTCCAGAAAGTGCACTGGCACCACTGGGGATGCACTGCAGTGAGTCCAGAGAGTGCACTGGCACCGCTGGTGATGCAGTGCAGTGAGTCCAGAGAGTACACTGGCACCACTGGGGATGCACTGCAGTGAGTCCAGAGAGTACACTGGCACCACAGGGGATGCAGTGCAGTGAGTCCAGAGAGTGCACTGGCACCACTGTGGATGCACCCCGGTGAGTCCAGAGAGTGCACTGGCACCACTGGGGATGCAGTGCAGTGAGTCCAGAGACTGCACTGGCACCACTGGGGTTTTAGTGCAGTGAGTCCAGAGAGTGCACTGGCACCAATGGGGATGCAGTGCTGTGAGTCCAGAGAGTGCCCTGGCACCACTGGGGATGCAGTGAGTCCAGAGAGTGCACTGGCACCACTGGGGATGCACTGCAGTGAGACCAGAGAGTTCTCTGGCACCACTGGGGATGCAGTTTAGTGAGTCCAGAGAGTGCACCGGCTGCAATGGCGATACACTGCAGTGAGTCCAGACAGTGCACTGGCACCACTGGGGATGCAGTGCAGGGAGTCCAGAGAGTGCACTGGCACCACTGGGGATGCAGTGCAGTGAGTCCAGAGAGTGCACTGGCACCACTGAGCTACACTGTAGTGAGTCCAGTAGTTGCACTGGCACCACTGGGGATGCACTGCTGTGAGTCCAGAGACTACACTGACACCACTGGGGATGCAGTGCAGTGAGTGCAGAGAGTGCACTGGCACCACTGTTGATGCACCACTGTTGATGCAGTGCAGTGAGTCCAGAGAGTGCACTGGCACCACTGGGGATGCAGTGCAGTGAGTCCAGAGAGTGCACTGGCACCACTGGGGATGCACTGCAGTGAGCTCAGAGAGTGCACTGGCACCACTGGGGATGCAGTGCAGTGAGTCCAGAGAGTGCACTGGCACCACTGGGGACGCAGTGCAGTGAGTCCAGAGAGTGCACTGGCACCTATGGGGACGCAGTGCAGTGAGTCCAGAGAGTGCACTGGCTCCACTGGGGATACACTACAGTGAGTCCAGAGAGTGCACTGGCACCACTGGGGATGCACTACAGTGAGTCCAGAGAGTGCACTGGCACCACTGGGGATGCAGTGCAGTGAGTCCAGAGAGTGCACTGGCACCACTGGGGATGCACTGCAGTGAGTCCAGAGAGTGCACTGGCACCACTGGGGATGCAGTGCAGTGAGTCCAGAGAGTGCACTGTCACCACTGGGGATGCAGTGCAGTGAGTCCAGAGAGTGCACTGGCACCACTGGGGATGCACTGCAGTGAGTCCAGAGAGTGCACTGGCACCACTGGGGATGCAGTGCAGTGACTCCAGAGAGTGCACTGGCACCACTGGGGATGCAGTGCAGTGAGTCCAGAGAGTGCACTGGCACAAAAGGGGATGCACTGCAGTGAGTCCAGAGAGTGCACTGGCACCACTGGGGATGCAGTGCAGTGAGTCCAGAGAGTGCACTGGCACCACTGGGGATGCACTGCAGTGAGTCCAGAGAGTGCAGTGGCACCACTGGGGATGCAGTGCAGTGAGTCCAGAGAGTACACTGGCACCACTGGGGATGCAGTGCAGTGAGTGCAGAGAGTGCACTGGCACCACTGGGGATGCACTGCAGTGAGTCCAGAGAGTGCACTGGCACCACTGGGGATGCAGCGCAGTGAGTCCAGAGAGTGCACTGGCACCACTGGGGATGCACTGCAGTGAGTCCAGAGAGTGCACTGGCACCACTGGGGATGCAGTGCAGTGAGTCCAGAGAGTGCACTGGCACCACTGGGTATGCAGTGCAGTTAGTCCATAGAGTGCACTGGCTCCACTGGGGATGCAGTGCAGTGACTCAAGAGAGTGCACAGGCACCACTGGGGATGCAGTGCAGTGAGTCCAGAGAGTGCACTGGCACTACTGGGGATGCACTGCAGTGATTCCAGAGAGTGCACTGGCACCACTGGGGATGCAGTGCAGTGAGTCCAGAGAGTACACTGGCACCTCAGGGGCTGCACTGCAGTGAGTCCAGAGAGTGCACTGGCAGCACTGGGGATGCAGTGCAGTGAGTCCAGAGAGTGCACTGGCACCACTGGGGATGAACCTCGGTGAGTCCAGAGAGTGCTCTGGGAACAGCGGGGATGCAGTGCAGTGAGTGCAGAGAGTGCACTGGCACCACTGGGGATGCAGTGCAGTGAGTCCAGAGAGTGCACTGGCACCACTGGGGATGCACTGCAGTGAGTCCAGAGAGTGCACTGGCACCATTAGGGATGCACTACAGTGAGTCCAGAGAGTGCACTGGCACCACTGGGGATGCAGTGCAGTGAGTCCAGAGAGTGCACTGGCACCACTGGGGATGCACTGCAGTGAGTCCAGAGAGTGCACTGGCACCACTGGGGATGCAGTGCAGTGAGTCCAGAGAGTGCACTGGCACCACTGGGGATGCAGTGCAGTGAGTCCAGAGAGTGCACTGGCACACTGGGGATGCAGTGCAGTGAGTCCAGAGAGTGCACTGGCACCACTGGGGAAGCAGTGCACTGAGTCCAGAGAGTACACTGGCACCACTGGGGATGCAGTGCAGTGAGTCCAGAGAGTGCACTGTCAGCACTGGTGATGCAGTGCAGTGAGTCCAGAGAGTGCACTGGCACCACTGGGGATGCACTGCAGTGAGTCCAGAGACTGCACTGGCACCACTGGGGATGCACTGCAGTGAGTCCAGAGAGTGCACTGGCACCACTGCGGATGCAGTGCAGTGAGTCCAGAGAGTGCACTGGCACCACTGGGTATGCAGTGCAGTTAGTCCATAGAGTGCACTGGCTCCACTGGTTATGCAGTGCAGTGACTCAAGAGAGTGCACAGGCACCACTGGGGATGCAGTGCAGTGAGTCCAGAGAGTGCACTGGCACTACTGGGGATGCACTGTAGTGATTCCAGAGAGTGCACTGGAACCACTGGGGATGCAGTTCAGTGAGTCCAGAGAGTACACTGGCACCTCAGGGGCTGCACTGCAGTGAGTCCAGAGAGTGCACTGGCACCACTGGGGATGCAGTGCAGTGAGTCCAGAGAGTGCACTGGCACCACTGGGGATGCACCTCGGTGAGTCCAGAGAGTGCTCTGGGAACACCGGGGATGCAGTGCAGTGAGTGCAGAGAGTGCACTGGCACCACTGGGGATGCAGTGCAGTGAGTCCAGAGAGTGCACTGGCACCACTGGGGATGCACTGCAGTGAGTCCAGAGAGTGCACTGGCACCATTAGGGATGCAGTGCAGTGAGTCCGGAGAGTGCACTGGCACCACTGGGGATGCAGTGCAGTGAGTCCAGAGAGTGCACTGGCACCACTGGGGATGCACTGCAGTGAGTCCAGAGAGTGCACTGTCAGCACTGGGGATGCAGTGCAGTGAGTCCAGAGAGTGCACTGTCAGCACTGGGGATGCAGTGCAGTGAGTCCAGAGAGTGCACTGGCACCACTGGGGATGCAGTGCAGTGAGTCCAGAAAGTGCACTGGCACCACTGGGGATGCACTGCAGTGAGTCCAGAGAGTGCACTGGCACCACTGGTGATGCAGTGCAGTGAGTCCAGAGAGTACACTGGCACCACTGGGGATGCGCTGCAGTGAGTCCAGAGAGTACACTGGCACCACAGGGGATGCAGTGCAGTGAGTCCAGAGAGTGCACTGGCACCACTGGGGATGCACCCCGGTGAGTCCAGAGAGTGCACTGGCACCACTGGGGATGCACTGCAGTGAGTCCAGAGAGTGCACTGGCACCACTGGGGATGCACTGCAGTGAGTCCAGAGAGTGCTCGGGGAACACTGGGGATGCAGTGCAGTGAGTGCAGAGAGTGCACTGGCACCACTGGGGATGCAGTGCAGTGAGTCCAGAGAGTGCACTGGCACCACTGGGGATGCACTGCAGTGACGCGAAAGAGTGCACTGGCACCACTGGGGATGCACTGCAGTGAGTCCGGAGAGTGCCCTGGCACCAATGGTGATGCAGTGCAGTGAGTCCAGAGAGTGCAGTGGCACCACTGGGGATGCAGTGCAGTGAGTCCAGAGAGTGCACTGGCACCACTGGGGATGCAATGCAGTGAGTCCAGAGAGTGTACTGGCACCACTGGGGATGAAGTGCAGTGAGTCCAGAGAGTGTACTGGCACCTCTGGGGATGCAGTGCAGTGAGTCCAGAGAGTGCACTGGCACCACTGGGGATGCACTGCAGTGAGTCCAGAGAGTGCACTGTCAGCACTGGTGATGCAGTGCAGTGAGTCCAGAGAGTGCACTGGCACCACTGGGTATGCAGTGCAGTTAGTCCATAGAGTGCACTGGCTCCACTGGGTATGCAGTGCAGTGACTCAAGAGAGTGCACAGGCACCACTGGGGATGCAGTGCAGTGAGTCCAGAGAGTGCACTGGCACCACTGGGGATGCACTGCAGTGATTCCAGAGAGTGCACTGGAACCACTGGGGATGCAGTTCAGTGAGTCCAGAGAGTACACTGGCACCTCAGGGGCTGCACTGCAGTGAGTCCAGAGAGTGCACTGGCACCACTGGGGATGCAGTGCAGTGAGTCCAGAGAGTGCACTGGCACCACTGGAGATGCACCTCGGTGAGTCCAGAGAGTGCTCTGGGAACACCGGGGATGCAGTGCAGTGAGTGCAGAGAGTGCACTGGCACCACTGGGGATGCAGTGCAGTGAGTCCAGAGAGTGCACTGGCACCACTGGGGATGCACTGCAGTGAGTCCAGAGAGTGCACTGGCACCATTAGTGATGCAGTGCAGTGAGTCCGGAGAGTGCACTGGCACCACTGGGGATGCAGTGCAGTGAGTCCAGAGAGTGCACTGGCACCACTGGGGATGCACTGCAGTGAGTCCAGAGAGTGCACTGTCAGCACTGGGGATGCAGTGCAGTGAGTCCAGAGAGTGCACTGTCAGCACTGGGGATGCAGTGCAGTGAGTCCAGAGAGTGCACTGGCACCACTGGGGATGCAGTGCAGTGAGTCCAGAGACTGCACTGGCACCACTGGGGTTTTAGTGCAGTGAGTCCAGAGAGTGCACTGGCACCGCTGGTGATGCAGTGCAGTGAGTCCAGAGAGTACACTGGCACCACTGGGGATGCACTGCAGTGAGTCCAGAGAGTACACTGGCACCACAGGGGATGCAGTGCAGTGAGTCCAGAGAGTGCACTGGCACCACTGGGGATGCACCCCGGTGAGTCCAGAGAGTGCACTGGCACCACAGGGGATGCACTGCAGTGAGTCCAGAGAGTGCACTGGCACCACTGGGGATGCACTGCAGTGAGTCCAGAGAGTGCTCGGGGAACACTGGGGATGCAGTGCAGTGAGTGCAGAGAGTGCACTGGCACCACTGGGGATGCAGTGCAGTGAGTCCAGAGAGTGCACTGGCACCACTGGGGATGAACTGCAGTGACTCGAAAGAGTGCACTGGCACCACTGCGGATGCACTGCAGTGAGTCCGGAGAGTGCACTGGCACCACTGGGGATGAACTGCAGTGACTCGAAAGAGTGCACTGGCACCACTGCGGATGCACTGCAGTGAGTCCGGAGAGTGCCCTGGCACCAATGGTGATGCAGTGCAGTGAGTCCAGAGAGTGCAGTGGCACCACTGGGGATGCACTGCAGTGAGTCCAGAGAGTGCACTGGCACCACTGGGGATGCAATGCCGTGAGTCCAGAGAGTGCACTGGCACCACTGGGGATGAAGTGCAGTGAGTCCAGAGAGTGTACTGGCACCTCTGGGGATGCAGTGCAGTGAGTCCAGAGAGTGCACTGGCACCAGTGGGGAAGCAGTGCAGTGAGTCCAGAGAGTGCACTGGCACCACTGGGGATGCACTGCACTGGGTCCAGAGAGTGCACTGACACCACTGGGGATCCAATGCAGTGAGTCCAGAGAGTGCAATGGAACCACTGGGGATGCAGTGCAGTGAGTCCAGAGAGTGCACTGGCACTTCTGGGGATGCAGTGCAGTGAGTGCAGAGAGTGCACTGGCACAAAAGGGGATGCACTGCAGTGACTCCAGAAAGTGCACTGGCACCACTGGGGATGCACTGCAGTGAGTCCAGAGAGTGCACTGGCACCGCTGGTGATGCAGTGCAGTGAGTCCAGAGAGTACACTGGCACCACTGGGGATGCAGTGCAGTGAGTCCAGAGAGTGTACTGGCACCACAGGGGATGCAGTGCAGTGAGTCCAGAGAGTGCACTGGCACCACTGGGGATGCACTGCAGTGAGTCCAGAGAGTGCACTGGCACCACTGGTGATGCAGTGCAGTGAGTCCAGAGAGTGCACTGGCACTACTGGGGATGCACTGCAGTGATTCCAGAGAGTGCACTGTCACCACTGGGGATGCAGTGCAGTGAGTCCAGAGAGTACACTGGCACCTCAGGGGCTGCACTGCAGTGAGTCCAGAGAGTGCACTGGCACCACTGGGGATGCAGTGCAGTGAGTCCAGAGAGTGCACTGGCACCACTAGGGATGCACCTCGGTGAGTCCAGAGAGTGCTCTGGGAACACCGGGGATGCAGTGCAGTGAGTGCAGAGAGTGCACTGGCACCACTGGGGATGCAGTGCAGTGAGTCCAGGGAGTGCACTGGAACCACTGGGGATGCACTGCAGTGAGTCCAGAGAGTGCACTGGCACCATTAGGGATGCAGTGCAGTGAGTCCGGAGAGTGCACTGGCACCACTGGGGATGCAGTGCAGTGAGTCCAGAGAGTGCACTGGCACCAGTGGGGATGCACTGCAGTGAGTCCAGAGAGTGCACTGTCAGCACTGGGGATGCAGTGCAGTGAGTCCAGAGAGTGCACTGGCACCACTGGGGATGCAGTGCAGTGAGTCCAGAGTGTGCACTGGCGCCACTGGGGATGCACTGCAATGAGTCCAGAGAATGCACTGGAACTAATGGGGATGCAGTGCAGTGACTCGAAAGAGTGCACTGGCACCACTGCGGATGCACTGCCGTGAGTCCGGAGAGTGCCCTGGCACCAATGGTGATGCAGTGCAGTGAGTCCAGAGAGTGCAGTGGCACCACTGGAGATGCAGTGCAGTGAGTCCAGAGAGTGCACTGGCACCACTGGGGATGCACTGCAGTGAGTCCACAGAGTGCACTGGCACCACTGGGGATGCACTGCAGTGAGTCCAGAGAGTACACTGGCACCACAGGGGATGCAGTGCAGTGAGTCCAGAGAGTGCACTGGCACCACTGGGGATGAACCCCGGTGAGTCCAGAGAGTGCACTGGCACCACTGGGGATGCACTGCAGTGAGTCCAGAGAGTGCACTGGCACCACTGGGGATGCACTGCAGTGACTCGAAAGAGTGCACTGGCACCACTGCGGATGCACTGCAGTGAGTCCGGAGAGTGCCCTGGTACCACTGGGGATGCAGTGCAGTGAGTGCAGAGAGTGCACTGGCACCACAGGGGATGCACTGCAGTGAGTCCAGAGAGTGCACTGGCACCACTGGGGATGCAGCGCAGTGAGTCCAGAGAGTGCACTGGCACTACTGGGGATGCACTGCGGTAAGTCCAGAGAGTGCACTGGCACCACTGCGGATGCACTGCAGTGAGTCCAGAGAGTGCACTGGCACCACTGGGGATGCAGTGCAGTGAGTCCAGAGAGTGCACTGGCACCACTGGGGATGCAGTGCAGTGAGTGCAGAGAGTGCACTGGCACCACTGGGGATGCAGTGCAGTGAGTCCAGAGAGTGCACTGTCACCACTGGGCATGCAGTGCAGTGAGTCCAGAGAGTGCACTGGCACCACTGGGGATGCACCCCGGTGAGCCCAGAGATTGCACTGGCACCACTGGGGATGCACTGCAGTGAGTGCAGAGAGTGCACTGGCACCACTGGGGATGCACTGCAGTGAGGGCAGAGAGTGCACTGGGACCACAGGGGATGCAGTGCAGTGAGTGCAGAGAGTGCCCTGGCACCACTGGGGATGCAGTGCAGTGAGTCCAGAGAGTGCACTGGCACCACTGAGGATGCAGTGCAGTGACTCCAGAGAGTGCACTGGCAACACTGGGGATGCAGTGCAGTGAGTCCAGAGACTGCACTGGCACCACTGGGGATGCAATGCGGTGAGTCCAGAGAGTGCACTGGCACCACTGGTGATGCAGTGCAGTGAGTCCAGAGAGTGCACAGACACCACTGGGGATGCAGTGCGGTGAGTTCAGAGAGTGCACTGGCACCACTGGGGATGCAGTGCAGTGAGTCCAGAGAGTGCACTGGCACCACAGGTGATGCAGTGCAGTGAGTACAGAGAGTGCACTGTCACCACAGGGGATGCACTGCAGTGATTCCAGAGAGTGCACTGGCACCACTGGGGATGCAGTGCAGTGAGTCCAGAGAGTGCACTGGCACCACTGGGGATGCAGTGCAGTGAGTCCAGAGAGTGCACTGGCACCTTGGGGATGCACTGCAGTGAGTCCAGAGAGTACACTGGCACCACTGGGGATGCAGTGCAGTGAGTCCAGAGAGTGCACTGGCACCACTGGGGATGCAGTGCAGTGACTCCAGAGAGTGCACTGGCACTTCTGGGGATGCAGTGCAGTGACTCGAGAGAGTGCACTGGCTCCACTGGGGATGCACTGCAGTGAGTCCAGAGTGTGCACAGGCACCAGTGGGGATGCACTGCAGTGGGTCCAGAGAGTGCACTGGCACCACTGGGGATGCAATGCAGTGAGTCCAGAGAGTGCACTGGCACCACTGGGGATGCAGTGCAGTGAGTCCAGAGAGTGCACTGGCACCACTGGCGATGCAGTGCAGTGAGTCCAGAGAGTGCACTGGCACCACTGGGGATGCAGTACAGTGAGTCCAGAGAGTGCACTGGCACCACTGGGGATGCAGTGCAGTGAGTCCAGAGAGTGCACTGGCACCACTGGGATGCAGTGCAGTGAGTCCAGAGAGTGCACTGGCACCACTGGGGATGCAGTGCAGTGAGTCCAGAGAGTGCACTGGCACCACTGGTGATGCAGTACAGTGAGTCCAGTGAGTGCACTGGCACCACTGGGAATGCACTGCAGTGAGTCCAGTGAGTGCACTGGCACCACTGGGGATGCAGTGCAGTGAGTCCAGAGAGTGCAATGGCACCACTGGGGATGCACGTCAGTGAGTCCAGAGAGTGCACTCTGTGGACTTGCCGGGGTGCATCCCCAGTGGTGCCAGTGCACTCTGTGGACTCACGGGGTTGCATCCCCAGTGGTGCCAGGGCACTCTCTGGACTCACTGCACTGCATCCCCAGTGGTGCCAGTGCACTCTCTGGACTCACTGCACTGCATCCCCAGTGGTGCCACTGCACTCTCTGGACTCACTGCGCTGCATCCCCAATCGTACCAGTGACCTCTCTGGACTCGCTGCACTCCATTCCCAGTGGTGCCACTGCAATCTGTGGTCTCACTGCACTGCATCCCCAGTGGTGCCAGTGACCTCTCTGGACTCACTGCACTGCATCCCCAGTGGTGCCAGTACACTCTCTGGACTCACTGCACTGCATCCCCAGTGGTGCCAGTGCACTCTCTGGACTCACTGCACTGCATCCCCAGTTGTGCCACTGCACTCTCTGGACTCACTGCACTGCATCCCCAGTGGTGCCAGTGCACTCTCTGGACTCACTGCAGTGCATCCCCAATGGTGCCAGTGCACTCTCTGGACTCACTGCACTGCATCCCCAGTGGTGCCACTGCACTCTCTGGACTCACTGCACTGCATCCCCAGTGGTGCCGGGGCAGTCTCTGGACTCACGGCAGTGCATCCCCAGTGGTGCCAGTGCACTCTCTGGACTCACTGCACTGCATCCCCAGTGGTGACAGTGCACTCTATGGACTTGCCGGGGTGCATCCCCAGTGGTGTCAGTGCACTCTCTGGACTCACCGGGGTGCATCCCCTGTGGTGCCAGTGCACTCTCTGGAGTCACTGCAGTGCATCCCCAGTGGTGCCAGTGTACTCTCTGCACTCAGTGGACTGCATCCCCAGTGGTGCCACTGCACTCTCTGCACTCACTGCACTGCATCAACAGTGGTGCCAGTGCACTCTCTGGACTCACTGCACTGCATCCCCAGTGGTGCCAGTGCACTCTCTGGACTCACTGCACTGCATCCCCAGTGGTGCCTGTGAAGTCTCTGGTCTCACTGCACTGCATCCCCAGTGGTGCCAGTGCACTCTCTGGACTCACTGCACTGCATCCCCATTGCTGACAGTGCCCTCTCTGGACTCAGTGCACTGCATCCCCAGTGGTGCCAGTGGCTCTCTGGACTAAATGCACTGCATCCCCAGTGGTGCCAGTGCACTCTCTGGACTCACTGCAGTGCATCCCCAGTGGCGACAGTGTACTCTCTTAACTCACTGCACTGCATCACCAGTGGTGCCAGTGCACTCTCTGGACTCACTGCACTGCATCCCCAATGGTGCCACTGCACTCTCTGGACTCAAGCACTGCATTCCCAGTGGTGCCAGTGCACTCTCTGGACTCACTGCACTGCATCACCAGTGGTGCCAGTGTACTCTGTGGACTCACTGCACTGCATCCCCAGTGGTGCCAGTGCACTCTCTGGACTCACTGAACTGTATCCCCAAGGTGCCAGTGCACTCTCTGGACTCACTGCACTGCATCCCCAGTGGTGCCAGTGCACTCTCTGGACTTACTGTACTGCATCCCAGTGGTGACAGTGCACTCTCTGGACTCACTGCACTGCATCCCCCGTGGTGCCAGTGCACTCTCTGGACTCACTGCACTGCATCCCCAGTGGTGCCACTGCACTCTCTGAAAACACCGGGGTGCAACCGCAGCGGTGCCAGTGCACTCTCTGCACTCACGGCACTGCATCCCCAGTGGTGCCAGTGCACTCTCTGGACTCACTGCAGTGTATCCCCTGTGGTGCCAGTGAACTCTCTGGACTCACTGCAGTGCATCCCCAGTGGTGCCAGTGCACTCTCTGGACTCACTGCAGTGCATCCCCTGTGGTGCCAGTGTACTCTCTGGACTCACTGCAGTGCATCCCCAGTGGTGCCAGTGCACTCTCTGGACTCACTGCACTGCATCCCCAGTGGTGCCAGTGCACTCTCTGGACTCACTGCAGTGTATCCCCTGTGGTGCCAGTGCACTCTCTGGACTCACCGCAGTGTATCCCCTGTGGTGCCAGTGCACTCTCTGGACTCACTGCAGTGCATCCCCAGTGGTGCCAGTGCACTCTCTGGACTCACTGCAGTGCATCCCCAGCGGTGCCAGTGCACTCTCTGCACTCACGGCACTGCATCCCCAGTGGTGCCAGTGCACTCTCTGGACTCACTGCAGTGTATCCCCTGTGGTGCCAGTGCACTCTCTGGACTCAGTGCACTGCATCCCAGTGGTGCCAGTGCACTCTCTGGACTCACTGCAGTGCATCCCCAGTGGTGCCAGTGCACTCTCTGGACTCACTGCAGTGCATCCCCAGTGGTGCCAGTGCACTCTCTGGACTCACTGCACTGCATCCCCAGTGGTGCCAGTGCACTCTCTGGACTCACTGCACTGCATCCACAGTGGTGCCAGTGCACTCTCTTTACTCACTGCACTGCATCCCCAGTGGTGCCAGTGCACTCTCTGGACTCACTGTACTGCATCCCCAGTGGTGCCAGTGCACTCTCTGGACTCACTGCACTGCATCCCCAGTGGTGCCAGTGCACTCTCTGGACTCACTGCACTGCATCCCCAGTGGTGCCAGTGCACTCTCTGGACTCACTGCACTGCATCCCCAGTGGTGACAGTGCACTCTCTGCACTCACTGCAGTGCATCCCCAGTGGTGCCAGTGCACTCTCTGGACTCACTGCATTCCCAGTGGTGCCAGGGCACTCTCTGGACTCACTGCAGTGCATCCCCAATGGTGCCAATGCACTCTTTGGACTCACTGCACTGCATCCCCAGTGGTGCCACTGTACTCTCTGGACTCACTACACTGCATCCCCAGTGGTGCCAGTGCACTCTCTGGACTCACTGCACTGCATCCCCAGTGGTGCCAGTGCACTCTCTGGACTCACTGCACTGCATCCCCAGTGGTGCCTGTGAAGTCTCTGGTCTCACTGCACTGCATCCCCAGTGGTGCCAGTGCACTCTCTGGACTCACTGCACTGCATCCCCATTGCTGACAGTGCCCTCTCTGGACTCAGTGCACTGCATCCCCAGTGGTGCCAGTGGCTCTCTGAACTCATTGCACTGCATCACCAGTGGTGCCAGTGCACTCTCTGGACTCACTGCAGTGCATCCACAGTGGCGCCAGTGTACTCTCTTAACTCACTGCACTGCATCACCAGTGGTGCCAGTGCACTCTCTGGACTCACTGCACTGCATCCCCAATGGTGCCACTGCACTCTCTGGACTCACTGCACTGCATCCCCAGTGGTGCCAGTGCACTCTATGGACTCACTGCACTGCATCACGACTGGTGCCAGTACACTCTCAGAACTCACTGCACTGCATCCCCAGTAGTGCCAGTGCACTCTCTGGACTCACTGCACTGCATCCCCAGTGGTGCCAGTGCACTCTCTGGACTCACTGCACTGCATCACCAGTGGTGCCAGTGCACTACCTGGACTCACTGCACTGCATCCCCAGTCGTGCCAGTGCACTATCTGGACTCACTGCACTACATCCCGACTTGTACCAGTACACTCTCTGGACTCACTGCACTGCATCCCCAGTGCTGACATTGCACTCTCTGGACTCACTGCAGTGCATCCGCAGTGGTGCCAGTGCACTCTCTGGACTCACTGCACTGCATCCCCTGTTTTTCCAGTGCACTATCTGGACTCACTGCAGTGCATCCCCAGTGGTGCCAGTGCACTCTCTGGACTCACTGCAGTGCATCCCCAGTGGCGCCAGTGCACTCTTTAGCATCACTGCAGTGCATCCCCAGTGGTGCCAGGGCACTCTCTGGACTCACTGCACTGCATCCCCAGTGGTGCCAGTGCACTCTCTGGACTCACTGCACTGCATCCCCAGTGGTGCCTGTGAAGTCTCTGGTCTCACTGCACTGCATCCCCAGTGGTGCCAGTGCACTCTCTGGACTCACTGCACTGCATCCCCATTGCTGACAGTGCCCTCTCTGGACTCAGTGCACTGCATCCCCAGTGGTGCCAGTTCACTCTCTGGACTAAATGCACTGCATCCCCAGTGGTGCCAGTGGCTCTCTGGACTCATTGCACTGCATCCCCAGTGGTGCCAGTGCACTCTCTGGACTCACTGCAGTGCATCCACAGTGGCGACAGTGTACTCTCTTAACTCACTGCACTGCATCACCAGTGGTGCCAGTGCACTCTCTGGACTCACTGCACTGCATCCCCAATGGTGCCACTGCACTCTCTGGACTCACTGCACTGCATCCCCAGTGGTGCCAGTGCACTCTCTGGACTCACTGCACTGCATCACCAGTGGTGCCAGTGTACTCTGTGGACTCACTGCACTGCATCCCCAGTGGTGCCAGTGCACTCTCAGGACTCACTGAACTGTATCCCCAAGGTGCCAGTGCACTCCCTGGACTCACTGCACTGCATCCCCAGTGGTGCCAGTGCACTCTCTGGACTCACTGCACTGCATCCCAGTGGTGACAGTGCACTCTCTGGACTCACTGCACTGCATCCCCCGTGGTGCCAGTGCACTCTCTGGACTCACTGCACTGCATCCCCAGTGGTGCCACTGCACTCTCTGAAAACACCGGGGTGCAACCGCAGCGGTGCCAGTGCACTCTCTGCACTCACGGCACTGCATCCCCAGTGGTGCCAGTGCACTCTCTGGACTCACTGCAGTGTATCCCCTGTGGTGCCAGTGCACTCTCTGGACTCACGGCACTGCATCCCCAGTGGTGCCAGTGCACTCTCTGGACTCACTGCAGTGCATCCCCAGTGGTGCCAGTGCACTCTCTGGACTCACTGCAGTGCATCCCCAGTGGTGCCAGTGCACTCTCTGGACTCACTGCACTGCATCCCCAGTGGTGCCTGTGCACTCTCTGGACTCACTGCAGTGTATCCCCTGTGGTGCCAGTGCACTCTCTGGACTCACTGCAGTGTATCCCCTGTGGTGCCAGTGCACTCTCTGGACTCACTGCAGTGCATCCCCAGTGGTGCCAGTGCACTCTCTGGACTCACTGCAGTGCATCCCCAGTGGTGCCAGTGCACTCTCTGGACTCACTGCACTGCATCCCCAGCGGTGCCAGTGCACTCTCTGCACTCACGGCACTGCATCCCCAGTGGTGCCAGTGCACTCTCTGGACTCACTGCAGTGTATCCCCTGTGGTGCCAGTGCACTCTCTGGACTCAGTGCACTGCATCCCCAGTGGTGCCAGTGCACTCTCTGGACTCACTGCACTGCATCCACAGTGGTGCCAGTGCACTCTCTTTACTCACTGCACTGCATCCCCAGTGGTGCCAGTGCACTCTCTGGACTCACTGTACTGTATCCCCAGTGGTGCCAGTGCACTCTCTGGACTCACTGCACTGCATCCCCAGTGGTGCCAGTGCACTCTCTGGACTCACTGCACTGCATCCCCAGTGGTGCCAGTGCACTCTCTGGACTCACTGCACTGCATCCCCAGTGGTGACAGTGCACTCTCTGCACTCACTGCAGTGCATCCCCAGTGGTGCCAGTGCACTCTCTGGACTCACTGCATTCCCAGTGGTACCAGGGCACTCTCTGGACTCACTGCACTGCATCCCCAGTGGTGCCTGTGAAGTCTCTTGACTCACTGCAGTGCATCCCCAATGGTGCCAGTGCACTCTTTGGACTCACTGCACTGCATCCCCAGTGGTGCCACTGTACTCTCTGGACTCACTACACTGCATCCCCAGTGGTGCCAGTGCACTCTCTGGACTCACTGCACTGCATCCCCAGTGGTGCCAGTGCACTCTCTGGACTCACTGCACTGCATCCCCAGTGGTGCCTGTGAAGTCTCTGGTCTCACTGCACTGCATCCCCAGTGGTGCCAGTGCACTCTCTGGACTCACTGCACTGCATCCCCATTGCTGACAGTGCCCTCTCTGGACTCAGTGCACTGCATCCCCAGTGGTGACAGTGGCTCTCTGGACTCATTGCACTTCATCACCAGTGGTGCCAGTGCACTCTCTGGACTCACTGCAGTGCATCCACAGTGGAGCCAGTGTACTCTCTTAACTCACTGCACTGCATCACCAGTGGTGCCAGTGCACTCTCTGGACTCACTGCACTGCATCCCCAATGGTGCCACTGCACTCTCTGGACTCACTGCACTGCATCCCCAGTGGTGCCAGTGCACTCTCTGGACTCACTGCACTGCATTTCCAGTGGTGCCAGTGTAGTCTCTGGACTCACTGCACTGCATCCCCCGTGGTGCCAGTGCACTCTCTGGACTCACTGAACTGCATCCCCAAGGTGCCAGTGCACTCTCTGGACTCACTGCACTGCATCCCCAGTGGTGCCAGTGCACTCTCTGGACTCACTGCACTGCATCCCCAGTGGTGACAGTGCACTCTCTGGACTCACTGCTCTGCATCCCCCGTGGTGCCAGTGCACTCTCTGGACTCACTGCACTGCATCCCCAGTGGTGCCACTGCACTCTCTGAAAACACCGGGGTGCAACCGCAGCGGTGCCAGTGCACTCTCTGCACTCACGGCACTGCATCCCCAGTGGTGCCAGTGCACTCTCTGGACTCACTGCAGTGTATCCCCTGTGGTGCCAGTGCACTCTCTGGACTCACTGCAGTGCATCCCCAGTGGTGCCAGTGCACTCTCTTTACTCACTGCAGTGCATCCCCAGTGGTGCCAGTGCACTCTCTGGACTCACTGCACTGCATCCCCAGCGGTGCCAGTGCACTCTCTGCACTCACGGCACTGCATCCCCAGTGGTGCCAGTGCACTCTCTGGACTCACTGCAGTGTATCCCCTGTGGTGCCAGTGCACTCTCTGGACTCAGTGCACTGCATCCCCAGTGGTGCCAGTGCACTCTCTGGACTCACTGCACTGCATCCACAGTGGTGCCAGTGCACTCTCTTTACTCACTGCACTGCATCCCCAGTGGTGCCAGTGCACTCTCTGGACTCACTGTACTGTATCCCCAGTGGTGCCAGTGCACTCTCTGGACTCACTGCACTGCATCCCCAGTGGTGCCAGTGCACTCTCTGGACTCACTGCACTGCATCCCCAGTGGTGCCAGTGCACTCTCTGCACTCACTGCACTGCATACCCAGTGGTGCCAGTGCACTCTCTGCACTCACTGCAGTGCATCCCCAGTGGTGCCAGTGCACTCTCTGCACTCACTGCAGTGCATCCCCAGTGGTGCCAGTGCACTCTCTGGACTCACTGCACTGCATCCCCAGTGGTGCCAGTGCACTCTCTGGACTTGCCGGGGTGCATCCCCAGTGGTGCCAGTGCACTCTCTGGACTCACTGCAGTGCATCCCCAGTGGTGCCAGTGCACTCTCTGGACTCACTGCATTCCCAGTGCTGCCAGGGCACTCTCTGGACTCACTGCACTGCATCCCCAGTGGTGCCACTGTACTCTCTTTACTCAGTGCACTGCATCCCCAGTGGTGCCAGTGCACTCTCTGGACTCACTGTACTGCATCCCCAGTGGTGCCAGTGCACTCTCTGGACTCACTGCACTGCATCCCCTTTTGTGCCAGTGCACTCTCTGGACTCACTGTACTGCATCCCCAGTGGTGCCAGTGCACTCTCTGGACTCACTGCAGTGCATCCCCAGTGGTGCCAGTGCACTCTCTGCACTCACTGCAGTGCATCCCCAGTGGTGCCAGTACACTCTCTGGACTCACTGCACTGCATCCCCAGTGGTGCCAGTGCACTCTCTGGACTCACTGCACTGCATCCCCATTGCTGACAGTGCCCTCTCTGGACTCAGTGCACTGCATCCCCAGTGGTGCCAGTTCACTCTCTGGACTAAATGCACTGCATCCCCAGTGGTGCCAGTGGCTCTCTGGACTCATTGCACTGCATCACCCGTGGTGCCAGTGCACTCTCTGGACTCACTGCAGTGCATCCACAGTGGCGACAGTGTACTCTCTTAACTCACTGCACTGCATCACCAGTGGTGCCAGTGCACTCTCTGGACTCACTGCACTGCATCCCCAATGGTGCCACTGCACTCTCTGGACTCACTGCACTGCATCCCCAGTGGTGCCAGTGCACTCTCTGGACTCACTGCACTGCATCACCAGTGGTGCCAGTGTACTCTGTGGACTCACTGCACTGCATCCCCAGTGGTGCCAGTGCACTCTCTGGACTCACTGAACTGTATCCCCAAGGTGCCAGTGCACTCTCTGGACTCACTGCACTGCATCCCCAGTGGTGCCAGTGCACTCTCTGGACTCACTGCACTGCATCCCAGTGGTGACAGTGCACTCTCTGGACTCACTGCACTGCATCCCCCGTGGTGCCAGTGCACTCTCTGGACTCACTGCACTGCATCCCCAGTGCTGCCACTGCACTCTCTGAAAACACCGGGGTGCAACCGCAGCGGTGCCAGTGCACTCTCTGCACTCACGGCACTGCATCCCCAGTGGTGCCAGTGCACTCTCTGGACTCACTGCAGTGTATCCCCTGTGGTGCCAGTGCACTCTCTGGACTCACTGCAGTGCATCCCCAGTGGTGCCAGTGCACTCTCTGGACTCACTGCAGTGCATCCCCAGTGGTGCCAGTGCACTCTCTGGACTCACTGCAGTGCATCCCCAGTGGTGCCAGTGCACTCTCTGGACTCACTGCACTGCATCCCCAGTGGTGCCAGTGCACTCTCTGGACTCACTGCAGTGTATCCCCTGTGGTGCCAGTGCACTCTCTGGACTCACTGCAGTGTATCCCCTGTGGTGCCAGTGCACTCTCTGGACTCACTGCAGTGCATCCCCAGTGGTGCCAGTGCACTCTCTGGACTCACTGCAGTGCATCCCCAGTGGTGCCAGTGCACTCTCTGGACTCACTGCAGTGCATCCCCAGCGGTGCCAGTGCACTCTCTGCACTCAATGCACTGCATCCCCAGTGGTGCCAGTGCACTCTCTGGACTCACTGCAGTGTATCCCCTGTGGTGCCAGTGCACTCTCTGGACTCAGTGCACTGCATCCCCAGTGGTGCCAGTGCACTCTCTGGACTCACTGCACTGCATCCCCAGTGGTGCCAGTGCACTCTCTGGACTCACTGCAGTGCATCCCCTTTTGAGCCAGTGCACTCTCTGCACTCACTGCACTGCATCCCCAGTGGTGCCAGTGCACTCTCTGGACTCACTGCACTGCATCCACAGTGGTGCCAGTGCACTCTCTTTACTCACTGCACTGCATCCCCAGTGGTGCCAGTGCACTCTCTGGACTCACTGTACTGCATCCCCAGTGGTGCCAGTGCACTCTCTGGACTCACTGCACTGCATCCCCAGTGGTGCCAGTGCACTCTCTGGACTCACTGCACTGCATCCCCAGTGGTGCCAGTGCACTCTCTGGACTCACTGCACTGCATCCCCAGTGGTGACAGTGCACTCTCTGCACTCACTGCAGTGCATCCCCATTGGTGCCAGTGCACTCTCTGGACTCACTGCATTCCCAGTGGTGCCAGGGCACTCTCTGGACTCACTGCACTGCATCCCCAGTGGTGCCTGTGAAGTCTCTGGACTCACTGCAGTGCATCCCCAATGGTGCCAGTGCACTCTTTGGACTCACTGCACTGCATCCCCAGTGGTGCCACTGTACTCTCTGGACTCACTACACTGCATCCCCAGTGGTGCCAGTGCACTCTCTGGACTCACTGCACTGCATCCCCAGTGGTGCCAGTGCACACTCTGGACTCACTGCACTGCATCCCCAGTGGTGCCTGTGAAGTCTCTGGTCTCACTGCACTGCATCCCCAGTGGTGCCAGTGCACTCTCTGGACTCACTGCACTGCATCCCCATTTATGACAGTGCACTGTCTGGACTCACTGCAGTGCATCCCCAGCGGTGCCAGTGCACTCTCTGCACTCACGGCACTGCATCCCCAGTGGTGCCAGTGCACTCTCTGGACTCACTGCAGTGTATCCCCTGTGGTGCCAGTGCACTCTCTGGACTCAGTGCACTGCATCCCCAGTGGTGCCAGTGCACTCTCTGGACTCACTGCACTGCATCCACAGTGGTGCCAGTGCACTCTCTTTACTCACTGCACTGCATCCCCAGTGGTGCCAGTGCACTCTCTGGACTCACTGTACTGTATCCCCAGTGGTGCCAGTGCACTCTCTGGACTCACTGCACTGCATCCCCAGTGGTGCCAGTGCACTCTCTGGACTCACTGCACTGCATCCCCAGTGGTGCCAGTGCACTCTCTGGACTCACTGCACTGCATCCCCAGTGGTGACAGTGCACTCTCTGCACTCACTGCAGTGCATCCCCAGTGGTGCCAGTGCACTCTCTGGACTCACTGCATTCCCAGTGGTACCAGGGCACTCTCTGGACTCACTGCACTGCATCCCCAGTGGTGCCTGTGAAGTCTCTTGACTCACTGCAGTGCATCCCCAATGGTGCCAGTGCACTCTTTGGACTCACTGCACTGCATCCCCAGTGGTGCCACTGTACTCTCTGGACTCACTACACTGCATCCCCAGTGGTGCCAGTGCACTCTCTGGACTCACTGCACTGCATCCCCAGTGGTGCCAGTGCACTCTCTGGACTCACTGCACTGCATCCCCAGTGGTGCCTGTGAAGTCTCTGGTCTCACTGCACTGCATCCCCAGTGGTGCCAGTGCACTCTCTGGACTCACTGCACTGCATCCCCATTGCTGACAGTGCCCTCTCTGGACTCAGTGCACTGCATCCCCAGTGGTGACAGTGGCTCTCTGGACTCATTGCACTTCATCACCAGTGGTGCCAGTGCACTCTCTGGACTCACTGCAGTGCATCCACAGTGGAGCCAGTGTACTCTCTTAACTCACTGCACTGCATCACCAGTGGTGCCAGTGCACTCTCTGGACTCACTGCACTGCATCCCCAATGGTGCCACTGCACTCTCTGGACTCACTGCACTGCATCCCCAGTGGTGCCAGTGCACTCTCTGGACTCACTGCACTGCATTTCCAGTGGTGCCAGTGTAGTCTCTGGACTCACTGCACTGCATCCCCCGTGGTGCCAGTGCACTCTCTGGACTCACTGAACTGCATCCCCAAGGTGCCAGTGCACTCTCTGGACTCACTGCACTGCATCCCCAGTGGTGCCAGTGCACTCTCTGGACTCACTGCACTGCATCCCCAGTGGTGACAGTGCACTCTCTGGACTCACTGCTCTGCATCCCCCGTGGTGCCAGTGCACTCTCTGGACTCACTGCACTGCATCCCCAGTGGTGCCACTGCACTCTCTGAAAACACCGGGGTGCAACCGCAGCGGTGCCAGTGCACTCTCTGCACTCACGGCACTGCATCCCCAGTGGTGCCAGTGCACTCTCTGGACTCACTGCAGTGTATCCCCTGTGGTGCCAGTGCACTCTCTGGACTCACTGCAGTGCATCCCCAGTGGTGCCAGTGCACTCTCTTTACTCACTGCAGTGCATCCCCAGTGGTGCCAGTGCACTCTCTGGACTCACTGCACTGCATCCCCAGCGGTGCCAGTGCACTCTCTGCACTCACGGCACTGCATCCCCAGTGGTGCCAGTGCACTCTCTGGACTCACTGCAGTGTATCCCCTGTGGTGCCAGTGCACTCTCTGGACTCAGTGCACTGCATCCCCAGTGGTGCCAGTGCACTCTCTGGACTCACTGCACTGCATCCACAGTGGTGCCAGTGCACTCTCTTTACTCACTGCACTGCATCCCCAGTGGTGCCAGTGCACTCTCTGGACTCACTGTACTGTATCCCCAGTGGTGCCAGTGCACTCTCTGGACTCACTGCACTGCATCCCCAGTGGTGCCAGTGCACTCTCTGGACTCACTGCACTGCATCCCCAGTGGTGCCAGTGCACTCTCTGCACTCACTGCACTGCATACCCAGTGGTGCCAGTGCACTCTCTGCACTCACTGCAGTGCATCCCCAGTGGTGCCAGTGCACTCTCTGCACTCACTGCAGTGCATCCCCAGTGGTGCCAGTGCACTCTCTGGACTCACTGCACTGCATCCCCAGTGGTGCCAGTGCACTCTCTGGACTTGCCGGGGTGCATCCCCAGTGGTGCCAGTGCACTCTCTGGACTCACTGCAGTGCATCCCCAGTGGTGCCAGTGCACTCTCTGGACTCACTGCATTCCCAGTGCTGCCAGGGCACTCTCTGGACTCACTGCACTGCATCCCCAGTGGTGCCACTGTACTCTCTTTACTCAGTGCACTGCATCCCCAGTGGTGCCAGTGCACTCTCTGGACTCACTGTACTGCATCCCCAGTGGTGCCAGTGCACTCTCTGGACTCACTGCACTGCATCCCCTTTTGTGCCAGTGCACTCTCTGGACTCACTGTACTGCATCCCCAGTGGTGCCAGTGCACTCTCTGGACTCACTGCAGTGCATCCCCAGTGGTGCCAGTGCACTCTCTGCACTCACTGCAGTGCATCCCCAGTGGTGCCAGTACACTCTCTGGACTCACTGCACTGCATCCCCAGTGGTGCCAGTGCACTCTCTGGACTCACTGCACTGCATCCCCATTGCTGACAGTGCCCTCTCTGGACTCAGTGCACTGCATCCCCAGTGGTGCCAGTTCACTCTCTGGACTAAATGCACTGCATCCCCAGTGGTGCCAGTGGCTCTCTGGACTCATTGCACTGCATCACCCGTGGTGCCAGTGCACTCTCTGGACTCACTGCAGTGCATCCACAGTGGCGACAGTGTACTCTCTTAACTCACTGCACTGCATCACCAGTGGTGCCAGTGCACTCTCTGGACTCACTGCACTGCATCCCCAATGGTGCCACTGCACTCTCTGGACTCACTGCACTGCATCCCCAGTGGTGCCAGTGCACTCTCTGGACTCACTGCACTGCATCACCAGTGGTGCCAGTGTACTCTGTGGACTCACTGCACTGCATCCCCAGTGGTGCCAGTGCACTCTCTGGACTCACTGAACTGTATCCCCAAGGTGCCAGTGCACTCTCTGGACTCACTGCACTGCATCCCCAGTGGTGCCAGTGCACTCTCTGGACTCACTGCACTGCATCCCAGTGGTGACAGTGCACTCTCTGGACTCACTGCACTGCATCCCCCGTGGTGCCAGTGCACTCTCTGGACTCACTGCACTGCATCCCCAGTGCTGCCACTGCACTCTCTGAAAACACCGGGGTGCAACCGCAGCGGTGCCAGTGCACTCTCTGCACTCACGGCACTGCATCCCCAGTGGTGCCAGTGCACTCTCTGGACTCACTGCAGTGTATCCCCTGTGGTGCCAGTGCACTCTCTGGACTCACTGCAGTGCATCCCCAGTGGTGCCAGTGCACTCTCTGGACTCACTGCAGTGCATCCCCAGTGGTGCCAGTGCACTCTCTGGACTCACTGCAGTGCATCCCCAGTGGTGCCAGTGCACTCTCTGGACTCACTGCACTGCATCCCCAGTGGTGCCAGTGCACTCTCTGGACTCACTGCAGTGTATCCCCTGTGGTGCCAGTGCACTCTCTGGACTCACTGCAGTGTATCCCCTGTGGTGCCAGTGCACTCTCTGGACTCACTGCAGTGCATCCCCAGTGGTGCCAGTGCACTCTCTGGACTCACTGCAGTGCATCCCCAGTGGTGCCAGTGCACTCTCTGGACTCACTGCAGTGCATCCCCAGCGGTGCCAGTGCACTCTCTGCACTCAATGCACTGCATCCCCAGTGGTGCCAGTGCACTCTCTGGACTCACTGCAGTGTATCCCCTGTGGTGCCAGTGCACTCTCTGGACTCAGTGCACTGCATCCCCAGTGGTGCCAGTGCACTCTCTGGACTCACTGCACTGCATCCCCAGTGGTGCCAGTGCACTCTCTGGACTCACTGCAGTGCATCCCCTTTTGAGCCAGTGCACTCTCTGCACTCACTGCACTGCATCCCCAGTGGTGCCAGTGCACTCTCTGGACTCACTGCACTGCATCCACAGTGGTGCCAGTGCACTCTCTTTACTCACTGCACTGCATCCCCAGTGGTGCCAGTGCACTCTCTGGACTCACTGTACTGCATCCCCAGTGGTGCCAGTGCACTCTCTGGACTCACTGCACTGCATCCCCAGTGGTGCCAGTGCACTCTCTGGACTCACTGCACTGCATCCCCAGTGGTGCCAGTGCACTCTCTGGACTCACTGCACTGCATCCCCAGTGGTGACAGTGCACTCTCTGCACTCACTGCAGTGCATCCCCATTGGTGCCAGTGCACTCTCTGGACTCACTGCATTCCCAGTGGTGCCAGGGCACTCTCTGGACTCACTGCACTGCATCCCCAGTGGTGCCTGTGAAGTCTCTGGACTCACTGCAGTGCATCCCCAATGGTGCCAGTGCACTCTTTGGACTCACTGCACTGCATCCCCAGTGGTGCCACTGTACTCTCTGGACTCACTACACTGCATCCCCAGTGGTGCCAGTGCACTCTCTGGACTCACTGCACTGCATCCCCAGTGGTGCCAGTGCACACTCTGGACTCACTGCACTGCATCCCCAGTGGTGCCTGTGAAGTCTCTGGTCTCACTGCACTGCATCCCCAGTGGTGCCAGTGCACTCTCTGGACTCACTGCACTGCATCCCCATTTATGACAGTGCACTGTCTGGACTCACTGCAGTGCATCCCCAGTGGTGCCAGTGCACTCTCTGGACTCATTGCACTTCATCACCAGTGGTGCCAGTGCACTCTCTGGACTCACTGCAGTGCATCCACAGTGGCGCCAGTGTACTCTCTTAACTCACTGCACTGCATCACCAGTGGTGCCAGTGCACTCTCTGGACTCACTGCACTGCATCCCCAATGGTGCCACTGCACTCTCTGGACTCACTGCACTGCATCCCCAGTGGTGCCAATGCACTCTCTGGACTCACTGCACTGCATTTCCAGTGGTGCCAGTGTAGTCTCTGGACTCACTGCACTGCATCCCCCGTGGTGCCAGTGCACTCTCTGGACTCACTGAACTGCATCCCCAAGGTGCCAGTGCACTCTCTGGACTCACTGCACTGCATCCCCAGTGGTGCCAGTGCACTCTCTGGACTCACTGCACTGCATCCCCAGTGGTGACAGTGCACTCTCTGGACTCACTGCTCTGCATCCCCCGTGGTGCCAGTGCACTCTCTGGACTCACTGCACTGCATCCCCAGTGGTGCCACTGCACTCTCTGAAAACACCGGGGTGCAACCGCAGCGGTGCCAGTGCACTCTCTGCACTCACGACACTGCATCCCCAGTGGTGCCAGTGCACTCTCTGGACTCACTGCAGTGTATCCCCTGTGGTGCCAGTGCACTCTGTGGACTCAGTGCACTGCATCCCAGCGGTGCCAGTGCACTCTCTGGACTCACTGCACTGCATCCCCAGTGGTGCTAGTGCACTCTCTGGACTCACTGCACTGCATCCCAGTGGTGCCAGTGCACTCTCTGGACTCACTGCAGTGCATCCCCAGTGGTGCCAGTGCACTCTCTGGACTCACTGCAGTGCATCCCCAGTGGTGCCAGTGCACTCTCTGGACTCACTGCACTGCATCCCCAGTGGTGCCAGTGCACTCTCTGGGCTCACTGCAGTGCATCCCCAGTGGTGCCAGTGCACTCTCTGCACTCACTGCACTGCATCCACAGTGGTGCCAGTGCACACTCTTTACTCACTGCACTGCATCCCCAGTGGTGCCAGTGCACTCTCTGGACTCACTGTACTGCATCCCCAGTGGTGCCAGTGCACTCTCTGGACTCACTGCACTGCATCCCCAGTGGTGCCAGTGCACTCTCTGGACTCACTGCACTGCATACCCAGTGGTGCCAGTGCACTCTCTGCACTCACTGCAGTGCATCCCCAGTGGTGCCAGTGCACTCTCTGCACTCACTGCAGTGCATCCCCAGTGGTGCCAGTGCACTCTCTGGACTCACTGCACTGCATCCCCAGTGGTGCCAGTGCACTCTCTGGACTTGCCGGGGTGCATCCCCAGTGGTGCCAGTGCACTCTCTGGACTCACTGCAGTGCATCCCCAGTGGTGCCAGTGCACTCTCTGGACTCACTGCATTCCCAGTGCTGCCAGGGCACTCTCTGGACTCACTGCACTGCATCCCCAGTGGTGCCACTGTACTCTCTTTACTCAGTGCACTGCATCCCCAGTGGTGCCAGTGCACTCTCTGGACTCACTGTACTGCATCCCCAGTGGTGCCAGTGCACTCTCTGGACTCACTGCACTGCATCCCCTTTTGTGCCAGTGCACTCTCTGGACTCAATGTACTGCATCCCCAGTGGTGCCAGTGCACTCTCTGGACTCACTGCAGTGCATCCCCAGTGGTGCCAGTGCACTCTCTGCACTCACTGCAGTGCATCCCCAGTGGTGCCAGTACACTCTCTGGACTCACTGCACTGCATCCCCAGTGGTGCCAGTGCACTCTCTGGACTTGCCGGGGTGCATCCCCAGTGGTGCCAGTGCACTCTCTGGACTCACTGCAGTGCATCCCCAGTGGTGCCAGTGCACTGTCTGGACTCATTGCATTCCCAGTGGTGCCAGGGCACTCTCTGGACTCACTGCACTGCATCCACAGTGGTGCCTGTGAAGTCTCTGGACTCACTGCAGTGCATCCCCAGTGGTGCCAGTGCACTCTCTGGACTCACTGCACTGCATCCCCAGTGGTGCCAGTGCACTCTCTGGACTCACTGCAGTGCATCCCCTTTTGAGCCAGTGCACTCTCTGCACTCACTGCACTGCATCCCCAGTGGTGCCAGTTCACTCTCTGGAATAATGCACTGCATCCCCAGTGGTGCCAGTGGCTCTCTGGACTCATTGCACTGCATCACCAGTGGTGCCAGTGCACTCTCTGGACTCACTGCAGTGCATCCACAGTGGCGCCAGTGTACTCTCTTAACTCACTGCACTGCATCACCAGTGGTGCCAGTGCACTCTCTGGACTCACTGCACTGCATCCCCAATGGTGCCACTGCACTCTCTGGACTCACTGCACTGCATCCCCAGTGGTGCCAGTGCACTCTCTGGACTCACTGCAGTGCATTTCCAGTGGTGCCAGTGTAGTCTCTGGACTCACTGCACTGCATCCCCCGTGGTGCCAGTGCACTCTGTGGACTCACTGAACTGCATCCCCAAGGTGCCAGTGCACTCTCTGGACTCACTGCACTGCATCCCCAGTGGTGCCAGTGCACTCTCTGGACTCACTGCACTGCATCCCCAGTGGTGACAGTGCACTCTCTGGACTCACTGCTCTCCATCCCCCGTGGTGCCAGTGCACTCTCTGGAGTCACTGCACTGAATCCCCAGTGGTGCCACTGCACTCTCTGAAAACACCGGGGTGCAACCGCAGCGGTGCCAGTGCACTCTCTGCACTCACGGCACTGCATCCCCAGTGGTGCCAGTGCACTCTCTGGACTCACTGCACTGCATACCCAGTGGTGCCAGTGCACTCTCTGGACTCACTGCAGTGCATCCCCAGTGGTGCCAGTGCACTCTCTGCACTCACTGCACTGCATCCCCAGTGGTGCCAGTGCACTCTCTGAACTCACTGCACTGCATCCCCAGTGGTGCCAGTGCACTCTCTGGACTTGCCGGGGTGCATCCCCAGTGGTGCCAGTGCACTCTCTGGACTCACTGCATTCCCAGTGGTGCCAGGGCACTCTCTGGACTCACTGCACTGCATCCCCAGTGGTGCCACTGTACTCTCTTTACTCACTGCACTGCATCCCCAGTGGTGCCAGTGCACTCTCTGGACTCACTGTACTGCATCCCAAGTGGTGCCAGTGCACTCTCTGGACTCACTGCACTGCATCCCCAGTGGTGCCAGTGCACTCTCTGGACTCACTGCACGGCATACCCAGTGGTGCCAGTGCACTCTCTGGACTCACTGCAGTGCATCCCCAGTGGTGCCAGTGCACTCTCTGCACTCACTGCAGTGCATCCCCAGTGGTGCCAGTGCACTCTCTGGACTCACTGCACTGCATCCCCAGTGGTGCCAGTGCACTCTCTGGACTTGCCGGGGTGCATCCCCAGTGGTGCCAGTGCACTCTCTGGACTCACTGCAGTGCATCCCCAGTGGTGCCAGTGCACTGTCTGGACTCATTGCATTCCCAGTGGTGCCAGGGTACTCTCTGGACTCACTGCACTGCATCCCCAGTGGTGCCTGTGAAGTCTCTGGACTCACTGCAGTGCATCCCCAATGGTGCTAGTGCACTCTCTGGACTCACTGCAGTGCATCCCCAGTGGTGCCACTGTACTCTCTGGACTCACTACACTGCATCCCCTGTGGTGCCAGTGCCCTCTGTGGACTCACTGCACTACATCCCCAGTGGTGCCAGTGCACTCTCTGGACTAACTGCAATGTATCCCCTGTGGTGCCAGTGCACTCTCTGGACTCAGTGCACTGCATTCCAGTGGTGCCAGTGCACTCTCCGGACTCACTGCATTGCATCCCCAGTGGTGCCAGTGCACTCTCTGGACTCACTGCACTGCATCCCAATGGTGCCAGTGCACTCTCTGGACTCACTGCAGTGCATCCCCAGTGGTGCCAGTGCACTCTCTGGACTCACTGCAGTGCATCCCCAGTGGTGCCAGTGCACTCTCTGGACTCACTGCACTGCATCCCCAGTGGTGCCAGTGCACTCTCTGGACTCACTGCAGTCCATAACCAGTGGTGCCAGTGCACTCTCTGGACTCACTGCACTGCATCCACAGTGGTGCCAGTGCACTCTCTTTACTCACTGCACTGCATCCCCAGTGGTGCCAGTGCACTCTCTGGACTCACTGTACTGCATCCCCAGTGGTGCCAGTGCACTCTCTGGACTCACTGCACTGCATCCCCAGTGTTGCCAGTGCACTCTCTGGACTCACTGCACTGCATCCCCAGTGGTGCCAGTGCACTCTCTGGACTCACTGCACTGCATCCCCAGTGGTGCCAGTGCACTCTCTGCACTCACTGCACTGCATCCCCAGTGGTGCCAGTGCCCTCTGTGGACTCAGTGCACTACAAAACCAGTGGTGCCAGTGCACTCTCTGGACTCACTGCAGTGCATCCGCAGTGGTGCCAGTGCACTCTCTGCACTCACTGCACTGCATCCCCAGTGGTGCCAGTGCACTCTCTGGACTCACTGCACTGCGTCCCCAGTGGTGCCTGTGAAGTCTCTGGTCTCACTGCAGTGCATCCCCAGTGGTGCCAGTGCACTCTCTGGACTCACTGCACTGCATCCCCATTGATGACAGTGCCCTCTCTGGACTCAGTGCACTGCATCCGCAGTGGTGCCAGTTCACTCTCTGGACTAAATGCACTGCATCCCCAGTGGTGCCAGTGGCTCACTGGACTCATTGCACTGCATCACCAGTGGTGCCAGTGCACTCTCTGGACTCACTGCAGTGCATCCACAGTGGCGCCAGTCTACTCTCTTAACTCACTGCACTGCATCACCAGTGGTGCCAGTGCACTCTCTGGACTCACTGCACTGCATCCCCAGTGGTGCCAGGGCACTCTCTGGACTCACTGCACTGCATCCCCTGTGGTGCCACTGTACTCTCTGGACTCACTACACTGCATCCCCTGTGGTGCCAGTGCCCTCTGTGGACTCACTGCACTACATCCCCAGTGGTGCCAGTGCACTCTCTGGACTCACAGAACTGCATCCCCAGTGGTGCCAGTGCACTCTCTGGACTCACTGCACTGCATCCCCAGTGGTGCCAGTGCACACTCTGGACTCACTGCAGTGCATCCCCAGTGGTGCTAGTGCACTCTCTGGACTCACTGCACTGCATCCCCTGTGGTGCGAGTGCACTCTCTCGACTCACTGCTCTGCGTTACCATTGGTGCCAGTGCACTCTCTGGACTCACTGCACTGCATCCCCAGTGGTGCCAATGCACTCTCTGGACTCACGGCACTGCATCCCCCGTGGTGCCAGTGCACTCTCTGGACTCACTGCACTGCATCCCCAGTGTTGCCACTGCACTCTCTGAAAACACCGGGGTGCAAACGCAGCGGTGCCAGTGCACTCTCTGCACTCACGGCACTGCATCCCCAGTGGTGCCAGTGCACTCTCTGGACTCACTGCAGTGTATCCCCTGTGGTGCCAGTGCACTCTGTGGACTCAGTGCACTGCATCCCAGTGGTGCCAGTGCACTCTCCGCCTCACTGCAGTGCATCCCCAGTGGTGCCAGTGCACTCTCTGGACTCACTGCACTGCATCCCAATGGTGCCAGTGCACTCTCTGGACTCACTGCAGTGCATCCCCAGTGGTGCCAGTGCACTCTCTGGACTCACTGCAGTGCATCCCCAGTGGTGCCAGTGCACTCTCTGGACTCACTGCACTGCATCCCCAGTGGTGCCAGTGCACTCTCTGGACTCACTGCAGTCCATCCCCAGTGGTGCCAGTGCACTCTCTGGACTCACTGCACTGCATCCACAGTGGTGCCAGTGCACTCTCTTTACTCACTGCACTGCATCCCCAGTGGTGCCAGTGCACTCTCTGGACTCACTGTACTGCATCCCCAGTGGTGCCAGTGCACTCTCTGGACTCACTGCACTGCATCCCCAGTGGTGCCAGTGCACTCTCTGGACTCACTGCACTGCATCCCCAGTGGTGCCAGTGCACTCTCTGGACTCACTGCACTGCATCCCCAGTGGTGCCAGTGCACTCTCTGCACTCACTGCAGTGCAACCCCAATGGTGCCAGTGCACTCTCTGGACTCACTACACTGCATCCCCACTGGTGCCAGTGCACTCTCTGGACTCAACTGCACTGCATCCCCAGTGGTGCCAGTGCACTCTCTGGACTCACTGCAGTGCTTCCCCAGTGGTGCCAGTGCACTCTCTGGACTCACTGCATTCCCAGTGGTGCCAGGGCACTCTCTGGACTCACTGCACTGCATCCCCAGTGGTGCCTGTGAAGTCTCTGGACTCACTGCAGTGCATCCCCAATGGTGCCAGTGCACTCTTTGGACTCACTGCACTGCATCCCCAGTGGTGCCAGTGCACTCTCTGGACTCACTACACTGCATCCCCAGTGGTGCCAGTGCCCTCTGTGGACTCAGTGCACTACAAAACCAGTGGTGCCAGTGCACTCTCTGGACTCACTGCAGTGCATCCCCAGTGGTGCCAGTGCACTCTCTGGACTCACTGCACTGCATCCCCAGTGGTGCCAGTGCACTCTCTGGACTCACTGCAGTGCATACGCAGTAGTGCCAGTGCACTCTCTGCACTCACTGCACTGCATCCCCAGTGGTGCCAGTGCACTCTCTGGACTCACTGCACTGCGTCCCCAGTGGTGCCTGTGAAGTCTCTGGTCTCACTGCAGTGCATCCCCAGTGGTGCCAGGGCCCTCTCTGGACTCAGTGCACTGCATCCGCAGTGGTGCCAGTTCACTCTCTGGACTAAATGCACTGCATCCCCAGTGGTGCCAGTGGCTCACTGGACTCATTGCACTGCATCACCAGTGGTGCCAGTGCACTCTCTGGACTCACTGCAGTGCATCCACAGTGGCGCCAGTCTACTCTCTTAACTCACTGCACTGCATCACCAGTGGTGCCAGTGCACTCTCTGGACTCACTGCACTGCATCCCCAGTGGTGCCAGGGCACTCTCTGGACTCACTGCACTGCATCCCCTGTGGTGCCACTGTACTCTCTGGACTCACTACACTGCATCCCCTGTGGTGCCAGTGCCCTCTGTGGACTCACTGCACTACATCCCCAGTGGTGCCAGTGCACTCTCTGGACTCACGGCACTGCATCCCCAGTGGTGCCAGTGCACTCTCTGGACTCACTGCACTGCATCCCCAGTGGTGCCAGTGCACACTCTGGACTCACTGCAGTGCATCCCCAGTGGTGCTAGTGCACTCTCTGGACTCACTGCACTGCATCACCTGTGGTGCGAGTGCACTCTCTCGACTCACTGCTCTGCGTTACCATTGGTGCCAGTGCACTCTCTGGACTCACTGCACTGCATCCCCAGTGGTGCCAATGCACTCTCTGGACTCACGGCACTGCATCCCCCCTTGGTGCCAGTGCACTCTCTGGACTCACTGCACTGCATCCCCAGTGGTGCCACTGCACTCTCTGAAAACACCGGGGTGCAAACGCAGCGGTGCCAGTGCACTCTCTGCACTCACGGCACTGCATCCCCAGTGGTGCCAGTGCACTCTCTGGACTCACTGCAGTGTATCCCCTGTGGTGCCAGTGCACTCTGTGGACTCAGTGCACTGCATCCCAGTGGTGCCAGTGCACTCTCCGCCTCACTGCAGTGCATCCCCAGTGGTGCCAGTGCACTCTCTGGACTCACTGCACTGCATCCCAATGGTGCCAGTGCACTCTCTGGACTCACTGCAGTGCATCCCCAGTGGTGCCAGTGCACTCTCTGGACTCACTGCAGTGCATCCCCAGTGGTGCCAGTGCACTCTCTGGACTCACTGCACTGCATCCCCAGTGGTGCCAGTGCACTCTCTGGACTCACTGCAGTCCATCCCCAGTGGTGCCAGTGCACTCTCTGGACTCACTGCAGTGCATCCCCAGTGGTGCCAGTGCACTCTCTGGACTCACTGCACTGCATCCCCAGTGGTGCCAGTGCACTCTCTGGACTCACTGCACTGCATCCCCAGTGGTGCCAGTGCACTCTCTGGACTCACTGCACTGCATCCCCAGTGGTGCCAGTGCACTCTCTGGACTCACTGCACTGCATCCCCAGTGGTGCCAGTGCACTCTCTGGACTCAACTGCACTGCATCCCCAGTGGTGCCAGTGCACTCTCTGGACTCACTGCAGTGCTTCCCCAGTGGTGCCAGTGCACTCTCTGGACTCACTGCATTCCCAGTGGTGCCAGGGCACTCTCTGGACTCACTGCACTGCATCCCCAGTGGTGCCTGTGAAGTCTCTGGACTCACTGCAGTGCATCCCCAATGGTGCCAGTGCACTCTTTGGACTCACTGCACTGCATCCCCAGTGGTGCCAGTGCACTCTCTGGACTCACTACACTGCATCCCCAGTGGTGCCAGTGCCCTCTGTGGACTCAGTGCACTACAAAACCAGTGGTGCCAGTGCACTCTCTGGACTCACTGCAGTGCATCCCCAGTGGTGCCAGTGCACTCTCTGGACTCACTGCACTGCATCCCTAGTGGTGCCAGTGCACTCTCTGGACTCACTGCACTGCGTCCCCAGTGGTGCCTGTGAAGTCTCTGGTCTCACTGCAGTGCGTCCCCAGTGGTGCCAGTGTACTCTCTGGACTCACTGCACTGCATCCCCATTGATGACAGTGCCCTCTCTGGACTCAGTGCACTGCATCCCCAGTGGTGCCAGTTCACTCTCTGGACTAAATGAACTGCATCCCCAGTGGTGCCAGTGGCTCTCTGGACTCATTGCACTGCATCACCAGTGGTGCCAGTGCACTCTCTGGACTCACTGCAGTGCATCCACAGTGGCGCCAGTGTACTCTCTTAACTCACTGCACTGCATCACCAGTGGTGCCAGTGCACTCTCTGGACTCACTGCACTGCATTCCCCAATGGTGCCACTGCACTCTCTGGACTCACTGCACTGCATCCCCAGTGGTGCCAGTGCACTCTCTGGACTCACTGCAGTGCATTTCCAGTGGTGCCAGTGTAGTCTCTGGACTCACTGCACTGCATCCCGAGTTGTGCCAGTGCACTCTCTGGACTCACTGAACTGCATCCCGAAGGTGCCAGTGCACTTTCTGGACTCACTGCAGTGCATCCCCAGTGGTGCCAGTGCACTCTCTGGACTCACTGCACTGCATCCCCAGTGGTGACAGTGCACTCTCTGGACTCACTGCACTGCATCCCCCGTGGTGCCAGTGCACTCTCTGGACTCACTGCACTGCATCCCCAGTGGTGCCACTGCACTCTCTGAAAACACAGGGGTGCAACCGCAGCGGTGCCAGTGCACTCTCTGCACTCACGGCACGGCATCCCCAGTGGTGCCAGTGCACTCTCTGGACTCACTGCAGTGTATCCCCTGTGGTGCCAGTGCACTCTGTGGACTCAGTGCACTGCATCCCAGTGGTGCCAGTGCACTCTCTGGACTCACTGCAGTGCATCCCCAGTGGTGCCAGTGCACTCTCTGGACTCACTGCACTGCATCCCAGTGGTGCCAGTGCACTCTCTGGACTCACTGCAGTGCATCCCCAGTGGTGCCAGTGCACTCTCTGGACTCACTGCAGTGCATCCCCAGTGGTGCCAGTGCACTCTCTGGACTCACTGCACTGCATCCCCAGTGGTGCCAGTGCACTCTCTGGACTCACTGCACTGCATACCCAGTGGTGCCAGTGCACTCTCTGGACTCACTACAGTGCATCCCCAGTGGTGCCAGTGCACTCTCTGCACTCACTGCAGTGCATCCCCAGTGGTGCCAGTGCACTCTCTGGACTCACTGCACTGCATCCCCTGTGGTGCGAGTGCACTCTCTGGACTTGCCGGGGTGCATCCCCAGTGGTGCCAGTGCACTCTCTGGACTCACTGCAGTGCATCCCCAGTGGTGCCAGTGAACTCTCTGGACTCACTGCATTCCCAGTGGTGCCAGGGCACTCTCTGGACTCACTGCACTGCATCCCCAGTGGTGCCACTGTACTCTCTTTACTCACTGCACTGCATCCCCAGTGGTGCCAGTGCACTCTCTGGACTCACTGTACTGCATCCCCAGTGGTGCCAGTGCACTCTCTGGACTCACTGCACTGCATCCCCAGTGGAGCCAGTGCACTCTCTGGACTCACTGCACTGCATCCCCAGTGGTGCCACTGCACTCTCTGGACTCACTGTACTGCATCCCCAGTGGTGCCAGTGCACTCTCTGCACTCACTGCAGTGCTTCCCCAGTGGTGCCAGTGCACTCTCTGGACTCACTGCACTGCATCCCCAGTGGTGCCAGTGCACTCTCTGGACTTGCCGGGGTGCATCCCCAGTGGTGCCAGTGCACTCTCTGGACTCACTGCAGTGCATCCCCAGTGGTGCCAGTGCACTGTCTGGACTCACTGCATTCCCAGTGGTGCCAGGGCACTCTCTGGACTCACTGCACTGCATCCCCAGTGGTGCCAGTGCACTCTCTGGACTCACTGCACTGCGTCCCCAGTGGTGCCTGTGAAGTCTCTGGTCTCACTGCAGTGCATCCCCAGTGGTGCCAGTGCACTCTCTGGACTCACTGCACTGCATCCCCATTGATGACAGTGCCCTCTCTGGACTCAGTGCACTGCATCCGCAGTGGTGCCAGTTCACTCTCTGGACTAAATGCACTGCATCCCCAGTGTGTGCCAGTGGCTCTCTGGACTCATTGCACTGCATCACCAGAGGTGGCAGTGCACTCTCTGGACTCACTGCAGTGCATCCACAGTGGCGCCAGTGTACTCTCTTAACTCACTGCACTGCATCCCCATTGGTGCCAGTGCACTCTCTGGACTCACTGCACTGCATCCCCAATGGTGCCAGTGCACTCTCTGGACTCACTGCAGTGCATTTCCAGTGGTGCCAGTGTAGTCTCTGGACTCACTGCACTGCATCCCCAGTTGTGCCAGTGCACTCTCTGGACTCACTGAACTGCATCCCGAAGGTGCCAGTGCACTCTCTGGACTCACTGCACTGCATCCCCAGTGGTGCCAGTGCACTCTCTGGACTCATTGCACTGCATCCCCAGTGGTGCCAGTGCACTCTCTGGACTCACTGCACTGCATCCCCCGTGGTGCCAGTCCACTCTCTGGACTCACTGCACTGCATCCCCAGTGGTGCCACTGCACTCTCTGAAAACACCGGGGTGCAACCGCAGCGGTGCCAGTGCACTCTCTGCACTCACGGAACTGCATCCCCAGTGGTGCCAGTGCACTCTCTGGACTCACTGCAGTGTATCCCCTGTGGTGCCAGTGCACTCTGTGGACTCAGTGCACTGCATCCCAGTGGTGCCAGTGCACTCTCTGGACTCACTGCACTGCATCCCCAGTGGTGCCAGTGCACTCTCTGGACTCACTGCACTGCATCCCAGTGGTGCCAGTGCACTCTCTGGACTCACTGCAGTGCATCCCCAGTGGTGCCAGTGCACTCTCTGGACTCACTGCAGTGCATCCCCAGTGGAGCCAGTGCACTCTCTGGACTCACTGCACTGCATCCCCAGTGGTGCCAGTGCACTCTCTGGACTCACTGCAGTCCATCCCCAGTGGTGCCAGTGCATTCTCTGGACTCACTGCACTGCATCCACAGTCGTGCCAGTGCACTCTCTTTACTCACTGCACTGCATCCCCAGTGGTGCCAGTGCACACTCTGGACTCACTGCACTGCATCCCCAGTGGTGCCAGTGCACTCTCTGGACTCACTGCACTGCATCCCCAGTGGTGCCAGTGCACTCTCTGGACTCACTGCACTGCATCCCCAGTGGTGCCAGTGCACTCTCTGGACTCACTGCAGTGCATCCCCAGTGGTGCCAGTGCACTCTCTGCACTCACTGCAGTGCATCCCCAGTGGTGCCAGTGCACTCTCTGGACTCACTGCACTGCATCCCCAGTGGTGCCAGTGCACTCTCTGGACTTGCCGGGGTGCATCCGCAGTGATGCCAGTGCACTCTCTGGACTAAATGCACTGCATCCCCAGTGGTGCCAGTGGCTCTCTGGACTCATTGCACTGCATCACCAGTGGTGGCAGTGCACTCTCTGGACTCACTGCACTGCATCCCCAATGGTGCCAGTGCACTCTCTGGACTCACTGCAGTGCATTTCCAGTGGTGCCAGTGTAGTCTCTGGACTCACTGCACTGCATCCCCAGTTGTGCCAGTGCACTCTCTGGACTCACTGAACTGCATCCCGAAAGTGCCAGTGCACTCTCTGGACTCACTGCACTGCATCCCCAGTGGTGCCAGTGCACTCTCTGGACTCATTGCACTGCATCCCCAGTGGTGACAGTGCACTCTCTGGACTCACTGCACTGCATCCCCCGTGGTGCCAGTCCACTCTCTGGACTCACTGCACTGCATCCCCAGTGGTGCCACTGCACTCTCTGAAAACACCGGGGTGCAACCGCAGCGGTGCCAGTGCACTCTCTGCACTCACGGCACTGCATCCCCAGTGGTGCCAGTGCACTCTCTGGACTCACTGCACTGCATCCCCAGTGGTGCCACTGCACTCTCTGGACTCACTGTACTGCATCCCCAGTGGTGCCAGTGCACTCTCTGCACTCACTGCAGTGCTTCCCCAGTGGTGCCAGTGCACTCTGTGGACTCACTGCACTGCATCCCCAGTGGTGCCAGTGCACTCTCTGGACTTGCCGGGGTGCATCCCCAGTGGTGCCAGTGCACTCTCTGGACTCACTGCAGTGCATCCCCAGTGGTGCCAGTGCACTGTCTGGACTCACTGCATTCCCAGTGGTGCCAGGGCACTCTCTGGACTCACTGCACTGCATCCCCAGTGGTGCCAGTGCACTCTCTGGACTCACTGCACTGCGTCCCCAGTGGTGCCTGTGAAGTCTCTGGTCTCACTGCAGTGCATCCCCAGTGGTGCCAGTGCACTCTCTGGACTCACTGCACTGCATCCCCATTGATGACAGTGCCCTCTCTGGACTCAGTGCACTGCATCCGCAGTGGTGCCAGTTCACTCTCTGGACTAAATGCACTGCATCCCCAGTGTGTGCCAGTGGCTCTCTGGACTCATTGCACTGCATCACCAGTGGTGGCAGTGCACTCTCTGGACTCACTGCAGTGCATCCACAGTGGCGCCAGTGTACTCTCTTAACTCACTGCACTGCATCCCCATTGGTGCCAGTGCACTCTCTGGACTCACTGCACTGCATCCCCAGTGGTGCCAGTGCACTCTCTGGACTCACTGCAGTGCATTTCCAGTGGTGCCAGTGTAGTCTCTGGACTCACTGCACTGCATCCCCAGTTGTGCCAGTGCACTCTCTGGACTCACTGAACTGCATCCCGAAGGTGCCAGTGCACTCTCTGGACTCACTGCACTGCATCCCCAGTGGTGCCAGTGCACTCTCTGGACTCATTGCACTGCATCCCCAGTGGTGACAGTGCACTCTCTGGACTCACTGCACTGCATCCCCCGTGGTGCCAGTCCACTCTCTGGACTCACTGCACTGCATCCCCAGTGGTGCCACTGCACTCTCTGAAAACACCGGGGTGCAACCGCAGCGGTGCCAGTGCACTCTCTGCACTCACGGAACTGCATCCCCAGTGGTGCCAGTGCACTCTCTGGACTCACTGCAGTGTATCCCCTGTGGTGCCAGTGCACTCTGTGGACTCAGTGCACTGCATCCCAGTGGTGCCAGTGCACTCTCTGGACTCACTGCACTGCATCCCCAGTGGTGCCAGTGCACTCTCTGGACTCACTGCACTTCATCCCAGTGGTGCCAGTGCACTCTCTGGACTCACTGCAGTGCATCACCAGTGGTGCCAGTGCACTCTCTGGACTCACTGCACTGCATCCCCAGTGGTGCCACTGCACTCTCTGGACTCACTGCACTGCATCCCCAGTGGTGCCAGTGAACTCTCTGGACTCACTGCACTGCATCCCCAGTGGTGCCACTGCACTCTCTGGACTCACTGTACTGCATCCCCAGTGGTGCCAGTGCACTCTCTGGACTCACTGCACTGCATCCCCATTGATGACAGTGCCCTCTCTGGACTCAGTGCACTGCATCCCCAGTGGTGCCTGTTCACTCTCTGGACTAAATGAACTGCATCCCCAGTGGTGCCAGTGGCTCTCTGGACTCATTGCACTGCATCACCAGTGGTGCCAGTGCACTCTCTGGACTCACTGCAGTGCATCCACAGTGGCGCCAGTGTACTCTCTTAACTCACTGCACTGCATCACCAGTGGTGCCAGTGCACTCTCTGGACTCACTGCACTGCATTCCCCAATGGTGCCACTGCACTCTCTGGACTCACTGCACTGCATCCCCAGTGGTGCCAGTGCACTCTCTGGACTCACTGCAGTGCATTTCCAGTGGTGCCAGTGTAGTCTCTGGACTCACTGCACTGCATCCCGAGTTGTGCCAGTGCACTCTCTGGACTCACTGAACTGCATCCCGAAGGTGCCAGTGCACTTTCTGGACTCACTGCAGTGCATCCCCAGTGGTGCCAGTGCACTCTCTGGACTCACTGCACTGCATCCCCAGTGGTGACAGTGCACTCTCTGGACTCACTGCACTGCATCCCCCGTGGTGCCAGTGCACTCTCTGGACTCACTGCACTGCATCCCCAGTGGTGCCACTGCACTCTCTGAAAACACAGGGGTGCAACCGCAGCGGTGCCAGTGCACTCTCTGCACTCACGGCACTGCATCCCCAGTGGTGCCAGTGCACTCTCTGGACTCACTGCAGTGTATCCCCTGTGGTGCCAGTGCACTCTGTGGACTCAGTGCACTGCATCCCAGTGGTGCCAGTGCACTCTCTGGACTCACTGCAGTGCATCCCCAGTGGTGCCAGTGCACTCTCTGGACTCACTGCACTGCATCCCAGTGGTGCCAGTGCACTCTCTGGACTCACTGCAGTGCATCCCCAGTGGTGCCAGTGCACTCTCTGGACTCACTGCAGTGCATCCCCAGTGGTGCCAGTGCACTCTCTGGACTCACTGCACTGCATCCCCAGTGGTGCCAGTGCACTCTCTGGACTCACTGCACTGCATACCCAGTGGTGCCAGTGCACTCTCTGGACTCACTACAGTGCATCCCCAGTGGTGCCAGTGCACTCTCTGCACTCACTGCAGTGCATCCCCAGTGGTGCCAGTGCACTCTCTGGACTCACTGCACTGCATCCCCTGTGGTGCGAGTGCACTCTCTGGACTTGCCGGGGTGCATCCCCAGTGGTGCCAGTGCACTCTCTGGACTCACTGCAGTGCATCCCCAGTGGTGCCAGTGAACTCTCTGGACTCACTGCATTCCCAGTGGTGCCAGGGCACTCTCTGGACTCACTGCACTGCATCCCCAGTGGTGCCACTGTACTCTCTTTACTCACTGCACTGCATCCCCAGTGGTGCCAGTGCACTCTCTGGACTCACTGTACTGCATCCCCAGTGGTGCCAGTGCACTCTCTGGACTCACTGCACTGCATCCCCAGTGGAGCCAGTGCACTCTCTGGACTCACTGCACTGCATCCCCAGTGGTGCCACTGCACTCTCTGGACTCACTGTACTGCATCCCCAGTGGTGCCAGTGCACTCTCTGCACTCACTGCAGTGCTTCCCCAGTGGTGCCAGTGCACTCTCTGGACTCACTGCACTGCATCCCCAGTGGTGCCAGTGCACTCTCTGGACTTGCCGGGGTGCATCCCCAGTGGTGCCAGTGCACTCTCTGGACTCACTGCAGTGCATCCCCAGTGGTGCCAGTGCACTGTCTGGACTCACTGCATTCCCAGTGGTGCCAGGGCACTCTCTGGACTCACTGCACTGCATCCCCAGTGGTGCCAGTGCACTCTCTGGACTCACTGCACTGCGTCCCCAGTGGTGCCTGTGAAGTCTCTGGACTCACTGCAGTGCATCCCCAGTGGTGCCAGTGCACTCTCTGGACTCACTGCACTGCATCCCCATTGATGACAGTGCCCTCTCTGGACTCAGTGCACTGCATCCGCAGTGGTGCCAGTTCACTCTCTGGACTAAATGCACTGCATCCCCAGTGTGTGCCAGTGGCTCTCTGGACTCATTGCACTGCATCACCAGTGGTGGCAGTGCACTCTCTGGACTCACTGCAGTGCATCCACAGTGGCGCCAGTGTACTCTCTTAACTCACTGCACTGTATCCCCATTGGTGCCAGTGCACTCTCTGGACTCACTGCACTGCATCCCCAATGGTGCCAGTGCACTCTCTGGACTCACTGCAGTGCATTTCCAGTGGTGCCAGTGTAGTCTCTGGACTCACTGCACTGCATCCCCAGTTGTGCCAGTGCACTCTCTGGACTCACTGAACTGCATCCCGAAGGTGCCAGTGCACTCTCTGGACTCACTGCACTGCATCCCCAGTGGTGCCAGTGCACTCTCTGGACTCATTGCACTGCATCCCCAGTGGTGCCAGTGCACTCTCTGGACTCACTGCACTGCATCCCCCGTGGTGCCAGTCCACTCTCTGGACTCACTGCACTGCATCCCCAGTGGTGCCACTGCACTCTCTGAAAACACCGGGGTGCAACCGCAGCGGTGCCAGTGCACTCTCTGCACTCACGGAACTGCATCCCCAGTGGTGCCAGTGCACTCTCTGGACTCACTGCAGTGTATCCCCTGTGGTGCCAGTGCACTCTGTGGACTCAGTGCACTGCATCCCAGTGGTGCCAGTGCACTCTCTGGACTCACTGCACTGCATCCCCAGTGGTGCCAGTGCACTCTCTGGACTCACTGCACTGCATCCCAGTGGTGCCAGTGCACTCTCTGGACTCACTGCAGTGCATCCCCAGTGGTGCCAGTGCACTCTCTGGACTCACTGCAGTGCATCCCCAGTGGAGCCAGTGCACTCTCTGGACTCACTGCACTGCATCCCCAGTGGTGCCAGTGCACTCTCTGGACTCACTGCAGTCCATCCCCAGTGGTGCCAGTGCATTCTCTGGACTCACTGCACTGCATCCACAGTCGTGCCAGTGCACTCTCTTTACTCACTGCACTGCATCCCCAGTGGTGCCAGTGCACTCTCTGGACTCACTGCACTGCATCCCCAGTGGTGCCAGTGCACTCTCTGGACTCACTGCACTGCATCCCCAGTGGTGCCAGTGCACTCTCTGGACTCACTGCACTGCATCCCCAGTGGTGCCAGTGCACTCTCTGGACTCACTGCAGTGCATCCCCAGTGGTGCCAGTGCACTCTCTGCACTCACTGCAGTGCATCCCCAGTGGTGCCAGTGCACTCTCTGGACTCACTGCACTGCATCCCCAGTGGTGCCAGTGCACTCTCTGGACTTGCCGGGGTGCATCCGCAGTGATGCCAGTGCACTCTCTGGACTAAATGCACTGCATCCCCAGTGGTGCCAGTGGCTCTCTGGACTCATTGCACTGCATCACCAGTGGTGGCAGTGCACTCTCTGGACTCACTGCACTGCATCCCCAATGGTGCCAGTGCACTCTCTGGACTCACTGCAGTGCATTTCCAGTGGTGCCAGTGTAGTCTCTGGACTCACTGCACTGCATCCCCAGTTGTGCCAGTGCACTCTCTGGACTCACTGAACTGCATCCCGAAAGTGCCAGTGCACTCTCTGGACTCACTGCACTGCATCCCCAGTGGTGCCAGTGCACTCTCTGGACTCATTGCACTGCATCCCCAGTGGTGACAGTGCACTCTCTGGACTCACTGCACTGCATCCCCCGTGGTGCCAGTGCACTCTCTGCACTCACGGCACTGCATCCCCAGTGGTGCCAGTACACTCTCTGGACTCACTGCACTGCATCCCCAGTGATGCCACTGCACTCTCTGGACTCACTGTACTGCATCCCCAGTGGTGCCAGTGCACTATCTGCACTCACTGCAGTGCTTCCCCAGTGGTGCCAGTGCACTCTCTGGACTCACTGCACTGCATCCCCAGTGGTGCCAGTGCACTCTCTGGACTTGCCGGGGTGCATCCCCAGTGGTGCCAGTGCACTCTCTGGACTCACTGCAGTGCATCCCCAGTGGTGCCAGTGCACTGTCTGGACTCACTGCATTCCCAGTGGTGCCAGGGCACTCTCTGGACTCACTGCACTGCATCCCCAGTGGTGCCAGTGCACTCTCTGGACTCACTGCACTGCGTCCCCAGTGGTGCCTGTGAAGTCTCTGGTCTCACTGCAGTGCATCCCCAGTGGTGCCAGTGCACTCTCTGGACTCACTGCACTGCATCCCCATTGATGACAGTGCCCTCTCTGGACTCAGTGCACTGCATCCGCAGTGGTGCCAGTTCACTCTCTGGACTAAATGCACTGCATCCCCAGTGTGTGCCAGTGGCTCTCTGGACTCATTGCACTGCATCACCAGTGGTGGCAGTGCACTCTCTGGACTCACTGCAGTGCATCCACATTGGCGCCAGTGTACTCTCTTAACTCACTGCACTGCATCCCCATTGGTGCCAGTGCACTCTCTGGACTCACTGCACTGCATCCCCAATGGTGCCAGTGCACTCTCTGGACTCACTGCAGTGCATTTCCAGTGGTGCCAGTGTAGTCTCTGGACTCACTGCACTGCATCCCCAGTTGTGCCAGTGCACTCTCTGGACTCACTGAACTGCATCCCGAAGGTGACAGTGCACTCTCTGGACTCACTGCACTGCATCCCCAGTGGTGCCAGTGCACTCTCTGGACTCATTGCACTGCATCCCCAGTGGTGACAGTGCACTCTCTGGACTCACTGCACTGCATCCCCCGTGGTGCCAGTCCACTCTCTGGACTCACTGCACTGCATCCCCAGTGGTGCCACTGCACTCTCTGAAAACACCGGGGTGCAACCGCAGCGGTGCCAGTGCACTCTCTGCACTCACGGAACTGCATCCCCAGTGGTGCCAGTGCACTCTCTGGACTCACTGCAGTGTATCCCCTGTGGTGCCAGTGCACTCTGTGGACTCAGTGCACTGCATCCCAGTGGTGCCAGTGCACTCTCTGGACTCACTGCAGTGCATCCCCAGTGGTGCCAGTGCACTCTCTGGACTCACTGCACTGCATCCCAGTGGTGCCAGTGCACTCTCTGGACTCACTGCAGTGCATCCCCAGTGGTGCCAGTGCACTCTCTGGACTCACTGCAGTGTATCCCCAGTGGAGCCAGTGCACTCTCTGGACTCACTGCACTGCATCCCCAGTGGTGCCAGTGCACTCTCTGGACTCACTGCAGTCCATCCCCAGTGGTGCCAGTGCATTCTCTGGACTCACTGCACTGCATCCACAGTCGTGCCAGTGCACTCTCTTTACTCACTGCACTGCATCCCCAGTGGTGCCAGTGCACTCTCTGGACTCACTGCACTGCATCCCCAGTGGTGCCAGTGCACTCTCTGGACTCACTGCACTGCATCCCCAGTGGTGCCAGTGCACTCTCTGGACTCACTGCACTGCATCCCCAGTGGTGCCAGTGCACTCTCTGGACTCACTGCAGTGCATCCCCAGTGGTGCCAGTGCACTCTCTGCACTCACTGCAGTGCATCCCCAGTGGTGCCAGTGCACTCTCTGGACTCACTGCAGTGCATCCCCAGTGGTGCCAGTGCACTCTCTGGACTCACTGCACTGCATCCCCAGTGGTGCCAGTGCACTCTCTGGACTTGCCGGGGTGCATCCGCAGTGATGCCAGTGCACTCTCTGGACTAAATGCACTGCATCCCCAGTGGTGCCAGTGGCTCTCTGGACTCATTGCACTGCATCACCAGTGGTGGCAGTGCACTCTCTGGACTCACTGCACTGCATCCCCAATGGTGCCAGTGCACTCTCTGGACTCACTGCAGTGCATTTCCAGTGGTGCCAGTGTAGTCTCTGGACTCACTGCACTGCATCCCCAGTTGTGCCAGTGCACTCTCTGGACTCACTGAACTGCATCCCGAAAGTGCCAGTGCACTCTCTGGACTCACTGCACTGCATCCCCAGTGGTGCCAGTGCACTCTCTGGACTCATTGCACTGCATCCCCAGTGGTGACAGTGCACTCTCTGGACTCACTGCACTGCATCCCCCGTGGTGCCAGTCCACTCTCTGGACTCACTGCACTGCATCCCCAGTGGTGCCACTGCACTCTCTGAAAACACCGGGGTGCAACCGCAGCGGTGCCAGTGCACTCTCTGCACTCACGGCACTGCATCCCCAGTGGTGCCAGTACACTCTCTGGACTCACTGCAGTGTATCCCCTGTGGTGCCAGTGCACTCTGTGGACTCAGTGCACTGCATCCCAGTGGTGCCAGTGCACTCTCTGGACTCACTGCACTGCATCCCCAGTGGTGCCAGTGCACTCTCTGGACTCACTGCACTGCATCCCAGTGGTGCCAGTGCACTCTCTGGACTCACTGCAGTGCATCCCCAGTGGTGCCAGTGCACTCTCTGGACTCACTGCACTGCATCCCCACTGGAGCCAGTGCACTCTCTGGACTCACTGCACTGCATCCCCAGTGGTGCCAGTGCACTCTCTGGACTCACTGCAGTCCATCCCCAGTGGTGCCAGTGCACTCTCTTTACTCACTGCACTGCATCCCCAGTGGTGCCAGTGCACTCTCTGGACTCACTGCACTGCATCCCCAGTGGTGCCAGTGCACTCTCTGGACTCACTGCACTGCATCCCCAGTGGTGCCAGTGCACTCTCTGGACTCACTGCAGTGCATCCCCTTTTGAGCCAGTGCACTCTCTGCACTCACTGCACTGCATCCCCAGTGGTGCCAGTTCACTCTCTGGAATAATGCACTGCATCCCCAGTGGTGCCAGTGGCTCTCTGGACTCATTGCACTGCATCACCAGTGGTGCCAGTGCACTCTCTGGACTCACTGCAGTGCATCCACAGTGGCGCCAGTGTACTCTCTTAACTCACTGCACTGCATCACCAGTGGTGCCAGTGCACTCTCTGGACTCACTGCACTGCATCCCCAATGGTGCCAGTGCACTCTCTGGACTCACTGCACTGCATCCCCAGTGGTGCCAGTGCACTCTCTGGACTCACTGCAGTGCATTTCCAGTGGTGCCAGTGTAGTCTCTGGACTCACTGCACTGCATCCCCCGTGGTGCCAGTGCACTCTGTGGACTCACTGAACTGCATCCCCAAGGTGCCAGTGCACTCTCTGGACTCACTGCACTGCATCCCCAGTGGTGCCAGTGCACTCTCTGGACTCACTGCACTGCATCCCCAGTGGTGACAGTGCACTCTCTGGACTCACTGCTCTCCATCCCCCGTGGTGCCAGTGCACTCTCTGGAGTCACTGCACTGCATCCCCAGTGGTGCCACTGCACTCTCTGAAAACACCGGGGTGCAACCGCAGCGGTGCCAGTGCACTCTCTGCACTCACGGCACTGCATCCCCAGTGGTGCCAGTGCACTCTCTGGACTCACTGCACTGCATACCCAGTGGTGCCAGTGCACTCTCTGGACTCACTGCAGTGCATCCCCAGTGGTGCCAGTGCACTCTCTGCACTCACTGCACTGCATCCCCCGTGGTGCCAGTGCACTCTCTGAACTCACTGCACTGCATCCCCAGTGGTGCCAGTGCACTCTCTGGACTTGCCGGGGTGCATCCCCAGTGGTGCCAGTGCACTCTCTGGACTCACTGCATTCCCAGTGGTGCCAGGGCACTCTCTGGACTCACTGCACTGCATCCCCAGTGGTGCCACTGTACTCTCTTTACTCACTGCACTGCATCCCCAGTGGTGCCAGTGCACTCTCTGGACTCACTGTACTGCATCCCAAGTGGTGCCAGTGCACTCTCTGGACTCACTGCACTGCATCCCCAGTGGTGCCAGTGCACTCTCTGGACTCACTGCACTGCATACCCAGTGGTGCCAGTGCACTCTCTGGACTCACTGCAGTGCATACCCAGTGGTGCCAGTGCACTCTCTGCACTCACTGCAGTGCATCCCCAGTGGTGCCAGTGCACTCTCTGGACTCACTGCACTGCATCCCCAGTGGTGCCAGTGCACTCTCTGGACTTGCCGGGGTGCATCCCCAGTGGTGCCAGTGCACTCTCTGGACTCACTGCAGTGCATCCCCAGTGGTGCCAGTGCACTGTCTGGACTCATTGCATTCCCAGTGGTGCCAGGGCACTCTCTGGACTCACTGCACTGCATCCCCAGTGGTGCCTGTGAAGTCTCTGGACTCACTGCAGTGCATCCCCAATGGTGCTAGTGCACTCTTTGGACTCACTGCAGTGCATCCCCAGTGGTGCCACTGTACTCTCTGGACTCACTACACTGCATCCCCTGTGGTGCCAGTGCCCTCTGTGGACTCACTGCACTACATCCCCAGTGGTGCCAGTGCACTCTCTGGACTCACTGCAATGTATCCCCTGTGGTGCCAGTGCACTCTCTGGACTCAGTGCACTGCATCCCAGTGGTGCCAGTGCACTCTCCGGACTCACTGCATTGCATCCCCAGTGGTGCCAGTGCACTCTCTGGACTCACTGCACTGCATCCCAATGGTGCCAGTGCACTCTCTGGACTCACTGCAGTGCATCCCCATTGGTGCCAGTGCACTCTCTGGACTCACTGCAGTGCATCCCCAGTGGTGCCAGTGCACTCTCTGGACTCACTGCAGTCCATAACCAGTGGTGCCAGTGCACTCTCTGGACTCACTGCACTGCATCCACAGTGGTGCCAGTGCACTCTCTTTACTCACTGCACTGCATCCCCAGTGGTGCCAGTGCACTCTCTGGACTCACTGTACTGCATCCCCAGTGGTGCCAGTGCACTCTCTGGACTCACTGCACTGCATCCCCAGTGTTGCCAGTGCACTCTCTGGACTCACTGCACTGCATCCCCAGTGGTGCCAGTGCACTCTCTGGACTCACTGCACTGCATCCCCAGTGGTGCCAGTGCACTCTCTGGACTCACTGCACTGCATCCCCAGTGGTGCCAGTGCCCTCTGTGGACTCAGTGCACTACAAAACCAGTGGTGCCAGTGCACTCTCTGGACTCACTGCAGTGCATCCGCAGTGGTGCCAGTGCACTCTCTGCACTCACTGCACTGCATCCCCAGTGGTGCCAGTGCACTCTCTGGACTCACTGCACTGCGTCCCCAGTGGTGCCTGTGAAGTCTCTGGTCTCACTGCAGTGCATCCCCAGTGGTGCCAGTGCACTCTCTGGACTCACTGCACTGCATCCCCATTGATGACAGTGCCCTCTCTGGTCTCAGTGCACTGCATCCGCAGTGGTGCCAGTTCACTCTCTGGACTAAATGCACTGCATCCCCAGTGGTGCCAGTGGCTCACTGGACTCATTGCACTGCATCACCAGTGGTGCCAGTGCACTCTCTGGACTCACTGCAGTGCATCCACAGTGGCGCCAGTCTACTCTCTTAACTCACTGCACTGCATCACCAGTGGTGCCAGTGCACTCTCTGGACTCACTGCACTGCATCCCCAGTGGTGCCAGGGCACTCTCTGGACTCACTGCACTGCATCCCCTGTGGTGCCACTGTACTCTCTGGACTCACTACACTGCATCCCCTGTGGTGCCAGTGCCCTCTGTGGACTCACTGCACTACATCCCCAGTGCTGCCAGTGCACTCTCTGGACTCACGGCACTGCATCCCCAGTGGTGCCAGTGCACTCTCTGGACTCACTGCACTGCATCCCCAGTGGTGCCAGTGCACACTCTGGACTCACTGCAGTGCATCCCCAGTGGTGCTAGTGCACTCTCTGGACTCACTGCACTGCATCCCCTGTGGTGCGAGTGCACTCTCTCGACTCACTGCTCTGCGTTACCATTGGTGCCAGTGCACTCTCTGGACTCACTGCACTGCATCCCCAGTGGTGCCAATGCACTCTCTGGACTCACGGCACTGCATCCCCCGTGGTGCCAGTGCACTCTCTGGACTCACTGCACTGCATCCCCAGTGGTGCCACTGCACTCTCTGAAAACACCGGGGTGCAAACGCAGCGGTGCCAGTGCACTCTCTGCACTCACGGCACTGCATCCCCAGTGGTGCCAGTGCACTCTCTGGACTCACTGCAGTGTATCCCCTGTGGTGCCAGTGCACTCTGTGGACTCAGTGCACTGCATCCCAGTGGTGCCAGTGCACTCTCCGCCTCACTGCAGTGCATCCCCAGTGGTGCCAGTGCACTCTCTGGACTCACTGCACTGCATCCCAATGGTGCCAGTGCACTCTCTGGACTCACTGCAGTGCATCCCCAGTGGTGCCAGTGCACTCTCTGGACTCACTGCAGTGCATCCCCAGTGGTGCCATTGCACTCTCTGGACTCACTGCACTGCATCCCCAGTGGTGCCAGTGCACTCTCTGGACTCACTGCAGTCCATCCCCAGTGGTGCCAGTGCACTCTCTGGACTCACTGCACTGCATCCACAGTGGTGCCAGTGCACTCTCTTTACTCACTGCACTGCATCCCCAGTGGTGCCAGTGCACTCTCTGGACTCACTGTACTGCATCCCCAGTGGTGCCAGTGCACTCTCTGGACTCACTGCACTGCATCCCCAGTGGTGCCAGTGCACTCTCTGGACTCACTGCACTGCATCCCCAGGGGTGCCAGTGCACTCTCTGGACTCACTGCACTGCATCCCCAGTGGTGCCAGTGCACTCTCTGGACTCACTGCATTCCCAGTGGTGCCAGGGCACTCTCTGGACTCACTGCACTGCATCCCCAGTGGTGCCTGTGAAGTCTCTGGACTCACTGCAGTGCATCCCCAATGGTGCCAGTGCACTCTTTGGACTCACAGCACTGCATCCCCAGTGGTGCCAGTGCACTCTCTGGACTCACTACACTGCATCCCCAGTGGTGCCAGCGCCCTCTGTGGACTCAGTGCACTACAAAACCAGTGGTGCCAGTGCACTCTCTGGACTCACTGCAGTGCATCCCCAGTGGTGCCAGTGCACTCTCTGGACTCACTGCACTGCATCCCCAGTGGTGCCAGTGCACTCTCTGGACTCACTGCACTGCGTCCCCAGTGGTGCCTGTGAAGTCTCTGGTCTCACTGCAGTGCGTCCCCAGTGGTGCCAGTGTACTCTCTGGACTCACTGCACTGCATCCCCATTGATGACAGTGCCCTCTCTAGACTCAGTGCACTGCATCCCCAGTGGTGCCAGTTCACTCTCTGGACTAAATGAACTGCATCCCCAGTGGTGCCAGTGGCTCTCTGGACTCATTGCACTGCATCACCAGTGGTGCCAGTGCACTCTCTGGACTCACTGCAGTGCATCCACAGTGGCGCCAGTGTACTCTCTTAACTCACTGCACTGCATCACCAGTGGTGCCAGTGCACTCTCTGGACTCACTGCACTGCATTCCCCAATGGTGCCACTGCACTCTCTGGACTCACTGCACTGCATCCCCAGTGGTGCCAGTGCACTCTCTGGACTCACTGCAGTGCATTTCCAGTGGTGCCAGTGTAGTCTCTGGACTCACTGCACTGCATCCCGAGTTGTGCCAGTGCACTCTCTGGACTCACTGAACTGCATCCCGAAGGTGCCAGTGCACTTTCTGGACTCACTGCAGTGCATCCCCAGTGGTGCCAGTGCACTCTCTGGACTCACTGCACTGCATCCCCAGTGGTGACAGTGCACTCTCTGGACTCACTGCACTGCATCCCCCGTGGTGCCAGTGCACTCTCTGGACTCACTGCACTGCATCCCCAGTGGTGCCACTGCACTCTCTGAAAACACAGGGGTGCAACCGCAGCGGTGCCAGTGCACTCTCTGCACTCACGGCACTGCATCCCCAGTGGTGCCAGTGCACTCTCTGGACTCACTGCAGTGTATCCCCTGTGGTGCCAGTGCACTCTGTGGACTCAGTGCACTGCATCCCAGTGGTGCCAGTGCACTCTCTGGACTCACTGCACTGCATCCCAGTGGTGCCAGTGCACTCTCTGGACTCACTGCAGTGCATCCCCAGTGGTGCCAGTGCACTCTCTGGACTCACTGCAGTGCATCCCCAGTGGTGCCAGTGCACTCTCTGGACTCACTGCACTGCATCCCCAGTGGTGCCAGTGCACTCTCTGGACTCACTGCACTGCATACCCAGTGGTGCCAGTGCACTCTCTGGACTCACTACAGTGCATCCCCAGTGGTGCCAGTGCACTCTCTGCACTCACTGCAGTGCATCCCCAGTGGTGCCAGTGCACTCTCTGGACTCACTGCACTGCATCCCCTGTGGTGCGAGTGCACTCTCTGGACTTGCCGGGGTGCATCCCCAGTGGTGCCAGTGCACTCTCTGGACTCACTGCAGTGCATCCCCAGTGGTGCCAGTGAACTCTCTGGACTCACTGCATTCCCAGTGGTGCCAGGGCACTCTCTGGACTCACTGCACTGCATCCCCAGTGGTGCCACTGTACTCTCTTTACTCACTGCACTGCATCTCCAGTGGTGCCAGTGCACTCTCTGGACTCACTGTACTGCATCCCCAGTGGTGCCAGTGCACTCTCTGGACTCACTGCACTGCATCCCCAGTGGAGCCAGTGCACTCTCTGGACTCACTGCACTGCATCCCCAGTGGTGCCAGTGCACTCTCTGGACTTGCCGGGGTGCATCCCCAGTGGTGCCAGTGCACTCTCTGGACTCACTGCAGTGCATCCCCAGTGGTGCCAGTGCACTGTCTGGACTCACTTCATTCCCAGTGGTGCCAGGGCACTCTCTGGACTCACTGCACTGCATCCCCAGTGGTGCCAGTGCACTCTCTGGACTCACTGCACTGCGTCCCCAGTGGTGCCTGTGAAGTCTCTGGTCTCACTGCAGTGCATCCCCAGTGGTGCCAGTGCACTCTCTGGACTCACTGCACTGCATCCCCATTGATGACAGTGCCCTCTCTGGACTCAGTGCACTCTATCCGCAGTGGTGCCAGTTCACTCTCTGGACTAAATGCACTGCATCCCCAGTGGTGGCAGTGCACTCTCTGGACTCACTGCAGTGCATCCACAGTGGCGCCAGTGTACTCTCTTAACTGCACTGCACTGCATCCCCATTGGTGCCAGTGCACTCTCTGGACTCACTGCACTGCATCCCCAGTGGTGCCACTGCACTCTCTGAAAACACCGGGGTGCAAACGCAGCGGTGCCAGTGCACGTTCTGCACTCACGGAACTGCATCCCCAGTGGTGCCAGTGCACTCTCTGGACTCACTGCAGTGTATCCCCTGTGGTGCCAGTGCACTCTGTGGACTCAGTGCACTGCATCCCAGTGGTGCCAGTGCACTCTCTGGACTCACTGCACTGCATCCCCAGTGGTGCCAGTGCACTCTCTGGACTCACTGCACTGCATCCCAGTGGTGCCAGTGCACTCTCTGGACTCACTGCAGTGCATCCCCAGTGGTGCCAATGCACTCTCTGGACTCACTGCAGTGCATCCCCAGTGGAGCCAGTGCACTCTCTGGACTCACTGCACTGCATCCCCAGTGGTGCCAGTGCATTCTCTGGACTCACTGCACTGCATCCACAGTCGTGCCAGTGCACTCTCTTTACTCACTGCACTGCATCCCCAGTGGTGCCAGTGCACTCTCTGGACTCACTGCACTGCATCCCCAGTGGTGCCAGTGCACTCTCTGGACTCACTGCACTGCATCCCCAGTGGTGCCAGTGCACTCTCTGGACTCACTGCACTGCATCCCCAGTGGTGCCAGTGCACTCTCTGGACTCACTGCAGTGCATCCCCAGTGGTGCCAGTGCACTCTCTGCACTCACTGCAGTGCATCCCCAGTGGTGCCAGTGCACTCTCTGGACTCACTGCACTGCATCCCCAGTGGTGCCAGTGCACTCTCTGGACTTGCCGGGGTGCATCCGCAGTGATGCCAGTGCACTCTCTGGACTAAATGCACTGCATCCCCAGTGGTGCCAGTGGCTCTCTGGACTCATTGCACTGCATCACCAGTGGTGGCAGTGCACTCTCTGGACTCACTGCACTGCATCCCCAATGGTGCCAGTGCACTCTCTGGACTCACTGCAGTGCATTTCCAGTGGTGCCAGTGTAGTCTCTGGACTCACTGCACTGCATCCCCAGTTGTGCCAGTGCACTCTCTGGACTCACTGAACTGCATCCCGAAAGTGCCAGTGCACTCTCTGGACTCACTGCACTGCATCCCCAGTGGTGCCAGTGCACTCTCTGGACTCATTGCACTGCATCCCCAGTGGTGACAGTGCACTCTCTGGACTCACTGCACTGCATCCCCCGTGGTGCCAGTCCACTCTCTGGACTCACTGCACTGCATCCCCAGTGGTGCCACTGCACTCTCTGAAAACACCGGGGTGCAACCGCAGCGGTGCCAGTGCACTCTCTGCACTCACGGCACTGCATCCCCAGTGGTGCCAGTGCACTCTCTGGACTCACTGCAGTGTATCCCCAGTGGTGCCAGTGCACTCTGTGGACTCAGTGCACTGCATCCCAGTGGTGCCAGTGCACTCTCTGGACTCACTGCAGTGCATCCCCAGTGGTGCCAGTGCACTCTCTGGACTCACTGCACTGCATCCCAGTGGTGCCAGTGCACTCTCTGGACTCACTGCAGTGCATCCCCAGTGGTGCCAGTGCACTCTCTGGACTCACTGCACTGCATCCCCACTGGAGCCAGTGCACTCTCTGGACTCACTGCACTGCATCCCCAGTGGTGCCAGTGCACTCTCTGGACTCACTGCAGTCCATCCCCAGTGGTGCCAGTGCACTCTCTTTACTCACTGCACTGCATCCCCAGTGGTGCCAGTGCACTCTCTGGACTCACTGCACTGCATCCCCAGTGGTGCCAGTGCACTCTCTGGACTCACTGCACTGCATCCCCAGTGGTGCCAGTGCACTCTCTGGACTCACTGCAGTGCATCCCCAGTGGTGCCAGTGCACTCTCTGGACTCACTGCAGTGCATCCCCAGTGGTGCCAGTGCACTCTCTGCACTCACTGCACTGCATCCCCAGTGGTGCCAGTGCACTCTCTGGACTTGCCGGGGTGCATCCCCAGTGGTGCCAGTGCACTCTCTGGACTAAATGCACTGCATCCCCAGTGGTGCCAGTGGCTCTCTGGACTCATTGCACTGCATCACCAGTGGTGGCAGTGCACTCTCTGGACTCACTGCAGTGCATCCACAGTGGTGCCAGTGTACTCTCTTAACTCACTGCACTGCATCCCCATTGGTGCCAGTGCACTCTCTGGACTCAGTGCACTGCATCCCCAATGGTGCCAGTGCACTCTCTGGACTCACTGCACTGCATCCCCAGTGGTGCCACTGCACTCTCTGGACTCACTGCAGTGCATCCCCAGTGGTGCCAGTGCACTCTCTGGACTAAATGCACTGCATCCCCAGTGGTGCCAGTGGCTCTCTGGACTCATTGCACTGCATCACCGGTGGTGGCAGTGCACTCTCTGGACTCACTGCAGTGCATCCACAGTGGCGCCAGTGTACTCTCTGGACTCACTGCACTGCATCCCCAGTGGTGACAGTACACTCTCTGGACTCATTGCACTGCATCCCCAGTGGTGACAGTGCACTCTCTGGACTCACTGCACTGCATCCCCCGTGGTGCCAGTCCACTCTCTGGACTCACTGCACTGCATCCCCAGTGGTGCCACTGCACTCTCTGAAAACACCGGGGTGCAACCGCAGCGGTGCCAGTGCACTCTCTGCACTCACGGCACTGCATCCCCAGTGGTGCCAGTGCACTCTCTGGACTCACTGCAGTGTATCCCCTGTGGTGCCAGTGCACTCTGTGGACTCAGTGCACTGCATCCCAGTGGTGCCAGTGCACTCTCTGGACTCACTGCACTGCATCCCCAGTGGTGCCAGTGCACTCTCTGGACTCACTGCACTGCATCCCCAGTGGTGACAGTGCACTCTCTGGACTCAGTGCACTGCATCCCCAGTGGTGCCAGTGCACTCTCTGGACTCACTGCAGTCCATCCCCAGTGGTGCCAGTGCATTCTCTGGAGTCACTGCACTGCATCCACAGTCGTGCCAGTGCACTCTCTTTACTCACTGCACTGCATCCCCAGTGGTGCCAGTGCACTCTCTGGACTCACTGCACTGCATCCCCAGTGGTGCCAGTGCACTCTCTGGACTCACTGCACTGCATCCCCAGTGGTGCCAGTGCACTCTATGGACTCACGGCAGTGCATCCCCAGTGGTGCCAGTGCACTCTCTGCACTCACTGCAGTGCAACCCCAGTGGTGCCAGTGCACTCTCTGGACTCACTGCACTGCATCCCCAGTGGTGCCAGTGCACTCTCTGGACTTGCCGGGGTGCATCCCCAGTGGAGCCAGTGCACTCTCTGGACTCACTGCAGTGCATCCCCAGTGGTGCCAGTGAACTCTCTGGAGTCACTGCACTGCATCCCCAGTGGAGCCAGTGCACTCTCTGGACTCACTGCACTGCATACCCAGTGGTGCCAGTGCACTCTCTGGACTCACTGCACTGCATACCCAGTGGTGCCAGTGCACTCTCTGCACTCACTGCAGTGCATCCCCAGTGGTGCCAGTGCACACTCTGGACTCACTGCAGTGCATCCCCAGTGGTGCTAGTGCACTCTCTGGACTCACTGCACTGCATCCCCTGTGGTGCCAGTGCACTCTCTCGACTCACTGCTATGCGTTGCCATTGGTGCCAGTGCACTCTCTGGACTCACGGCACTGCATCCCCAGTGGTGCCAGTGCACTCTCAGTAGTCACTGCGCTGCATCCCCATTGGTTCCAGTGCACTCTCTGGACTCACTGCACTGCAACTTCTGTGGTGCCAGTGCACTCTCTGGAGTCACTGCACTGCATCACCAGTGGTGCCAGTGCACTCTCTGCACTCACTGCACTGCATCCCCAGTGGTGCCAGTGCACTCTCTGGACTCACTGCAGTGCATCGCAGGTGGTGCCAGTGCACTCTCTGGACTCACTGCACTGCATACCCAGTGGTGCCGGGGCACTCTCTGGACTCACTGCACTGCATCCCCAGTGGTGCCAGTGCCCTCTGTGGACTCACTGCACTGCGTCCCCAGTGGTGCCAGTGCACTCTCTGGACTCACTGCACTGCATCCCCAGAGGTGACAGTGCACTCTCTGGACTTGCAGGGGTGCATCCCCAGTGGTGCCAGTGCACTCTCTGGACTCACCGGGGTGCATCCCCATTGGTGCCAGGGCACTCTCTGGACTCACTGCAGTGCATCCCCAGAGGTGCCAGTGCACTCTCTGGACTCACTGCAGTGCATCCCCAGTGGTGCCAGTGCCCTCTGTGGACTAACTGCACTGCATCCCCAGTGGTGCCAGTGCACTCTCTGGACACACCGCACTGCATCCCCAGTGGTGCCAGTGCACTCTCTGAGCTCACTGCACTGCATCCCCAGTGGTGCCAGTGCACTCTCTGGACTCACTGCACTGCATCCGCAGTGGTGCCAGTGCACTCTCTTTACTCACTGCACTGCATCCCCATTGGTGCCAGTGCACTCTCTGGACTCACTGTACTGCATCCCCAGTGGTGCCAGTGCACTCTCCGGACTCACTGCACTGCATCCCAGTTGGTGCCAGTGCACTCTCTGGACTCACTGCACTGCATCCCCAGTGGTGCCAGTGCACTCTCTGGACTTGCCGGGGTGCATCGCCAGTGGTGCCAGTGCCCTCTCTGGACTCACTGCACTGCATCCCCAGTGGTGCCAGTGCACTCTCTGGACTCACTGCAGTGCATCCCCAGTGGTGCCAGTGCACTCTCTGGACTTGCCGGGGTGCATCGCCAGTGGTGCCAGTGCCCTCTCTGGACTCACTGCACTGCATCCCCAGTGGTGCCAGTGCACTCTCTGGACTTGCCGGGGTGCATCGCCAGTGGTGCCAGTGCACTCTCTGCACTCACTGCACTGCATCCCCAGTGGAGCCAGTGCACTCTCTGGACTCACTGCACTGCATACCCAGTGGTGCCAGTGCACTCTCTGGACTCACTGTACTGCATCCCCATTGGTGCCTGTGAAATCTCTGGACTTAATGCAGTGCATCCCCAGTGGTGCCAATGCAATCTCAGGACTCACAGCAGTTCAGCTCCATTTGGTGCCAGTGCACTCTCTGCACTCACTGCACTGCATCCCCAGTGGTGCCAGTGCACTCTCTGGACTCAGTGAACTGCATCCCCAGAGGTGCCAGTGCACTCTCTGGACTCACTGCAGTGCATCCCCTGTGGTGCCATTGCACTCTCAGGACTCACTGCACTGCATCCCCTGTGGTGCCAGTGCACTCTCTGGTCTCACTGCAGTGCATCCCCAGTGGTGCCAGTGGCTCTGTGGACTCATTGCACTGCATCACCAGTGGTGCCAGTGCACTCTCTGGACTCACTGCAGTGCATCCACAGTGGTGCCAGTGTACTCTCTTAACTCACTTCACTGCATCCCCAGTGGTGCCAGTGCACTCTCTGGACTCACCGCACTGCTCGAGCGCGGCAGCCGCTCCAGCCGCGGTAGCCCCTCCAGCCTCGGCAGCCGCTCCAGCCGCGGCAGCCGCGGCAGCCGGTCCAGCCGCGGCAGCCGCTCCATCCGCTGCAGGAGCTCCAGCCGCGGCAGCTGCTCCAGTACTCCAGCCGCGGCAGCCGCTCCAACCGCGGCAGCCGCTCCAGCCGTGGCAGCCGCTCCACTCGGTAGCGGCTTTAGCGGCTGCCGCGGCTGGAGCGGCTGCGGCGGCTGGAGCGTCTAGAGCGTCTGCCGCGGCTGGAGGGGCTACCGCGGCTGGAGCGGCTGAGGCGGCTGGAGCGGATGCCGCGGCTGGAGCAGTGCAGTGAGCCCAGAGAGTCAACTGGCACCACTGGGGATGCAGTACAGTGAGTCCAGAGAGTGCACTGGCACCACAGGGGATGCACTGCAGTGAGTCCAGAGAGTGCACTGGAACAACTGGGGATGCAGTGCAGTGAGTCCAGAGAGTGCACTGGCTCCACTAGGGATGCACTGCAGGGAGTAAAGAGACTGCACTGGCACCACTGGGGTTGCACTACAGTGAGTCCAGAGAGTGCACTGGCACCACTGGGGATGCACGGCAGTGAGTCCACAGAGTGCACTGGCACACTGGGATGCAGTGCAGTGAGTCCACAGAGTGCACTGGCAGCACAGGGGATACACTGCAGTGAGTCCAGAGTGTGCACTGTCACCACTGGGGATGCAGCACAGTGACTACAGAGAGTGCACTGGCACCACTGGGGATGCACTGCTGTGAGTCCAGAGAGTGCACTGGCACTACTGGGGATCTCACTGCCTTGAGAATGTATCTGAATCCCCGGTAGTGCCAGTGCACTCTCTGGACTCACTGAACTGCATCCCCAGTGGTTCCAGTGCACTCTCTGGAGTAACTGCAGTGCATCCCCTGTGGTGCCAGTGCACTCTCTGGACTCACTGCACTGCATCCCCAGTGGTGCCAGTTGACTCTCTGGACTCACTGCACTGCTCCAGCCGCGGCATCCGCTCCAGCCGCCTCAGCCGCTCCAGCCGCGGTAGCCCCTCCAACCGCGGCAGACGCTCTAGACGCTCCAGCCGCCGCAGTCGCTCCAGCCGCGGCATCCGCTCCAGCTTCGGCAGCCGCGACAGGCGCTCCAGCCGCGGCAGGCGCTAAAGCCGCTACCGAGTGGAGCGGCTGCCACGGCTGGAGCGTCTGCCTCGTCTACCGCGGCTGGAGCGGCTGCCGCGGCTGGAGCGGCTGCCGCGGCTGGAGCGCCTGCCGCGGTTGGAGCGGCTGCCGCGGCTGGAGCGGCTGGAGCGTCTGCCGCGTATGCCGCGGATGGAGCGGCTGCCGCGGCTTGACCGGCTGCCGCGGCTGCCGCGGCTGGAGCGGCTGGAGCGGCTGCCGAGGCTGGAGTGGCTACCGCGGCTGGAGCGGTTGCCGCGGCTCGAGCAGTACAGTGAGTCCAGAGAGTGCACTGGCACCACAGGAGATCCAGTGCAATGAGTCCAGAGAGCCACTGGCACTTCTGGGGATGCACTGCAGTGAGTCCAGAGAGAGAACTGGCACCACTGGGGATGCAGTGCACTGAGTCCAGAGAGTGCACTGGCACTACTGGGGATCTCACTGAAGTGAGAATGTATCTGAATCCCCGGTGGTGCCAGTGCACTCTCTGGACTCACTATACTGCATCCCCAGTGGTTCCAGTGCACTCTCTGGAGTAACTGCAGTGCATCCCCTGTGGTGCCAGTGCACTCTCTGGACTCACTGTACTGCATCATCAGTGGTGCCAGTTGACTCTCTGGACTCACTGCACTGCTCCAGCCGCGGCATCCGCTCCAGCCGCCTCAGCCGCTCCAGACGCGGTAGCCCCTCCAGCCGCGGCAGACGCTCTATACGCTCCAGCCGCCGCAGCCGCTCCAGCCGCGGCAGCCGCTCCAGCCGCGGCAGCCGCGGCAGACGCTCTAGCCGCGGCAGCCGCGAAAGCCGCTACCGAGTGGAGCGGCTGCCACGGCTGGAGCGGCTGCCGCGGTTGGAGCGGCTGCGGCGGCTGGAGCGGCTGCCGCGGATGCCGCGGCTGGAGCGCCTGCCGCGGTAGGAGCGGCTGCCGCGGCTGGAGCGGCTGCCGCGGATGCCGCGGCTGGAGCGCCTGCCGCGGTTGGAGCGGATGCCGCGGCTGGAGCGGCTGGAGCGGCTGCCGCGTATGCCGCGGATGGAGGGGCTGCCGCGGCTGGAGCGGCTGCCGCGACTGGAGCGCCTGTAGCGGCTGCCGAGGCTGGAGGGGCTAACGCGGCTGGAGCGGCTGCCGCGGCTCGAGCAGTACAGTGAGTCCAGAGACTGCACTGTCACCTTTGGGGATGCACTGCATTGTCTGCAGAGAGTGCACTGGCACCACTGGGGATGCACTGCAGTGAGTCCAGAGAGTGCACAGGCACCACTGGGAATGCAGTTCAGTGAGTCCAGAGAGGGCACTGTCAGCAATGGGGATGCAGTGCAGTGAGACCAGAGAGTGCACTGGCACCACTGGGTATGCAGTGCAGTGAGTCCTGAGAGTGCAATGGCACCACAGGGGATGCACTGCAGTGAGTCCAGAGAGTGTACTGGCACCACAGGGGATGCAGTGCAGTGAGTCCAGAGAGTGCACTGGCACCACTGGGGATGCACTGCAGTGAGTCCGGAGAGTGCTCTGGCTCCACTGGGGATGCAGTGCAGTGAGTCCAGAGAGTGCACTGGCACCACTGGGGATGCACTGCAGTGAGTCCACAGAGAGCACTGGCTCCACTGGGGATGCACTTCAGTGAGTCCAGAGAGTGCACTGGCACCACTGGGGATGCAGTGCAGTGAGTCCTGAGAGTGCAATGGCACCACAGTGGATGAAATGCAGTGAGTCCAGCGAGTGCACTGGCACCAAAGAGGATGTAGTGCAGTGAGTCCAGAGAGTGCACTGGCACCACTGGGGATGCAGTGCAGTGAGTCCAGAGAGTGCACTGGCACCAATTTTAGCTGCACTGCTGTGAGTCCTTAGATTGCACTGGCACCACTGGGGTTACTGTGCCTTGAGTCCAGAGACTACACTGGCACCACTGGGGTTGCACTGCAGTGAGTCCAGAGACTTCACAGGCACCACTGGGGATGAACTGCAGTGAGTCCAGAGAGTGCACTGGCACCACTGGGGATCCAATGCAGTGAGTCCAGAGAGTGCAAAGGAACCACAGGGGATGCACTGCAGTGACTCCAGAAAGTGCACTGGCACCACTGGGGATGCACTGCAGTGAGTCCAGAGAGTGCACTGGCACCGCTGGTGATGCAGTGCAGTGAGTCCAGAGAGTACACTGGCACCACTGGGGATGCACTGCAGTGAGTCCAGAGAGTGCACTGGCACCACTGGGGATGAACTGCAGTGACTCGAAAGAGTGCACTGACACCACTGGGGATCCAATGCAGTGAGTCCAGAGAGTGCAATGGAACCACTGGGGATGCACTGCAGTGACTCCAGAAAGTGCACTGGCACCACAGGGGAGGCAGTGCATTGAGTCCAGAGATTGCACTGGCACCACTGGGGATGCAGTGCAGTGAGTCCAGAGACTTCACTGGCACCACTGGGGTTTTAGTGCAGTGAGTCCAGAGAGTGCACTGGCACCACTGGGGATGCAGTGCAGTGAGTCCTGAGAGTGCAAAGGCACCACAAGGGATGCAGTGCAGTGAGTCCAGAGAGTGCACTGGCACAACTGGGGATGCACTGCAGTGAGTCCAGAGAGTGCACTGGCACCACTGGGGATGCAGTGCAGTGAGTCCGGAGAGTGCACTGTAAGCACTGGGTATGCAGTGCAGTGAGTCCAGAGAGTGCACCGTCAGCACTGGGGATGCAGTGCAGTGAGTGCAGAGAGTGCACTGGCTCAAAAGGGGATGCACTGCAGTGAGTCCAGAGAGTGCACTGGCACCACTGGGGATGCAGTGCAGTGAGTCCAGAGAGTGCACTGTCAGCAGTGGGGATGCAGTGCAGTGAGTCCAGAGAGTGCACTGGCACCACTGGGGATGCACTGCAGTGAGTCCAGAGAGTGCACTAGCACCACTGGGGATGCACTGCAGTGACTCTAGAGAGTGCACTGGCACCACTGGGGATGCAGTGCAGTGAGTCCAGAGAGTGCACTGGCACAAAAGGGGATGCACTGCAGTGAGTCCAGAGAGTGCACTGGCACCACTGGGGATGCAGTGCAGTGAGTCCAGAGAGTGCACTGGCACCACTGGGGATGCAGTGCAGTGAGTCCAGAGAGTGCCCTGGCACCACTGGGGAAGCAGTGCACTGAGTCCAGAGAGTACACTGGCACAAAAGGGGATGCAGTGCAGTGAGTCCAGAGAGTGCACTGGCACCACTGGGGATGCACTGCAGTGACTCCAGAGACTGCACTGGCACCAATGGGGATGCACTGCAGTGAGTCCAGAGAGTGCACTGGCACCACTGGGGATGCAGTGCAGTGACTCGAAAGAGTGCACTGGCACCACTGGGGATGCACTGCAGTGAGTCCAGAGAGTGCCCTGGCACCAATGGTGATGCAGTGCAGTGATCCAGAGAGTGCACTGGAACCACTGGGGATGCAGTGCAGTGAGTCCAGAGAGTGCACTGGCACCACTCGGTATGCAGTGCAGTGACTCAAGAGAGTGCACTAGCACCACTGGGGATGCAGTGCAGTGAGTCCGGAGAGTGCACTGGCTCCACTGGGGATGCAGTGCAGTGACTCAAGAGAGTGCACTAGCACCACTGGGGATGCAGTGCAGTGAGTCCGGAGAGTGCACTGGCACTACTGGGGATGCACTGCAGTGATTCCAGAGAGTGCACTGGCACCACTGGGGATGCAGTGCAGTGAGTCCAGAGAGTACACTGGCACCTCAGGGGCTGCACTGCAGTGAGTCCAGAGAGTGCACTGGCACCACTGGGGATGCAGTGCAGTGAGTCCAGAGAATGCTCGGGGAACAGTGGGGATGCAGTGCAGTGAGTCCAGAGAGTGCACTGGCACCACTGGGGATGCAGTGCAGTGAGTCCAGAGAGTGCACTGGCACCACTGGGGATGCACTGCAGTGACTCGAAAGAGTGCACTGGCACCACTGCGGATGCACTGCAGTGAGTCCGGAGAGTGCCCTGGCACCAATGGTGATGCAGTGCAGTGAGTCCAGAGAGTGCAGTGGCTCTACTGGGGATGCAGTGCAGTGAGTCCAGAGAGTGCACTGGCACCACTGGGGATGAAGTGCAGTGAGTCCAGAGAGTGCACTGGCACCACTGGGGATGCAGTGCAGTGAGTCCAGAGAGTACACTGGCACCTCAGGGGCTGCACTGCAGTGAGTCCAGAGAGTGCACTGGCACCACTGGGGATGCAGTGAAGTGAGTCCAGAGAATGCTCGGGGAACAGTGGGGATGCAGTGCAGTGAGTCCAGAGAGTGCACTGGCACCACTGGGGATGCAGTGCAGTGAGTCCAGAGAGTGCACTGGCACCACTGGGGATGCACTGCAGTGACTCGAAAGAGTGCACTGGCACCACTGCGGATGCACTGCAGTGAGTCCGGAGAGTGCCCTGGCACCAATGGTGATGCAGTGCAGTGAGTCCAGAGAGTGCAGTGGCTCTACTGGGGATGCAGTGCAGTGAGTCCAGAGAGTGCACTGGCACCACTGGGGATGAAGTGCAGTGAGTCCAGAGAGTGCACTGGCACCTCTGGGGATGCAGTGCAGTGAGTCCAGAGAGTGCACTGGCACCACGGGGGATGCACCCCGGTGAGTCCAGAGAGTGCACTCGCACCACTGGGGATGCACTGCAGTGAGTCCAGAGAGTGCACTGGCAGCACTGGGGATGCACTACAGTGAGTCCAGAGAGTGCACTGTCAGCACTGGGGATGCAGTGCAGTGAGTCCAGAGAGTGCACTGTCAGCACTGGGGCTGCAGTGCAGTGAGTGCAGAGAGTGCACTGGCACCACTGGGGATGCACTGCAGTGAGTCCAGAGAGTGCACTGGCACCACTGGGGATGCACTGCAGTGACTCAAAAGATTGCACTGGCACCACTGCGGATGCACTGCAGTGAGTCCGGAGAGTGCACTGGCACCAATGGTGATGCAGTGCAGTGAGTCCAGAGAGTGCAGTGGCACCACTGGGGATGCAGTGCAGTGAGTCCAGAGAGTGCACTGGCACCACTGGGGATGCAATGCAGTGAGTCCAGAGAGTGCACTGGCACCATTGGGGATGCAGTGCAGTGAGTCCAGAGAGTGCACTGGCACCACTGGGGATGCACTGCAGTGACTCGAAAGAGTGCACTGGCACCACTGCGGATGCACTGCAGTGAGTCCGGAGAGTGCCCTGGCACCAATGGTGATGCAGTGCAGTGAGTCCAGAGAGTGCAGTGACACCACTGGGGATGCAGTGCAGTGAGTCCAGAGAGTGCACCGGCACCACTGGGGATGCAGTGCAGTGAGTCCAGAGAGTGCACTGGCACCACTGGGGATGCACTGCAGTGAGTCCAGAGAGTGCACTGGCAGCACTGGGGATGCAGTGCAGTTGAGTCCAGAGACTTCACTGGCACCACTGGGGTTTTAGTTCAGTGAGTCCAGAGAGTGCACTGGCCCCAATGGGGATGCAGTACTGTGAGTCCAGAGAGTGCTCTGGCACCAGTTGGGATGGAGTGAGTCCAGACAGTGCACTGGCAAAACTGGGGATGCAATGCAGTGAGAACAGAGTGTTCTCTGGCACCACTGGGGATGCAGTTTAGTGATTCCAGAGAGTGCACCGGCTCCAATGGCGATACATTGCAGTGAGTCCAGACAGTGCACTGGCACCACTGGGGATGCAGTGCAGTGAGTCCAGAGAGTGCACTGGCACCACTGGGGATGCAGTGCAGTGAGTCCAGAGATTGCTCTGGCACCACTGAGCTACACTGCAGTGAGTCCAGTAGTTGCACTGGCACCACTGGGGATGCACTGCTGTGAGTCCAGTGACTACACTGGCACCACTGGGGATGCAATGCAGTGAGTCCAGAGAGTGCACTGGCACCAATGCTGATGCAGTGCTGTGACTCCAGAGAGTGCACTGGCACCACTGGGGATGCAGTGCAGTGAGTCCTGAGAGTGCAAAGGCACCACAAGGGATGCACTGCAGTGAGTCCAGAGAGTGCACTGGCACCACTGGGGATGAAGTGCAGTGAGTCCAGAGAGTGCACTGGCACCACTGGGGATGCACTACAGTCAGTCCAGAGAGTGCACTGGCACCACTGGGGATGCAGTGCAGTGAGTCCAGAGAGGTCACTGTAAGCACTGGGGATGCAGTGCAGTGAGTCCAGAGAGTGCACTGTCTGCACTGGGGATGCAGTGCAGTGAGTCCAGAGAGTGCACTGGCACCATTGGGGATGCACTGCAGTCAGTCCAGAGAGTGCACTGGCACCACTGCGGATGCACTGCAGTGACTCTAGAGAGTGCACTGGCACCACTGGGGATGCACTGCAGTGAGTCCAGAGAGTGCACTGGCACAAAAGGGGATGCACTGCAGTGAGTCCAGAGAGTGCACTGGCACCACTGGGGATGCAGTGCAGTGAGTCCAGAGAGTGCACTGGCACCACTGGGGATGCAGTGCAGTGAGTCCAGAGAGTGCCCTGGCACCACTGGGGAAGCAGTGCACTGAGTCCAGAGAGTACACTGGCACAAAAGGGGATGCAGTGCAGTGAGTCCAGAGAGTGCATTGTCAGCACTGGTGATGCAGTGCAGTGAGTCCAGAGAGTGCACTGGCACCACTGGGGATGCACTGCAGTGACTCCAGAGACTGCACTGGCACCAATGGGGATGCACTGCAGTGAGTCCAGAGAGTGTACTGGCACCACTGGGGATGCACTGCAGTGACTCGAAAGAGTGCACTGGCACCACTGGGGATGCACTGCAGTGAGTCCGGAGAGTGCCCTGGCACCAATGGTGATGCAGTGCAGTGATCCAGAGAGTGCACTGGAACCACTGGGGATGCAGTGCAGTGAGTCCAGAGAGTGCACTGGCTCCACTTGGGATGCAGTGCAGTGACTCAAGAGAGTGCACTGGCACCACTGGGTATGCAGTGCAGTTAGTCCATAGAGTGCACTGGCTCCACTTGGGATGCAGTGCAGTGACTCAAGAGAGTGCACTAGCACCACTGGGGATGCAGTGCAGTGAGTCCGGAGAGTGCACTGGCACTACTGGGGATGCACTGCAGTGATTCCAGAGAGTGCACTGGCACCACTGGGGATGCAGTGCAGTGAGTCCAGAGAGTACACTGGCACCTCAGGGGCTGCACTGCAGTGAGTCCAGAGAGTGCACTGGCACCACTGGGGATGCACTGCAGTGAGTCCAGAGAGTGCATTGGCACCACTGGGGATGCACTGCAGTGAGTCCAGAGAGTGCACTGGCACCACTGGGGATGCACTGCAGTGAGTCCAGAGAATGCTCGGGGAACAGTGGGGATGCAGTGCAGTGAGTCCAGAGAGTGCACTGGCACCACTGGGGATGCAGTGCAGTGAGTCCAGAGAGTGCACTGGCACCACTGGGGATGCACTGCAGTGACTCGAAAGAGTGCACTGGCACCACTGCGGATGAACTGCAGTGAGTCCAGAGAGTGCACTGGCACCGCTGGTGATGCAGTGCAGTGAGTCCAGAGAGTACACTGGCACCACTGGGGATGCACTCCAGTGAGTCCAGAGAGTTTACTGGCACCACCGGGGATGCAGTGCAGTGAGTCCAGAGAGTGCACTGGCATCACTGGGGATGCAGTGCAGTGAGTCCAGAGACTTCACTGGCACCACTGGGGTTTTAGTGCAGTGAGTCCAGAGAGTGTACTGGCCCCAATGGGGATGCAGTACTGTGAGTCCAGAGAGTGCCCTGGCACCACTGGGGATGCACTGCAGTGAGAACAGAGTGTTCTCTGGCACCCCTGGGGATGCAGTGCAGTGAGTCCAGAGATTGCTCTGGCACCACTGAGCTACACTGCAGTGAGTCCAGTAGTTGCACTAGCACCACTGGGGATGCACTGCTGTGAGTCCAGTGACTACACTGGCACCACTGGGGATGCAATGCAGTGAGTCCAGAGAGTGCACTGGCACCAATGCTGATGCAGTGCTGAGACTCCAGAGAGTGCAGTGGCACCACTGGGGATGCAGTGCAGTGAGTCCTGAGAGTGCAAAGGCACCACAAGGGATGCACTGCAGTGAGTCCAGAGAGTGCACTGGCACCACTGGGGATGAAGTGCAGTGAGTCCAGAGAGTGCACTGGCACCACTGGGGATGCACTACAGTCAGTCCAGAGAGTGCACTGGCACCACTGGGGATGCAGTGCAGTGAGTCCAGAGAGTGCAGTGACACCACTGGGGATGCAGTGCAGTGAGTGCAGAGAGTGCACTGGCTCAAAAGGGGATGCACTGCAGTGAGTCCAGAGAGTGCACTGGCACCACTGGGGATGCAGTGCAGTGAGTCCAGAGAGTGCACTGTCAGCAGTGGGGATGCAGTGCAGTGAGTCCAGAGAGTGCACTGGCACCACTGTGGATGCACTGCAGTGAGTCCAGAGAGTGCACTGGCACCACTGGGGATGCACTGCAGTGACTCTAGAGAGTGCACTGGCACCACTGGGGATGCAGTGCAGTGAGTCCAGAGAGTGCACTGGCACAAAAGGGGATGCACTGCAGTGAGTCCAGAGAGTGCACTGGCACCACTGGGGATGCAGTGCAGTGAGTCCAGAGAGTGCACTGGCACCACTGGGGATGCAGTGCAGTGAGTCCAGAGAGTGCCCTGGCACCACTGGGGAAGCAGTGCACTGAGTCCAGAGAGTACAGTGGCACAAAAGGGGATGCAGTGCAGTGAGTCCAGAGAGTGCATTGTCAGCACTGGTGATGCAGTGCAGTGAGTCCAGAGAGTGCACTGGCACCACTGGGGATGCAGTGCAGTGACTCGAAAGAGTGCACTGGCTCCACTGGGGATGCACTGCAGTGAGTCCGGAGAGTGCCCTGGCACCAATGGTGATGCAGTGCAGTGATCCAGAGAGTGCACTGGAACCACTGGGGATGCAGTGCAGTGAGTCCAGAGAGTGCACTGGCACCACTGGGTATGCAGTGCAGTTAGTCCATAGAGTGCACTGGCTCCACTGGGGTTTCAGTGCAGTGACTCAAGAGAGTGCACTAGCACCACTGGGGATGCAGTGCAGTGAGTCCGGAGAGTGCACTGGCACTACTGGGGATGCACTGCAGTGATTCCAGAGAGTGCACTGGCACCACTGGGGATGCAGTGCAGTGAGTCCAGAGAGTACACTGGCACCTCAGGGGCTGCACTGCAGTGAGTCCAGAGAATGCTCGGGGAACAGTGGGGATGCAGTGCAGTGAGTCCAGAGAGTGCACTGGCACCACTGGGGATGCAGTGCAGTGACTCAAGAGAGTGCACTAGCACCACTGGGGATGCAGTGCAGTGAGTCCGGAGAGTGCACTGGCACCACTGGGGATGCAGTGCAGTGAGTCCAGAGAGTGCACTGGCACCACTGGGGATGCACTGCAGTGAGTCCAGAGAATGCTCGGGGAACAGTGGGGATGCAGTGCAGTGAGTCCAGAGAGTGCACTGGCACCACTGGGGATGCAGTGCAGTGAGTCCAGAGAGTGCACTGGCACCACTGGGGATGCACTGCAGTGACTCGAAAGAGTGCACTGGCACCACTGCGGATGCACTGCAGTGAGTCCGGAGAGTGCCCTGGCACCAATGGTGATGCAGTGCAGTGAGTCCAGAGAGTGCAGTGGCACTACTGGGGATGCAGTGCAGTGAGTCCAGAGAGTGCACTGGCACCACTGGGGATGAAGTGCAGTGAGTCCAGAGAGTGCACTGGCACCTCTGGGGATGCACTGCAGTGAGTCCAGAGAGTGCACTGGCACCACTGGGGATGCACTGCAGTGAGTCCAGAGAGTGCACTGGCACCACTGGGGATGCACTGCAGTGAGTCCAGAGAATGCACTGGCACCACTGGGGATGCAGTGCAGTGACTCGAAAGAGTGCACTGGCACCACTGGGGATGCACTGCAGTGAGTCCGGAGAGTGCCCTGGCACCAATGGTGATGCAGTGCAGTGATCCAGAGAGTGCACTGGAACCACTGGGGATGCAGTGCAGTGAGTCCAGAGAGTGCACTGGCACCACTGGGGATGCAGTGCAGTGAGTCCAGAGAGTGCACTGGCACCACTGGGTATGCAGTGCAGTTAGTCCATAGAGTGCACTGGCTCCACTGGGGATGCAGTGCAGTGACTCAAGAGAGTGCACTAGCACCACTGGGGATGCAGTGCAGTGAGTCCGGAGAGTGCACTGGCACTACTGGGGATGCACTGCAGTGATTCCAGAGAGTGCACTGGCACCACTGGGGATGCAGTGCAGTGAGTCCAGAGAGTACACTGGCACCTCAGGGGCTGCACTGCAGTGAGTCCAGAGAGTGCACTGGCACCACTGGGGATGCACTGCAGTGAGTCCAGAGAGTGCACTGGCACCACTGGGGATGCACTGCAGTGAGTCCAGAGAGTGCACTGGCACCACTGGGGATGCACTGCAGTGAGTCCAGAGAATGCTCGGGGAACAGTGGGGATGCAGTGCATTGAGTCCAGAGAGTGCACTGGCACCACTGGGGATGAAGTGCAGTGAGTCCAGAGAGTGCACTGGCACCACTGGGGATGCACTGCAGTGAGTCCAGAGAGTGCACTGGCACCACTGGGGATGCACTGCAGTGAGTCCAGAGAGTGCACTGGCAGCACTGGGGATGCAGTGCAGTTGAGTCCAGAGAGTGCACTGGCACCACTGGGGATGCACTGCAGTGAGTCCAGAGAGTGCACTGGCACAAAAGGGGATGCACTGCAGTGAGTCCACAGAGTGCACTGGCACCACAGGGGATACACTGCAGTGAGTCCAGAGAGTGCACTGGCACCACTGGGGTCGCAGTGCAGTGACTACAGAGAGTGCACTGGCACCACTGGGGATGCAGTGCAGTGACTCCAGAGAGTGCACTGGCACCAGTGGGGATGCACTGCAGTGACTCCAGAGACTGCACTGGCACCAATGGGGATGCACTGCAGTGAGTCCAGAGAATGCACTGGCACCACTGGGGATGCAGTGCAGTGACTCGAAAGAGTGCACTGGCACCACTGGGGATGCACTGCAGTGAGTCCGGAGAGTGCCCTGGCACCAATGGTGATGCAGTGCAGTGATCCAGAGAGTGCACTGGAACCACTGGGGATGCAGTGCAGTGAGTCCAGAGAGTGCACTGGCACCACTGGGGATGCAGTGCAGTGATTACAGAGAGTGCACTGGCACCACTGGGTATGCAGTGCAGTTAGTCCATAGAGTGCACTGGCACCACTGGGGATGCAGTGCAGTGACTCAAGAGAGTGCACTAGCACCACTGGGGATGCAGTGCAGTGAGTCCAGAGAGTGCACTGGCACTACTGGGGATGCACTGCAGTGATTCCAGAGAGTGCACTGGCACCACTGGGGATGCAGTGCATTGAGTCCAGAGAGTACACTGGCACCTCAGGGGCTGCACTGCAGTGAGTCCAGAGAGTGCACTGGCACCACTGGGGATGCAGTGCAGTGAGTCCAGAGAGTGCACTGGCACCACTGGGGATGCAGTGCAGTGAGTCCAGAGAGTGCACTGGCACCACTGGGGATGCACTGCAGTGACTCGAAAGAGTGCACTGGCACCTCTGGGGATGCAGTGCAGTGAGTCCAGAGAGTGCACTGGCACCACTGGGGATGCACTGCAGTGAGTCCAGAGAGTGCACTGGCACCACTGGGGATGCACTGCAGTGAGTCCAGAGAGTGCACTGGCAGCACTGGGGATGCACTACAGTGAGTCCAGAGAGTGCACTGTCAGCACTGGGGATGCAGTGCAGTGAGTCCAGAGAGTGCACTGTCAGCACTGGGGATGCACTGCAGTGAGTCCAGAGAGTGCACTGGCACCACTGCGGATGCACTGCAGTGAGTCCGGAGAGTGCACTGGCACCAATGGTGATGCAGTGCAGTGAGTCCAGAGAGTGCAGTGGCACCACTGGGGATGCAGTGCAGTGAGTCCAGAGAGTGCACTGGCACCACTGGGGATGCAATGCAGTGAGTCCAGAGAGTGCACTGGCACCACTGGGGATGCACTGCAGTGAGTCCAGAGAGTGCACTGGCACCACTGGGGATGCAATGCAGTGAGTCCAGAGAGTGCACTGGCACCACTGGGGATGCAGTGCAGTGAGTCCAGAGAGTGCACTGGCACCACTGGGGATGCACTGCAGTGACTCGAAAGAGTGCACTGGCACCACTGCGGATGCACTGCAGTGAGTCCGGAGAGTGCCCTGGCACCAATGGTGATGCAGTGCAGTGAGTCCAGAGAGTGCAGTGGCACCACTGGGGATGCAGTGCAGTGAGTCCAGAGAGTGCACTGGCACCACTGGGGATGAAGTGCAGTGAGTCCAGAGAGTGCACTGGCACCACTGGGGATGCACTGCAGTGAGTCCAGAGAGTGCACTGGCACCACTGGGGATGCACTGCAGTGAGTCCAGAGAATGCACTGGCAGCACTGGGGATGCAGTGCAGTTGAGTCCAGAGAGTGCACTGGCACCACTGGGGATGCACTGCAGTGAGTCCAGAGAGTGCACTGGCACCACTGGGATGCAGTGCAGTGAGTCCACAGAGTGCACTGGCACCACAGGGGATACACTGCAGTGAGTCCAGAGAGTGCACTGGCACCACTGGGGACGCAGTGCAGTGACTACAGAGAGTGCACTGGCACCATTGGGGATGCAGTGCAGTGAGTCCAGAGAGTGCACTGGCACCAGTGGGGATGCACTGCAGTGGGTCCAGAGAGTGCACTGGCACCACTGGGGATGCAGTGCAGTGAGTCCAAAGAGTGCACTGGCACCACTGGGAATGCAGTGCAGTGAGTCCAGAGAGTGCACTGGCTCCACTGGGGATGCAGTGCAGTGACTCCAGAGAGTGCACTTGCACCACTGGTGATGCACTGCAGTGAGTCCAGAGAGTGCACTGGCACCACTGGGGATGCAGTGCAGTGAGTCCAGAGAGTGCACTGGCACCAGTGGGGAAGCAGTGCAGTGAGTCCAGAGAGTGCACTGGCACCACTGGGGATGCACTGCACTGAGTCCAGAGAGTGCACTGACACCACTGGGGATCCAATGCAGTGAGTCCAGAGAGTGCAATGGAACCACTGGGGATGCAGTGCAGTGAGTCCAGAGAGTGCACTGGCACTTCTGGGGATGCAGTGCAGTGAGTGCAGAGAGTGCACTGGCACAAAAGGGGATGCACTGCAGTGACTCCAGAAAGTGCACTGGCACCACTGGGGATGCACTGCAGTGAGTCCAGAGAGTGCACTGGCACCGCTGGTGATGCAGTGCAGTGAGTCCAGAGAGTACACTGGCACCACTGGGGATGCACTGCAGTGAGTCCAGAGAGTGTACTGGCACCACAGGGGATGCAGTGCAGTGAGTCCAGAGAGTGCACTGGCACCACTGGGGATGCACTGCAGTGAGTCCAGAGAGTGCACTGGCACCACTGGGGATGCAGTGCAGTGAGTCCAGAGAGTGCACTGGCACTACTGGGGATGCACTGCAGTGATTCCAGAGATTGCACTGTCACCACTGGGGATGCAGTGCAGTGAGTCCAGAGAGTACACTGGCACCTCAGGGGCTGCACTGCAGTGAGTCCAGAGACTGCTCTGGGAACACCGGGGATGCAGTGCAGTGAGTGCAGAGAGTGCACTGGCGCAAAAGGAGATGCAGTGCAGTGAGTCCAGAGAGTGCACTGGCACCACTGGGGATGCACTGCAGTGAGTCCAGAGAGTGCACTGGCACCACTGGGGATGCAGTGCAGTGAGTCCAGAGAGTGCACTGGCACCACTGGGGATGCACTGCAGTGAGTCCAGAGAGTGCACTGTCAGCACTGGGGATGCAGTGCAGTGAGTCCAGAGAGTGCACTGGCACCACTGGGGATGCACTGCAGTGAGTCCAGAGAGTGCACTGGCACCACTGGGGATGCAGTGCAGTGAGTCCAGAGAGTGCACTGGCACCACTGGGGATGCACTGCAATGAGTCCAGAGAATGCACTGGAACTAATGGGGATGCAGTGCAGTGACTCGAAAGAGTGCACCGGCACCACTGCGGATGCACTGCAGTGAGTCCGGAGAGTGCCGTGGCACCACTGGTGATGCACTGCAGTGAGTCCAGAGAGTGCAGTGGCACCACTGGGGATGCACTGCAGTGAGTCCAGAGAGTGCACTGGCACCACTGGGGATGCAGTGCAGTGAGTCCAGAGAGTGCACTGGCACCACTGGGGATGCACTGCAGTGACTCGAAAGAGTGCACTGGCACCACTGCGGATGCACTGCAGTGAGTCCGGAGAGTGCCCTGGCACCAATGGTGATGCAGTGCAGTGAGTCCAGAGAGTGCAGTGACACCACTGGGGATGCAGTGCAGTGAGTCCAGAGAGTGCACTGGCACCACTGGGGATGAAGTGCAGTGAGTCCAGAGAGTGCACTGGCACCACTGGGGATGCACTGCAGTGAGTCCAGAGAATGCACTGGCAGCACTGGGGATGCAGTGCAGTTGAGTCCAGAGAGTGCACTGGCACCACTGGGGATGCACTGCAGTGAGTCCAGAGAGTGCACTGGCACCACTGGGATGCAGTGCAGTGAGTCCACAGAGTGCACTGGCACCACAGGGGATACACTGCAGTGAGTCCAGAGAGTGCACTGGCACCACTGGGGACGCAGTGCAGTGACTACAGAGAGTGCACTGGCACCATTGGGGATGCAGTGCAGTGAGTCCAGAGAGTGCACTGGCACCAGTGGGGATGCACTGCAGTGGGTCCAGAGAGTGCACTGGCACCATTGGGGATGCAGTGCAGTGAGTCCAAAGAGTGCACTGGCACCACTGGGAATGCAGTGCAGTGAGTCCAGAGAGTGCACTGGCTCCACTGGGGATGCAGTGCAGTGACTCCAGAGACTGCACTGGCACCAATGGGGATGCACTGCAGTGAGTCCAGAGAATGCACTGGCACCACTGGGGATGCAGTGCAGTGACTCGAAAGAGTGCACTGGCACCACTGGGGATGCACTGCAGTGAGTCCGGAGAGTGACCTGGCACCAATGGTGATGCAGTGCAGTGATCCAGAGAGTGCACTGGAACCACTGGGGATGCAGTGCAGTGAGTCCAGAGAGTGCACTGGCACCACTGGGGATGCAGTGCAGTGATTCCAGAGAGTGCACTGGCACCACTGGGGATGCAGTGCAGTTAGTCCATAGAGTGCACTGGCTCCACTGGGGATGCAGTGCAGTGACTCAAGAGAGTGCACTAGCACCACTGGGGATGCAGTGCAGTGAGTCCAGAGAGTGCACTGGCACTACTGGGGATGCACTGCAGTGATTCCAGAGAGTGCACTGGCACCACTGGGGATGTAGTGCATTGAGTCCAGAGAGTACACTGGCACCTCAGGGGCTGCACTGCAGTGAGTCCAGAGAGTGCACTGGCACCACTGGGGATGCAGTGCAGTGAGTCCAGAGAGTGCACTGGCACCACTGGGGATGCACTGCAGTGAGTCCAGAGAGTGCACTGTCAGCACTGGGGATGCACTGCAGTGAGTCCAGAGAGTGCACTGGCACCACTGGGGATGCACTGCAGTGAGTCCAGAGAGTGCACTGGCACCACTGGGGATGCAGTGCAGTGAGTCCAGAGAGTGCACTGGCACCACTGGGGATGCACTGCAATGAGTCCAGAGAATGCACTGGAACTAATGGGGATGCAGTGCAGTGACTCGAAAGAGTGCACCGGCACCACTGCGGATGCACTGCAGTGAGTCCGGAGAGTGCCGTGGCACCACTGGTGATGCACTGCAGTGAGTCCAGAGAGTGCAGTGGCACCACTGGGGATGCACTGCAGTGAGTCCAGAGAGTGCACTGGCACCACTGGGGATGCAGTGCAGTGAGTCCAGAGAGTGCACTGGCACCACTGGGGATGCAATGCAGTGAGTCCAGAGAGTGCACTGGCACCACTGGGGATGCAGTGCAGTGAGTCCAGAGAGTGCACTGGCACCACTGGGGATGCACTGCAGTGACTCGAAAGAGTGCACTGGCACCACTGCGGATGCACTGCAGTGAGTCCGGAGAGTGCCCTGGCACCAATGGTGATGCAGTGCAGTGAGTCCAGAGAGTGCAGTGACACCACTGGGGATGCAGTGCAGTGAGTCCAGAGAGTGCACTGGCACCACTGGGGATGAAGTGCAGTGAGTCCAGAGAGTGCACTGGCACCACTGGGGATGCACTGCAGTGAGTCCAGAGAATGCACTGGCAGCACTGGGGATGCAGTGCAGTTGAGTCCAGAGAGTGCACTGGCACCACTGGGGATGCACTGCAGTGAGTCCAGAGAGTGCACTGGCACCACTGGGATGCAGTGCAGTGAGTCCACAGAGTGCACTGGCACCACAGGGGATACACTGCAGTGAGTCCAGAGAGTGCACTGGCACCACTGGGGACGCAGTGCAGTGACTACAGAGAGTGCACTGGCACCATTGGGGATGCAGTGCAGTGAGTCCAGAGAGTGCACTGGCACCAGTGGGGATGCACTGCAGTGGGTCCAGAGAGTGCACTGGCACCACTGGGGATGCAGTGCAGTGAGTCCAAAGAGTGCACTGGCACCACTGGGAATGCAGTGCAGTGAGTCCAGAGAGTGCACTGGCTCCACTGGGGATGCAGTGCAGTGACTCCAGAGACTGCACTGGCACCAATGGGGATGCACTGCAGTGAGTCCAGAGAATGCACTGGCACCACTGGGGATGCAGTGCAGTGACTCGAAAGAGTGCACTGGCACCACTGGGGATGCACTGCAGTGAGTCCGGAGAGTGACCTGGCACCAATGGTGATGCAGTGCAGTGATCCAGAGAGTGCACTGGAACCACTGGGGATGCAGTGCAGTGAGTCCAGAGAGTGCACTGGCACCACTGGGGATGCAGTGCAGTGATTCCAGAGAGTGCACTGGCACCACTGGGGATGCAGTGCAGTTAGTCCATAGAGTGCACTGGCTCCACTGGGGATGCAGTGCAGTGACTCAAGAGAGTGCACTAGCACCACTGGGGATGCAGTGCAGTGAGTCCAGAGAGTGCACTGGCACTACTGGGGATGCACTGCAGTGATTCCAGAGAGTGCACTGGCACCACTGGGGATGCACTGCAGTGAGTCCAGAGAATGCTCGGGGAACCACTGGGGATGCAGTGCAGTGAGTCCAGAGAGTGCACTGGCACCACTGGGGATGCAGTGCAGTGAGTCCAGAGAGTGCACTGGCACCACTGGGGATGCACTGCAGTGAGTCGAAAGAGTGCACTGGCACCTCTGGGGATGCAGTGCAGTGAGTCCAGAGAGTGCACTGGCACGACTGGGGATGCACTGCAGTGAGTCCAGAGAGTGCACTGGCACCACTGGGGATGCACTGCAGTGAGTCCAGAGAGTGCACTGGCAGCACTGGGGATGCACTACAGTGAGTCCAGAGAGTGCACTGTCAGCACTGGGGATGCAGTGCAGTGAGTCCAGAGAGTGCACTGTCAGCACTGGGGATGCAGTGCAGTGAGTGCAGAGAGTGCACTGGCACCACTGGGGATGCACTGCAGTGAGTCCAGAGAGTGCACTGGCACCACTGGGGATGCACTGCAGTGACTCAAAAGAGTGCACTGGCACCACTGCGGATGCACTGCAGTGAGTCCGGAGAGTGCACTGGCACCAATGGTGATGCAGTGCAGTGAGTCCAGAGAGTGCAGTGGCACCACTGGGGATGCAGTGCAGTGAGTCCAGAGAGTGCACTGGCACCACTGGGGATGCAGTGCAGTGAGTCCAGAGAGTGCACTGGCACCACTGGGGATGCAATGCAGTGAGTCCAGAGAGTGCACTGGCACCACTGGGGATGCAGTGCAGTGAGTCCAGAGAGTGCACTGGCACCACTGGGGATGCACTGCAGTGACTCGAAAGAGTGCACTGGCACCACTGCGGATGCACTGCAGTGAGTCCGGAGAGTGCCCTGGCACCAATGGTGATGCAGTGCAGTGAGTCCAGAGAGTGCAGTGACACCACTGGGGATGCAGTGCAGTGAGTCCAGAGAGTGCACTGGCACCACTGGGGATGAAGTGCAGTGAGTCCAGAGAGTGCACTGGCACCACTGGGGATGCACTGCAGTGAGTCCAGAGAGTGCACTGGCACCACTGGGGATGCACTGCAGTGAGTCCAGAGAATGCACTGGCAGCACTGGGGATGCAGTGCAGTTGAGTCCAGAGAGTGCACTGGCACCACTGGGGATGCACTGCAGTGAGTCCAGAGAGTGCACTGGCACCACTGGGATGCAGTGCAGTGAGTCCACAGAGTGCACTGGCACCATTGGGGATGCAGTGCAGTGAGTCCAGAGAGTGCACTGGCACCAGTGGGGATGCACTGCAGTGGGTCCAGAGAGTGCACTGGCACCACTGGGGATGCAGTGCAGTGAGTCCAAAGAGTGCACTGGCACCACTGGGGAATGCAGTGCAGTGAGTCCAGAGAGTGCACTGGCTCCACTGGGGATGCAGTGCAGTGACTCCAGAGAGTGCACTTGCACCACTGGTGATGCACTGCAGTGAGTCCAGAGAGTGCACTGGCACCACTGGGGATGCAGTGCAGTGAGTCCAGAGAGTGCACTGGCACCAGTGGGGAAGCAGTGCAGTGAGTCCAGAGAGTGCACTGGCACCACTGGGGATGCACTGCACTGAGTCCAGAGAGTGCACTGACACCACTGGGGATCCAATGCAGTGAGTCCAGAGAGTGCAATGGAACCACTGGGGATGCAGTGCAGTGAGTCCAGAGAGTGCACTGGCACTTCTGGGGATGCAGTGCAGTGAGTGCAGAGAGTGCACTGGCACAAAAGGGGATGCACTGCAGTGACTCCAGAAAGTGCACTGGCACCACTGGGGATGCACTGCAGTGAGTCCAGAGAGTGCACTGGCACCGCTGGTGATGCAGTGCAGTGAGTCCAGAGAGTACACTGGCACCACTGGGGATGCACTGCAGTGAGTCCAGAGAGTGTACTGGCACCACAGGGGATGCAGTGCAGTGAGTCCATAGAGTGCACTGGCACCACTGGGGATGCACTGCAGTGAGTCCAGAGAGTGCACTGGCACCACTGGGGATGCAGTGCAGTGAGTCCAGAGAGTGCACTGGCACTACTGGGGATGCACTGCAGTGATTCCAGAGAGTGCACTGTCACCACTGGGGATGCAGTGCAGTGAGTCCAGAGAGTACACTGGCACCTCAGGGGCTGCACTGCAGTGAGTCCAGAGACTGCTCTGGGAACACCGGGGATGCAGTGCAGTGAGTGCAGAGAGTGCACTGGCGCAAAAGGAGATGCACTGCAGTGAGTCCAGAGAGTGCACTGGCACCACTGGGGATGCACTGCAGTGAGTCCAGAGAGTGCACTGGCACCACTGGGGATGCAGTGCAGTGAGTCCAGAGAGTGCACTGGCACCACTGGGGATGCACTGCAGTGAGTCCAGAGAGTGCACTGTCAGCACTGGGGATGCAGTGCAGTGAGTCCAGAGAGTGCACTGGCACCACTGGGGATGCAGTGCAGTGAGTCCAGAGAGTGCACTGGCACCACTGGGGATGCAGTGCAGTGAGTCCAGAGAGTGCACTGGCACCACTGGGGATGCACTGCAATGAGTCCAGAGAATGCACTGGAACTAATGGGGATGCAGTGCAGTGACTCGAAAGAGTGCACTGGCACCACTGCGGATGCACTGCAGTGAGTCCGGAGAGTGCCGTGGCACCACTGGTGATGCACTGCAGTGAGTCCAGAGAGTGCAGTGGCACCACTGGGGATGCACTGCAGTGAGTCCAGAGAGTGCACTGGCACCACTGGGGATGCAGTGCAGTGAGTCCAGAGAGTGCACTGGCACCACTGGGGATGCAATGCAGTGAGTCCAGAGAGTGCACTGGCACCACTGGGGATGCAGTGCAGTGAGTCCAGAGAGTGCACTGGCACCACTGGGGATGCACTGCAGTGACTCGAAAGAGTGCACTGGCACCACTGGGGATGCACTGCAGTGAGTCCGGAGAGTGCCCTGGCACCAATGGTGATGCAGTGCAGTGAGTCCAGAGAGTGCAGTGACACCACTGGGGATGCAGTGCAGTGAGTCCAGAGAGTGCACTGGCACCACTGGGGATGAAGTGCAGTGAGTCCAGAGAGTGCACTGGCACCACTGGGGATGCACTGCAGTGAGTCCAGAGAGTGCACTGGCACCACTGGGGATGCACTGCAGTGAGTCCAGAGAATGCACTGGCAGCACTGGGGATGCAGTGCAGTTGAGTCCAGAGAGTGCACTGGCACCACTGGGGATGCACTGCAGTGAGTCCAGAGAGTGCACTGGCACCACTGGGATGCAGTGCAGTGAGTCCACAGAGTGCACTGGCACCACAGGGGATACACTGCAGTGAGTCCAGAGAGTGCACTGGCACCACTGGGGACGCAGTGCAGTGACTACAGAGAGTGCACTGGCACCATTGGGGATGCAGTGCAGTGAGTCCAGAGAGTGCACTGGCACCACTGGGGATTCAGTGCAGTGAGTCCAAAGAGTGCACTGGCACCACTGGGAATGCAGTGCAGTGAGTCCAGAGAGTGCACTGGCTCCACTGGGGATGCAGTGCAGTGAGTCCAGAGAGTGCACTGGCACCACTGGTGATGCACTGCAGTGAGTCCAGAGAGTGCACTGGCACCACTGGGGATGCAGTGCAGTGAGTCCAGAGAGTGCACTGGCACCAGTGGGGAAGCAGTGCAGTGAGTCCAGAGAGTGCACTGGCACCACTGGGGATGCACTGCACTGAGTCCAGAGAGTGCACTGACACCACTGGGGATCCAATGCAGTGAGTCCAGAGAGTGCAATGGAACCACTGGGGATGCAGTGCAGTGAGTCCAGAGAGTGCACTGGCACTTCTGGGGATGCAGTGCAGTGAGTGCAGAGAGTGCACTGGCACAAAAGGGGATGCACTGCAGTGAGTCCAGAAAGTGCACTGGCACCACTGGGGATGCACTGCAGTGAGTCCAGAGAGTGCACTGGCACCGCTGGTGATGCAGTGCAGTGAGTCCAGAGAGTACACTGGCACCACTGGGGATGCACTGCAGTGAGTCCAGAGAGTGTACTGGCACCACAGGGGATGCAGTGCAGTGAGTCCAGAGAGTGCACTGGCACCACTGGGGATGCACTGCAGTGAGTCCAGAGAGTGCACTGGCACCACTGGGGATGCAGTGCAGTGAGTCCAGAGAGTGCACTGGCACTACTGGGGATGCACTGCAGTGATTCCAGAGAGTGCACTGTCACCACTGGGGATGCAGTGCAGTGAGTCCAGAGAGTACACTGGCACCTCAGGGGCTGCACTGCAGTGAGTCCAGAGACTGCTCTGGGAACACCGGGGATGCAGTGCAGTGAGTGCAGAGAGTGCACTGGCGCAAAAGGAGATGCACTGCAGTGAGTCCAGAGAGTGCACTGGCACCACTGGGGATGCACTGCAGTGAGTCCAGAGAGTGCACTGGCACCACTGGGGATGCAGTGCAGTGAGTCCAGAGAGTGCACTGGCACCACTGGGGATGCACTGCAGTGAGTCCAGAGAGTGCACTGGCACCACTGGGGATGCACTGCAGTGAGTCCAGAGAGTGCAGTGGCACCACTGGGGATGCACTGCAGTGAGTCCAGAGAGTGCACTGGCACCACTGGGGATGCAGTGCAGTGAGTCCAGAGAGTGCACTGGCACCACTGGGGATGCACTGCAGTGAGTCCAGAGAGTGCACTGGCACCACTGGGGATGCAGTGCAGTGAGTCCAGAGAGTGCACTGGCACCACTGGGGATGCACTGCAGTGACTCGAAAGAGTGCACTGGCACCACTGCGGATGCACTGCAGTGAGTCCGGAGAGTGCCCTGGCACCAATGGTGATGCAGTGCAGTGAGTCCAGAGAGTGCAGTGACACCACTGGGGATGCAGTGCAGTGAGTCCAGAGAGTGCACTGGCACCACTGGGGATGAAGTGCAGTGACTCCAGAGAGTGCACTGGCACCACTGGGGATGCACTGCAGTGAGTCCAGAGAGTGCACTGGCACCACTGGGGATGCAGTGCAGTGACTCCAGAGACTGCACTGGCACCACTGGGGATGCACTGCAGTGAGTCCAGAGAGTGCACTGGCACCACTGGGGATGCAGTGCAGTGACTCGAAAGAGTGCACTGGCACCACTGGGGATGCACTGCAGTGAGTCCGGAGAGTGCCTGGCACCAATGGTGATGCAGTGCAGTGATCCAGAGAGTGCACTGGAACCACTGGGGATGCAGTGCAGTGAGTCCAGAGAGTGCACTGGCACCACTGGGGATGCAGTGCAGTGAGTCCAGAGAGTGCACTGGCACCACTGGGGATGCAGTGCAGTGAGTCCAGAGAGTGCACTGGCACCACTGGGGATGCAGTGCAGTGACTCAAGAGAGTGCACTGGCACCACTGGGGATGCAGTGCAGTGAGTCCAGAGAGTGCACTGGCACCACTGGGGATGCACTGCAGTGAGTCCAGAGAGTGCACTGGCACCACTGGGGATGCACTGCAGTGAGTCCAGAGAATGCTCTGGCAACACTGGGGATGCAGTGCAGTGAGTGCAGAGAGTGCACTGGCACCACTGGGGATGCAGTGCAGTGAGTCCAGAGAGTGCACTGGCACCACTGGGGATGCACTGCAGTGAGTCGAAAGAGTGCACTGGCACCTCTGGGGATGCAGTGCAGTGAGTCCAGAGAGTGCACTGGCACGACTGGGGATGCACTGCAGTGAGTCCAGAGAGTGCACTGGCACCACTGGGGATGCACTGCAGTGAGTCCAGAGAGTGCACTGGCAGCACTGGGGATGCACTACAGTGAGTCCAGAGAGTGCACTGTCAGCACTGGGGATGCAGTGCAGTGAGTCCAGAGAGTGCACTGTCAGCACTGGGGATGCAGTGCAGTGAGTGCAGAGAGTGCACTGGCACCACTGGGGATGCACTGCAGTGAGTCCAGAGAGTGCACTGGCACCACTGGGGATGCACTGCAGTGACTCAAAAGAGTGCACTGGCACCACTGCGGATGCACTGCAGTGAGTCCGGAGAGTGCACTGGCACCAATGGTGATGCAGTGCAGTGAGTCCAGAGAGTGCAGTGGCACCACTGGGGATGCAGTGCAGTGAGTCCAGAGAGTGCACTGGCACCACTGGGGATGCAGTGCAGTGAGTCCAGAGAGTGCACTGGCACCACTGGGGATGCAATGCAGTGAGTCCAGAGAGTGCACTGGCACCACTGGGGATGCAGTGCAGTGAGTCCAGAGAGTGCACTGGCACCACTGGGGATGCACTGCAGTGACTCGAAAGAGTGCACTGGCACCACTGCGGATGCACTGCAGTGAGTCCGGAGAGTGCCCTGGCACCAATGGTGATGCAGTGCAGTGAGTCCAGAGAGTGCAGTGACACCACTGGGGATGCAGTGCAGTGAGTCCAGAGAGTGCACTGGCACCACTGGGGATGAAGTGCAGTGAGTCCAGAGAGTGCACTGGCACCACTGGGGATGCACTGCAGTGAGTCCAGAGAGTGCACTGGCACCACTGGGGATGCACTGCAGTGAGTCCAGAGAATGCACTGGCAGCACTGGGGATGCAGTGCAGTTGAGTCCAGAGAGTGCACTGGCACCACTGGGGATGCACTGCAGTGAGTCCAGAGAGTGCACTGGCACCACTGGGATGCAGTGCAGTGAGTCCACAGAGTGCACTGGCACCATTGGGGATGCAGTGCAGTGAGTCCAGAGAGTGCACTGGCACCAGTGGGGATGCACTGCAGTGGGTCCAGAGAGTGCACTGGCACCACTGGGGATGCAGTGCAGTGAGTCCAAAGAGTGCACTGGCACCACTGGGAATGCAGTGCAGTGAGTCCAGAGAGTGCACTGGCTCCACTGGGGATGCAGTGCAGTGACTCCAGAGAGTGCACTTGCACCACTGGTGATGCACTGCAGTGAGTCCAGAGAGTGCACTGGCACCACTGGGGATGCAGTGCAGTGAGTCCAGAGAGTGCACTGGCACCAGTGGGGAAGCAGTGCAGTGAGTCCAGAGAGTGCACTGGCACCACTGGGGATGCACTGCACTGAGTCCAGAGAGTGCACTGACACCACTGGGGATCCAATGCAGTGAGTCCAGAGAGTGCAATGGAACCACTGGGGATGCAGTGCAGTGAGTCCAGAGAGTGCACTGGCACTTCTGGGGATGCAGTGCAGTGAGTGCAGAGAGTGCACTGGCACAAAAGGGGATGCACTGCAGTGACTCCAGAAAGTGCACTGGCACCACTGGGGATGCACTGCAGTGAGTCCAGAGAGTGCACTGGCACCGCTGGTGATGCAGTGCAGTGAGTCCAGAGAGTACACTGGCACCACTGGGGATGCACTGCAGTGAGTCCAGAGAGTGTACTGGCACCACAGGGGATGCAGTGCAGTGAGTCCATAGAGTGCACTGGCACCACTGGGGATGCACTGCAGTGAGTCCAGAGAGTGCACTGGCACCACTGGGGATGCAGTGCAGTGAGTCCAGAGAGTGCACTGGCACTACTGGGGATGCACTGCAGTGATTCCAGAGAGTGCACTGTCACCACTGGGGATGCAGTGCAGTGAGTCCAGAGAGTACACTGGCACCTCAGGGGCTGCACTGCAGTGAGTCCAGAGACTGCTCTGGGAACACCGGGGATGCAGTGCAGTGAGTGCAGAGAGTGCACTGGCGCAAAAGGAGATGCACTGCAGTGAGTCCAGAGAGTGCACTGGCACCACTGGGGATGCACTGCAGTGAGTCCAGAGAGTGCACTGGCACCACTGGGGATGCAGTGCAGTGAGTCCAGAGAGTGCACTGGCACCACTGGGGATGCACTGCAGTGAGTCCAGAGAGTGCACTGTCAGCACTGGGGATGCAGTGCAGTGAGTCCAGAGAGTGCACTGGCACCACTGGGGATGCAGTGCAGTGAGTCCAGAGAGTGCACTGGCACCACTGGGGATGCAGTGCAGTGAGTCCAGAGAGTGCACTGGCACCACTGGGGATGCACTGCAATGAGTCCAGAGAATGCACTGGAACTAATGGGGATGCAGTGCAGTGACTCGAAAGAGTGCACTGGCACCACTGCGGATGCACTGCAGTGAGTCCGGAGAGTGCCGTGGCACCACTGGGGATGCACTGCAGTGAGTCCAGAGAGTGCAGTGGCACCACTGGGGATGCACTGCAGTGAGTCCAGAGAGTGCACTGGCACCACTGGGGATGCAGTGCAGTGAGTCCAGAGAGTGCACTGGCACCACTGGGGATGCAATGCAGTGAGTCCAGAGAGTGCACTGGCACCACTGGGGATGCAGTGCAGTGAGTCCAGAGAGTGCACTGGCACCACTGGGGATGCACTGCAGTGACTCGAAAGAGTGCACTGGCACCACTGGGGATGCACTGCAGTGAGTCCGGAGAGTGCCCTGGCACCAATGGTGATGCAGTGCAGTGAGTCCAGAGAGTGCAGTGACACCACTGGGGATGCAGTGCAGTGAGTCCAGAGAGTGCACTGGCACCACTGGGGATGAAGTGCAGTGAGTCCAGAGAGTGCACTGGCACCACTGGGGATGCACTGCAGTGAGTCCAGAGAGTGCACTGGCACCACTGGGGATGCACTGCAGTGAGTCCAGAGAATGCACTGGCAGCACTGGGGATGCAGTGCAGTTGAGTCCAGAGAGTGCACTGGCACCACTGGGGATGCACTGCAGTGAGTCCAGAGAGTGCACTGGCACCACTGGGATGCAGTGCAGTGAGTCCACAGAGTGCACTGGCACCACAGGGGATACACTGCAGTGAGTCCAGAGAGTGCACTGGCACCACTGGGGACGCAGTGCAGTGACTACAGAGAGTGCACTGGCACCATTGGGGATGCAGTGCAGTGAGTCCAGAGAGTGCACTGGCACCACTGGGGATTCAGTGCAGTGAGTCCAAAGAGTGCACTGGCACCACTGGGAATGCAGTGCAGTGAGTCCAGAGAGTGCACTGGCTCCACTGGGGATGCAGTGCAGTGACTCCAGAGAGTGCACTGGCACCACTGGTGATGCACTGCAGTGAGTCCAGAGAGTGCACTGGCACCACTGGGGATGCAGTGCAGTGAGTCCAGAGAGTGCACTGGCACCAGTGGGGAAGCAGTGCAGTGAGTCCAGAGAGTGCACTGGCACCACTGGGGATGCACTGCACTGAGTCCAGAGAGTGCACTGACACCACTGGGGATCCAATGCAGTGAGTCCAGAGAGTGCAATGGAACCACTGGGGATGCAGTGCAGTGAGTCCAGAGAGTGCACTGGCACTTCTGGGGATGCAGTGCAGTGAGTGCAGAGAGTGCACTGGCACAAAAGGGGATGCACTGCAGTGAGTCCAGAAAGTGCACTGGCACCACTGGGGATGCACTGCAGTGAGTCCAGAGAGTGCACTGGCACCGCTGGTGATGCAGTGCAGTGAGTCCAGAGAGTACACTGGCACCACTGGGGATGCACTGCAGTGAGTCCAGAGAGTGTACTGGCACCACAGGGGATGCAGTGCAGTGAGTCCAGAGAGTGCACTGGCACCACTGGGGATGCACTGCAGTGAGTCCAGAGAGTGCACTGGCACCACTGGGGATGCAGTGCAGTGAGTCCAGAGAGTGCACTGGCACTACTGGGGATGCACTGCAGTGATTCCAGAGAGTGCACTGTCACCACTGGGGATGCAGTGCAGTGAGTCCAGAGAGTACACTGGCACCTCAGGGGCTGCACTGCAGTGAGTCCAGAGACTGCTCTGGGAACACCGGGGATGCAGTGCAGTGAGTGCAGAGAGTGCACTGGCGCAAAAGGAGATGCACTGCAGTGAGTCCAGAGAGTGCACTGGCACCACTGGGGATGCACTGCAGTGAGTCCAGAGAGTGCACTGGCACCACTGGGGATGCAGTGCAGTGAGTCCAGAGAGTGCACTGGCACCACTGGGGATGCACTGCAGTGAGTCCAGAGAGTGCACTGTCAGCACTGGGGATGCAGTGCAGTGAGTCCAGAGAGTGCACTGGCACCACTGGGGATGCAGTGCAGTGAGTCCAGAGAGTGCACTGGCACCACTGGGGATGCAGTGCAGTGAGTCCAGAGAGTGCACTGGCACCACTGGGGATGCACTGCAATGAGTCCAGAGAATGCACTGGAACTAATGGGGATGCAGTGCAGTGACTCGAAAGAGTGCACTGGCACCACTGCGGATGCACTGCAGTGAGTCCGGAGAGTGCCGTGGCACCACTGGTGATGCACTGCAGTGAGTCCAGAGAGTGCACTGGCACCACTGGGGATGCACTGCAGTGAGTCCAGAGAGTGCACTGGCACCACTGGGGATGCACTGCAGTGAGTCCAGAGAGTGCTCGGGGAACACTGGGGATGCAGTGCAGTGAGTGCAGAGAGTGCACTGGCACCACTGGGGATGCACTGCAGTGAGTCCAGAGAGTGCACTGGCACCACTGGGGATGCACTGCAGTGACTCGAAAGAGTGCACTGGCACCACTGCGGATGCACTGCAGTGAGTCCGGAGAGTGCCCTGGCACCAATGGTGATGCAGTGCAGTGAGTCCAGAGAGTGCACTGGCACCACTGGGGATGCAGTGCAGTGAGTCCAGAGAGTGCACTGGCACCACTGGGGATGCAATGCAGTGAGTCCAGAGAGTGCACTGGCACCACTGGGGATGAAGTGCAGTGAGTCCAGAGAGTTCACTGGCACCACTGGGGATGCAGTGCAGTGAGTCCAGAGAGTGCACTGGCACCACTGGGGATGCACTGCAGTGAGTCCAGAGAGTGCACTGGCACCACTGGGGATGCACTGCAGTGAGTCCAGAGAGTGCACTGGCACCACTGGGGATGCAGTGCAGTGACTCCAGAGAGTGCACTGGCACCACTGGGGATGCACTGCAGTGAGTCCAGAGAGTGCACTGGCACCACTGGTGATGTAGTGCAGTGAGTGCAGAGAGTGCACTGGCACCACTGGGGATGCACTGCAGTGAGTCCAGAGAGTGCACTGGCACCACTGGGGATGCACTGCAGTGACTCAAAAGAGTGCACTGGCACCACTGCGGATGCACTGCAGTGAGTCCGGAGAGTGCACTGGCACCAATGGTGATGCAGTGCAGTGAATCCAGAGAGTGCAGTGGCACCACTGGGGATGCAGTGCAGTGAGTCCAGAGAGTGCACTGGCACCACTGGGGATGCAATGCAGTGAGTCCAGAGAGTGCACTGGCACCACTGGGGATGCACTGCAGTGATTCCAGAGAGTGCACTGGCACCACTGGGGATGCAGTGCAGTGAGTCCAGAGAGTGCACTGGCACCACTGGGAATGCACTGCAGTGAGTCCAGAGAGTGCACTGGCAGCACTGGCGATGCAGTGCAGTTGAGTCCAGAGAGTGCACTGGCACCTTGGGGATGCAGTGCAGTGAGTCCAGAGAGTGCACTGGCACCACTGGGATGCAGTGCAGTGAGTCCACAGAGTGCACTGGCACCACAGGGGATACACTGCAGTGAGTCCAGAGAGTGCACTGGCACCACTGGGGACGCAGTGCAGTGACTACAGAGAGTGCACTGGCACCATTGGGGATGCAGTGCAGTGAGTCCAGAGAGTGCACTGGCAACAGTGGGGATGCAGTGCAGTGGGTCCAGAGAGTGCACTGGCACCACTGGGGATGCAGTGCAGTGAGTCCATAGAGTGCACTGGCACCACTGGGAATGCAGTGCAGTGAGTCCAGAGAGTGCACTGGCTCCACTGGGGATGCAGTGCAGTGACTCCAGAGAGTGCACTGGCACCAGTGGGGAAGCACTGCAGTGAGTCCAGAGAGTGCAGTGGCACCACTGGGGATGCACTGCACTGAGTCCAGAGAGTGCACTGACACCACTGGGGATCCAATGCAGTGAGTCCAGAGAGTGCAATGGAACCGCTGGGAATGCAGTGCAGTGGGTCCAGTGAGTGCACTGGCACTTCTGGGGATGCAGTGCAGTGAGTCCAGAGAGTGCACTGGCACAACTGGGGATGCACTGCAGTGACTCCAGAAAGTGCACTGGCACCACTGGGGATGCACTGCAGTGAGTCCAGAGAGTGCACTGGCACCGCTGGTGATGCAGTGCAGTGAGTCCAGAGAGTACACTGGCACCACTGGGGATGCAGTGCAGTGAGTCCAGAGAGTGCACTGGCACCACTGGGGATGCACCCCGGTGAGTCCAGAGAGTGCACTGGCACCACTGGGGATGCAGTGCAGTGAGTCCAGAGACTGCACTGGCACCACTGGGGTTTTAGTGCAGTGAGTCCAGAGAGTGCACTGGCACCAATGGGGATGCAGTGCTGTGAGTCCAGAGAGTGCCCTGGCACCACTGGGGATGCAGTGAGTCCAGAGAGTGCACTGGCACCACTGGGGATGCACTGCAGTGAGACCAGAGAGTTCTCTGGCACCACTGGGGATGCAGTTTAGTGAGTCCAGAGAGTGCACCGGCTGCAATGGCGATACACTGCAGTGAGTCCAGACAGTGCACTGGCACCACTGGGGATGCAGTGCAGGGAGTCCAGAGAGTGCACTGGCACCACTGGGGATGCAGTGCAGTGAGTCCAGAGAGTGCACTGGCACCACTGAGCTACACTGCAGTGAGTCCAGTAGTTGCACTGGCACCACTGGGGATGCAGTGCTGTGAGTCCAGAGACTACACTGGCACCACTGGGGATGCAGTGCAGTGAGTGCAGAGAGTGCACTGGCACCACTGGGATGCAGTGCAGTGAGTCCAGAGAGTGCACTGGCACCACTGGGGATGCACTGCAATGAGTCCAGAGAATGCACTGGAACTAATGGGGATGCAGTGCAGTGACTCGAAAGAGTGCACTGGCACCACTGCGGATGCACTGCAGTGAGTCCGGAGAGTGCCGTGGCACCACTGGTGATGCACTGCAGTGAGTCCAGAGAGTGCAGTGGCACCACTGGGGATGCACTGCAGTGAGTCCAGAGAGTGCACTGGCACCACTGGGGATGCACTGCAGTGAGTCCAGAGAGTGCACTGGCACCACTGGGGATGCAATGCAGTGAGTCCAGAGAGTGCACTGGCACCACTGGGGATGCAGTGCAGTGAGTCCAGAGAGTGCACTGGCACCACTGGGGATGCACTGCAGTGACTCGAAAGAGTGCACTGGCACCACTGGGATGCACTGCAGTGAGTCCAGAGAGTGCCCTGGCACCAATGGTGATGCAGTGCAGTGAGTCCAGAGAGTGCAGTGACACCACTGGGGATGCAGTGCAGTGAGTCCAGAGAGTGCACTGGCACCACTGGGGATGCAGTGCAGTGAGTCCAGAGAGTGCACTGGCACCACTGGGGATGCAGTGCAGTGAGTCCAGAGAGTGCACTGGCACCACTGGGGATGCACTGCACTGAGTCCAGAGAGTGCACTGGCACCACTGGGGATGCAATGCAGTGAGTCCAGAGAGTGCACTGGCACCACTGGGGATGCAGTGCAGTGAGTCCAGAGAGTGCACTGGCACTTCTGGGGATGCAGTGCAGTGAGTGCAGAGAGTGCACTGGCACAAAAGGGGATGCACTGCAGTGACTCCAGAAAGTGCACTGGCACCACTGGGGATGCACTGCAGTGAGTCCAGAGAGTGCACTGGCACCGCTGGTGATGCAGTGCAGTGAGTCCAGAGAGTACACTGGCACCACTGGGGATGCACTGCAGTGAGTCCAGAGAGTGTACTGGCACCACAGGGGATGCAGTGCAGTGAGTCCAGAGAGTGCACTGGCACCACTGGGGATGCACTGCAGTGAGTCCAGAGAGTGCACTGGCACCACTGGGGATGCAGTGCAGTGAGTCCAGAGAGTGCACTGGCACTACTGGGGATGCACTGCAGTGATTCCAGAGAGTGCACTGTCACCACTGGGGATGCAGTGCAGTGAGTCCAGAGAGTACACTGGCACCTCAGGGGCTGCACTGCAGTGAGTCCAGAGACTGCTCTGGGAACACCGGGGATGCAGTGCAGTGAGTGCAGAGAGTGCACTGGCGCAAAAGGAGATGCATTGCAGTGAGTCCAGAGAGTGCACTGGCACCACTGGGGATGCACTGCAGTGAGTCCAGAGAGTGCACTGGCACCACTGGGGATGCAGTGCAGTGAGTCCAGAGAGTGCACTGGCACCACTGGGGATGCACTGCAGTGAGTCCAGAGAGTGCACTGTCAGCACTGGGGATGCAGTGCAGTGAGTCCAGAGAGTGCACTGGCACCACTGGGGATGCAGTGCAGTGAGTCCAGAGAGTGCACTGGCACCACTGGGGATGCAGTGCAGTGAGTCCAGAGAGTGCACTGGCACCACTGGGGATGCACTGCAATGAGTCCAGAGAATGCACTGGAACTAATGGGGATGCAGTGCAGTGACTCGAAAGAGTGCACTGGCACCACTGGGATGCAGTGCAGTGAGTCCGGAGAGTGCCGTGGCACCACTGGTGATGCACTGCAGTGAGTCCAGAGAGTGCAGTGGCACCACTGGGGATGCACTGCAGTGAGTCCAGAGAGTGCACTGGCACCACTGGGGATGCACTGCAGTGAGTCCAGAGAGTGCTCGGGGAACACTGGGGATGCAGTGCAGTGAGTGCAGAGAGTGCACTGGCACCACTGGGGATGCAGTGCAGTGAGTCCAGAGAGTGCACTGGCACCACTGGGGATGCACTGCAGTGACTCGAAAGAGTGCACTGGCACCACTGCGGATGCAGTGCAGTGAGTCCAGAGAGTGCACTGGCACCACTGGGGATGCAGTGCAGTGAGTCCAGAGAGTGCACTGGCACCACTGGGGATGCAGTGCAGTGAGTCCAGAGAGTTCACTGGCACCACTGGGGATGCAGTGCAGTGAGTCCAGAGAGTGCACTGGCACCACTGGGGATGCACTGCAGTGAGTCCAGAGAGTGCACTGGCACCACTGGGGATGCACTGCAGTGAGTCCAGAGAGTGCACTGGCAGCACTGGGGATGCAGTGCAGTGACTCCAGAGAGTGCACTGGCACCACTGGGGATGCAGTGCAGTGAGTCCAGAGAGTGCACTGGCACCACTGGTGATGCAGTGCAGTGAGTGCAGAGAGTGCACTGGCACCACTGGGGATGCACTGCAGTGAGTCCAGAGAGTGCACTGGCACCACTGGGGATGCACTGCAGTGACTCAAAAGAGTGCACTGGCACCACTGCGGATGCACTGCAGTGAGTCCGGAGAGTGCACTGGCACCAATGGTGATGCAGTGCAGTGAATCCAGAGAGTGCAGTGGCACCACTGGGGATGCAGTGCAGTGAGTCCAGAGAGTGCACTGGCACCACTGGGGCTGCACTGCAGTGAGTCCAGAGAGTGCACTGGCACCACTGGGGATGCACTGCAGTGATTCCAGAGAGTGCACTGGCACCACTGGGGATGCAGTGCAGTGAGTCCAGAGAGTGCACTGGCACCATTGGGGATGCACTGCAGTGAGTCCAGAGAGTGCACTGGCAGCACTGGCGATGCAGTGCAGTTGAGTCCAGAGAGTGCACTGGCACCTTGGGGATGCAGTGCAGTGAGTCCAGAGAGTGCACTGGCACCACTGGGATGCAGTGCAGTGAGTCCACAGAGTGCACTGGCACCACAGGGGATACACTGCAGTGAGTCCAGAGAGTGCACTGGCACCACTGGGGACGCAGTGCAGTGACTACAGAGAGTGCACTGGCACCATTGGGGATGCAGTGCAGTGAGTCCAGAGAGTGCACTGGCAACAGTGGGGATGCAGTGCAGTGGGTCCAGAGAGTGCACTGGCACCACTGGGGATGCAGTGCAGTGAGTCCATAGAGTGCACTGGCACCACTGGGAATGCAGTGCAGTGAGTCCAGAGAGTGCACTGGCTCCACTGGGGATGCAGTGCAGTGACTCCAGAGAGTGCACTGGCACCACTGGTGATGCACTGCAGTGAGTCCAGAGAGTGCACTGGCACCACTGGGGATGCAGTGCAGTGAGTCCAGAGAGTGCACTGGCACCAGTGGGGAAGCACTGCAGTGAGTCCAGAGAGTGCAGTGGCACCACTGGGGATGCACTGCACTGAGTCCAGAGAGTGCACTGACACCACTGGGGATCCAATGCAGTGAGTCCAGAGAGTGCAATGGAACCGCTGGGGATGCAGTGCAGTGAGTCCAGTGAGTGCACTGGCACTTCTGGGGATGCAGTGCAGTGAGTGCAGAGAGTGCACTGGCACAACAGGGGATGCACTGCAGTGACTCCAGAAAGTGCACTGGCACCACTGGGGATGCACTGCAGTGAGTCCAGAGAGTGCACTGGCACCGCTGGTGATGCAGTGCAGTGAGTCCAGAGAGTACACTGGCACCACTGGGGATGCACTGCAGTGAGTCCAGAGAGTACACTGGCACCACAGGGGATGCAGTGCAGTGAGTCCAGAGAGTGCACTGGCACCACTGTGGATGCACCCCGGTGAGTCCAGAGAGTGCACTGGCACCACTGGGGATGCAGTGCAGTGAGTCCAGAGACTGCACTGGCACCACTGGGGTTTTAGTGCAGTGAGTCCAGAGAGTGCACTGGCACCAATGGGGATGCAGTGCTGTGAGTCCAGAGAGTGCCCTGGCACCACTGGGGATGCAGTGAGTCCAGAGAGTGCACTGGCACCACTGGGGATGCACTGCAGTGAGACCAGAGAGTTCTCTGGCACCACTGGGGATGCAGTTTAGTGAGTCCAGAGAGTGCACCGGCTGCAATGGCGATACACTGCAGTGAGTCCAGACAGTGCACTGGCACCACTGGGGATGCAGTGCAGGGAGTCCAGAGAGTGCACTGGCACCAGTGGGGATGCAGTGCAGTGACTCCAGAGAGTGCACTGGCACCACTGAGCTACACTGTAGTGAGTCCAGTAGTTGCACTGGCACCACTGGGGATGCACTGCTGTGAGTCCAGAGACTACACTGACACCACTGGGGATGCAGTGCAGTGAGTGCAGAGAGTGCACTGGCACCACTGTTGATGCAGTGCAGTGAGTCCAGAGAGTGCACTGGCACCACTGGGGATGCAGTGCAGTGAGTCCAGAGAGTGCACTGGCACCACTGGGGATGCACTGCAGTGAGCTCAGAGAGTGCACTGGCACCACTGGGGATGCAGTGCAGTGAGTCCAGAGAGTGCACTGGCACCACTGGGGACGCAGTGCAGTGAGTCCAGAGAGTGCACTGGCACCTATGGGGACGCAGTGCAGTGAGTCCAGAGAGTGCACTGGCTCCACTGGGGATACACTACAGTGAGTCCAGAGAGTGCACTGGCACCACTGGGGATGCACTACAGTGAGTCCAGAGAGTGCACTGGCACCACTGGGGATGCAGTGCAGTGACTCCAGAGAGTGCAGAGGCACCACTGTTGATGCAGTGCAGTGAGTGCAGAGAGTGCACTGGCACCAGTGCGGAAGCACTGCAGTGAGTCCAGAGAGTGCACTGGCACCACTGGGGATGCACTGCAGTGAGTCCAGAGAGTGCACTGGCACCACTGGGGATGCAGTGCAGTGAGTCCAGAGAGTGCACTGGCACCACTGGGGATGCAGTGCAGTGAGTCCAGAGAGTGCACTAGCACCAATGGGATGCAGTGCAGTGAGTCCAGAGAGTGCACTGGCGCCACTGGGGATGCAGTGCAGTGAGTCCAGAGAGTGCACTGGCACCACTGGGGATGCAGTGCAGTGAGTCCAGAGAGTGCACTGGCACCACTGGGGATGCAGTGCAGTGACTCCAGAGAGTGCACTGGCACCACTGGGGATGCACTGCAGTGAGTCCCGAGAGTGCACTGGCACCACTGGGGATGCACCCCAGTGAGTCCAGAGAGTGCACTGGCACCACTGGGGATGCAGCGCAGTGACTCCAGAGAGTGCACTGGCACCACTGGGGATGCAGTGCAGTGAGTCCAGAGAGTGCACTGGCACCACTGGAGTTGCAGTGCAGTGAGTCGAGAGAGTGCCCTGGAACCACTGGGGATGCAGCGCAGTGACTACAGAGAGTGCACTGTCTCCACTGGGGATGCAGTGCAGTGAGTCCAGAGAGTACACTGGCACCACTGGGGATGCAGTGCAGTGACTCCAGAGAGTGCACTGGCACCACTGGGGATGCAGTGCAGTGAGTCCAGAGAGTGCACTGGCGCAACTGGAGATGCACTGCAGTGAGTCCAGAGAGTGCACTGGCACCACTGGGGATGCAGTGCAGTGAGTCCAGAGAGTGCACTGTCAGCACTGGGGATGCAGTGCAGTGAGTCCAGAGAGTGCACTGGCACCACTGGGGATGCACTGCAGTGACTCCAGAGACTGCACTGGCACCAATGGGGATGCACTGCAGTGAGTCCAGAGAATGCACTGGCACCACTGGGGATGCAGTGCAGTGACTCGAAAGAGTGCACTGGCACCACTGGGGATGCACTGCAGTGAGTCCGGAGAGTGCCCTGGCACCAATGGTGATGCAGTGCAGTGATCCAGAGAGTGCACTGGCACCTCAGGGGCTGCACTGCAGTGAGTCCAGAGAGTGCACTGGCACCACAGGTGATGCAGTGCGGTGAGTCCAGAGAGTGCACTGGCACCACTGGGGATGCACCTCGGTGAGTCCAGAGAGTGCTCTGGGACACCGGGGATGCAGTGCAGTGAGTGCAGAGAGTGCACTGGCACCACTGGGGATGCAGTGCAGTGAGTGCAGAGAGTGCACTGGCACCAGTGGGGATGCACTGCAGTGAGTCCAGAGATTGCACTGGCACCACTGGGGATGCAGTGCAGTGAGTCCGGAGAGTGCACTGGCACCACTGGGGATGCACTGCAGTGAGTCCAGAGAGTGCACTGTCAGCACTGGGGATGCAGTGCAGTGAGTCCAGAGAGTGTACTGTCAGCACTGGGGATGCAGTGCAGTGAGTCCAGAGAGTGCACTGGCACCACTGGGGATGCAGTGCAGTGAGTCCAGAGAGTGCACTGGCACCACTGGGGATGCACTGCAGTGAGTCCAGAGAGTGCACTGGCACCACTGGGGATGCAGTGCAGTGAGTCCAGAGAGTGCACTGTCACCACTGGGGATGCAGTGCAGTGAGTCCAGAGAGTGCACTGGCACCACTGGGGATGCACTGCAGTGAGTCCAGAGAGTGCACTGGCACCAGTGGGGATGCAGTGCAGTGACTCTAGAGAGTGCACTGGCACCACTGGGGATGCAGTGCAGTGAGTCCAGAGAGTGCACTGGCACAAAAGGGGATGCAGTGCAGTGAGTCCAGAGAGTGCACTGGCACCACTGGGGATGCAGTGCAGTGAGTCCAGAGAGTGCACTGGCACCACTGGGGATGCACTGCAGTGAGTCCAGAGAGTGCAGTGGCACCACTGGGGAAGCAGTGCACTGAGTCCAGAGAGTGCACTGGCACCACTGGGGATGCAGTGCAGTGAGTCCAGAGACTGCACTGGCACCAATGGGGATGCACTGCAGTGAGTCCAGAGAGTGCACTGGCACCACTGGGGATGCAGTGCAGTGAGTCCAGAGAGTGCACTGGCACCACTGGGTATGCAGTGCAGTTAGTCCATAGAGTGCACTGGCTCCACTGGGGATGCAGTGCAGTGACTCAAGAGAGTGCACAGGCACCACTGGGGATGCAGTGCAGTGAGTCCAGAGAGTGCACTGGCACTACTGGGGATGCACTGCAGTGATTCCAGAGAGTGCACTGGCACCACTGGGGATGCAGTGCAGTGAGTCCAGAGAGTACACTGGCACCTCAGGGGCTGCACTGCAGTGAGTCCAGAGAGTGCACTGGCACCACTGGGGATGCAGTGCAGTGAGTCCAGAGAGTGCACTGGCACCACTGGGGATCAACCTCGGTGAGTCCAGAGAGTGCTCTGGGAACAGCGGGGATGCAGTGCAGTGAGTGCAGAGAGTGCACTGGCACCACTGGGGATGCAGTGCAGTGAGTCCAGAGAGTGCACTGGCACCACTGGGGATGCACTGCAGTGAGTCCAGAGAGTGCACTGGCACCATTAGGGATGCACTACAGTGAGTCCAGAGAGTGCACTGGCACCACTGGGGATGCAGTGCAGTGAGTCCAGAGAGTGCACTGGCACCACTGGGGATGCAGTGCAGTGAGTCCAGAGAGTGCACTGGCACCACTGGGGATGCAGTGCAGTGAGTCCAGAGAGTGCACTGGCACCACTGGGGATGCAGTGCAGTGAGTCCAGAGAGTGCACTGGCACCACTGGGGATGCAGTGCAGTGAGTCCAGAGAGTGCACTGGCACCACTGGGGATGCACTGCAGTGAGTCCAGAGAGTGCAGTGGCACCACTGGGGAAGCAGTGCACTGAGTCCAGAGAGTACACTGGCACCACTGGGGATGCAGTGCAGTGAGTCCAGAGAGTGCACTGTCAGCACTGGTGATGCAGTGCAGTGAGTCCAGAGAGTGCACTGGCACCACTGGGGATGCACTGCAGTGAGTCCAGAGACTGCACTGGCACCACTGGGGATGCACTGCAGTGAGTCCAGAGAGTGCACTGGCACCACTGCGGATGCAGTGCAGTGAGTCCAGAGAGTGCACTGGCACCACTGGGTATGCAGTGCAGTGACTCAAGAGAGTGCACAGGCACCACTGGGGATGCAGTGCAGTGAGTCCAGAGAGTGCACTGGCACTACTGGGGATGCACTGTAGTGATTCCAGAGAGTGCACTGGAACCACTGGGGATGCAGTTCAGTGAGTCCAGAGAGTACACTGGCACCTCAGGGGCTGCACTGCAGTGAGTCCAGAGAGTGCACTGGCACCACTGGGGATGCAGTGCAGTGAGTCCAGAGAGTGCACTGGCACCACTGGGGATGCACCTGCGGTGAGTCCAGAGAGTGCTCTGGGAACACCGGGGATGCAGTGCAGTGAGTGCAGAGAGTGCACTGGCACCACTGGGGATGCAGTGCAGTGAGTCCAGAGAGTGCACTGGCACCACTGGGGATGCACTGCAGTGAGTCCAGAGAGTGCACTGGCACCATTAGGGATGCAGTGCAGTGAGTCCGGAGCGTGCACTGGCACCACTGGGGATGCAATGCAGTGAGTCCAGAGAGTGCACTGGCACCACTGGGGATGAAGTGCAGTGAGTCCAGAGAGTGTACTGGCACCTCTGGGGATGCAGTGCAGTGAGTCCAGAGAGTGCACTGGCACCACTGGGGATGCACTGCAGTGAGTCCAGAGAGTGCACTGTCAGCACTGGTGATGCACTGCAGTGAGTCCAGAGAGTGCACTGGCACCACTGGGTATGCAGTGCAGTTAGTCCATAGAGTGCACTGGCTCCACTGGGTATGCAGTGCAGTGACTCAAGAGAGTGCACAGGCACCACTGGGGATGCAGTGCAGTGAGTCCAGAGAGTGCACTGGCACCACTGGGGATACACTGCAGTGATTCCAGAGAGTGCACTGGAACCACTGGGGATGCAGTTCAGTGAGTCCAGAGAGTACACTGGCACCTCAGGGGCTGCACTGCAGTGAGTCCAGAGAGTGCACTGGCACCACTGGGGATGCAGTGCAGTGAGTCCAGAGAGTGCACTGGCACCACTGGGGATGCACCTCGGTGAGTCCAGAGAGTGCTCTGGGAACACCGGGGATGCAGTGCAGTGAGTGCAGAGAGTGCACTGGCACCACTGGGGATGCAGTGCAGTGAGTCCAGAGAGTGCACTGGCACCACTGGGGATGCACTGCAGTGAGTCCAGAGAGTGCACTGGCACCATTAGGGATGCAGTGCAGTGAGTCCGGAGAGTGCACTGGCACCACTGGGGATGCAGTGCAGTGAGTCCAGAGAGTGCACTGGCACCACTGGGGATGCACTGCAGTGAGTCCAGAGAGTGCACTGTCAGCACTGGGGATGCAGTGCAGTGAGTCCAGAGAGTGCACTGTCAGCACTGGGGATGCAGTGCAGTGAGTCCAGAGAGTGCACTGGCACCACTGGGGATGCAGTGCAGTGAGTCCAGAGAGTGCACTGGCACCACTGGGGATGCACTGCAGTGAGTCCAGAGAGTGCACTGGCACCGCTGGTGATGCAGTGCAGTGAGTCCAGAGAGTACACTGGCACCACTGGGGATGCACTGCAGTGAGTCCAGAGAGTACACTGGCACCACAGGGGATGCAGTGCAGTGAGTCCAGAGAGTGCACTGGCACCACTGGGGATGCACCCCGGTGAGTCCAGAGAGTGCACTGGCACCACTGGGGATGCACTGCAGTGAGTCCAGAGAGTGCACTGGCACCACTGGGGATGCACTGCAGTGAGTCCAGAGAGTGCTCGGGGAACACTGGGGATGCAGTGCAGTGAGTGCAGAGAGTGCACTGGCACCACTGGGGATGCAGTGCAGTGAGTCCAGAGAGTGCACTGGCACCACTGGGGATGAACTGCAGTGACTCGAAAGAGTGCACTGGCACCACTGCGGATGCACTGCAGTGAGTCCGGAGAGTGCCCTGGCACCAATGGTGATGCAGTGCAGTGAGTCCAGAGAGTGCAGTGGCACCACTGGGGATGCACTGCAGTGAGTCCAGAGAGTGCACTGGCACCACTGGGGATGCAATGCCGTGAGTCCAGAGAGTGCACTGGCACCACTGGGGATGAAGTGCAGTGAGTCCAGAGAGTGTACTGGCACCTCTGGGGATGCAGTGCAGTGAGTCCAGAGAGTGCACTGGCACCACTGGGGATGCACTGCAGTGAGTCCAGAGAGTGCACTGGCACCACTGGGGATGCAGTGCAGTGAGTCCAGAGAGTGCACTGGCAGCACTGGGGATGCAGTGCATTGACTCCAGAGAGTGCACTGGCACCACTGGGGATGCACTGCAGTGAGTCCAGAGAGTGCACTGGCACCACTGGTGATGCAGTGCAGTGAGTGCAGAGAGTGCACTGGCACCACTGGGGATGCACTGCAGTGAGTCCAGAGAGTGCACTGGCACCACTGGGGATGCACTGCAGTGACTCAAAAGAGTGCACTGGCACCACTGCGGATGCACTGCAGTGAGTCCGGAGAGTGCACTGGCACCAATGGTGATGCAGTGCAGTGAGTCCAGAGAGTGCAGTGGCACCACTGGGGATGCAGTGCAGTGAGTCCAGAGAGTGCACTGGCACCACTGGGGATGCAATGCAGTGAGTCCAGAGAGTGCACTGGCACCACTGGGGATGCAGTGCAGTGAGTCCAGAGAGTGCACTGGCACCTTGGGGATGCAGTGCAGTGAGTCCAGAGAGTGCACTGGCACCACTGGGATGCAGTGCAGTGAGTCCACAGAGTGCACTGGCACCACAGGGGATACACTGCAGTGAGTCCAGAGAGTGCACTGGCACCACTGGGGACGCAGTGCAGTGACTACAGAGAGTGCACTGGCACCATTGGGGATGTAGTGCAGTGAGTCCAGAGAGTGCACTGGCACCAGTGGGGATGCAGTGCAGTGAGTCCAAAGAGTGCACTGGCACCACTGGGAATGCAGTGCAGTGAGTCCAGAGAGTGCACTGTCAGCACTGGTGATGCCGTGCAGTGACTCCAGAGAGTGCACTGGCACCACTGGTGATGCACTGCAGTGAGTCCAGAGAGTGCACTGGCACCACTGGGGATGCAGTGCAGTGAGTCCAGAGAGTGCACTGGCACCAGTGGGGAAGCAGTGCAGTGTGTCCAGAGAGTGCACTGGCACCACTGGGGATGCACTGCACTGAGTCCAGAGAGTGCACTGACACCACTGGGGATCCAATGCAGTGAGTCCAGAGAGTGCAATGGAACCACTGGGGATGCAGTGCAGTGAGTCCAGAGAGTGCACTGGCACTTCTGGGGATGCAGTGCAGTGAGTGCAGAGAGTGCACTGGCACAAAAGGGGATGCACTGCAGTGACTCCAGAAAGTGCACTGGCACCACTGGGGATGCACTGCAGTGAGTCCAGAGAGTGCACTGGCACCGCTGGTGATGCAGTGCAGTGAGTCCAGAGAGTACACTGGCACCACTGGGGATGCACTGCAGTGAGTCCAGAGAGTGTACTGGCACCACAGGGGATGCAGTGCAGTGAGTCCAGAGAGTGCACTGGCACCACTGGGGATGCACTGCAGTGAGTCCAGAGAGTGCACTGGCACCACTGGTGATGCAGTGCAGTGAGTCCAGAGAGTGCACTGGCACTACTGGGGATGCACTGCAGTGATTCCAGAGAGTGCACTGTCACCACTGGGGATGCAGTGCAGTGAGTCCAGAGAGTACACTGGCACCTCAGGGGCTGCACTGCAGTGAGTCCAGAGAGTGCACTGGCACCACTGGGGATGCAGTGCAGTGAGTCCAGAGAGTGCACTGGCACCACTAGGGATGCACCTCGGTGAGTCCAGAGAGTGCTCTGGGAACACCGGGGATGCAGTGCAGTGAGTGCAGAGAGTGCACTGGCACCACTGGGGATGCAGTGCAGTGAGTCCAGAGAGTGCACTGGAACCACTGGGGATGCACTGCAGTGAGTCCAGAGAGTGCACTGGCACCATTAGGGATGCAGTGCAGTGAGTCCGGAGAGTGCACTGGCACCACTGGGGATGCAGTGCAGTGAGTCCAGAGAGTGCACTGGCACCACTGGGGATGCACTGCAGTGAGTCCAGAGAGTGCACTGTCAGCACTGGGGATGCAGTGCAGTGAGTCCAGAGAGTGCACTGGCACCACTGGGGATGCAGTGCAGTGAGTCCAGAGAGTGCACTGGCGCCACTGGGGATGCACTGCAATGAGTCCAGAGAATGCACTGGAACTAATGGGGATGCAGTGCAGTGACTCGAAAGAGTGCACTGGCACCACTGCGGATGCACTGCCGTGAGTCCGGAGAGTGCGCTGGCACCAATGGTGATGCAGTGCAGTGAGTCCAGAGAGTGCAGTGGCACCACTGGGAATGCAGTGCAGTGAGTCCAGAGAGTGCACTGGCACCACTGGGGATGCACTGCAGTGAGTCCACAGAGTGCACTGGCACCACTGGGGATGCACTGCAGTGAGTCCAGAGAGTACACGGGCACCACAGGGGATGCAGTGCAGTGAGTCCAGAGAGTGCACTGGCACCACTGGGGATGCACCCCGGTGAGTCCAGAGAGTGCACTGGCACCACTGGGGATGCACTGCAGTGAGTCCAGAGAGTGCACTGGCACCACTGGGGATGCACTGCAGTGAGTCCAGAGAGTGCTCTGGGAACACTGGGGATGCAGTGCAGTGAGTGCAGAGAGTGCACTGGCACCACTGGGGATGCAGTGCAGTGAGTCCAGAGAGTGCACTGGCACCACTGGGGATGCACTGCAGTGACTCGAAAGAGTGCACTGGCACCACTGCGGATGCACTGCAGTGAGTCCGGAGAGTGCCCTGGCACCAATGGTGATGCAGTGCAGTGAGTCCAGAGAGTGCAGTGGCACCACTGGGGATGCACTGCAGTGAGTCCAGAGAGTGCACTGGCACCACTGGGGATGCAATGCAGTGAGTCCAGAGAGTGCACTGGCACCACTGGGGATGAAGTGCAGTGAGTCCAGAGAGTGTACTGGCACCTCTGGGGATGCAGTGCAGTGAGTCCAGAGAGTGCACTGGCACCACTGGGGATGCACTGCAGTGAGTCCAGAGAGTGCACTGGCACCACTGGGGATGCACTGCAGTGAGTCCAGAGAGTGCACTGGCAGCACTGGGGATGCAGTGCAGTGACTCCAGAGAGTGCACTGGCACCACTGGGGATGCACTGCAGTGAGTCCAGAGAGTGCACTGGCACCACTGGTGATGCAGTGCAGTGAGTGCAGAGAGTGCACTGGCACCACTGGGGATGCACTGCAGTGAGTCCAGAGAGTGCACTGGCACCACTGGGGATGCACTGCAGTGACTCAAAAGAGTGCACTGGCACCACTGCGGATGCACTGCAGTGAGTCCGGAGAGTGCACTGGCACCACTGGTGATGCAGTGCAGTGAGTCCAGAGAGTGCAGTGGCACCACTGGGGATGCAGTGCAGTGAGTCCAGAGAGTGCACTGGCACCACTGGGGATGCAATGCAGTGAGTCCAGAGAGTGCACTGGCACCACTGGGGATGCAGTGCAGTGAGTCCAGAGAGTGCACTGGCACCACTGGGGATGCAGTGCAGTGATTCCAGAGAGTGCACTGGCACCACTGGGGATGCAGTGCAGTGAGTCCAGAGAGTGCACTGGCACCACTGGGGATGCACTGCAGTGACTCGAAAGAGTGCACTGGCACCACTGCGGATGCACTGCAGTGAGTCCGGAGAGTGCCCTGGCACCAATGGTGATGCAGTGCAGTGAGTCCAGAGAGTGCACTGGCACCACTGGGGATGCAGTGCAGTGAGTCCAGAGAGTGCACTGGCACCACTGGGGATGAAGTGCAGTGAGTCCAGAGAGTGCACTGGCACCACTGGGGATGCACTGCAGTGAGTCCAGAGAGTGCACTGGCACCACTGGGGATGCAGTGCAGTGAGTCCAGAGAGTGCACTGGCAGCACTGGGGATGCAGTGCAGTTGAGTCCAGAGAGTGCACTGGCACCTTGGGAATGCAGTGCAGTGAGTCCAGAGAGTGCACTGGCACCACTGGGATGCAGTGCAGTGAGTCCACAGAGTGCACTGGCACCACAGGGGATACACTGCAGTGAGTCCAGAGAGTGCACTGGCACCACTGGGGACGCAGTGCAGTGACTACAGAGAGTGCACTGGCACCATTGGGGATGTAGTGCAGTGAGTCCAGAGAGTGCACTGGCACCAGTGGGGATGCAGTGCAGTGAGTCCAAAGAGTGCACTGGCACCACTGGGAATGCAGTGCAGTGAGTCCAGAGAGTGCACTGTCAGCACTGGTGATGCCGTGCAGTGACTCCAGAGAGTGCACTGGCACCACTGGTGATGCACTGCAGTGAGTCCAGAGAGTGCACTGGCACCACTGGGGATGCAGTGCAGTGAGTCCAGAGAGTGCACTGGCACCAGTGGGGAAGCAGTGCAGTGAGTCCAGAGAGTGCACTGGCACCACTGGGGATGCACTGCACTGAGTCCAGAGAGTGCACTGACACCACTGGGGATCCAATGCAGTGAGTCCAGAGAGTGCAATGGAACCACTGGGGATGCAGTGCAGTGAGTCCAGAGAGTGCACTGGCACTTCTGGGGATGCAGTGCAGTGAGTGCAGAGAATGCACTGGCACAAAAGGGGATGCACTGCAGTGACTCCAGAAAGTGCACTGGCACCACTGGGGATGCAGTGCAGTGAGTCCAGAGAGTGCACTGGCACCGCTGGTGATGCAGTGCAGTGAGTCCAGAGAGTACACTGGCACCACTGGGGATGCACTGCAGTGAGTCCAGAGAGTGTACTGGCACCACAGGGGATGCAGTGCAGTGAGTCCAGAGAGTGCACTGGCACCACTGGGGATGCACTGCAGTGAGTCCAGAGAGTGCACTGGCACCACTGGTGATGCAGTGCAGTGAGTCCAGAGAGTGCACTGGCACTACTGGGGATGCACTGCAGTGATTCCAGAGAGTGCACTGTCACCACTGGGGATGCAGTGCAGTGAGTCCAGAGAGTACACTGGCACCTCAGGGGCTGCACTGCAGTGAGTCCAGAGAGTGCACTGGCAGCCACTGGGGATGCAGTGCAGTGAGTCCAGAGAGTGCACTGGCACCACTAGGGATGCACCTCGGTGAGTCCAGAGAGTGCTCTGGGAACACCGGGGATGCAGTGCAGTGAGTGCAGAGAGTGCACTGGCACCACTGGGGATGCAGTGCAGTGAGTCCAGAGAGTGCACTGGAACCACTGGGGATGCACTGCAGTGAGTCCAGAGAGTGCACTGGCACCATTAGGGATGCAGTGCAGTGAGTACGGAGAGTGCACTGGCACCACTGGGGATGCAGTGCAGTGAGTCCAGAGAGTGCACTGGCACCACTGGGGATGCACTGCAGTGAGTCCAGAGAGTGCACTGTCAGCACTGGGGATGCAGTGCAGTGAGTCCAGAGAGTGCACTGGCACCACTGGGGATGCAGTGCAGTGAGTCCAGAGAGTGCACTGGAACCACTGGGGATGCACTGCAGTGAGTCCAGAGAGTGCACTGGCACCACTGGGGATGCAGTGCAGTGAGTCCAGAGAGTGCACTGGCGCCACTGGGGATGCACTGCAATGAGTCCAGAGAATGCACTGGAACTAATGGGGATGCAGTGCAGTGACTCGAAAGAGTGCACTGGCACCACTGCGGATGCACTGCCGTGAGTCCGGAGAGTGCCCTGGCACCAATGGTGATGCAGTGCAGTGAGTCCAGAGAGTGCAGTGGCACCACTGGGGATGCAGTGCAGTGAGTCCAGAGAGTGCACTGGCACCACTGGGGATGCACTGCAGTGAGTCCACAGAGTGCACTGGCACCACTGGGGATGCACTGCAGTGAGTCCAGAGAGTGCTCGGGGAACACTGGGGATGCACTGCAGTGAGTCCAGAGAATGCACTGGCAGCACTGGGGATGCAGTGCAGTGACTCCAGAGAGTGCACTGGCACCACTGGGGATGCACTGCAGTGAGTCCAGAGAGTGCACTGGCTCCACTGGGGATGCAGTGCAGTGAGTGCAGAGAGTGCACTGGCACCACTGGGGATGCACTGCAGTGAGTCCAGAGAGTGCACTGGCACCACTGGGGATGCACTGCAGTGACTCAAAAGAGTGCACTGGCACCACTGCGAATGCACTGCAGTGAGTCCAGAGAGTGCACTGGCACCAGTGGGGATGCACTGCAGTGGGTCCAGAGAGTGCACTGGCACCACTGGGGATGCAGTGCAGTGAGTCCATAGAGTGCACTGGCACCACTGGGAATGCAGTGCAGTGAGTCCAGAGAGTGCACTGGCTCCACTGGGGATGCAGTGCAGTGAGTCCAGAGAGTGCACTGGCACCACTGGTGATGCAGTGCAGTGAGTCCAGAGAGTGCACTGGCACCACTGGGGATGCAGTGCAGTGAGTCCAGAGAGTGCACTGGCACCAGTGGGGAAGCACTGCAGTGAGTCCAGAGAGTGCACTGGCACCACTGGGGATGCACTGCACTGAGTCCAGAGAGTGCACTGACACCACTGGGGATCCAATGCAGTGAGTCCAGAGAGTGCAATGGAACCACTGGGGATGCAGTGCAGTGAGTCCAGTGAGTGCACTGGCACTTCTGGGAATGCAGTGCAGTGAGTGCAGAGAGTGCACTGGCACAACAGGGGATGCACTGCAGTGACTCCAGAAAGTGCACTGGCACCACTGGGGATGCACTGCAGTGAGTGCAGAGAGTGCACTGGCACCGCTGGTGATGCAGTGCAGTGAGTCCAGAGAGTACACTGTCACCACTGGGGATGCACTGCAGTGAGTCCAGAGAGTGCACTGGCACCACTGGTGATGCACCCCGGTGAGTCCAGTGAGTGCACTGGCACCACTGGGGATGCAGTGCAGTGAGTCCAGAGACTGCACTGGCACCACTGGGGTTTTAGTGCAGTGAGTCCAGAGAGTGCACTGGCACCAATGGGGATGCAGTGCTGTGAGTCCAGAGAGTGCCCTGGCACCACTGCGGATGCAGTGAGTCCAGAGAGTGCACTGGCACCACTGGGGATGCACTGCAGTGAGACCAGAGAGTTCTCTGGCACCACTGGGGATGCAGTTTAGTGAGTCCAGAGAGTGCACCGGCTCCAATGGCGATACACTGCAGTGAGTCCAGACAGTGCAATGGCACCACTGGGGATGCAGTGCAGTGAGTCCAGAGAGTGCACTGGCACCACTGGGGATGCAGTGCAGTGAGTCCAGAGAGTGCACTGGCACCACTGAGCTACACTGCAGTGAGTCCAGTAGTTGCACAGGCACCACTGGGGATGCACTGCTGTGAGTCCTGAGACTACACTGGCACCACTGGGGATGCACTGCAGTGAGTGCAGAGAGTGCACTGGCACCACTGTTGATGCAGTGCAGTGAGTCCAGAGAGTGCACTGGCACCACTGGGGATGCAGTGCAGTGAGTCCAGAGAGTGCACTGGCACCACTGGGGATGCAGTGCTGTGAGTCCAGAGAGTGCACTGGCACCACTGGGGATGCAGTGCAGTGAGTCCAGAGAGTGCACTGGCACCACTGGGGATGCACTGCAGTGAGTCCAGAGAGTGCAGTGGCACCATTGGGGATGTAGTGCACTGAGTCCAGAGAGTGCACTGGCACCACTGGGGATGCAGTGCAGTGAGTCCAGAGAGTGCACTGGCACCACTGGGGATGCAGTGCAGTGAGTCCTGAGAGTGCAAAGGCACCACAAGGGATGCACTGCAGTGAGTCCAGAGAGTGCACTGGCACCACTGGGGACGCAGTGCAGTGAGTCCAGAGAGTGCAGAGGCACCACTGTTGATGCAGTGCAGTGAGTGCAGAGAGTGCACTGGCACCAGTGCGGAAGCACTGCAGTGAGTCCAGAGAGTGCACTGGCACCACTGGGGATGCAGTGCAGTGAGTCCAGAGAGTGCAGAGGCACCACTGTTGATGCAGTGCAGTGAGTGCAGAGAGTGCACTGGCACCAGTGCGGAAGCACTGCAGTGAGTCCAGAGAGTGCACTGGCACCACTGGGGATGCACTGCAGTGAGTCCAGAGAGTGCACTGGCACCACTGGGGATGCACTGCAGTGAGTCCAGAGAGTGCACTGGCACCACTGGGGATGCAGTGCAGTGAGTCCAGAGAGTGCACTGGCACCACTGGGGATGCAGTGCAGTGACTCCAGAGAGTGCACTGGCAACACTGGGGATGCACTGCAGTGAGTCCACAGAGTGCACTGGCACCACTGGGGATGCAGTGCAGTGAGTCCAGAGAGTGCACTGGCTCCACTGGGGATGCACCCCGGTGAGTCCAGAGAGTGCACTGGCACCACTGGGGATGCACCCCGGTGAGTCCAGAGAGTGCACTCGCACCACTGGGGATGCACTGCAGTGAGTCCAGAGAGTGCACTGGCCCCACAGGGGATGTAGTGCAGTGAGTCCACAGAGGGCACTGGCACCACTGGGGATACAGCGCAGTGACTCCAGAGAGTGCACTGGCACCACTGGGGATGCAGTGCAGTGAGTCCAGAGAGTCCACTGGCACCACTGGAGTTGCAGTGCAGTGAGTCGAGAGAGTGCCCTGGAACCACTGGGGATGCAGCGCAGTGACTACAGAGAGTGCACTGGCACCACTGGGGATGCAGTGCAGTGAGTCCAGAGAGTGCACTGGCGCAAAAGGAGATGCACTGCAGTGAGTCCAGAGAGTGCACTGGCACCACTGGGGATGCAGTGCAGTGAGTCCAGAGAGTGCACTGTCAGCACTGGGGATGCAGTGCAGTGAGTCCAGAGAGTGCACTGGCACCACTGGGGATGCACTGCAGTGACTCCAGAGACTGCACTGGCACCAATGGGGATGCACTGCAGTGAGTCCAGAGAATGCACTGGCACCACTGGGGATGCAGTGCAGTGACTCGAAAGAGTGCACTGGCACCACTGGGGATGCACTGCAGTGAGTCCGGAGAGTGCCCTGGCACCAATGGTGATGCAGTGCAGTGATCCAGAGAGTACACTGGTACCTCAGGGGCTGCACTGCAGTGAGTCCAGAGAGTGCACTGGCACCACTGGTGATGCAGTGCGGTGAGTCCAGAGAGTGCACTGGCAACACTGTAGATGCACCTCGGTGAGTCCAGAGAGTGCTCTGGGACACCGGGGATGCAGTGCAGTGAGTGCAGAGAGTGCACTGGCACCACTGGGGATGCAGTGCAGTGAGTGCAGAGAGTGCACTGGCACCACTGGGGATGCACTGCAGTGAGTCCAGAGAGTGCACTGGCACTACTGGGGATGCAGTGCAGTGAGTCCGGAGAGTGCTCTGGCACCACTGGGGATGCAGTGCAGTGAGTCCAGAGAGTGCACTGGCGCAAAAGGAGATGCACTGCAGTGAGTCCAGAGAGTGCACTGGCACCACTGGGGATGCAGTGCAGTGAGTCCAGAGAGTGCACTGTCAGCACTGGGGATGCAGTGCAGTGAGTCCAGAGAGTGCACTGGCACCACTGGGGATGCAGTGCAGTGAGTCCAGAGAGTGCACTGGCACCACTGGGGATGCACTGCAATGAGTCCAGAGAATGCACTGGCACTAATGGGGATGCAGTGCAGTGACTCGAAAGAGTGCACTGGCACCACTGCGGATGCACTGCAGTGAGTCCGGAGAGTGCCCTGGCACCAATGGTGATGCAGTGCAGTGAGTCCAGAGAGTGCAGTGGCACCACTGGGAATGCAGTGCAGTGAGTCCAGAGAGTGCACTGGCGCAAAAGGAGATGCACTGCAGTGAGTCCAGAGAGTGCACTGGCACCACTGGGGATGCAGTGCAGTGAGTCCAGAGAGTGCACTGTCAGCACTGGGGATGCAGTGCAGTGAGTCCAGAGAGTGCACTGGCACCACTGGGGATGCACTGCAGTGACTCCAGAGACTGCACTGGCACCAATGGGGATGCACTGCAGTGAGTCCAGAGAATGCACTGGCACCACTGGGGATGCAGTGCAGTGACTCGAAAGAGTGCACTGGCACCACTGGGGATGCACTGCAGTGAGTCCGGAGAGTGCCCTGGCACCAATGGTGATGCAGTGCAGTGATCCAGAGAGTACACTGGTACCTCAGGGGCTGCACTGCAGTGAGTCCAGAGAGTGCACTGGCACCACTGGTGATGCAGTGCGGTGAGTCCAGAGAGTGCACTGGCAACACTGGGGATGCACCTCGGTGAGTCCAGAGAGTGCTCTGGGACACCGGGGATGCAGTGCAGTGAGTGCAGAGAGTGCACTGGCACCACTGGGGATGCAGTGCAGTGAGTGCAGAGAGTGCACTGGCACCACTGGGGATGCACTGCAGTGAGTCCAGAGAGTGCACTGGCGCAAAAGGAGATGCACTGCAGTGAGTCCAGAGAGTGCACTGGCACCACTGGGGATGCAGTGCAGTGAGTCCAGAGAGTGCACTGTCAGCACTGGGGATGCAGTGCAGTGAGTCCAGAGAGTGCACTGGCACCACTGGGGATGCACTGCAGTGACTCCAGAGACTGCACTGGCACCAATGGGGATGCACTGCAGTGAGTCCAGAGAATGCACTGGCACCACTGGGGATGCAGTGCAGTGACTCGAAAGAGTGCACTGGCACCACTGGGGATGCACTGCAGTGAGTCCGGAGAGTGCCCTGGCACCAATGGTGATGCAGTGCAGTGATCCAGAGAGTACACTGGTACCTCAGGGGCTGCACTGCAGTGAGTCCAGAGAGTGCACTGGCACCACTGGTGATGCAGTGCGGTGAGTCCAGAGAGTGCACTGGCAACACTGGGGATGCACCTCGGTGAGTCCAGAGAGTGCTCTGGGACACCGGGGATGCAGTGCAGTGAGTGCAGAGAGTGCACTGGCACCACTGGGGATGCAGTGCAGTGAGTGCAGAGAGTGCACTGGCACCACTGGGGATGCACTGCAGTGAGTCCAGAGAGTGCACTGGCACCACTGGGGATGCAGTGCAGTGAGTCCGGAGAGTGCTCTGGCACCACTGGGGATGCAGTGCAGTGAGTCCAGAGAGTGCACTGGCGCAAAAGGAGATGCACTGCAGTGAGTCCAGAGAGTGCACTGGCACCACTGGGGATGCAGTGCAGTGAGTCCAGAGAGTGCACTGTCAGCACTGGGGATGCAGTGCAGTGAGTCCAGAGAGTGCACTGGCACCACTGGGGATGCAGTGCAGTGAGTCCAGAGAGTGCACTGGCACCACTGGGGATGCACTGCAATGAGTCCAGAGAATGCACTGGCACTAATGGGGATGCAGTGCAGTGACTCGAAAGAGTGCACTGGCACCACTGCGGATGCACTGCAGTGAGTCCGGAGAGTGCCCTGGCACCAATGGTGATGCAGTGCAGTGAGTCCAGAGAGTGCAGTGGCACCACTGGGAATGCAGTGCAGTGAGTCCAGAGAGTGCACTGGCACCACTGGGGATGCACTGCAGTGAGTCCAGAGAGTGCACTGGCACCACTGGGGATGCAGTGCAGTGAGTCCAGAGAGTGCACTGGCACCACTGGGGATGCAGTGCAGTGAGTCCAGAGAGTGCACTGGCACCACTGGGGATGCAGTGCAGTGACTACAGAGAGTGCACTGGCACCATTGGGGATGCAGTGCAGTGAGTCCAGAGAGTGCACTGGCACCACTGGGGATGCAGTGCAGTGAGTCCAGAGAGTGCACTGGCACCACTGGTGATGCAATGCAGTGAGTCCAGAGAGTGCACTGGCACCACTGGGGATGAAGTGCAGTGAGTCCAGAGAGTGCACTGGCACCACTGGGGATGCAGTGCAGTGAGTCCAGAGAGTGCACTGGCACCACTGGGGACGCAGTGCAGTGAGTCCAGAGAGTGCAGAGGCACCACTGTTGATGCAGTGCAGTGAGTGCAGAGAGTGCACTGGCACCAGTGCGGAAGCACTGCAGTGAGTCCAGAGAGTGCACTGGCACCACTGGGGATGCACTGCAGTGAGTCCAGAGAGTGCAGAGGCACCACTGTTGATGCAGTGCAGTGAGTGCAGAGAGTGCACTGGCACCAGTGCGGAAGCACTGCAGTGAGTCCAGAGAGTGCACTGGCACCACTGGGGATGCACTGCAGTGAGTCCAGAGAGTGCACTGGCACCACTGGGGATGCACTGCAGTGAGTCCAGAGAGTGCACTGGCACCACTGGGGATGCAGTGCAGTGAGTCCAGAGAGTGCACTAGCACCAATGGGATGCAGTGCAGTGAGTCCAGAGAGTGCACAGGCGCCACTGGGGATGCACTGCAGTGAGTCCAGAGAGTGCACTGGCACCACTGGGGATGCAGTGCAGTGAGTCCAGAGAGTGCACTGGCACCACTGGGGATGCAGTGCAGTGACTCCAGAGAGTGCACTGGCAACACTGGGGATGCACTGCAGTGAGTCCACAGAGTGCACTGGCACCACTGGGGATGCACTGCAGTGAGTCCAGAGAGTGCACTGGCACCACTGGGGATGCACCCCGGTGAGTCCAGAGAGTGCACTGGCACCACTGGGAATGCACCCCGGTGAGTCCAGAGAGTGCACTCGCACCACTGGGGATGCACTGCAGTGAGTCCAGAGAGTGCACTGGCCCCACAGGGGATGTAGTGCAGTGAGTCCACAGAGGGCACTGGCACCACTGGGGATGCAGCGCAGTGACTCCAGAGAGTGCACTGGCACCACTGGGGATGCAGTGCAGTGAGTCCAGAGAGTCCACTGGCACCACTGGAGTTGCAGTGCAGTGAGTCGAGAGAGTGCCCTGGAACCACTGGGGATGCAGCGCAGTGACTACAGAGAGTGCACTGTCTCCACTGGGGATGCAGTGCAGTGAGTCCAGAGAGTACACTGGCACCACTGGGGATGCAGTGCAGTGACTCCAGAGAGTGCACTGGCACCACTGGGGATGCAGTGCAGTGAGTCCAGAGAGTGCACTGGCGCAAAAGGAGATGCACTGCAGTGAGTCCAGAGAGTGCACTGGCACCACTGGGGATGCAGTGCAGTGAGTCCAGAGAGTGCACTGTCAGCACTGGGGATGCAGTGCAGTGAGTCCAGAGAGTGCACTGGCACCACTGGGGATGCACTGCAGTGAGTCCAGAGACTGCACTGGCACCAATGGGGATGCACTGCAGTGAGTCCAGAGAATGCACTGGCACCACTGGGGATGCAGTGCAGTGACTCGAAAGAGTGCACTGGCACCACTGGGGATGCACTGCAGTGAGTCCGGAGAGTGCCCTGGCACCAATGGTGATGCAGTGCAGTGATCCAGAGAGTACACTGGTACCTCAGGGGCTGCACTGCAGTGAGTCCAGAGAGTGCACTGGCACCACTGGTGATGCAGTGCGGTGAGTCCAGAGAGTGCACTGGCACCACTGGGGATGCACCTCGGTGAGTCCAGAGAGTGCTCTGGGACACCGGGGATGCAGTGCAGTGAGTGCAGAGAGTGCACTGGCACCACTGGGGATGCAGTGCAGTGAGTGCAGAGAGTGCACTGGCACCACTGGGGATGCACTGCAGTGAGTCCAGAGAGTACACTGGTACCTCAGGGGCTGCACTGCAGTGAGTCCAGAGAGTGCACAGGCACCACTGGTGATGCAGTGCGGTGAGTCCAGAGAGTGCACTGGCACCACTGGGGATGCACCTCGGTGAGTCCAGAGAGTGCTCTGGGACACCGGGGATGCAGTGCAGTGAGTGCAGAGAGTGCACTGGCACCACTGGGGATGCAGTGCAGTGAGTGCAGAGAGTGCACTGGCACCACTGGGGATGCACTGCAGTGAGTCCAGAGAGTGCACTGGCACCACTGGGGATGCAGTGCAGTGAGTCCGGAGAGTGCTCTGGCACCACTGGGGATGCAGTGCAGTGAGTCCAGAGAGTGCACTGGCACCACTGGGGATGCACTGCAGTGAGTCCAGAGAGTGCACTGTCAGCACTGGGGATGCAGTGCAGTGAGTCCAGAGAGTGCACTGTCAGCACTGGGGATGCAGTGCAGTGAGTCCAGAGAGTGCACTGGCACCACTGGGGATGCAGTGCAGTGAGTCCAGAGAGTGCACTGGCACCACTGGGGATGCACTGCAATGAGTCCAGAGAGTGCAGTGGCACCACTGGGAATGCAGTGCAGTGAGTCCAGAGAGTGCACTGGCACCAATGGGGATGCACTGCAGTGAGTCCAGAGAGTGCACTGGCACCACTGGGGATGCAGTGCAGTGAGTCCAGAGAGTGCACTGGCACCACTGGGGATGCAGTGCAGTGACTACAGAGAGTGCACTGGCACCATTGGGGATGCAGTGCAGTGAGTCCAGAGAGTGCACTGGCACCACTGGGGATGCAGTGCAGTGAGTCCAGAGAGTGCACTGGCACCACTGGGGATGCACTGCAGTGAGTCCAGAGAGTGCACTGGCACCACTGGGGATGCACTGCAGTGAGTCCAGAGAGTGCACTATCAGCACTGGGGATGCAGTGCAGTGACTCCAGAGAGTGCAGAGGCACCACTGTTGATGCAGTGCTGCGACTCCAGAGAGTGCACTGGCACCACTGGGGATGCAGTGCAGTGAGTCCAGAGAGTGCACTGGCACCACTGGGGATGCACTGCAGTGAGTCCAGAGAGTGCACTGGCACCACTGGTGATGCAGTGCAGTGAGTGCAGAGAGTGCACTGGCACCACTGGGGATGCACTGCAGTGAGTCCAGAGAGTGCACTGGCACCACTGGAGATGCACTGCAGTGACTCAAAAGAGTGCACTGGCATCACTGCGGATGCACTGCAGTGAGTCCTGAGAGTGCACTGGCACCAAAGGTGATACAGTGCAGGGAGTCCAGAGAGTGCAGTGGCACCACTGGTGATGCAGTGCAGTGAGTCCAGAGAGTGCACTGGCACCACTGGGGATGCAGTGCAGTGAGTGCAGAGAGTGCACTGGCACCACTGGGGATGCACTGCAGTGAGTCCAGAGAGTGCACTGGCACCACAGGGGATGCAGTGCAGTGAGTCCAGAGAGTGCACTGACACCACTGGGGATGCAGTGCAGTGAGTCCAGAGAGTGCACTGGCACCACTGGGGATGCAGTGCAGTGAGTCCAGAGAGTGCACTGGCACCACTGGGGATGCAATGCAGTGAGTCCAGAGAGTGCACTGGCACCAGTGGGGATGCAGTGCAGTGAGTCCAGAGAGTGCACTGTCAGCACTGGGGATGCAGTGCAGTGAGTCCAGAGAGCGCACTGGCACCACTGAGGATGCACTGCAGTGACTCCAGAGACTGCACGGGCACCAATGGGGATGCACTGCAGTGAGTCCAGAGAATGCACTGGCACCACTGGGGATGCAGTGCAGTGCAGTGACTCGAAAGAGTGCACTGGCACCACTGGGGATGCACTGCAGTGAGTCCGGAGAGTGCCCTGGCACCAATGGTGATGCAGTGCAGTGATCCAGAGAGTACACTGGCACCTCAGGTGCTGCACTGCAGTGCGTCCAGAGAGTGCACTGGCACCACTGGTGATGCAGTGCAGTGAGTCCAGAGAGTGCACTGGCATCAGCACTGGGGATGCAGTGCAGTGAGTCCAGAGAGTGCACTATCAGCACTGGGGATGCAGTGCAGTGACTCCAGAGAGTGCAGAGGCACCACTGTTGATGCAGTGCTGCGACTCCAGAGAGTGCACTGGCACCACTGGGGATGCAGTGCAGTGAGTCCAGAGAGTGCACTGGCACCACTGGGGATGCACTGCAGTGAGTCCAGAGAGTGCACTGGCACCACTGGTGATGCAGTGCAGTGAGTGCAGAGAGTGCACTGGCACCACTGGGGATGCACTGCAGTGAGTCCAGAGAGTGCACTGGCACCACTGGGGATGCACTGCAGTGACTCAAAAGAGTGCACTGGCACCACTGAGGATGCACTGCAGTGAGTCCGGAGAGTGCACTGGCACCAATGGTGATGCAGTGCAGGGAGTCCAGAGAGTGCAGTGGCACCACTGGGGATGCAGTGCAGTGAGTCCAGAGAGTGCACTGGCACCACTGGGGATGCAGTGCAGTGAGTCCAGAGAGTGCACTGGCACCACTGGGGATGCACTGCAGTGATTCCAGAGAGTGCACTGGCACCACTGGGGATGCAGTGCAGTGAGTCCAGAGAGTGCACTGGCACCACTGGGGATGCACTGCAGTGAGTCGAAAGAGTGCACTGGCACCACTGCGGATGCACTGCCGTGAGTGCAGAGAGTGCCCTGGCACCAATGGTGATGCAGTGCAGTGAGTCCAGAGAGTGCAGTGACACCACTGGGGATGCAGTGCAGTGAGTCCAGAGAGTGCACTGGCACCACTGGGGATGCAATGCAGTGAGTCCAGAGAGTGCACTGGCACCACTGGGGATGAACTGCAGTGAGTCCAGAGAGTGCACTGGCACCACTGGGGATGCAGTGCATTGAGTCCAGAGAGTGCACTGGCACCACTGGGGATGCAGTGCAGTGAGTCCAGAGAGTGCACTGGCACCACTGGGGATGCACTGCAGTGAGTCCAGAGAGTGCACTGGCAGCACTGGGGATGCAGTGCAGTGGAGTCCAGAGAGTGCCCTGGCACCTTGGGGATGCAGTGCAGTGAGTCCAGAGAGTGCACTGGCACCACTGGGGATGCAGTGCAGTGAGTCCAGAGAGTGCACTGGCACCACTGGGGGTGCACTGCAGTGAGTCCAGAGAGTGCACTCGCACCACTGGGGTTGCAGTGCAGTGAGTCCAGAGAGTGCACTGGCACCACTGGGGATGCAGTGCAGTGAGTGCAGAGAGTGCCCTGGCACCACTGGGGATGCAGTGTTGTGAGTCCAGAGAGTGCACTGGCACCACTGGGGATGCAGTGCAGTGAGTCCAGAGAGTGCACTGGCACCACTGGGGATGCACCCCGGTGAGCCCAGAGATTGCACTGGCACCACTGGGGATGCACTGCAGTGAGTGCAGAGAGTGCACTGGCACCACTGGGGATGCACTGCAGTGAGGGCAGAGAGTGCACTGGCACCACTGGGGATGCACTGCAGTGAGTCCAGAGAGTGCCCTGGCACCACTGCGGATGCAGTGCAGTGAGTCCAGAGAGTGCACTGGCACCACTGGGGATGCAGTGCAGTGAGTCCAGAGAGTGCACTGGCACCACTGTGGATGCAGCGCAGTGAGTCCAGAGAGTGCACTGGCACCACTGGGGATGCAGTGCAGTGAGTGCAGAGAGTGCCCTGGCACCACTGGGGATGCAGTGTTGTGAGTCCAGAGAGTGCACTGGCACCACTGGGGATGCAGTGCAGTGAGTCCAGAGAGTGCACTGGCACCACTGGGGATGCACCCCGGTGAGCCCAGAGATTGCACTGGCACCACTGGGGATGCACTGCAGTGAGTGCAGAGAGTGCACTGGCACCACTGGGGATGCACTGCAGTGAGGGCAGAGAGTGCACTGGCACCACTGGGGATGCAGTGCAGTGAGTCCAGAGAGTGCCCTGGCACCACTGGGGATGCAGTGCAGTGAGTCCAGAGAGTGCACTGGCACCACTGGGGATGCAATGCAGTGAGTCCAGAGAGTGCACTGGCACCACTGTGGATGCAGCGCAGTGAGTCCAGAGAGTGCACTGGCACCACTGGGGATGCACTGCAGTGATTCCGGAGAGTGCACTGGCACCAGTGGGGGTGCACTGCAGTGAGTCCAGAGAGTGCACTGGCAGCACTTGGGATGCACTGCAGTGAGTCCAGAGAGTGCACTGGCACCACTGGGGATGCACTGCAGTGAGTCCAGAGAGTGCACTGGCACCACTGGGTATGCAGTGCATGAGTGCGGAGAGTCCACTGGCACCACTGGGGATGCAGTGCAGTGAGTCCAGAGAGTGGACTGGCACCAGTGGGGATGGAGTGCAGTGAGTCCAGAGAGTGCACTGGCACCACTGGGGATGCAGTGCAGTGAGTCCAGAGAGTGCACTGGCTCCACTGGGGATGAACTGTAGTGAGTCCAGAGACTGCACAGGCACCACTGGGGATGCAGTGCAGTGAGTCCAGAGAGTGCACTGGCACCACTGGGGATGCACTGCAGTGAGTCCAGAGAGTGCACTGGCACCACTGGGGATGCAATGCAGTGAGTCCAGAGAGTGCACTGGCACCACTGGGGATGCACTGCAGTGAGTCCAGAGAGTGCACGGGCACCACTGGGGATGCACTGCAGTGAGTCCAGAGAGTGCACTGGCACCACTGGGGATGCAGTGCAGTGATTCCGGAGAGTGCACTGGCACCACTGGGGATGCAGTGCGGTGAGTCCAGAGAGTGCACTGGCACCACTGGGGATGCAGTGCAGTGAGTCCAGAGAGTGCACTGGCACCACTTGGGATGCACTGCAGTGAGTCCAGAGAGTGCACTGGCACCACTGGGAATGCAGTGCAGTGACTCAGAGAGTGCACTGGCACCACTGGGGATGCACTGCAATGAGTCCAGATAGTGCACTGGCACCACTGGGGATGCACTGCAGTGAGTGCAGAGAGTGCACTGGCACCACTGGGGATGCAGTGCAGTGAGTCCAGAGAGTGCACTGGCACCACTGGTGATGCAGCGCAGTGAGTCCACAGAGTGCACTGGCACTACTGGGGATGCAGTGCAGTGAGTCCAGAGAGTGCACTGGCACCACTGGGGATGCAGTGCAGTGAGTCCAGAGAGTGCACTGGCACCACTGGGGATGCAGTGCAGTGAGTGCAGAGAGTGCACTGGCACCACTGGGGATGCACTGCAGTGAGTCCAGAGAGTGCACTAGCACCACAGGTGATGCAGTGCAGTGAGTCCAGAGAGTGCACTGGCACCACTGGGGATGCACCCCGGTGAGCCCAGAGATTGCACTGGCACCACTGGGGATGCACTGCAGTGAGTGCAGAGAGTGCACTGGCACCACTGGGGATGCACTGCAGTGAGGGCAGAGAGTGCACTGGCACCACTGGGGATGCACTGCAGTGAGGGCAGAGAGTGCACTGGCACCACTGGGGATGAAGTGCAGTGAGTCCAGAGAGTGCACTGGCACCACTGGGGATGCAATGCGATGAGTCCACAGAGTGCACTGGCACCACAGGGGATGCAGTGCAGTGAGTCCAGAGAGTGCACTGACACCACTGGGGATGCAGTGCGGTGAGTTCAGAGAGTGCACTGGCACCACTGGGGATGCACTGCAGTGAGTCCAGAGAGTGCACTGGCACCACAGGTGATTCAGTGCAGTGAGTACAGAGAGTGCACTGGCACCACTGGGGTGCACTGCAGTGATTCCAGAGAGTGCACTGGCACCACTGGGGATGCAGTGCAGTGAGTCCAGAGAGTGCACTGGCACCACTGGGGATGCAGTGCAGTGAGTCCAGAGAGTGCACTGGCACCACTGGGGATGCAGTGCAGTGAGTCCAGAGAGTGCACTGGCACCACTGGGGATGCAAAGCAGTTACTCGAAAGAGTGCACTGGCACCACTGCGGATGCAGTGGAGTGAGTCCGGAGAGTGCCCTGGCACCAAAGGTGATGCAGTGCAGTGAGTCCAGAGAGTGCAGTGGCACCACTGGGGATGCAGTGCAGTGAGTCCAGAGAGTGCACTGGCACCACTGGGGATGCAATGCAGTGAGTCCAGAGAGTGCACTGGCACCACTGGGGATGCAGTGCACTGAGTCCAGAGAGTGCACTGGCACCACTTGTGATGCAGTGCAGTGAGTCCAGAGAGTGCACTGGCACCACTGGCGATGCAGTGCAGTGAGTCCAGAGAGTGCACTGGCAGCACTGGGGATGCACTGCAGTGAGTCCAGAGAGTGCTCTGGCACCACTGGGGATGCAGTTCAGTGAGTCCAGAGAGTGCACTGGCACCACTGGGGATACACTGCAGTGACTCCAGAGAGTGCACTGGCACCACTGGGGATGCACTGCAGTGAGTCCAGAGAGTGCACTGGCACCACTGGGGATGCAGTGCAGTGAGTCCAGAGACTGCACTGGCACCAACTGGAGCTGCACTGCAGTGAGTCCTGAGATTGCACTGGCACCACTGGGGATGCACTGCAGTGAGTCCAGAGACTACACTGGCACCACTGGGGATGCAGTGCAGTGAGTCCAGAGAGTGCACTGGCACCACTGTTCATGCAGTTCAGTGAGTCCAAAGAGTGCACTGGCACCACTGGTTATGCAGTGCATGAGTGCAGAGAGTCCACTGGCACCACTGGGGATGCAGTGCAGTGAGTCCAGAGAGTGGACTGGCACCAGTGGGGATGGAGTGCAGTGAGTCCAGAGAGTGCCCTGGCACCACTGGGGATGCAGTGCAGTGAGTCCAGAGAGTGCACTGGCTCCACCGGGGATGAACTGTAGTGAGTCCAGAGACTGCACAGGCACCACTGGGGATGCAGTGCAGTGAGTCCAGAGAGTGCACTGGCACCACTGGGGATGCAGTGCAGTGAGTGCAGAGAGTGCACTGGCACCACTGGGGATGCAATGCAGTGAGTCCAGAGAGTGCACTGGCACCACTGGGGATCCACTGCAGTGAGTCCAGAGAGTGCACGGGCACCACTGGGGATGCACTGCAGTGAGTCCAGAGAGTGCACCTACGCCACTGGGGATGCAGTGCAGTGATTCCGGAGAGTGCACTGGCACCACTGGGGATGCAGTGCAGTGAGTCCAGAGAGTGCACTGGCACCACTGGGGATGCACTGCAGTGAGTCCAGAGAGTGCACTGGCAGCACTGGGGATGCACTGCAGTGAGTCCAAAGAATGCACTGGCACCACTGGGGATGCACTGCAGTGACTCGAAAGAGTGCACTGGCACCACTGCGGATGCAGTGCAGTGAGTCCGGAGAGTGCCCTGGCACCACTGGGGATGCAGTGCAGTGAGTGCAGAGAGTGCACTGGCACCACTGGGGATGCACTGCAATGAGTCCAGAGAATGCACTGGAACTAATAGGGATGCAGTGCAGTGACTCGAAAGAGTGCACTGGCACCACTGCGGATGCACTGCAGTGAGTCCGGAGAGTGCCCTGGCACCAATGGTGATGCAGTGCAGTGAGTCCAGAGAGTGCAGTGGCACCACTGGGGATGCAGTGCAGTGAGTCCAGAGAGTGCACTGGCACCACTGGGGATGCACTGCAGTGAGTCCAGAGAGTGCACTGGCACCACTGGGGATGCACTGCAGTGACTCGAAAGAGTGCACTGGCACCACTGGGGATGCACTGCAGTGAGTCCGGAGAGTGCCCTGGCACCAATGGTGATGCAGTGCAGTGAGTCCAGAGAGTGCACTGGCACCACAGGTGATTCAGTGCAGTGAGTACAGAGAGTGCACTGGCACCACTGGGGATGCACTGCAGTGATTCCAGAGAGTGCACTGGCACCACTGGGGATGCAGTGCAGTGAGTCCAGAGAGTGCACTGGCACCACTGGGGATGCACTGCAGTGAGTCCAGAGAGTGCACTGGCACCACTGGGGATGCACTGCAGTGAGTCCAGAGAGTGCACTGGCACCACTGGGGATGCACTGCAGTGAGTCCAGAGAGTGCACTGGCACCACTGGTGATGCAGTGCAGTGAGTACAGAGAGTGCACTGGCACCACTGGGGATGCACTGCAGTGAGTCCAGAGAGTGCACTGAAACCACTGGGGATGCACTGCAGTGACTCAAAAGAGTGCACTGGCACCACTGCGGATGCACTGCAGTGAGTCCGGAGAGTGCACTGGCACCAATGGTGATGCAGTGCAATGAGTCCAGAGAGTGCAGTGGCACCACTGGGGATGCAGTGCAGTGAGTCCAGAGAGTGCACTGGCACCACTGGGGATGCAATGCAGTGAGTCCAGAGAGTGCACTGGCACCACTGGGGATGCACTGCAGTGATTCCAGAGAGTGCACTGGCACCACTGGGGATGCAGTGCAGTGAGTCCAGAGAGTGCACTGGCACCACTGGGGATGCACTGCAGTGACTCAAAAGAGTGCACTGGCACCACTGCGGATGCACTGCAGTGAGTCTGGAGAGTGCCCTGGCACCAATGGTGATGCAGTGCAGTGAGTCCAGAGAGTGCAGTGACACCACTGGGGATGCAGTGCAGTGAGTCCAGAGAGTGCTCTGGCACCACTGGGGATGCAATGCAGTGAGTCCAGAGAGTGCACTGGCACCACTGGGGATGAAGTGCAGTGAGTCGAAAGAGTGCACTGGCACCACTGGGGATGCACTGCAGTGAGTCCAGAGAGTGCACTGGCACCACTGGGGATGCAGTGCTGTGAGTCCAGAGAGCGCACTGGCACCTTGGGGATGCAGTGCAGTGAGTCCAGAGAGTGCACTGGCACCACTGGGATGCAGTGCAGTGAGTCCACAGAGTGCACTGGCACCACAGGGGATACACTGCAGTGAGTCCAGAGAGTGCACTGGCACCACTGGGGATGCAGTGCAGTGAGTCCAGAGAGTGCACTGGCACCAGTGGGGAAGCACTGCAGTGAGTCCCGAGAGTGCACTGGCACCACTGGGGATGCACTGCACTGAGTCCAGAGAGTGCACTGACACCGCTGGGGATCCAATGCAGTGAGTCCAGAGAGTGCACTGGAACCACTGGGGATGCAGTGCAGTGAGTCCAGTGACTGCACTGGCACTTCTGGGGATGCAGTGCAGTGAGTGCAGAGAGTGCACTGGCACAACAGGGGATGCACTGCAGTGACTCCAGAAAATGCACTGGCACCACTGGGGATGCAGTGCAGTGAGTCCAGAGAGTGCACTGGCACCAATGGTGATGCAGTGCAGTGAGTCCAGAGAGTACACTGTCACCACTGGGGATGCACTGCAGTGAGTCCAGAGAGTGTACTGGCACCACAGGGGATGCAGTGCACTGAGTCCAGAGAGTGCACTGGCACCACTGGGGATGCACCCCGGTGAGTCCAGAGAGTGCACTGGCACCACTGGGGATGCAGTGCAGTGAGTCCAGAGACTGCACTGGCACCACTGGGGTTTTAGTGCAGTGAGTCCAGAGAGTGCACTGGCACCAATGGGGATGCAGTGCTGTGAGTCCAGAGAGTGCCCTGGCACCACTGGGGATGCAGTGAGTCCAGAGAGTGCACTGGCACCACTGGGGATGCACTGCAGTGAGACCAGAGATTTCTCTGGCACCACTGGGGATGCAGTTTAGTGAGTCCAGAGAGTGCACCGGCTCCAATGGCGATACACTGCAGTGAGTCCAGACAGTGCACTGGCACCACTGGGGATGCAGTGCAGTGAGTCCAGAGAGTGCACTGGCACCACTGGGGATGCAGTGCAGTGAGTCCAGAGAGTGCACTGGCACCACTGAGCTACACTGCAGTGAGTCCAGTAGTTGCACTGGCACCACTGGGGGTGCACTGCTGTGAGTCCAGAGACTACACTGGCACCACTGGGGATGCAGTGCAGTGAGTCCAGAGAGTGCATTGGCACCACTGTTGATGCAGTGCAGTGAGTCCAGAGAGTGCACTGGCACCACTGGGGATGCACTGCAGTGAGTCCAGAGAGTGCACTGGCACCACTGGGGATGCACTGCAGTGAGTCCAGAGAGTGCTCTGGGAACACTGGGGATGCAGTGCAGTGAGTGCAGAGAGTGCACTGGCACCACTGGGGATGCAGTGCAGTGAGTCCAGGGAGTGCACTGGCACCACAGGGGATGCAGTGCAGTGAGTCCAGAGAGTGCACTGGCACCACTGGGGATGCACTGCAGTGAGTCCAGAGAGTGCACTGGCACAAAAGGGAATGCAGTGCAGTGAGTCCAGAGAGTGCACTGGCACCACTGGGGATGCAGTGCAGTGAGTCCAGAGAGTGCACTGGCACCACTGGGGATGCAATGCAGTGAGTCCAGAGAGTGCACTGGCACCACTGCGGATGAAGTGCAGTGAGTCCAGAGAGTGCACTGGCACCACTGGGGATGCAGTGCAGTGAGTCCAGAGAGTGCACTGGCACGACTGGGGATGCACTGCAGTGAGTCCAGAGAGTGCACTGGCACCACTGGGGATGCACTGCAGTGAGTCCAGAGAGTGCACTGACACCACTGGGGATGCAGTGCAGTGACTCCAGAGAGTGCAGAGGCACCACTGTTGATGCAGTGCTGCGACTCCAGAGAGTGCACTGGCACCACTGGGGATGCACTGCAGTGAGTCCAGAGAGTGCACTGGCACCACTGGTGATGCAGTGCAGTGAGTGCAGAGAGTGCACTGGCACCACTGGGGATGCACAGCAGTGAGTCTAGAGAGTGCACTGGCACCACTGGGGATGCACTGCAGTGACTCAAAAGAGTGCACTGGCACCACTGCGGATGCACTGCAGTGAGTCCGGAGAGTGCACTGGCACCACTGGGGATGCAGTGCAGTGAGTCCAGAGAGTGCACTGGCACCACTGGGGATGCAGTGCAGTGATTCCAGAGAGTGCACTGGCACCACTGGGGATGCAGTGCAGTGAGTCCAGAGAGTGCACTGGCACCACTGGGGATGCACTGCAGTGAGTCGAAAGAGTGCACTGGCACCACTGCGGATGCACTGCCGTGAGTGCAGAGAGTGCCCTGGCACTAATGGTGATGCAGTGCAGTGAGTCCAGAGAGTGCAGTGACACCACTGCGGATGCAGTGCAGTGAGTCCAGAGAGTGCACTGGCACCACTGGGGATGAACTGCAGTGAGTCCAGAGAGTGCACTGGCACCACTGGGGATGCAGTGCAGTGAGTCCAGAGAGTGCACTGGCACCACTGGGGATGCAGTGCAGTGAGTCCAGAGAGTGCACTGGCACCACTGGGGATGCACTGCAGTGAGTCCAGAGAGTGCACTGGCAGCACTGGGGATGCAGTGCAGTTGAGTCCAGAGAGTGCCCTGGCACCTTGGGGATGCAGTGCAGTGAGTCCAGAGAGTGCACTGGCACCACTGGGGATGCAGTGCAGTGAGTCCAGAGAGTGCACTGGCAGCACTGGGGGTGCACTGCAGTGAGTCCAGAGAGTGCACTGTCACCACTGGGGATGCAGTGCAGTGAGTCCAGAGAGTGCACTGGCACCACTGTTCATGCAGTGCAGTGAGTCCAGAGAGTGCACTGGCACCACTGGGGATGCACCCCGGTGAGCCCAGAGATTGCACTGGCACCACTGGGGATGCACTGCAGTGAGTGCAGAGAGTGCACTGGCACCACTGGGGATGCACTGCAGTGAGGGCAGAGAGTGCACTGGCACCACTGGGGATGCACTGCAGTGAGTCCAGAGAGTGCCCTGGCACCACTGGGGATGCAGTGCAGTGAGTCCAGAGAGTGCACTGGCACCACTGGGGATGCAATGCAGTGAGTCCAGAGAGTGCACTGGCACCACTGTGGATGCAGCGCAGTGAGTCCAGAGAGTGCACTGGCACCACTGGGGATGCACTGCAGTGATTCCGGAGAGTGCACTGGCACCAGTGGGGGTGCACTGCAGTGAGTCCAGAGAGTGCACTGGCAGCACTTGGGATGCACTGCAGTGAGTCCAGAGAGTGCACTGGCACCACTGGGGATGCACTGCAGTGAGTCCAGAGAGTGCACTGGCACCACTGGGGATGCACTGCAGTGAGTCCAGAGAGTGCACTGGCACCACTGGGGATGCAGTGCAGTGACTCCAGAGAGTGCAGAGGCACCTCTGGGGATGCAGTGCTGTGACTCCAGAGAGTGCACTGGCACCACTGGGGATGCAGTGCTGTGAGTCCAGAGAGTGCACTGGCACCACTGGGGATGCACTGCAGTGAGTCCAGAGAGTGCACTGGCAGCACTGGGGATGCACTGCAGTGAGTCCAGAGAGTGCACTGGCACCACTGGGGATGCACTGCAGTGAGTCCAGAGAGTGCACTGGCACCACTGGGGATGAACTGCAGTGACTAGAAAGAGTGCACTGGCACCACTGCGGATGCACTGCAGTGAGTCCGGAGAGTGCCGTGGCACCAATGGTGATGCAGTGCAGTGAGTCCAGAGAGTGCAGTGGCACCACTGGGGATGCAGTGCAGTGAGTCCAGAGAGTGCACTGGCACCACTGGGGATGCAATGCAGTGAGTCCAGAGAGTGCACTGGCACCACTGGGGATGCAGTGCAGTGACTCCAGAGAGTGCACTGGCACCACTGGGGATGCAGTGCAGTGAGTCCAGAGAGTGCACTGGCACTACTGGGGATGCACTGCAGTGAGTCCAGAGAGTGCACTGGCACCACTGGGGATGCAGTTCAGTGAGTCCAGAGAGTGCACTGGCACCACTGGGGATACACTGCAGTGACTCCAGAGAGTGCACAGGCACCACTGGGGATGCACTGCAGTGAGTCCAGAGAGTGCTCTGGCACCACTGGGGATGCAGTTCAGTGAGTCCAGAGAGTGCACTGGCACCACTGGGGATACACTGCAGTGACTCCAGAGAGTGCACAGGCACCACTGGGGATGCACTGCAGTGAGTCCAGAGAGTGCACTGGCACCACTGGGGATGCAGTGCAGTGAGTCCAGAGACTGCACTGGCACCAACTGGAGCTGCACTGCAGTGAGTCCTGAGATTGCACTGGCACCACTGGGGATGCACTACAGTGAGTCCAGAGGCTACACTGGCAACACTGGGGATGCAGTGCAGTGAGTCCAGAGAGTGCACTGGCACCACTGTTCATGCAGTGCAGTGAGTCCAAAGAGTGCACTGGCACCACTGGGTATGCAGTGCATGAGTGCGGAGAGTCCACTGGCACCACTGGGGATGCAGTGCAGTGAGTCCAGAGAGTGGACTGGCACCAGTGGGGATGGAGTGCAGTGAGTCCAGAGAGTGCACTGGCACCACTGGGGATGCAGTGCAGTGAGTCCAGAGAGTGCACTGGCTCCACTGGGGATGAACTGTAGTGAGTCCAGAGACTGCACAGACACCACTGGGGATGCAGTGCAGTGAGTCCAGAGAGTGCACTGGCACCACTGCGGATGCACTGCAGTGAGTCCAGAGAGTGCACTGGCACCACTGGGGATGCAATGCAGTGAGTCCAGAGAGTGCACTGGCACCACTGGGGATGCACTGCAGTGAGTCCAGAGAGTGCACGGGCACCACTGGGGATGCACTGCAGTGAGTCCAGAGAGTGCACTGACACCACTGGGGATGCAGTGCAGTGATTCCGGAGAGTGCACTGGCACCACTGGGGATGCAGTGCGGTGAGTCCAGAGAGTGCACTGGCACCACTGGGGTTGCAGTGCAGTGAGTCCAGAGAGTGCACTGGCACCACTTGGGATGCACTGCAGTGAGTCCAGAGAGTGCTCTGGGAACACTGGGGATGCAGTGCAGTGAGTGCAGAGAGTGCACTGGCACCACTGGGGATGCAGTGCAGTGAGTCCAGGGAGTGCACTGGCACCACAGGGGATGCAGTGCAGTGAGTCCAGAGAGTGCACTGGCACCACTGGGGATGCACTGCAGTGAGTCCAGAGAGTGCACTGGCACAAAAGGGAATGCAGTGCAGTGAGTCCAGAGAGTGCACTGGCACCAGTGGGGATGCAGTGCAGTAAGTCCAGAGAGTGCACTGGCACCACTGGGGATGCAATGCAGTGAGTCCAGAGAGTGCACTGGCACCACTGCGGATGAAGTGCAGTGAGTCCAGAGAGTGCACTGGCACCACTGGGGATGCAGTGCAGTGAGTCCAGAGAGTGCACTGGCACCACTGGGGATGCAGTGCAGTGAGTCCAGAGAGTGCACTGGCACCACTGGGGATGCAGTGCAGTGAGTCCAGAGAGTGCACTGACACCACTGGGGATGCAGTGCAGTGACTCCAGAGAGTGCAGAGGCACCACTGTTGATGCAGTGCTGCGACTCCAGAGAGTGCACTGGCACCACTGGGGATGCACTGCAGTGAGTCCAGAGAGTGCACTGGCACCACTGGTGATGCAGTACAGTGAGTGCAGAGAGTGCACTGGCACCACTGGGGATGCACAGCAGTGAGTCCAGAGAGTGCACTGGCACCACTGGGGATGCACTGCAGTGACTCAAAAGAGTGCACTGGCACCACTGCGGATGCACTGCAGTGAGTCCGGAGAGTGCACTGGCACCACTGGGGATGCAGTGCAGTGAGTCCAGAGAGTGCACTGGCACCACTGGGGATGCAGTGCAGTGATTCCAGAGAGTGCACTGGCACCACTGGGGATGCAGTGCAGTGAGTCCAGAGAGTGCACTGGCACCACTGGGGATGCACTGCAGTGAGTCGAAAGAGTGCACTGGCACCACTGCGGATGCACTGCCGTGAGTGCAGAGAGTGCCCTGGCACTAATGGTGATGCAGTGCAGTGAGTCCAGAGAGTGCAGTGACACCACTGCGGATGCAGTGCAGTGAGTCCAGAGAGTGCACTGGCACCACTGGGGATGAACTGCAGTGAGTCCAGAGAGTGCACTGGCACCACTGGGGATGCAGTGCAGTGAGTCCAGAGAGTGCACTGGCACCACTGGGGATGCAGTGCAGTGAGTCCAGAGAGTGCACTGGCACCACTGGGGATGCACTGCAGTGAGTCCAGAGAGTGCACTGGCAGCACTGGGGATGCAGTGCAGTTGAGTCCAGAGAGTGCCCTGGCACCTTGGGGATGCAGTGCAGTGAGTCCAGAGAGTGCAGTGGCACCACTGGGGATGCAGTGCAGTGAGTCCAGAGAGTGCACTGGCAGCACTGGGGGTGCACTGCAGTGAGTCCAGAGAGTGCACTGTCACCACTGGGAATGCAGTGCAGTGAGTCCAGAGAGTGCACTGGCACCACTGGGGATGCAGTGCAGTGAGTCCAGAGAGTGCACTGGCACCACTGGGGATGCACCGCTGTGAGCCCAGAGAGTGCACTGGCACCACTGGGGATGCAGTGCAGTGAGTCCAGAGAGTGCAGTGGCACCACTGGGGATGCACCGCGGTGAGCCCAGAGATTGCACTGGCACCACTGGGGATGCACTGCAGTGAGTGCAGAGAGTGCACTGGCACCACTGGGGATGCACTGCAGTGAGTCCAGAGAGTGCACTGGCACCACTGGGGATGCAGTGCAGTGATTCCAGAGAGTGCAGAGGCACCTCTGGGGATGCAGTGCTGTGACTCCAGAGAGTGCACTGGCACCACTGGGGATGCAGTGCTGTGAGTCCATAGAGTGCACTGGCACCACTGGGGATGCACTGCAGTGAGTCCAGAGAGTGCACTGGCAGCACTGGGGATGCACTGCAGTGAGTCCAGAGAGTGCACTGGCACCACTGGGGATGCACTGCAGTGAGTCCAGAGAGTGCACTGGCACCACTGGGGATGAACTGCAGTGACTCGAAAGAGTGCACTGACACCACTGCGGATGCACTGCAGTGAGTCCGGAGAGTGCCCTGGCACCAATGGTGATGCAGTGCAGTGAGTCCAGAGAGTGCAGTGGCACCACTGGGGATGCAGTGCAGTGAGTCCAGAGAGTGCACTGGCACCACTGGGGATGCAATGCAGTGAGTCCAGAGAGTGCACTGGCACCACTGGGGATGCAGTGCAGTGACTCCAGAGAGTGCACTGGCACCACTGGGGATGCAGTGCAGTGAGTCCAGAGAGTGCACTGGCACTACTGGGGATGCACTGCAGTGAGTCCAGAGAGTGCACTGGCACCACTGGGGATGCAGTTCAGTGAGTACAGAGAGTGCACTGGCACCACTGGGGATACACTGCAGTGACTCCAGAGAGTGCACAGGCACCACTGGGGATGCACTGCAGTGAGTCCAGAGAGTGCACTGGCACCACTGGGGATGCAGTGCAGTGAGTCCAGAGACTGCACTGGCACCAACTGGAGCTGCACTGCAGTGAGTCCTGAGATTGCACTGGCACCACTGGGGATGCACTACAGTGAGTCCAGAGGCTACACTGGCACCACTGGGGATGCAGTGCAGTGAGTCCAGAGAGTGCACTGGCACCACTGTTCATGCAGTGCAGTGAGTCCAAAGAGTGCACTGGCACCACTGGGTATGCAGTGCATGAGTGCGGAGAGTCCACTGGCACCACTGGGGATGCAGTGCAGTGAGTCCAGAGAGTGGACTGGCACCAGTGGGGATGGAGTGCAGTGAGTCCAGAGAGTGCACTGGCACCACTGGGGATGCAGTGCAGTGAGTCCAGAGAGTGCACTGGCTCCACTGGGGATGAACTGTAGTGAGTCCAGAGACTGCACAGACACCACTGGGAATGCAGTGCAGTGAGTCCAGAGAGTGCACTGGCACCACTGCGGATGCACTGCAGTGAGTCCAGAGAGTGCACTGGCACCACTGGGGATGCAATGCAGTGAGTCCAGAGAGTGCACTGGCACCACTGGGGATGCACTGCAGTGAGTCCAGAGAGTGCACGGGCACCACTGGGGATGCACTGCAGTGAGTCCAGAGAGTGCACTGACACCACTGGGGATGCAGTGCAGTGATTCCGGAGAGTGCACTGGCACCACTGGGGATGCAGTGCGGTGAGTCCAGAGAGTGCACTGGCACCACTGGGGTTGCAGTGCAGTGAGTCCAGAGAGTGCACTGGCACCACTTGGGATGCACTGCAGTGAGTCCAGAGAGTGCACTGGCACCACTGGGAATGCAGTGCAGTGACTCAGAGAGTGCACTGGCACCACTGGGGATGCACTGCAATGAGTCCAGATAGTGCACTGTCACCACTGGGGATGCACTGCAGTGAGTGCAGAGAGTGCACTGGCACCACTGGGGATGCAGTGCAGTGAGTCCAGAGAGTGCACTGGCACCACTGGGGATGCAGCGCAGTGAGTCCTCAGAGTGCACTGGCACTACTGGGGATGCAGTGCAGTGAGTCCAGAGAGTGCACTGGCACCACTGCGGATGCACTGCAGTGAGTCCAGAGAGTGCACTGGCACCACAGGTGATGCAGTGCAGTGAGTCCAGAGAGTGCACTGGCACCACTGGGGATGCAGTGCAGTGAGTGCAGAGAGTGCACTGGCACCACTGGGGATGCACTGCAGTGAGTCCAGAGAGTGCACTGGCACCACAGGTGATGCAGTGCAGTGAGTCCAGAGAGTGCACTGGCACCACTGGGGATGCACCCCGGTGAGCCCAGAGATTGCACTGGCACCACTGGGGATGCACTGCAGTGAGTGCAGAGAGTGCACTGGCACCACTGGGGATGCACTGCAGTGAGGGCAGAGAGTGCAGTGGGACCACTGGGGATGCAGTGCAGTGAGTCCAGAGAGTGCCCTGGCAGCACTTGGGATGCAGTGCAGTGAGTCCAGAGAGTGCACTGGCACCACTGGGGATGCAGTGCCGTGAGTCCAGAGAGTGCACTGGCACCACTGGGGATGTAGTGCAGTGAGTCCAGAGAGTGCACTGGCACCACTGGGGATGCAGTGCAGTGAGTCCAGAGAGTGCACTGGCACCACTGGGGATGCAATGCGATGTGTCCACAGAGTGCACTGGCACCACAGGGGATGCAGTGCAGTGAGTCCAGAGAGTGCACTGACACCACTGGGGATGCAGTGCGGTGAGTTCAGAGAGTGCACTGGCACCACTGGGGATGCACTGCAGTGAGTCCAGAGAGTGCACTGGCACCACAGGTGATTCAGTGCAGTGAGTACAGAGAGTGCACTGGCACCACTGGGGATGCACTGCAGTGATTCCAGAGAGTGCACTGGCACCACTGGGGATGCAGTGCAGTGAGTCCAGAGAGTGCACTGGCACCACTGGGGATGCACTGCAGTGAGTCCAGAGAGTGCACTGGCACCACTGGGGATGCAGTGCACTGAGTCCAGAGAGTGCACTGGCACCACTGGGGATGGACTGCAGTGACTCGAAAGAGTGCACTGGCACCACTGGGGATGCAGTGCAGTGAGTCCGGAGAGTGCCCTGGCACCAATGGTGATGCAGTGCAGTGAGTCCAGAGAGTGCAGTGGCACCACTGGGGATGCAGTGCAGTGAGTCCAGAGAGTGCACTGGCACCACTGGGGATGCAATGCAGTGAGTGCAGAGAGTGCACTGGCACCACTGGGGATGCAGTGCACTGAGTCCAGAGAGTGCACTGGCACCACTTGTGATGCAGTGCAGTGAGTCCAGAGAGTGCACTGGCACCACTGGCGATGCACTGCAGTGAGTGCAGAGAGTGCACTGGCAGCACTGGGGATGCAGTGCAGTGAGTCCAGAGAGTGCTCTGGCACCACTGGGGATGCAGTTCAGTGAGTCCAGAGAGTGCACTGGCACCAGTGGGGATACACTGCAGTGACTCCAGAGAGTGCACTGGCACGACTGGGGATGCACTGCAGTGAGTCCAGAGAGTGCACTGGCACCACTGGGGATGCACTGCAGAGAGTCCAGAGAGTGCACTATCAGCACTGGGGATGCAGTGCAGTGACTCCAGAGAGTGCAGAGGCACCACTGTTGATGCAGTGCTGCGACTCCAGAGAGTGCACTGGCACCACTGGGGATGCAGTGCAGTGAGTCCAGAGAGTGCACTGGCACCACTGGGGATGCACTGCAGTGAGTCCAGAGAGTGCACTGGCACCACTGGTGATGCAGTGCAGTGAGTGCAGAGAGTGCACTGGCACCACTGGGGATGCACTGCAGTGAGTCCAGAGAGTGCACTGGCACCACTGGGGATGCACTGCAGTGACTCAAAAGAGTGCACTGGCACAACTGCGGATGCACTGCAGTGAGTCCGGAGAGTGCACTGGCACCAATGGTGATGCAGTGCAGGGAGTCCAGAGAGTGCAGTGGCACCACTGGGGATGCAGTGCAGTGAGTCCAGAGAGTGCACTGGCACCACTGGGGATGCAGTGCAGTGAGTCCAGAGAGTGCAGTGGCACCACTGGGGATGCAGTGCAGTGAGTCCAGAGAGTGCACTGGCACCAGTGGGGATGCAATGCAGTGAGTCCAGAGAGTGCACTGGAACCACTGGGGATGCAGTGCAGTGACTCCAGAGAGTGCACTGGCACCACTGGGGATGCAGTGCAGTGAGTCCAGAGAGTGCACTGGCACTACTGGGGATGCACTTCAGTGAGTCCAGAGAGTGCACTGGCACCACTGGGGATGCAGTTCAGTGAGTACAGAGAGTGCACTGGCACCACTGGGGATACACTGCAGTGACTCCAGAGAGTGCACAGGCACCACTGGGGATGCACTGCAGTGAGTCCAGAGAGTGCTCTGGCACCACTGGGGATGCAGTTCAGTGAGTCCAGAGAGTGCACTGGCACCACTGGGGATACACTGCAGTGACTCCAGAGAGTGCACAGGCACCACTGGGGATGCACTGCAGTGAGTCCAGAGAGTGCACTGGCACCACTGGGGATGCAGTGCAGTGAGTCCAGAGACTGCACTGGCACCAACTGGAGCTGCACTGCAGTGAGTCCTGAGATTGCACTGGCACCACTGGGGATGCACTACAGTGAGTCCAGAGGCTACACTGGCACCACTGGGGATGCAGTGCAGTGAGTCCAGAGAGTGCACTGGCACCACTGTTCATGCAGTGCAGTGAGTCCAAAGAGTGCACTGGCACCACTGGGTATGCAGTGCATGAGTGCGGAGAGTCCACTGGCACCACTGGGGATGCAGTGCAGTGAGTCCAGAGAGTGGACTGGCACCAGTGGGGATGGAGTGCAGTGAGTCCAGAGAGTGCACTGGCACCACTGGGGATGCAGTGCAGTGAGTCCAGAGAGTGCACTGGCTCCACTGGGGATGAACTGTAGTGAGTCCAGAGACTGCACAGACACCACTGGGAATGCAGTGCAGTGAGTCCAGAGAGTGCACTGGCACCACTGCGGATGCACTGCAGTGAGTCCAGAGAGTGCACTGGCACCACTGGGGATGCAATGCAGTGAGTCCAGAGAGTGCACTGGCACCACTGGGGATGCACTGCAGTGAGTCCAGAGAGTGCACGGGCACCACTGGGGATGCACTGCAGTGAGTCCAGAGAGTGCACTGACACCACTGGGGATGCAGTGCAGTGATTCCGGAGAGTGCACTGGCACCACTGGGGATGCAGTGCGGTGAGTCCAGAGAGTGCACTGGCACCACTGGGGATGCAGTGCAGTGAGTCCAGAGAGTGCACTGGCACCACTTGGGATGCACTGCAGTGAGTCCAGAGAGTGCACTGGCACCACTGGGAATGCAGTGCAGTGACTCAGAGAGTGCACTGGCACCACTGGGGATGCACTGCAATGAGTCCAGATAGTGCACTGTCACCACTGGGGATGCACTGCAGTGAGTGCAGAGAGTGCACTGGCACCACTGGGGATGCAGTGCAGTGAGTCCAGAGAGTGCACTGGCACCACTGGGGATGCAGCGCAGTGAGTCCTCAGAGTGCACTGGCACTACTGGGGATGCAGTTCAGTGAGTCCAGAGAGTGCACTGGCACCACTGCGGATGCACTGCAGTGAGTCCAGAGAGTGCACTGGCACCACTGGGGATGCAGTGCAGTGAGTCCAGAGAGTGCACTGGCACCACTGGGGATGCAGTGCAGTGAGTCCAGAGAGTGCACTGGCACCACTGGGGATGCACTGCAGTGAGTCCAGAGAGTGCACTGGCACCACAGGTGATGCAGTGCAGTGAGTCCAGAGAGTGCACTGGCACCACTGGGGATGCACCCCGGTGAGCCCAGAGATTGCACTGGCACCACTGGGGATGCACTGCAGTGAGTGCAGAGAGTGCACTGGCACCACTGGGGATGCACTGCAGTGAGGGCAGAGAGTGCAGTGGGACCACTGGGGATGCAGTGCAGTGAGTCCAGAGAGTGCCCTGGCAGCACTTGGGATGCAGTGCAGTGAGTCCAGAGAGTGCACTGGCACCACTGAGGATGCAGTGCAGTGACTCCAGAGAGTGCACTGGCACCACTGGGGATGCAGTGCCGTGAGTCCAGAGAGTGCACTGGCACCACTGGGGATGTAGTGCAGTGAGTCCAGAGAGTGCACTGGCACCACTGGGGATGCAGTGCAGTGAGTCCAGAGAGTGCACTGGCACCACTGGGGATGCAATGCGATGTGTCCACAGAGTGCACTGGCACCACAGGGGATGCAGTGCAGTGAGTCCAGAGAGTGCACTGACACCACTGGGGATGCAGTGCGGTGAGTTCAGAGAGTGCACTGGCAGCACTGGGGATGCACTGCAGTGAGTCCAGAGAGTGCACTGGCACCACAGGTGATTCAGTGCAGTGAGTACAGAGAGTGCAGTGGCACCACTGGGGATGCACTGCAGTGATTCCAGAGAGTGCACTGGCACCACTGGGGATGCAGTGCAGTGAGTCCAGAGAGTGCACTGGCACCACTGGGGATGCACTGCAGTGAGTCCAGAGAGTGCACTGGCACCACTGGGGATGCAGTGCACTGAGTCCAGAGAGTGCACTGGCACCACTGGGGATGGACTGCAGTGACTCGAAAGAGTGCACTGGCACCACTGGGGATGCAGTGCAGTGAGTCCGGAGAGTGCCCTGGCACCAATGGTGATGCAGTGCAGTGAGTCCAGAGAGTGCAGTGGCACCACTGGGGATGCAGTGCAGTGAGTCCAGAGAGTGCACTGGCACCACTGGGGATGCAATGCAGTGAGTGCAGAGAGTGCACTGGCACCACTGGGGATGCAGTGCACTGAGTCCAGAGAGTGCACTGGCACCACTTGTGATGCAGTGCAGTGAGTCCAGAGAGTGCACTGGCACCACTGGCGATGCACTGCAGTGAGTGCAGAGAGTGCACTGGCAGCACTGGGGATGCAGTGCAGTGAGTCCAGAGAGTGCTCTGGCACCACTGGGGATGCAGTTCAGTGAGTCCAGAGAGTGCACTGGCACCACTGGGGATACACTGCAGTGACTCCAGAGAGTGCACTGGCACGACTGGGGATGCACTGCAGTGAGTCCAGAGAGTGCACTGGCACCACTGGGGATGCACTGCAGAGAGTCCAGAGAGTGCACTATCAGCACTGGGGATGCAGTGCAGTGACTCCAGAGAGTGCAGAGGCACCACTGTTGATGCAGTGCTGCGACTCCAGAGAGTGCACTGGCACCACTGGGGATGCAGTGCAGTGAGTCCAGAGAGTGCACTGGCACCACTGGGGATGCACTGCAGTGAGTCCAGAGAGTGCACTGGCACCACTGGTGATGCAGTGCAGTGAGTGCAGAGAGTGCACTGGCACCACTGGGGATGCACTGCAGTGAGTCCAGAGAGTGCACTGGCACCACTGGGGATGCACTGCAGTGACTCAAAAGAGTGCACTGGCACCACTGCGGATGCACTGCAGTGAGTCCGGAGAGTGCACTGGCACCAATGGTGATGCAGTGCAGGGAGTCCAGAGAGTGCAGTGGCACCACTGGGGATGCAGTGCAGTGAGTCCAGAGAGTGCACTGGCACCACTGGGGATGCAGTGCAGTGAGTCCAGAGAGTGCACTGGCACCACTGGGGATGCACTGCAGTGATTCCAGAGAGTGCACTGGCACCACTGGGGATGCAGTGCAGTGAGTCCAGAGAGTGCACTGGCACCACTGGGGATGCACTGCAGTGAGTCGAAAGAGTGCACTGGCACCACTGCGGATGCACTGCCGTGAGTGCAGAGAGTGCCCTGGCACCAATGGTGATGCAGTGCAGTGAGTCCAGAGAGTGCAGTGACACCACTGCGGATGCAGTGCAGTGAGTCCAGAGAGTGCACTGGCACCACTGGGGATGCAATGCAGTGAGTCCAGAGAGTGCACTGGCACCACTGGGGATGAACTGCAGTGAGTCCAGAGAGTGCACTGGCACCACTGGGGATGCAGTGCAGTGAGTCCAGAGAGTGCACTGGCACCACTGGGGATGCAGTGCAGTGAGTCCAGAGAGTGCACTGGCACCACTGGGGATGCACTGCAGTGAGTCCAGAGAGTGCACTGGCAGCACTGGGGATGCAGTGCACTTGAGTCCAGAGAGTGCCCTGGCACCTTGGGGATGCAGTGCAGTGAGTCCAGAGAGTGCACTGGCACCACTGGGGATGCAGTGCAGTGAGTCCAGAGAGTGCACTGGCAGCACTGGGGGTGCACTGCAGTGAGTCCAGAGAGTGCACTGGCACCACTGGGGTTGCAGTGCAGTGAGTCCAGAGAGTGCACTGGCACCACTGGGGATGCAGTGCAGTGAGTGCAGAGAGTGCCCTGGCACCACTGGGGATGCAGTGCAGTGAGTCCAGAGAGTGCACTGGCACCACTGGGGATGCACTGCAGTGAGTCCAGAGAGTGCACTGGCACCACTGGGGATGCACCCCGGTGAGCCCAGAGATTGCACTGGCACCACTGGGGATGCACTGCAGTGAGTGCAGAGAGTGCACTGGCACCACTGGGGATGCACTGCAGTGAGGGCAGAGAGTGCACTGGCACCACTGGGGATGCACTGCAGTGAGTCCAGAGAGTGCCCTGGCACCACTGGGGATGCAGTGCAGTGAGTCCAGAGAGTGCACTGGCACCACTGGGGATGCAATGCAGTGAGTCCAGAGAGTGCACTGGCACCACTGTGGATGCAGCGCAGTGAGTCCAGAGAGTGCACTGGCACCACTGGGGATGCACTGCAGTGATTCCGGAGAGTGCACTGGCACCAGTGGGGGTGCACTGCAGTGAGTCCAGAGAGTGCACTGGCAGCACTTGGGATGCACTGCTGTGAGTCCAGAGAGTGCACTGGCACCACTGGGGATGCACTGCAGTGAGTCCAGAGAGTGCACTGTCAGCACTGGGGATGCACTGCAGTGAGTCCAGAGAGTGCACTGGCACCACTGGGGATGCAGTGCAGTGACTCCAGAGAGTGCAGAGGCACCACTGTTGATGCAGTGCTGTGACTCCAGAGAGTGCACTGGCACCACTGGGGATGCAGTGCTGTGAGTCCAGAGAGTGCACTGGCACCACTGGGGATCCACTGCAGTGAGTCCAGAGAGTGCACTGGCAGCACTGGGGATGCACTGCAGTGAGTCCAGAGAGTACACAGGCACCACTGGGGATGCAGTGCAGTGAGTCCAGAGAGTGCACGGGCACCACTGGGGATGCACTGCAGTGAGTCCAGAGAGTGCACTGACACCACTGGGGATGCAGTGCAGTGATTCCGGAGAGTGCACTGGCACCACTGGGGATGCAGTGCAGTGAGTCCAGAGAGTGCACTGGCACCACTGGGGATGCACTGCAGTGAGTCCAGAGAGTGCACTGGCAGCACTGGGGATGCAGTGCAGTGAGTCCAGAGAGTGCACTGGCACCACTGGGGATGCACTGCAGTGACTCGAAAGAGTGCACTGGCACCACTGCGGATGCACTGCAGTGAGTCCGGAGAGTGCCCTGGCACCACTGGGGATGCAGTGCAGTGAGTGCAGAGAGTGCACTGGCACCACTGGGGATGCACTGCAATGAGTCCAGAGAATGCACTGGAACTAATGGGGATGCAGTGCAGTGACTCGAAAGAGTGCACTGGCACCACTGCGGATGCACTGCAGTGAGTCCGGAGAGTGCCCTGGCACCAATGGTGATGCAGTGCAGTGAGTCCAGAGAGTGCAGTGGCACCACTGGGGATGCAGTGCAGTGAGTCCAGAGAGTGCACTGGCACCACTGGGGATGCACTGCAGTGAGTCCAGAGAGTGCACTGGCACCACTGGGGATGCAGTGCAGTGAGTCCAGAGAGTGCACTGGCACCACTGGGGATGCACTGCAGTGACTCGAAAGAGTGCACTGGCACCACTGCGGATGCACTGCAGTGAGTTCGGAGAGTGCCCTGGCACCAATGGTGATGCAGTGAAGTGAGTCCAGAGAGTGCAGTGGCACCACTGGGGATGCAGTGCCGTGAGTCCAGAGAGTGCACTGGCACCACTGGGGATGAAGTGCAGTGAGTCCAGAGAGTGCACAGGCACCACTGGGGATGCACTGCAGTGAGTCCAGAGAGTGCACTGGCACCACTGGGGATGCACTGCAGTGAGTCCAGAGAGTGCACTGGCACCACTGGGGATGCACTGCAGTGAGTCCAGAGAGTGCACTGGCAGCACTGGGGATGCAGTGCAGTGAGTCCAGAGAGTGCACTGGCACCACTGGGGATGCACTGCAGTGAGTCCAGAGAGTGCACTGGCACCACTGGTGATGCAGTGCAGTGAGTGCAGAGAGTGCACTGGCACCACTGTTGATGCAGTGCAGTGAGTCCAGAGAGTGCACTGGCACCACTGGGGATGCAATGCAGTGAGTCCAGAGAGTGCACTGGCACCAGTGGGGATGCACTGCAGTGGGTCCAGAGAGTGCACTGGCACCATTGGAATGCAGTGCAGTGAGTCCAGTGAGTGCACTGGCACTTCTGGGGATGCAGTGCACTGAGTGCAGAGAGTGCACTGGCACAACAGGGGATGCACTGCAGTGACTCCAGAAAGTGCACTGGCACCACTGGGGATGCAGTGCAGTGAGTCCAGAGAGTGCACTGGCACCGCTGGTGATGCAGTGCAGTGAGTCCAGAGAGTACACTGTCACCCCTGGGGATGCACTGCAGTGAGTCCAGAGAGTGTACTGGCACCACAGGGGATGCAGTGCAGTGAGTCCAGAGAGTGCACTGGCACCACTGGGGATGCACCCCGGTGAGTCCAGAGAGTGCACTGGCACCACTGGGGATGCAGTGCAGTGAGTCCAGAGACTGCACTGGCACCACTGGGGTTTTAGTGCAGTGAGTCCAGAGAGTGCACTGGCACCAATGGGGATGCAGTGCTGTGAGTCCAGAGAGTGCCCTGGCACCACTGGGGATGCAGTGAGTCCAGAGAGTGCACTGGCACCACTGGGGATGCACTGCAGTGAGACCAGAGATTTCTCTGGCACCACTGGGGATGCAGTTTAGTGAGTCCAGAGAGTGCACCGGCTCCAATGGCGATACACTGCAGTGAGTCCAGACAGTGCACTGGCACCACTGGGGATGCACTGCAGTGAGTCCAGAGAGTGCACTGGCACCACTGGGGATGCAGTGCAGTGAGTCCAGAGAGTGCACTGGCACCACTGGGGATGCACTGCAGTGAGCTCAGAGAGTGCACTGGCACCACTGGGGATGCAGTGCAGTGAGTCCAGAGAGTGCACTGGCACCACTGGGGGTGCAGTGCAGTGAGTCCAGAGAGTGCACTGGCACCACTGGGGATGCACTGCAGTGAGCTCAGAGAGTGCACTGGCACCACTGGGGATGCAGTGCAGTGAGCTCAGAGAGTGCACTGGCACCACTGGGGATGCAGTGCAGTGAGTCCAGAGAGTGCACTGGCACCACTGGGGATGCACTGCAGTGAGTCCAGAGAGTGCAGTGGCACCACTGGGGATGCAGTGCACTGAGTCCAGAGAGTGCACTGGCACCACTGGGGATGCAGTGCAGTGAGTCCAGAGAGTGCACTGGCACCACTGGGGATGCAGTGCAGTGAGTCCTGAGAGTGCAAAGGCACCACAAGGGATGCACTGCAGTGAGTCCAGAGAGTGCACTGGCACCACTGGGGACGCAGTGCAGTGAGTCCAGAGAGTGCACTGGCACCACTGGGGATGCACTACAGTGAGTCCAGAGAGTGCACTGGCACCACTGGGGATGCAGTGCAGTGACTCCAGAGAGTGCAGAGGCAACACTGTTGATGCAGTGCAGTGAGTGCAGAGAGTGCACTGGCACCAGTGCGGAAGCACTGCAGTGAGTCCAGAGAGTGCTCTGGCACCACTGGGGATGCACTGCTGTGAGTCCAGAGAGTGCACTGGCACCACTGGGGATGCAGTGCAGTGAGTCCAGAGAGTGCACTGGCACCACTGGGGACGCAGTGCAGTGAGTCCAGAGAGTGCACTGGCACCACTGGGGATGCACTACAGTGAGTCCAGAGAGTGCACTGGCACCACTGGGGATGCAGTGCAGTGACTCCAGAGAGTGCAGAGGCAACACTGTTGATGCAGTGCAGTGAGTGCAGAGAGTGCACTGGCACCAGTGCGGAAGCACTGCAGTGAGTCCAGAGAGTGCTCTGGCACCACTGGGGATGCACTGCTGTGAGTCCAGAGAGTGCACTGGCACCACTGGGGATGCAGTGCAGTGAGTCCAGAGAGTGCACTGGCACCACTGGGGATGCACTGCAGTGAGTCCAGAGAGTGCACTGGCACCACTGGGGATGCACTGCAGTGAGTCCAGAGAGTGCACTGGCAGCACTGGGGATGCAGTGCAGTGAGTCCAGAGAGTGCACTGGCACCACTGGGGATGCACTGCAGTGAGTCCAGAGAGTGCACTGGCACCACTGGTGATGCAGTGCAGTGAGTACAGAGAGTGCACTGGCACCACTGGGGATGCACTGCAGTGAGTCCAGAGAGTGCACTGGCACCACTGGGGATGCAGTGCAGTGAGTCCAGAGAGTGCACTGGCACCACTGCGAATGCACTGCAGTGAGTCCGGAGAGTCCACTGGCACCAATGGTGATGCAGTGCAATGAGTCCAGAGAGTGCAGTGGCACCACTGGGGATGCAGTGCAGTGAGTCCAGAGAGTGCACTGGCACTTTTGGGGATGCAGTGCACTGAGTGCAGAGAGTGCACTGGCACAACAGGGGATGCACTGCAGTGACTCCAGAAAGTGCTCTGGCACCACTGGGGATGCAGTGCAGTGAGTCCAGAGAGTGCACTGGCACCGCTGGTGATGCAGTGCAGTGAGTCCAGAGAGTACACTGTCACCCCTGGGGATGCACTGCAGTGAGTCCAGAGAGTGTACTGGCACCACAGGGGATGCAGTGCAGTGAGTCCAGAGAGTGCACTGGCACCACTGGGGATGCACCCCGGTGAGTCCAGAGAGTGCACTGGCACCACTGGGGATGCAGTGCAGTGAGTCCAGAGACTGCACAGGCACCACTGGGGTTTTAGTGCAGTGAGTCCAGAGAGTGCACTGGCACCAATGGGGATGCAGTGCTGTGAGTCCAGAGAGTGCCCTGGCACCACTGGGGATGCAGTGAGTCCAGAGAGTGCACTGGCACCACTGGGGATGCACTGCAGTGAGACCAGAGATTTCTCTGGCACCACTGGGGATGCAGTTTAGTGAGTCCAGAGAGTGCACCGGCTCCAATGGCGATACACTGCAGTGAGTCCAGACAGTGCACTGGCACCACTGGGGATGCAGTGCAGTGAGTCCAGAGAGTGCACTGGCACCACTGGGGATGCAGTGCAGTGAGTCCAGAGAGTGCACTGGCACCACTGGGGATGCACTGCAGTGAGCTCAGAGAGTGCACTGGCACCACTGGGGATGCAGTGCACTGAGTCCAGAGAGTGCACTGGCACCACTGGGGATGCAGTGCAGTGAGTCCAGAGAGTGCACTGGCACCACTGGGGATGCACTGCAGTGAGCTCAGAGAGTGCACTGGCACCACTGGGGATGCAGTGCAGTGAGCTCAGAGAGTGCACTGGCACCACTGGGGATGCACTGCAATGAGTCCAGAGAATGCACTGGAACTAATAGGGATGCAGTGCAGTGACTCGAAAGAGTGCACTGGCACCACTGCGGATGCACTGCAGTGAGTCCGGAGAGTGCCCTGGCACCAATGGTGATGCAGTGCAGTGAGTCCAGAGAGTGCAGTGGCACCACTGGGGATGCAGTGCAGTGAGTCCAGAGAGTGCACTGGCACCACTGGGGATGCACTGCAGTGAGTCCAGAGAGTGCACTGGCACCACTGGGGATGCAGTGCAGTGAGTCCAGAGAGTGCACTGGCACCACTGGGGATGCACTGCAGTGACTCGAAAGAGTGCACTGGCACCACTGGGGATGCACTGCAGTGAGTCCGGAGAGTGCCCTGGCACCAATGGTGATGCAGTGCAGTGAGTCCAGAGAGTGCACTGGCACCACTGCGGATGCACTGCAGTGATTCCAGAGAGTGCACTGGCACCACTGGGGATGCAGTGCAGTGAGTCCAGAGAGTGCACTGGCACCACTGGGGATGCACTGCAGTGAGTCCAGAGAGTGCACTGGCACCACTGGGGATGCACTGCAGTGAGTCCAGAGAGTGCACTGGCACCACTGGGGATGCACTGCAGTGAGTCCAGAGAGTGCACTGGCACCACTGGTGATGCAGTGCAGTGAGTACAGAGAGTGCACTGGCACCACTGGGGATGCACTGCAGTGAGTCCAGAGAGTGCACTGAAACCACTGGGGATGCACTGCAGTGACTCAAAAGAGTGCACTGGCACCACTGCGGATGCACTGCAGTGAGTCCGGAGAGTGCACTGGCACCAATGGTGATGCAGTGCAATGAGTCCAGAGAGTGCAGTGGCACCACTGGGGATGCAGTGCAGTGAGTCCAGAGAGTGCACTGGCACCACTGGGGATGCAATGCAGTGAGTCCAGAGAGTGCACTGGCACCACTGGGGATGCACTGCAGTGATTCCAGAGAGTGCACTGGCACCACTGTGGATGCAGTGCAGTGAGTCCAGAGAGTGCACTGGCACCACTGGGGATGCACTGCAGTGACTCAAAAGAGTGCACTGGCACCACTGCGGATGCACTGCAGTGAGTCTGGAGAGTGCCCTGGCACCAATGGTGATGCAGTGCAGTGAGTCCAGAGACTGCACTGGCACCAACTGGAGCTGCACTGCAGTGAGTCCTGAGATTGCACTGGCACCACTGGGGATGCACTACAGTGAGTCCAGAGGCTACACTGGCACCACTGGGGATGCAGTGCAGTGAGTCCAGAGAGTGCACTGGCACCACTGTTCATGCAGTGCAGTGAGTCCAAAGAGTGCACTGGCACCACTGGGTATGCAGTGCATGAGTGCGGAGAGTCCACTGGCACCACTGGGGATGCAGTGCAGTGAGTCCAGAGAGTGGACTGGCACCAGTGGGGATGGAGTGCAGTGAGTCCAGAGAGTGCACTGGCACCACTGGGGATGCAGTGCAGTGAGTCCAGAGAGTGCACTGGCTCCACTGGGGATGAACTGTAGTGAGTCCAGAGACTGCACAGACACCACTGGGAATGCAGTGCAGTGAGTCCAGAGAGTGCACTGGCACCACTGCGGATGCACTGCAGTGAGTCCAGAGAGTGCACTGGCACCACTGGGGATGCAATGCAGTGAGTCCAGAGAGTGCACTGGCACCACTGGGGATGCACTGCAGTGAGTCCAGAGAGTGCACGGGCACCACTGGGGATGCACTGCAGTGAGTCCAGAGAGTGCACTGACACCACTGGGGATGCAGTGCAGTGATTCCGGAGAGTGCACTGGCACCACTGGGGATGCAGTGCGGTGAGTCCAGAGAGTGCACTGGCACCACTGGGGTTGCAGTGCAGTGAGTCCAGAGAGTGCACTGGCACCACTTGGGATGCACTGCAGTGAGTCCAGAGAGTGCACTGGCACCACTGGGAATGCAGTGCAGTGACTCAGAGAGTGCACTGGCACCACTGGGGATGCACTGCAATGAGTCCAGATAGTGCACTGTCACCACTGGGGATGCACTGCAGTGAGTGCAGAGAGTGCACTGGCACCACTGGGGATGCAGTGCAGTGAGTCCAGAGAGTGCACTGGCACCACTGGGGATGCAGCGCAGTGAGTCCTCAGAGTGCACTGGCACTACTGGGGATGCAGTGCAGTGAGTCCAGAGAGTGCACTGGCACCACTGCGGATGCACTGCAGTGAGTCCAGAGAGTGCACTGGCACCACAGGTGATGCAGTGCAGTGAGTCCAGAGAGTGCACTGGCACCACTGGGGATGCAGTGCAGTGAGTGCAGAGAGTGCACTGGCACCACTGGGGATGCACTGCAGTGAGTCCAGAGAGTGCACTGGCACCACAGGTGATGCAGTGCAGTGAGTCCAGAGAGTGCACTGGCACCACTGGGGATGCACCCCGGTGAGCCCAGAGATTGCACTGGCACCACTGGGGATGCACTGCAGTGAGTGCAGAGAGTGCACTGGCACCACTGGGGATGCACTGCAGTGAGGGCAGAGAGTGCAGTGGGACCACTGGGGATGCAGTGCAGTGAGTCCAGAGAGTGCCCTGGCAGCACTTGGGATGCAGTGCAGTGAGTCCAGAGAGTGCACTGGCACCACTGGGGATGCAGTGCCGTGAGTCCAGAGAGTGCACTGGCACCACTGGGGATGTAGTGCAGTGAGTCCAGAGAGTGCACTGGCACCACTGGGGATGCAGTGCAGTGAGTCCAGAGAGTGCACTGGCACCACTGGGGATGCAATGCGATGTGTCCACAGAGTGCACTGGCACCACAGGGGATGCAGTGCAGTGAGTCCAGAGAGTGCACTGACACCACTGGGGATGCAGTGCGGTGAGTTCAGAGAGTGCACTGGCACCACTGGGGATGCACTGCAGTGAGTCCAGAGAGTGCACTGGCACCACAGGTGATTCAGTGCAGTGAGTACAGAGAGTGCACTGGCACCACTGGGGATGCACTGCAGTGATTCCAGAGAGTGCACTGGCACCACTGGGGATGCAGTGCAGTGAGTCCAGAGAGTGCACTGGCACCACTGGGGATGCACTGCAGTGAGTCCAGAGAGTGCACTGGCACCACTGGGGATGCAGTGCACTGAGTCCAGAGAGTGCACTGGCACCACTGGGGATGGACTGCAGTGACTCGAAAGAGTGCACTGGCACCACTGGGGATGCAGTGCAGTGAGTCCGGAGAGTGCCCTGGCACCAATGGTGATGCAGTGCAGTGAGTCCAGAGAGTGCAGTGGCACCACTGGGGATGCAGTGCAGTGAGTCCAGAGAGTGCACTGGCACCACTGGGGATGCAATGCAGTGAGTGCAGAGAGTGCACTGGCACCACTGGGGATGCAGTGCACTGAGTCCAGAGAGTGCACTGGCACCACTTGTGATGCAGTGCAGTGAGTCCAGAGAGTGCACTGGCACCACTGGCGATGCACTGCAGTGAGTGCAGAGAGTGCACTGGCAGCACTGGGGATGCAGTGCAGTGAGTCCAGAGAGTGCTCTGGCACCACTGGGGATGCAGTTCAGTGAGTCCAGAGAGTGCACTGGCACCAGTGGGGATACACTGCAGTGACTCCAGAGAGTGCACTGGCACGACTGGGGATGCACTGCAGTGAGTCCAGAGAGTGCACTGGCACCACTGGGGATGCACTGCAGAGAGTCCAGAGAGTGCACTATCAGCACTGGGGATGCAGTGCAGTGACTCCAGAGAGTGCAGAGGCACCACTGTTGATGCAGTGCTGCGACTCCAGAGAGTGCACTGGCACCACTGGGGATGCAGTGCAGTGAGTCCAGAGAGTGCACTGGCACCACTGGGGATGCACTGCAGTGAGTCCAGAGAGTGCACTGGCACCAGTGGGGATGGAGTGCAGTGAGTCCAGAGAGTGCACTGGCACCACTGGGGATGCAGTGCAGTGAGTCCAGAGAGTGCACTGGCTCCACTGGGGATGAACTGTAGTGAGTCCAGAGACTGCACAGACACCACTGGGAATGCAGTGCAGTGAGTCCAGAGAGTGCACTGGCACCACTGCGGATGCACTGCAGTGAGTCCAGAGAGTGCACTGGCACCACTGGGGATGCAATGCAGTGAGTCCAGAGAGTGCACTGGCACCACTGGGGATGCACTGCAGTGAGTCCAGAGAGTGCACGGGCACCACTGGGGATGCACTGCAGTGAGTCCAGAGAGTGCACTGACACCACTGGGGATGCAGTGCAGTGATTCCGGAGAGTGCACTGGCACCACTGGGGATGCAGTGCGGTGAGTCCAGAGAGTGCACTGGCACCACTGGGGTTGCAGTGCAGTGAGTCCAGAGAGTGCACTGGCACCACTTGGGATGCACTGCAGTGAGTCCAGAGAGTGCACTGGCACCACTGGGAATGCAGTGCAGTGACTCAGAGAGTGCACTGGCACCACTGGGGATGCACTGCAATGAGTCCAGATAGTGCACTGTCACCACTGGGGATGCACTGCAGTGAGTGCAGAGAGTGCACTGGCACCACTGGGGATGCAGTGCAGTGAGTCCAGAGAGTGCACTGGCACCACTGGGGATGCAGCGCAGTGAGTCCTCAGAGTGCACTGGCACTACTGGGGATGCAGTGCAGTGAGTCCAGAGAGTGCACTGGCACCACTGCGGATGCACTGCAGTGAGTCCAGAGAGTGCACTGGCACCACAGGTGATGCAGTGCAGTGAGTCCAGAGAGTGCACTGGCACCACTGGGGATGCAGTGCAGTGAGTGCAGAGAGTGCACTGGCACCACTGGGGATGCACTGCAGTGAGTCCAGAGAGTGCACTGGCACCACAGGTGATGCAGTGCAGTGAGTCCAGAGAGTGCACTGGCACCACTGGGGATGCACCCCGGTGAGCCCAGAGATTGCACTGGCACCACTGGGGATGCACTGCAGTGAGTGCAGAGAGTGCACTGGCACCACTGGGGATGCACTGCAGTGAGGGCAGAGAGTGCAGTGGGACCACTGGGGATGCAGTGCAGTGAGTCCAGAGAGTGCCCTGGCAGCACTTGGGATGCAGTGCAGTGAGTCCAGAGAGTGCACTGGCACCACTGGGGATGCAGTGCCGTGAGTCCAGAGAGTGCACTGGCACCACTGGGGATGTAGTGCAGTGAGTCCAGAGAGTGCACTGGCACCACTGGGGATGCAGTGCAGTGAGTCCAGAGAGTGCACTGGCACCACTGGGGATGCAATGCGATGTGTCCACAGAGTGCACTGGCACCACAGGGGATGCAGTGCAGTGAGTCCAGAGAGTGCACTGACACCACTGGGGATGCAGTGCGGTGAGTTCAGAGAGTGCACTGGCACCACTGGGGATGCACTGCAGTGAGTCCAGAGAGTGCACTGGCACCACAGGTGATTCAGTGCAGTGAGTACAGAGAGTGCACTGGCACCACTGGGGATGCACTGCAGTGATTCCAGAGAGTGCACTGGCACCACTGGGGATGCAGTGCAGTGAGTCCAGAGAGTGCACTGGCACCACTGGGGATGCACTGCAGTGAGTCCAGAGAGTGCACTGGCACCACTGGGGATGCAGTGCACTGAGTCCAGAGAGTGCACTGGCACCACTGGGGATGGACTGCAGTGACTCGAAAGAGTGCACTGGCACCACTGGGGATGCAGTGCAGTGAGTCCGGAGAGTGCCCTGGCACCAATGGTGATGCAGTGCAGTGAGTCCAGAGAGTGCAGTGGCACCACTGGGGATGCAGTGCAGTGAGTCCAGAGAGTGCACTGGCACCACTGGGGATGCAATGCAGTGAGTGCAGAGAGTGCACTGGCACCACTGGGGATGCAGTGCACTGAGTCCAGAGAGTGCACTGGCACCACTTGTGATGCAGTGCAGTGAGTCCAGAGAGTGCACTGGCACCACTGGCGATGCACTGCAGTGAGTGCAGAGAGTGCACTGGCAGCACTGGGGATGCAGTGCAGTGAGTCCAGAGAGTGCTCTGGCACCACTGGGGATGCAGTTCAGTGAGTCCAGAGAGTGCACTGGCACCAGTGGGGATACACTGCAGTGACTCCAGAGAGTGCACTGGCACGACTGGGGATGCACTGCAGTGAGTCCAGAGAGTGCACTGGCACCACTGGGGATGCACTGCAGAGAGTCCAGAGAGTGCACTATCAGCACTGGGGATGCAGTGCAGTGACTCCAGAGAGTGCAGAGGCACCACTGTTGATGCAGTGCTGCGACTCCAGAGAGTGCACTGGCACCACTGGGGATGCAGTGCAGTGAGTCCAGAGAGTGCACTGGCACCACTGGGGATGCACTGCAGTGAGTCCAGAGAGTGCACTGGCACCACTGGTGATGCAGTGCAGTGAGTGCAGAGAGTGCACTGGCACCACTGGGGATGCACTGCAGTGAGTCCAGAGAGTGCACTGGCACCACTGGGGATGCACTGCAGTGACTCAAAAGAGTGCACTGGCACCACTGCGGATGCACTGCAGTGAGTCCGGAGAGTGCACTGGCACCAATGGTGATGCAGTGCAGGGAGTCCAGAGAGTGCAGTGGCACCACTGGGGATGCAGTGCAGTGAGTCCAGAGAGTGCACTGGCACCACTGGGGATGCAGTGCAGTGAGTCCAGAGAGTGCAGTGGCACCACTGGGGATGCAGTGCAGTGAGTCCAGAGAGTGCACTGGCACCAGTGGGGATGCAATGCAGTGAGTCCAGAGAGTGCACTGGAACCACTGGGGATGCAGTGCAGTGACTCCAGAGAGTGCACTGGCACCACTGGGGATGCAGTGCAGTGAGTCCAGAGAGTGCACTGGCACTACTGGGGATGCACTTCAGTGAGTCCAGAGAGTGCACTGGCACCACTGGGGATGCAGTTCAGTGAGTACAGAGAGTGCACTGGCACCACTGGGGATACACTGCAGTGACTCCAGAGAGTGCACAGGCACCACTGGGGATGCACTGCAGTGAGTCCAGAGAGTGCTCTGGCACCACTGGGGATGCAGTTCAGTGAGTCCAGAGAGTGCACTGGCACCACTGGGGATACACTGCAGTGACTCCAGAGAGTGCACAGGCACCACTGGGGATGCACTGCAGTGAGTCCAGAGAGTGCACTGGCACCACTGGGGATGCAGTGCAGTGAGTCCAGAGACTGCACTGGCACCAACTGGAGCTGCACTGCAGTGAGTCCTGAGATTGCACTGGCACCACTGGGGATGCACTACAGTGAGTCCAGAGGCTACACTGGCACCACTGGGGATGCAGTGCAGTGAGTCCAGAGAGTGCACTGGCACCACTGTTCATGCAGTGCAGTGAGTCCAAAGAGTGCACTGGCACCACTGGGTATGCAGTGCATGAGTGCGGAGAGTCCACTGGCACCACTGGGGATGCAGTGCAGTGAGTCCAGAGAGTGGACTGGCACCAGTGGGGATGGAGTGCAGTGAGTCCAGAGAGTGCACTGGCACCACTGGGGATGCAGTGCAGTGAGTCCAGAGAGTGCACTGGCTCCACTGGGGATGAACTGTAGTGAGTCCAGAGACTGCACAGACACCACTGGGAATGCAGTGCAGTGAGTCCAGAGAGTGCACTGGCACCACTGCGGATGCACTGCAGTGAGTCCAGAGAGTGCACTGGCACCACTGGGGATGCAATGCAGTGAGTCCAGAGAGTGCACTGGCACCACTGGGGATGCACTGCAGTGAGTCCAGAGAGTGCACGGGCACCACTGGGGATGCACTGCAGTGAGTCCAGAGAGTGCACTGACACCACTGGGGATGCAGTGCAGTGATTCCGGAGAGTGCACTGGCACCACTGGGGATGCAGTGCGGTGAGTCCAGAGAGTGCACTGGCACCACTGGGGATGCAGTGCAGTGAGTCCAGAGAGTGCACTGGCACCACTTGGGATGCACTGCAGTGAGTCCAGAGAGTGCACTGGCACCACTGGGAATGCAGTGCAGTGACTCAGAGAGTGCACTGGCACCACTGGGGATGCACTGCAATGAGTCCAGATAGTGCACTGTCACCACTGGGGATGCACTGCAGTGAGTGCAGAGAGTGCACTGGCACCACTGGGGATGCAGTGCAGTGAGTCCAGAGAGTGCACTGGCACCACTGGGGATGCAGCGCAGTGAGTCCTCAGAGTGCACTGGCACTACTGGGGATGCAGTTCAGTGAGTCCAGAGAGTGCACTGGCACCACTGCGGATGCACTGCAGTGAGTCCAGAGAGTGCACTGGCACCACTGGGGATGCAGTGCAGTGAGTCCAGAGAGTGCACTGGCACCACTGGGGATGCAGTGCAGTGAGTCCAGAGAGTGCACTGGCACCACTGGGGATGCACTGCAGTGAGTCCAGAGAGTGCACTGGCACCACAGGTGATGCAGTGCAGTGAGTCCAGAGAGTGCACTGGCACCACTGGGGATGCACCCCGGTGAGCCCAGAGATTGCACTGGCACCACTGGGGATGCACTGCAGTGAGTGCAGAGAGTGCACTGGCACCACTGGGGATGCACTGCAGTGAGGGCAGAGAGTGCAGTGGGACCACTGGGGATGCAGTGCAGTGAGTCCAGAGAGTGCCCTGGCAGCACTTGGGATGCAGTGCAGTGAGTCCAGAGAGTGCACTGGCACCACTGAGGATGCAGTGCAGTGACTCCAGAGAGTGCACTGGCACCACTGGGGATGCAGTGCCGTGAGTCCAGAGAGTGCACTGGCACCACTGGGGATGTAGTGCAGTGAGTCCAGAGAGTGCACTGGCACCACTGGGGATGCAGTGCAGTGAGTCCAGAGAGTGCACTGGCACCACTGGGGATGCAATGCGATGTGTCCACAGAGTGCACTGGCACCACAGGGGATGCAGTGCAGTGAGTCCAGAGAGTGCACTGACACCACTGGGGATGCAGTGCGGTGAGTTCAGAGAGTGCACTGGCAGCACTGGGGATGCACTGCAGTGAGTCCAGAGAGTGCACTGGCACCACAGGTGATTCAGTGCAGTGAGTACAGAGAGTGCAGTGGCACCACTGGGGATGCACTGCAGTGATTCCAGAGAGTGCACTGGCACCACTGGGGATGCAGTGCAGTGAGTCCAGAGAGTGCACTGGCACCACTGGGGATGCACTGCAGTGAGTCCAGAGAGTGCACTGGCACCACTGGGGATGCAGTGCACTGAGTCCAGAGAGTGCACTGGCACCACTGGGGATGGACTGCAGTGACTCGAAAGAGTGCACTGGCACCACTGGGGATGCAGTGCAGTGAGTCCGGAGAGTGCCCTGGCACCAATGGTGATGCAGTGCAGTGAGTCCAGAGAGTGCAGTGGCACCACTGGGGATGCAGTGCAGTGAGTCCAGAGAGTGCACTGGCACCACTGGGGATGCAATGCAGTGAGTGCAGAGAGTGCACTGGCACCACTGGGGATGCAGTGCACTGAGTCCAGAGAGTGCACTGGCACCACTTGTGATGCAGTGCAGTGAGTCCAGAGAGTGCACTGGCACCACTGGCGATGCACTGCAGTGAGTGCAGAGAGTGCACTGGCAGCACTGGGGATGCAGTGCAGTGAGTCCAGAGAGTGCTCTGGCACCACTGGGGATGCAGTTCAGTGAGTCCAGAGAGTGCACTGGCACCACTGGGGATACACTGCAGTGACTCCAGAGAGTGCACTGGCACGACTGGGGATGCACTGCAGTGAGTCCAGAGAGTGCACTGGCACCACTGGGGATGCACTGCAGAGAGTCCAGAGAGTGCACTATCAGCACTGGGGATGCAGTGCAGTGACTCCAGAGAGTGCAGAGGCACCACTGTTGATGCAGTGCTGCGACTCCAGAGAGTGCACTGGCACCACTGGGGATGCAGTGCAGTGAGTCCAGAGAGTGCACTGGCACCACTGGGGATGCACTGCAGTGAGTCCAGAGAGTGCACTGGCACCACTGGTGATGCAGTGCAGTGAGTGCAGAGAGTGCACTGGCACCACTGGGGATGCACTGCAGTGAGTCCAGAGAGTGCACTGGCACCACTGGGGATGCACTGCAGTGACTCAAAAGAGTGCACTGGCACCACTGCGGATGCACTGCAGTGAGTCCGGAGAGTGCACTGGCACCAATGGTGATGCAGTGCAGGGAGTCCAGAGAGTGCAGTGGCACCACTGGGGATGCAGTGCAGTGAGTCCAGAGAGTGCACTGGCACCACTGGGGATGCAGTGCAGTGAGTCCAGAGAGTGCACTGGCACCACTGGGGATGCACTGCAGTGATTCCAGAGAGTGCACTGGCACCACTGGGGATGCAGTGCAGTGAGTCCAGAGAGTGCACTGGCACCACTGGGGATGCACTGCAGTGAGTCGAAAGAGTGCACTGGCACCACTGCGGATGCACTGCCGTGAGTGCAGAGAGTGCCCTGGCACCAATGGTGATGCAGTGCAGTGAGTCCAGAGAGTGCAGTGACACCACTGCGGATGCAGTGCAGTGAGTCCAGAGAGTGCACTGGCACCACTGGGGATGCAATGCAGTGAGTCCAGAGAGTGCACTGGCACCACTGGGGATGAACTGCAGTGAGTCCAGAGAGTGCACTGGCACCACTGGGGATGCAGTGCAGTGAGTCCAGAGAGTGCACTGGCACCACTGGGGATGCAGTGCAGTGAGTCCAGAGAGTGCACTGGCACCACTGGGGATGCACTGCAGTGAGTCCAGAGAGTGCACTGGCAGCACTGGGGATGCAGTGCACTTGAGTCCAGAGAGTGCCCTGGCACCTTGGGGATGCAGTGCAGTGAGTCCAGAGAGTGCACTGGCACCACTGGGGATGCAGTGCAGTGAGTCCAGAGAGTGCACTGGCAGCACTGGGGGTGCACTGCAGTGAGTCCAGAGAGTGCACTGGCACCACTGGGGTTGCAGTGCAGTGAGTCCAGAGAGTGCACTGGCACCACTGGGGATGCAGTGCAGTGAGTGCAGAGAGTGCCCTGGCACCACTGGGGATGCAGTGCAGTGAGTCCAGAGAGTGCACTGGCACCACTGGGGATGCACTGCAGTGAGTCCAGAGAGTGCACTGGCACCACTGGGGATGCACCCCGGTGAGCCCAGAGATTGCACTGGCACCACTGGGGATGCACTGCAGTGAGTGCAGAGAGTGCACTGGCACCACTGGGGATGCACTGCAGTGAGGGCAGAGAGTGCACTGGCACCACTGGGGATGCACTGCAGTGAGTCCAGAGAGTGCCCTGGCACCACTGGGGATGCAGTGCAGTGAGTCCAGAGAGTGCACTGGCACCACTGGGGATGCAATGCAGTGAGTCCAGAGAGTGCACTGGCACCACTGTGGATGCAGCGCAGTGAGTCCAGAGAGTGCACTGGCACCACTGGGGATGCACTGCAGTGATTCCGGAGAGTGCACTGGCACCAGTGGGGGTGCACTGCAGTGAGTCCAGAGAGTGCACTGGCAGCACTTGGGATGCACTGCTGTGAGTCCAGAGAGTGCACTGGCACCACTGGGGATGCACTGCAGTGAGTCCAGAGAGTGCACTGTCAGCACTGGGGATGCACTGCAGTGAGTCCAGAGAGTGCACTGGCACCACTGGGGATGCAGTGCAGTGACTCCAGAGAGTGCAGAGGCACCACTGTTGATGCAGTGCTGTGACTCCAGAGAGTGCACTGGCACCACTGGGGATGCAGTGCTGTGAGTCCAGAGAGTGCACTGGCACCACTGGGGATCCACTGCAGTGAGTCCAGAGAGTGCACTGGCAGCACTGGGGATGCACTGCAGTGAGTCCAGAGAGTACACAGGCACCACTGGGGATGCAGTGCAGTGAGTCCAGAGAGTGCACGGGCACCACTGGGGATGCACTGCAGTGAGTCCAGAGAGTGCACTGACACCACTGGGGATGCAGTGCAGTGATTCCGGAGAGTGCACTGGCACCACTGGGGATGCAGTGCAGTGAGTCCAGAGAGTGCACTGGCACCACTGGGGATGCACTGCAGTGAGTCCAGAGAGTGCACTGGCAGCACTGGGGATGCACTGCAGTGAGTCCAGAGAGTGCACTGGCACCACTGGGGATGCACTGCAGTGACTCGAAAGAGTGCACTGGCACCACTGCGGATGCACTGCAGTGAGTCCGGAGAGTGCCCTGGCACCACTGGGGATGCAGTGCAGTGAGTGCAGAGAGTGCACTGGCACCACTGGGGATGCACTGCAATGAGTCCAGAGAATGCACTGGAACTAATGGGGATGCAGTGCAGTGACTCGAAAGAGTGCACTGGCACCACTGCGGATGCACTGCAGTGAGTCCGGAGAGTGCCCTGGCACCAATGGTGATGCAGTGCAGTGAGTCCAGAGAGTGCAGTGGCACCACTGGGGATGCAGTGCAGTGAGTCCAGAGAGTGCACTGGCACCACTGGGGATGCACTGCAGTGAGTCCAGAGAGTGCACTGGCACCACTGGGGATGCAGTGCAGTGAGTCCAGAGAGTGCACTGGCACCACTGGGGATGCACTGCAGTGACTCGAAAGAGTGCACTGGCACCACTGCGGATGCACTGCAGTGAGTTCGGAGAGTGCCCTGGCACCAATGGTGATGCAGTGAAGTGAGTCCAGAGAGTGCAGTGGCACTGGCACCACTGGGGATGCAGTGCCGTGAGTCCAGAGAGTGCACTGGCACCACTGGGGATGAAGTGCAGTGAGTCCAGAGAGTGCACAGGCACCACTGGGGATGCACTGCAGTGAGTCCAGAGAGTGCACTGGCACCACTGGGGATGCACTGCAGTGAGTCCAGAGAGTGCACTGGCACCACTGGGGATGCACTGCAGTGAGTCCAGAGAGTGCACTGGCAGCACTGGGGATGCAGTGCAGTGAGTCCAGAGAGTGCACTGGCACCACTGGGGATGCACTGCAGTGAGTCCAGAGAGTGCACTGGCACCACTGGTGATGCAGTGCAGTGAGTGCAGAGAGTGCACTGGCACCACTGTTGATGCAGTGCAGTGAGTCCAGAGAGTGCACTGGCACCACTGGGGATGCAATGCAGTGAGTCCAGAGAGTGCACTGGCACCAGTGGGGATGCACTGCAGTGGGTCCAGAGAGTGCACTGGCACCATTGGAATGCAGTGCAGTGAGTCCAGTGAGTGCACTGGCACTTCTGGGGATGCAGTGCACTGAGTGCAGAGAGTGCACTGGCACAACAGGGGATGCACTGCAGTGACTCCAGAAAGTGCACTGGCACCACTGGGGATGCAGTGCAGTGAGTCCAGAGAGTGCACTGGCACCGCTGGTGATGCAGTGCAGTGAGTCCAGAGAGTACACTGTCACCCCTGGGGATGCACTGCAGTGAGTCCAGAGAGTGTACTGGCACCACAGGGGATGCAGTGCAGTGAGTCCAGAGAGTGCACTGGCACCACTGGGGATGCACCCCGGTGAGTCCAGAGAGTGCACTGGCACCACTGGGGATGCAGTGCAGTGAGTCCAGAGACTGCACTGGCACCACTGGGGTTTTAGTGCAGTGAGTCCAGAGAGTGCACTGGCACCAATGGGGATGCAGTGCTGTGAGTCCAGAGAGTGCCCTGGCACCACTGGGGATGCAGTGAGTCCAGAGAGTGCACTGGCACCACTGGGGATGCACTGCAGTGAGACCAGAGATTTCTCTGGCACCACTGGGGATGCAGTTTAGTGAGTCCAGAGAGTGCACCGGCTCCAATGGCGATACACTGCAGTGAGTCCAGACAGTGCACTGGCACCACTGGGGATGCACTGCAGTGAGTCCAGAGAGTGCACTGGCACCACTGGGGATGCAGTGCAGTGAGTCCAGAGAGTGCACTGGCACCACTGGGGATGCACTGCAGTGAGCTCAGAGAGTGCACTGGCACCACTGGGGATGCAGTGCAGTGAGTCCAGAGAGTGCACTGGCACCACTGGGGGTGCAGTGCAGTGAGTCCAGAGAGTGCACTGGCACCACTGGGGATGCACTGCAGTGAGCTCAGAGAGTGCACTGGCACCACTGGGGATGCAGTGCAGTGAGCTCAGAGAGTGCACTGGCACCACTGGGGATGCAGTGCAGTGAGTCCAGAGAGTGCACTGGCACCACTGGGGATGCACTGCAGTGAGTCCAGAGAGTGCAGTGGCACCACTGGGGATGCAGTGCACTGAGTCCAGAGAGTGCACTGGCACCACTGGGGATGCAGTGCAGTGAGTCCAGAGAGTGCACTGGCACCACTGGGGATGCAGTGCAGTGAGTCCTGAGAGTGCAAAGGCACCACAAGGGATGCACTGCAGTGAGTCCAGAGAGTGCACTGGCACCACTGGGGACGCAGTGCAGTGAGTCCAGAGAGTGCACTGGCACCACTGGGGATGCACTACAGTGAGTCCAGAGAGTGCACTGGCACCACTGGGGATGCAGTGCAGTGACTCCAGAGAGTGCAGAGGCAACACTGTTGATGCAGTGCAGTGAGTGCAGAGAGTGCACTGGCACCAGTGCGGAAGCACTGCAGTGAGTCCAGAGAGTGCTCTGGCACCACTGGGGATGCACTGCTGTGAGTCCAGAGAGTGCACTGGCACCACTGGGGATGCAGTGCAGTGAGTCCAGAGAGTGCACTGGCACCACTGGGGACGCAGTGCAGTGAGTCCAGAGAGTGCACTGGCACCACTGGGGATGCACTACAGTGAGTCCAGAGAGTGCACTGGCACCACTGGGGATGCAGTGCAGTGACTCCAGAGAGTGCAGAGGCAACACTGTTGATGCAGTGCAGTGAGTGCAGAGAGTGCACTGGCACCAGTGCGGAAGCACTGCAGTGAGTCCAGAGAGTGCTCTGGCACCACTGGGGATGCACTGCTGTGAGTCCAGAGAGTGCACTGGCACCACTGGGGATGCAGTGCAGTGAGTCCAGAGAGTGCACTGGCACCACTGGGGATGCACTGCAGTGAGTCCAGAGAGTGCACTGGCACCACTGGGGATGCACTGCAGTGAGTCCAGAGAGTGCACTGGCAGCACTGGGGATGCAGTGCAGTGAGTCCAGAGAGTGCACTGGCACCACTGGGGATGCACTGCAGTGAGTCCAGAGAGTGCACTGGCACCACTGGTGATGCAGTGCAGTGAGTACAGAGAGTGCACTGGCACCACTGGGGATGCACTGCAGTGAGTCCAGAGAGTGCACTGGCACCACTGGGGATGCAGTGCAGTGAGTCCAGAGAGTGCACTGGCACCACTGCGAATGCACTGCAGTGAGTCCGGAGAGTCCACTGGCACCAATGGTGATGCAGTGCAATGAGTCCAGAGAGTGCAGTGGCACCACTGGGGATGCAGTGCAGTGAGTCCAGAGAGTGCACTGGCACTTTTGGGGATGCAGTGCACTGAGTGCAGAGAGTGCACTGGCACAACAGGGGATGCACTGCAGTGACTCCAGAAAGTGCTCTGGCACCACTGGGGATGCAGTGCAGTGAGTCCAGAGAGTGCACTGGCACCGCTGGTGATGCAGTGCAGTGAGTCCAGAGAGTACACTGTCACCCCTGGGGATGCACTGCAGTGAGTCCAGAGAGTGTACTGGCACCACAGGGGATGCAGTGCAGTGAGTCCAGAGAGTGCACTGGCACCACTGGGGATGCACCCCGGTGAGTCCAGAGAGTGCACTGGCACCACTGGGGATGCAGTGCAGTGAGTCCAGAGACTGCACAGGCACCACTGGGGTTTTAGTGCAGTGAGTCCAGAGAGTGCACTGGCACCAATGGGGATGCAGTGCTGTGAGTCCAGAGAGTGCCCTGGCACCACTGGGGATGCAGTGAGTCCAGAGAGTGCACTGGCACCACTGGGGATGCACTGCAGTGAGACCAGAGATTTCTCTGGCACCACTGGGGATGCAGTTTAGTGAGTCCAGAGAGTGCACCGGCTCCAATGGCGATACACTGCAGTGAGTCCAGACAGTGCACTGGCACCACTGGGGATGCAGTGCAGTGAGTCCAGAGAGTGCACTGGCACCACTGGGGATGCAGTGCAGTGAGTCCAGAGAGTGCACTGGCACCACTGGGGATGCACTGCAGTGAGCTCAGAGAGTGCACTGGCACCACTGGGGATGCAGTGCACTGAGTCCAGAGAGTGCACTGGCACCACTGGGGATGCAGTGCAGTGAGTCCAGAGAGTGCACTGGCACCACTGGGGATGCACTGCAGTGAGCTCAGAGAGTGCACTGGCACCACTGGGGATGCAGTGCAGTGAGCTCAGAGAGTGCACTGGCACCACTGGGGATGCACTGCAATGAGTCCAGAGAATGCACTGGAACTAATAGGGATGCAGTGCAGTGACTCGAAAGAGTGCACTGGCACCACTGCGGATGCACTGCAGTGAGTCCGGAGAGTGCCCTGGCACCAATGGTGATGCAGTGCAGTGAGTCCAGAGAGTGCAGTGGCACCACTGGGGATGCAGTGCAGTGAGTCCAGAGAGTGCACTGGCACCACTGGGGATGCACTGCAGTGAGTCCAGAGAGTGCACTGGCACCACTGGGGATGCAGTGCAGTGAGTCCAGAGAGTGCACTGGCACCACTGGGGATGCACTGCAGTGACTCGAAAGAGTGCACTGGCACCACTGGGGATGCACTGCAGTGAGTCCGGAGAGTGCCCTGGCACCAATGGTGATGCAGTGCAGTGAGTCCAGAGAGTGCACTGGCACCACTGCGGATGCACTGCAGTGATTCCAGAGAGTGCACTGGCACCACTGGGGATGCAGTGCAGTGAGTCCAGAGAGTGCACTGGCACCACTGGGGATGCACTGCAGTGAGTCCAGAGAGTGCACTGGCACCACTGGGGATGCACTGCAGTGAGTCCAGAGAGTGCACTGGCACCACTGGGGATGCACTGCAGTGAGTCCAGAGAGTGCACTGGCACCACTGGTGATGCAGTGCAGTGAGTACAGAGAGTGCACTGGCACCACTGGGGATGCACTGCAGTGAGTCCAGAGAGTGCACTGAAACCACTGGGGATGCACTGCAGTGACTCAAAAGAGTGCACTGGCACCACTGCGGATGCACTGCAGTGAGTCCGGAGAGTGCACTGGCACCAATGGTGATGCAGTGCAATGAGTCCAGAGAGTGCAGTGGCACCACTGGGGATGCAGTGCAGTGAGTCCAGAGAGTGCACTGGCACCACTGGGGATGCAATGCAGTGAGTCCAGAGAGTGCACTGGCACCACTGGGGATGCACTGCAGTGATTCCAGAGAGTGCACTGGCACCACTGTGGATGCAGTGCAGTGAGTCCAGAGAGTGCACTGGCACCACTGGGGATGCACTGCAGTGACTCAAAAGAGTGCACTGGCACCACTGCGGATGCACTGCAGTGAGTCTGGAGAGTGCCCTGGCACCAATGGTGATGCAGTGCAGTGAGTCCAGAGAGTGCAGTGACACCACTGGGGATGCAGTGCAGTGAGTCCAGAGAGTGCTCTGGCACCACTGGGGATGCAATGCAGTGAGTCCAGAGAGTGCACTGGCACCACTGGGGATGAAGTGCAGTGAGTCCAGAGAGTGCACTGGCACCACTGGGGATGCACTGCAGTGAGTCCAGAGACTGCACTGGCACCACTGGGGATGCAGTGCTGTGAGTCCAGAGAGCGCACTGGCACCTTGGGGATGCAGTGCAGTGAGTCCAGAGAGTGCACTGGCACCACTGGGATGCAGTGCAGTGAGTCCACAGAGTGCACTGGCACCACAGGGGATACACTGCAGTGAGTCCAGAGAGTGCACTGGCACCACTGGGGACGCAGTGCAGTGACTACAGAGAGTGCACTGGCACCATTGGGAATGCAGTGCAGTGATTCCAGAGAGTGCACTGGCACCAGTGGGGATGCACTGCAGTGGGTCCAGAGAGTGCACTGGCACCACTGGGGATGCAGTCCAGTGAGTCCATAGAGTGCACTGGCACCACTGGGAATGCAGTGCAGTGAGTCCAGAGAGTGCACTGGCTCCACTGGGGATGCAGTGCAGTGACTCCAGAGAGTGCACTGGCACCACTGGTGATGCACTGCAGTGAGTCCAGAGAGTGCACTGGCACCACTGGGGATGCAGTGCAGTGAGTCCAGAGAGTGCACTGGCACCAGTGGGGAAGCACTGCAGTGAGACCCGAGAGTGCACTGGCACCACTGGGGATGCACTGCACTGAGTCCAGAGAGTGCACTGACACCGCTGGGGATCCAATGCAGTGAGTCCAGAGAGTGCACTGGAACCACTGGGGATGCAGTGCAGTGAGTCCAGAGAGTGCACTGGCACTTCTGGGGATGCAGTGCAGTGAGTGCAGAGAGTGCACTGGCACAACAGGGGATGCACTGCAGTGACTCCAGAAAATGCACTGGCACCACTGGGGATGCAGTGCAGTGAGTCCAGAGAGTGCACTGGCACCAATGGTGATGCAGTGCAGTGAGTCCAGAGAGTACACTGTCACCACTGGGGATGCACTGCAGTGAGTCCAGAGAGTGTACTGGCACCACAGGGGATGCAGTGCAGTGAGTCCAGAGAGTGCACTGGCACCACTGGGGATGCACCCCGGTGAGTCCAGAGAGTGCACTGGCACCACTGGGGATGCAGTGCAGTGAGTCCAGAGACTGCACTGGCACCACTGGGGTTTTAGTGCAGTGAGTCCAGAGAGTGCACTGGCACCAATGGGGATGCAGTGCTGTGAGTCCAGAGAGTGCCCTGGCACCACTGGGGATGCAGTGAGTCCAGAGAGTGCACTGGCACCACTGGGGATGCGCTGCAGTGAGACCAGAGATTTCTCTGGCACCACTGGGGATGCAGTTTAGTGAGTCCAGAGAGTGCACCGGCTCCAATGGCGATACACTGCAGTGAGTCCAGACAGTGCACTGGCACCACTGGGGATGCAGTGCAGTGAGTCCAGAGAGTGCACTGGCACCACTGGGGATGCAGTGCAGTGAGTCCAGAGAGTGCACTGGCACCACTGAGCTACACTGCAGTGAGTCCAGTAGTTGCACTGGCACCACTGGGGATGCACTGCTGTGAGTCCAGAGACTACACTGGCACCACTGGGGATGCAGTGCAGTGAGTCCAGAGAGTGCATTGGCACCACTGTTGATGCAGTGCAGTGAGTCCAGAGAGTGCACTGGCACCACTGGGGATGCACTGCAGTGAGTCCAGAGAGTGCACTGGCACCACTGGGGATGCACTGCAGTGAGTCCAGAGAGTGCTCTGGGAACACTGGGGATGCAGTGCAGTGAGTGCAGAGAGTGCACTGGCACCACTGGGGATGCAGTGCAGTGAGTCCAGGGAGTGCACTGGCACCACAGGGGATGCAGTGCAGTGAGTCCAGAGAGTGCACTGGCACCACTGGGGATGCAGTGCAGTGAGTCCAGAGAGTGCACTGGCACGACTGGGGATGCACTGCAGTGAGTCCAGAGAGTGCACTGGCACCACTGGGGATGCACTGCAGTGAGTCCAGAGAGTGCACTGACACCACTGGGGATGCAGTGCAGTGACTCCAGAGAGTGCAGAGGCACCACTGTTGATGCAGTGCTGCGACTCCAGAGAGTGCACTGGCACCACTGGGGATGCACTGCAGTGAGTCCAGAGAGTGCACTGGCACCACTGGGGATGCACTGCAGTGACTCGAAAGAGTGCACTGGCACCACTGCGGATGCACTGCAGTGAGTCCGGAGAGTGCACTGGCACCACTGGGGATGCAGTGCAGTGAGTCCAGAGAGTGCACTGGCACCACTGGGGATGCAGTGCAGTGATTCCAGAGAGTGCACTGGCACCACTGGGGATGCAGTGCAGTGAGTCCAGAGAGTGCACTGGCACCACTGGGGATGCACTGCAGTGAGTCGAAAGAGTGCACTGGCACCACTGCGGATGCACTGCCGTGAGTGCAGAGAGTGCCCTGGCACTAATGGTGATGCAGTGCAGTGAGTCCAGAGAGTGCAGTGACACCACTGCGGATGCAGTGCAGTGAGTCCAGAGAGTGCACTGGCACCACTGGGGATGAACTGCAGTGAGTCCAGAGAGTGCACTGGCACCACTGGGGATGCAGTGCAGTGAGTCCAGAGAGTGCACTGGCACCACTGGGGATGCAGTGCAGTGAGTCCAGAGAGTGCACTGGCACCACTGGGGATGCACTGCAGTGAGTCCAGAGAGTGCACTGGCAGCACTGGGGATGCAGTGCAGTTGAGTCCAGAGAGTGCCCTGGCACCTTGGGGATGCAGTGCAGTGAGTCCAGATTGTGCACTGGCACCACTGGGGATGCAGTGCAGTGAGTCCAGAGAGTGCACTGGCAGCACTGGGGGTGCACTGCAGTGAGTTCAGAGAGTGCACTGTCACCACTGGGGATGCAGTGCAGTGAGTCCAGAGAGTGCACTGGCACCACTGTTCATGCAGTGCAGTGAGTCCAGAGAGTGCACTGGCACCACTGGGGATGCACCCCGGTGAGCCCAGAGATTGCACTGGCACCACTGGGGATGCACTGCAGTGAGTGCAGAGAGTGCACTGGCACCACTGGGGATGCACTGCAGTGAGGGCAGAGAGTGCACTGGCACCACTGGGGATGCACTGCAGTGAGTCCAGAGTGTGCCCTGGCACCACTGGGGATGCAGTGCAGTGAGTCCAGAGAGTGCACTGGCACCACTGGGGATGCAATGCAGTGAGTCCAGAGAGTGCACTGGCACCACTGTGGATGCAGCGCAGTGAGTCCAGAGAGTGCACTGGCACCACTGGGGATGCACTGCAGTGAGTCCAGAGAGTGCACTGGCACCACTGGGGATGCAGTGCAGTGACTCCAGAGAGTGCAGAGGCACCTCTGGGGATGCAGTGCTGTGACTCCAGAGAGTGCACTGGCACCACTGGGGATGCAGTGTTGTGAGTCCAGAGAGTGCACTGGCACCACTGGGGATGCACTGCAGTGAGTCCAGAGAGTGCACTGGCAGCACTGGGGATGCACTGCAGTGAGTCCAGAGAGTGCACTGGCACCACTGGGGATGCACTGCAGTGAGTCCAGAGAGTGCACTGGCACCACTGGGGATGAACTGCAGTGACTAGAAAGAGTGCACTGGCACCACTGCGGATGCACTGCAGTGAGTCCGGAGAGTGCCCTGGCACCAATGGTGATGCAGTGCAGTGAGTCCAGAGAGTGCAGTGGCACCACTGGGGATGCAGTGCAGTGAGTCCAGAGAGTGCACTGGCACCACTGGGGATGCAATGCAGTGAGTCCAGAGAGTGCACTGGCACCACTGGGGATGCAGTGCAGTGACTCCAGAGAGTGCACTGGCACCACTGGGGATGCAGTGCAGTGAGTCCAGAGAGTGCACTGGCACTACTGGGGATGCACTGCAGTGAGTCCAGAGAGTGCACTGGCACCACTGGGGATGCAGTTCAGTGAGTCCAGAGAGTGCACTGGCACCACTGGGGATACACTGCAGTGACTCCAGAGAGTGCACAGGCACCACTGGGGATGCACTGCAGTGAGTCCAGAGAGTGCTCTGGCACCACTGGGGATGCAGTTCAGTGAGTCCAGAGAGTGCACTGGCACCACTGGGGATACACTGCAGTGACTCCAGAGAGTGCACAGGCACCACTGGGGATGCACTGCAGTGAGTCCAGAGAGTGCACTGGCACCACTGGGGATGCAGTGCAGTGAGTCCAGAGACTGCACTGGCACCAACTGGAGCTGCACTGCAGTGAGTCCTGAGATTGCACTGGCACCACTGGGGATGCACTACAGTGAGTCCAGAGGCTACACTGGCAACACTGGGGATGCAGTGCAGTGAGTCCAGAGAGTGCACTGGCACCACTGTTCATGCAGTGCAGTGAGTCCAAAGAGTGCACTGGCACCACTGGGTATGCAGTGCATGAGTGCGGAGAGTCCACTGGCACCACTGGGGATGCAGTGCAGTGAGTCCAGAGAGTGCACTGGCACCAGTGGGGATGGAGTGCAGTGAGTCCAGAGAGTGCACTGGCACCACTGGGGATGCAGTGCAGTGAGTCCAGAGAGTGCACTGGCTCCACTGGGGATGAACTGTAGTGAGTCCAGAGACTGCACAGACACCACTGGGGATGCAGTGCAGTGAGTCCAGAGAGTGCACTGGCACCACTGCGGATGCACTGCAGTGAGTCCAGAGAGTGCACTGGCACCACTGGGGATGCAATGCAGTGAGTCCAGAGAGTGCACTGGCACCACTGGTGATGCACTGCAGTGAGTCCAGAGAGTGCACGGGCACCACTGGGGATGCACTGCAGTGAGTCCAGAGAGTGCACTGACACCACTGGGGATGCAGTGCAGTGATTCCGGAGAGTGCACTGGCACCACTGGGGATGCAGTGCGGTGAGTCCAGAGAGTGCACTGGCACCACTGGGGTTGCAGTGCAGTGAGTCCAGAGAGTGCACTGGCACCACTTGGGATGCACTGCAGTGAGTCCAGAGAGTGCTCTGGGAACACTGGGGATGCAGTGCAGTGAGTGCAGAGAGTGCACTGGCACCACTGGGGATGCAGTGCAGTGAGTCCAGGGAGTGCACTGGCACCACAGGGGATGCAGTGCAGTGAGTCCAGAGAGTGCACTGGCACCACTGGGGATGCACTGCAGTGAGTCCAGAGAGTGCACTGGCACAAAAGGGAATGCAGTGCAGTGAGTCCAGAGAGTGCACTGGCACCAGTGGGGATGCAGTGCAGTGAGTCCAGAGAGTGCACTGGCACCACTGGGGATGCAATGCAGTGAGTCCAGAGAGTGCACTGGCACCACTGCGGATGAAGTGCAGTGAGTCCAGAGAGTGCACTGGCACCACTGGGGATGCAGTGCAGTGAGTCCAGAGAGTGCACTGGCACGACTGGGGATGCAGTGCAGTGAGTCCAGAGAGTGCACTGGCACCACTGGGGATGCACTGCAGTGAGTCCAGAGAGTGCACTGACACCACTGGGGATGCAGTGCAGTGACTCCAGAGAGTGCAGAGGCACCACTGTTGATGCAGTGCTGCGACTCCAGAGAGTGCACTGGCACCACTGGGGATGCACTGCAGTGAGTCCAGAGAGTGCACTGGCACCACTGGTGATGCAGTGCAGTGAGTGCAGAGAGTGCACTGGCACCACTGAGGATGCACAGCAGTGAGTCCAGAGAGTGCACTGGCACCACTGGGGATGCACTGCAGTGACTCAAAAGAGTGCACTGGCACCACTGCGGATGCACTGCAGTGAGTCCGGAGAGTGCACTGGCACCACTGGGGATGCAGTGCAGTGAGTCCAGAGAGTGCACTGGCACCACTGGGGATGCACTGCAGTGAGTCCAGAGAGTGCACTGGCACCACTGGGGATGCAGTGCAGTGAGTCCAGAGAGTGCACTGGCACCACTGCGGATGCACTGCCGTGAGTGCAGAGAGTGCCCTGGCACTAATGGTGATGCAGTGCAGTGAGTCCAGAGAGTGCAGTGACACCACTGCGGATGCAGTGCAGTGAGTCCAGAGAGTGCACTGGCACCACTGGGGATGAACTGCAGTGAGTCCAGAGAGTGCACTGGCACCACTGGGGATGCAGTGCAGTGAGTCCAGAGAGTGCACTGGCACCACTGGGGATGCAGTGCAGTGAGTCCAGAGAGTGCACTGGCACCACTGGGGATGCACTGCAGTGAGTCCAGAGAGTGCACTGGCAGCACTGGGGATGCAGTGCACTTGAGTCCAGAGAGTGCCCTGGCACCTTGGGGATGCAGTGCAGTGAGTCCAGAGAGTGCAGTGGCACCACTGGGGATGCAGTGCAGTGAGTCCAGAGAGTGCACTGGCAGCACTGGGGGTGCACTGCAGTGAGTCCAGAGAGTGCACTGTCACCACTGGGGATGCAGTGCAGTGAGTCCAGAGAGTGCACTGGCACCACTGGGGATGCAGTGCAGTGAGTCCAGAGAGTGCACTGGCACCACTGGGGATGCACCGCGGTGAGCCCAGAGAGTGCACTGGCACCACTGGGGATGCAGTGCAGTGAGTCCAGAGAGTGCACTGGCACCACTGGGGATGCACCGCGGTGAGCCCAGAGATTGCACTGGCACCACTGGGGATGCACTGCAGTGAGTGCAGAGAGTGCACTGGCACCACTGGGGATGCACTGCAGTGAGGGCAGAGAGTGCACTGGCACCACTGGGGATGCACTGCAGTGAGTCCAGAGAGTGCCCTGGCACCACTGGGGATGCAGTGCAGTGAGTCCAGAGAGTGCACTGGCACCACTGCGGATGCACTGCAGTGAGTCCAGAGAGTGCACTGGCACCACTGGGGATGCAATGCAGTGAGTCCAGAGAGTGCACTGGCGCCACTGGGGATGCACTGCAGTGAGTCCAGAGAGTGCACGGGCACCACTGGGGATGCACTGCAGTGAGTCCAGAGAGTGCACTGACACCACTGGGGATGCAGTGCAGTGATTCCGGAGAGTGCACTGGCACCACTGGGGATGCAGTGCGGTGAGTCCAGAGAGTGCACTGGCACCACTGGGGTTGCAGTGCAGTGAGTCCAGAGAGTGCACTGGCACCACTTGGGATGCACTGCAGTGAGTCCAGAGAGTGCTCTGGGAACACTGGGGATGCAGTGCTGTGAGTCCAGAGAGTGCACTGGCACCACTGGGGATGCAGTGCAGTGAGTCCAGGGAGTGCACTGGCACCACAGGGGATGCAGTGCAGTGAGTCCAGAGAGTGCACTGGCACCACTGGGGATGCACTGCAGTGAGTCCAGAGAGTGCACTGGCACAAAAGGGAATGCAGTGCAGTGAGTCCAGAGAGTGCACTGGCACCAGTGGGGATGCAGTGCAGTGAGTCCAGAGAGTGCACTGGCACCACTGGGGATGCAATGCAGTGAGTCCAGAGAGTGCACTGGCACCACTGCGGATGAAGTGCAGTGAGTCCAGAGAGTGCACTGGCACCACTGGGGATGCAGTGCAGTGAGTCCAGAGAGTGCACTGGCACGACTGGGGATGCAGTGCAGTGAGTCCAGAGAGTGCACTGGCACCACTGGGGATGCACTGCAGTGAGTCCAGAGAGTGCACTGACACCACTGGGGATGCAGTGCAGTGACTCCAGAGAGTGCAGAGGCACCACTGTTGATGCAGTGCTGCGACTCCAGAGAGTGCACTGGCACCACTGGGGATGCACTGCAGTGAGTCCAGAGAGTGCACTGGCACCACTGGTGATGCAGTGCAGTGAGTGCAGAGAGTGCACTGGCACCACTGGGGATGCACAGCAGTGAGTCCAGAGAGTGCACTGGCACCACTGGGGATGCACTGCAGTGACTCAAAAGAGTGCACTGGCACCACTGCGGATGCACTGCAGTGAGTCCGGAGAGTGCACTGGCACCACTGGGGATGCAGTGCAGTGAGTCCAGAGAGTGCACTGGCACCACTGGGGATGCACTGCAGTGAGTCCAGAGAGTGCACTGGCAGCACTGGGGATGCAGTGCAGTGAGTCCAGAGAGTGCACTGGCACCACTGGGGATGCACTGCAGTGAGTCGAAAGAGTGCACTGGCACCACTGCGGATGCACTGCCGTGAGTGCAGAGAGTGCCCTGGCACTAATGGTGATGCAGTGCAGTGAGTCCAGAGAGTGCAGTGACACCACTGCGGATGCAGTGCAGTGAGTCCAGAGAGTGCACTGGCACCACTGGGGATGAACTGCAGTGAGTCCAGAGAGTGCACTGGCACCACTGGGGATGCAGTGCAGTGAGTCCAGAGAGTGCACTGGCACCACTGGGGATGCAGTGCAGTGAGTCCAGAGAGTGCACTGGCACCACTGGGGATGCACTGCAGTGAGTCCAGAGAGTGCACTGGCAGCACAGGGGATGCAGTGCACTTGAGTCCAGAGAGTGCCCTGGCACCTTGGGGATGCAGTGCAGTGAGTCCAGAGAGTGCAGTGGCACCACTGGGGATGCAGTGCAGTGAGTCCAGAGAGTGCACTGGCAGCACTGGGGGTGCACTGCAGTGAGTCCAGAGAGTGCACTGTCACCACTGGGGATGCAGTGCAGTGAGTCCAGAGAGTGCACTGGCACCACTGGGGATGCAGTGCAGTGAGTCCAGAGAGTGCACTGGCACCACTGGGGATGCACCGCGGTGAGCCCAGAGAGTGCACTGGCACCACTGGGGATGCAGTGCAGTGAGTCCAGAGAGTGCACTGGCACCACTGGGGATGCACCGCGGTGAGCCCAGAGATTGCACTGGCACCACTGGGGATGCACTGCAGTGAGTGCAGAGAGTGCACTGGCACCACTGGGGATGCACTGCAGTGAGGGCAGAGAGTGCACTGGCACCACTGGGGATGCACTGCAGTGAGTCCAGAGAGTGCCCTGGCACCACTGGGGATGCTGTGCAGTGAGTCCAGAGAGTGCACTGGCACCACTGGGGATGCAATGCAGTGAGTCCAGAGAGTGCACTGGCACCACTGTGGATGCAGCGCAGTGAGTCCAGAGAGTGCACTGGCACCACTGGGGATGCACTGCAGTGATTCCGGAGAGTGCACTGGCACCAGTGGGGGTGCACTGCAGTGAGTCCGGAGAGTGCACTGGCAGCACTTGGGATGCACTGCAGTGAGTCCAGAGAGTGCACTGGCACCACTGGGGATGCACTGCAGTGAGTCCAGAGAGTGCACTGGCACCACTGGGGATGCACTGCAGTGAGTCCAGAGAGTGCACTGGCACCACTGGGGATGCAGTGCAGTGACTCCAGAGAGTGCAGAGGCACCTCTGGGGATGCAGTGCTGTGACTCCAGAGAGTGCACTGGCACCACTGGGGATGCATTGCTGTGAGTCCATAGAGTGCACTGGCACCACTGGGGATGCAGTGCAGTGAGTCCAGAGAGTGCACTGGCAGCACTGGGGATGCACTGCAGTGAGTCCAGAGAGTGCACTGGCACCACTGGGGATGCACTGCAGTGAGTCCAGAGAGTGCACTGGCACCACTGGGGATGAACTGCAGTGACTCGAAAGAGTGCACTGACACCACTGCGGATGCACTGCAGTGAGTCCGGAGAGTGCCCTGGCACCAATGGTGATGCAGTGCAGTGAGTCCAGAGAGTGCAGTGGCACCACTGGGGATGCAGTGCAGTGAGTCCAGAGAGTGCACTGGCACCACTGGGGATGCAATGCAGTGAGTCCAGAGAGTGCACTGGCACCACTGGGGATGCAGTGCAGTGACTCCAGAGAGTGCACTGGCACCACTGGGGATGCAGTGCAGTGAGTCCAGAGAGTGCACTGGCACTACTGGGGATGCACTGCAGTGAGTCCAGAGAGTGCACTGGCACCACTGGGGATGCAGTTCAGTGAGTACAGAGAGTGCACTGGCACCACTGGGGATACACTGCAGTGACTCCAGAGAGTGCACAGGCACCACTGGGGATGCACTGCAGTGAGTCCAGAGAGTGCTCTGGCACCACTGGGGATGCAGTTCAGTGAGTCCAGAGAGTGCACTGGCACCACTGGGGATACACTGCAGTGACTCCAGAGAGTGCACAGGCACCACTGGGGATGCACTGCAGTGAGTCCAGAGAGTGCACTGGCACCACTGGGGATGCAGTGCAGTGAGTCCAGAGACTGCACTGGCACCAACTGGAGCTGCACTGCAGTGAGTCCTGAGATTGCACTGGCACCACTGGGGATGCACTACAGTGAGTCCAGAGGCTACACTGGCACCACTGGGGATGCAGTGCAGTGAGTCCAGAGAGTGCACTGGCACCACTGTTCATGCAGTGCAGTGAGTCCAAAGAGTGCACTGGCACCACTGGGTATGCAGTGCATGAGTGCGGAGAGTCCACTGGCACCACTGGGGATGCAGTGCAGTGAGTCCAGAGAGTGGACTGGCACCAGTGGGGATGGAGTGCAGTGAGTCCAGAGAGTGCACTGGCACCACTGGGGATGCAGTGCAGTGAGTCCAGAGAGTGCACTGGCTCCACTGGGGATGAACTGTAGTGAGTCCAGAGACTGCACAGACACCACTGGGAATGCAGTGCAGTGAGTCCAGAGAGTGCACTGGCACCACTGCGGATGCACTGCAGTGAGTCCAGAGAGTGCACTGGCACCACTGGGGATGCAATGCAGTGAGTCCAGAGAGTGCACTGGCACCACTGGGGATGCACTGCAGTGAGTCCAGAGAGTGCACGGGCACCACTGGGGATGCACTGCAGTGAGTCCAGAGAGTGCACTGACACCACTGGGGATGCAGTGCAGTGATTCCGGAGAGTGCACTGGCACCACTGGGGATGCAGTGCGGTGAGTCCAGAGAGTGCACTGGCACCACTGGGGTTGCAGTGCAGTGAGTCCAGAGAGTGCACTGGCACCACTTGGGATGCACTGCAGTGAGTCCAGAGAGTGCACTGGCACCACTGGGAATGCAGTGCAGTGACTCAGAGAGTGCACTGGCACCACTGGGAATGCACTGCAATGAGTCCAGATAGTGCACTGGCACCACTGGGGATGCACTGCAGTGAGTGCAGAGAGTGCACTGGCACCACTGGGGATGCAGTGCAGTGAGTCCAGAGAGTGCACTGGCACCACTGGGGATGCAGCGCAGTGAGTCCTCAGAGTGCACTGGCACTACTGGGGATGCAGTGCAGTGAGTCCAGAGAGTGCACTGGCACCACTGCGGATGCACTGCAGTGAGTCCAGAGAGTGCACTGGCACCACTGGGGATGCAGTGCAGTGAGTCCAGAGAGTGCACTGGCACCACTGGGGATGCAGTGCAGTGAGTGCAGAGAGTGCACTGGCACCACTGGGGATGCGCTGCAGTGAGTCCAGAGAGTGCACTGGCACCACAGGTGATGCAGTGCAGTGAGTCCAGAGAGTGCACTGGCACCACTGGGGATGCACCCCGGTGAGCCCAGAGATTGCACTGGCACCACTGGGGATGCACTGCAGTGAGTGCAGAGAGTGCACTGGCACCACTGGGGATGCACTGCAGTGAGGGCAGAGAGTGCAGTGGGACCACTGGGGATGCAGTGCAGTGAGTCCAGAGAGTGCCCTGGCACCACTGGGGATGCAGTGCAGTGAGTCCAGAGAGTGCACTGGCACCACTGAGGATACAGTGCAGTGACTCCAGAGAGTGCACTGGCACCACTGGGGATGCAGTGCCGTGAGTCCAGAGAGTGCACTGGCACCACTGGGGATGTAGTGCAGTGAGTCCAGAGAGTGCACTGGCACCACTGGGGATGCAGTGCAGTGAGTCCAGAGAGTGCAATGGCACCACTGGGGATGCAATGCGATGTGTCCACAGAGTGCACTGGCACCACAGGGGATGCAGTGCAGTGAGTCCAGAGAGTGCACTGACACCACTGGGGATGCAGTGCGGTGAGTTCAGAGAGTGCACTGGCACCACTGGGGATGCACTGCAGTGAGTCCAGAGAGTGCACTGGCACCACAGGTGATTCAGTGCAGTGAGTACAGAGAGTGCACTGGCACCACTGGGGATGCACTGCAGTGATTCCAGAGAGTGCACTGGCACCACTGGGGATGCAGTGCAGTGAGTCCAGAGAGTGCACTGGCACCACTGGGGATGCACTGCAGTGAGTCCAGAGAGTGCACTGGCACCACTGGGGATGCACTGCACTGAGTCCAGAGAGTGCACTGGCACCACTGGGGATGGACTGCAGTGACTCGAAAGAGTGCACTGGCACCACTGGGGATGCAGTGCAGTGAGTCCGGAGAGTGCCCTGGCACCAATGGTGATGCAGTGCAGTGAGTCCAGAGAGTGCAGTGGCACCACTGGGGATGCAGTGCAGTGAGTCCAGAGAGTGCACTGGCACCACTGGGGATGCAATGCAGTGAGTGCAGAGAGTGCACTGGCACCACTGGGGATGCAGTGCACTGAGTCCAGAGAGTGCACTGGCACCACTTGTGATGCAGTGCAGTGAGTCCAGAGAGTGCACTGGCACCACTGGCGATGCACTGCAGTGAGTGCAGAGAGTGCACTGGCAGCACTGGGGATGCAGTGCAGTGAGTCCAGAGAGTGCTCTGGCACCACTGGGGATGCAGTTCAGTGAGTCCAGAGAGTGCACTGGCACCACTGGGGATACACTGCAGTGACTCCAGAGAGTGCACTGGCACGACTGGGGATGCACTGCAGTGAGTCCAGAGAGTGCACTGGCACCACTGGGGATGCACTGCAGTGAGTCCAGAGAGTGCACTATCAGCACTGGGGATGCAGTGCAGTGACTCCAGAGAGTGCAGAGGCACCACTGTTGATGCAGTGCTGCGACTCCAGAGAGTGCACTGGCACCACTGGGGATGCAGTGCAGTGAGTCCAGAGAGTGCACTGGCACCACTGGGGATGCACTGCAGTGAGTCCAGAGAGTGCACTGGCACCACTGGTGATGCAGTGCAGTGAGTGCAGAGAGTGCACTGGCACCACTGGGGATGCACTGCAGTGAGTCCAGAGAGTGCACTGGCACCACTGGGGATGCACTGCAGTGACTCAAAAGAGTGCACTGGCACCACTGCGGATGCAGTGCAGTGAGTCCGGAGAGTGCACTGGCACCACTGGGGATGCACTGCAGTGATTCCAGAGAGTGCACTGGCACCACTGGGGATGCAGTGCAGTGAGTCCAGAGAGTGCACTGGCACCACTGGGGATGCACTGCAGTGAGTCGAAAGAGTGCACTGGCACCACTGCGGATGCACTGCCGTGAGTGCAGAGAGTGCCCTGGCACCAATGGTGATGCAGTGCAGTGAGTCCAGAGAGTGCAGTGACACCACTGCGGATGCAGTGCAGTGAGTCCAGAGAGTGCACTGGCACCACTGGGGATGCAATGCAGTGAGTCCAGAGAGTGCACTGGCACCACTGGGGATGAACTGCAGTGAGTCCAGAGAGTGCACTGGCACCACTGGGGATGCAGTGCAGTGAGTCCAGAGAGTGCACTGGCACCACTGGGGATGCAGTGCAGTGAGTCCAGAGAGTGCACTGGCACCACTGGGGATGCACTGCAGTGAGTCCAGAGAGTGCACTGGCAGCACTGGGGATGCAGTGCAGTTGAGTCCAGAGAGTGCCCTGGCACCTTGGGGATGCAGTGCAGTGAGTCCAGAGAGTGCACTGGCACCACTGGGGATGCAGTGCAGTGAGTCCAGAGAGTGCACTGGCAGCACTGGGGATGCACTGCAGTGAGTCCAGAGAGTGCACTGGCACCACTGGGGTTGCAGTGCAGTGAGTCCAGAGAGTGCACTGGCACCACTGGGGATGCAGTTCAGTGAGTGCAGAGAGTGCCCTGGCACCACTGGGGATGCAGTGCAGTGAGTCCAGAGAGTGCACTGGCACCACTGGGGATGCACTGCAGTGAGTCCAGAGAGTGCACTGGCACCACTGGGGATGCACCCCGGTGAGCCCAGAGATTGCACTGGCACCACTGGGGATGCACTGCAGTGAGTGCAGAGAGTGCACTGGCACCACTGGGGATGCACTGCAGTGAGGGCAGAGAGTGCACTGGCACCACTGGGGATGCACTGCAGTGAGTCCAGAGAGTGCCCTGGCACCACTGGGGATGCAGTGCAGTGAGTCCAGAGAGTGCACTGGCACCACTGGGGATGCAATGCAGTGAGTCCAGAGAGTGCACTGGCACGACTGTGGATGCAGCGCAGTGAGTCCAGAGAGTGCACTGGCACCACTGGGGATGCACTGCAGTGATTCCGGAGAGTGCACTGGCACCAGTGGGGGTGCACTGCAGTGAGTCCAGAGAGTGCACTGGCAGCACTTGGGATGCACTGCAGTGAGTCCAGAGAGTGCACTGGCACCACTGGGGATGCACTGCAGTGAGTCCAGAGAGTGCACTGTCAGCACTGGGGATGCACTGCAGTGAGTCCAGAGAGTGCACTGGCACCACTGGGGATGCAGTGCAGTGACTCCAGAGAGTGCAGAGGCACCACTGTTGATGCAGTGCTGTGACTCCAGAGAGTGCACTGGCACCACTGGGGATGCAGTGCTGTGAGTCCAGAGAGTGCACTGGCACCACTGGGGATCCACTGCAGTGAGTCCAGAGAGTGCACTGGCAGCACTGGGGATGCACTGCAGTGAGTCCAGAGAGTGCACTGGCACCACTGGGGATGCAGTGCAGTGAGTCCAGAGAGTGCACTGGCACCACTGGGGATGCACTGCAGTGAGTCGAAAGAGTGCACTGGCACCACTGCGGATGCACTGCCGTGAGTGCAGAGAGTGCCCTGGCACCAATGGTGATGCAGTGCAGTGAGTCCAGAGAGTGCAGTGACACCACTGCGGATGCAGTGCAGTGAGTCCAGAGAGTGCACTGGCACCACTGGGGATGCAATGCAGTGAGTCCAGAGAGTGCACTGGCACCACTGGGGATGAACTGCAGTGAGTCCAGAGAGTGCACTGGCACCACTGGGGATGCAGTGCAGTGAGTCCAGAGAGTGCACTGGCACCACTGGGGATGCAGTGCAGTGAGTCCAGAGAGTGCACTGGCACCACTGGGGATGCACTGCAGTGAGTCCAGAGAGTGCACTGGCAGCACTGGGGATGCAGTGCAGTTGAGTCCAGAGAGTGCCCTGGCACCTTGGGGATGCAGTGCAGTGAGTCCAGAGAGTGCACTGGCACCACTGGGGATGCAGTGCAGTGAGTCCAGAGAGTGCACTGGCAGCACTGGGGATGCACTGCAGTGAGGGCAGAGAGTGCACTGGCACCACTGGGGTTGCAGTGCAGTGAGTCCAGAGAGTGCACTGGCACCACTGGGGATGCAGTTCAGTGAGTGCAGAGAGTGCCCTGGCACCACTGGGGATGCAGTGCAGTGAGTCCAGAGAGTGCACTGGCACCACTGGGGATGCACTGCAGTGAGTCCAGAGAGTGCACTGGCACCACTGGGGATGCACCCCGGTGAGCCCAGAGATTGCACTGGCACCACTGGGGATGCACTGCAGTGAGTGCAGAGAGTGCACTGGCACCACTGGGGATGCACTGCAGTGAGGGCAGAGAGTGCACTGGCACCACTGGGGATGCACTGCAGTGAGTCCAGAGAGTGCCCTGGCACCACTGGGGATGCAGTGCAGTGAGTCCAGAGAGTGCACTGGCACCACTGGGGATGCAATGCAGTGAGTCCAGAGAGTGCACTGGCACCACTGTGGATGCAGCGCAGTGAGTCCAGAGAGTGCACTGGCACCACTGGGGATGCACTGCAGTGATTCCGGAGAGTGCACTGGCACCAGTGGGGGTGCACTGCAGTGAGTCCAGAGAGTGCACTGGCAGCACTTGGGATGCACTGCAGTGAGTCCAGAGAGTGCACTGGCACCACTGGGGATGCACTGCAGTGAGTCCAGAGAGTGCACTGTCAGCACTGGGGATGCACTGCAGTGAGTCCAGAGAGTGCACTGGCACCACTGGGGATGCAGTGCAGTGACTCCAGAGAGTGCAGAGGCACCACTGTTGATGCAGTGCTGTGACTCCAGAGAGTGCACTGGCACCACTGGGGATGCAGTGCTGTGAGTCCAGAGAGTGCACTGGCACCACTGGGGATCCACTGCAGTGAGTCCAGAGAGTGCACTGGCAGCACTGGGGATGCACTGCAGTGAGTCCAGAGAGTGCACTGGCACCACTGGGGATGCAGTGCAGTGAGTCCAGAGAGTGCACGGGCACCACTGGGGATGCACTGCAGTGAGTCCAGAGAGTGCACTGACACCACTGGGGATGCAGTGCAGTGATTCCGGAGAGTGCACTGGCACCACTGGGGATGCAGTGCAGTGAGTGCAGAGAGTGCACTGGCACCACTGGGGATGCACTGCAGTGAGTCCAGAGAGTGCACTGGCAGCACTGGGGATGCACTGCAGTGAGTCCAGAGAGTGCACTGGCACCACTGGGGATGCACTGCAGTGACTCGAAAGAGTGCACTGGCACCACTGCGGATGCACTGCAGTGAGTCCGGAGAGTGCCCTGGCACCACTGGGGATGCAGTGCAGTGAGTGCAGAGAGTGCACTGGCACCACTGGGGATGCACTGCAATGAGTCCAGAGAATGCACTGGAACTAATGGGGATGCAGTGCAGTGACTCGAAAGAGTGCAGTGGCACCACTGCGGATGCACTGCAGTGAGTCCGGAGAGTGCCCTGGCACCAATGGTGATGCAGTGCAGTGAGTCCAGAGAGTGCAGTGGCACCACTGGGGATGCAGTGCAGTGAGTCCAGAGAGTGCACTGGCACCACTGGGGATGCACTGCAGTGAGTCCAGAGAGTGCACTGGCACCACTGGGGATGCAGTGCAGTGAGTCCAGAGAGTGCACTGGCACCACTGGGGATGCACTGCAGTGACTCGAAAGAGTGCACTGGCACCACTGCGGATGCACTGCAGTGAGTCCGGAGAGTGCCCTGGCACCAATGGTGATGCAGTGCAGTGAGTCCAGAGAGTGCAGTGGCACCACTGGGGATGCAGTGGCGTGAGTCCAGAGAGTGCACTGGCACCACTGGGGATGAAGTGCAGTGAGTCCAGAGAGTGCACTGGCACCACTGGGGATGCACTGCAGTGAGTCCAGAGAGTGCACTGGCACCACTGGGGATGCACTGCAGTGAGTCCAGAGAGTGCACTGGCACCACTGGGGATGCACTGCAGTGAGTCCAGAGAGTGCACTGGCAGCACTGGGGATGCAGTGCAGTGAGTCCAGAGAGTGCACTGGCACCACTGGGGATGCACTGCAGTGAGTCCAGAGAGTGCACTGGCACCACTGGTGATGCAGTGCAGTGAGTACAGAGAGTGCACTGGCACCACTGGGGATGCACTGCAGTGAGTCCAGAGAGTGCACTGGCACCACTGGGGATGCACTGCAGTGACTCAAAAGAGTGCACTGGCACCACTGCGGATGCACTGCAGTGAGTCCGGAGAGTGCACTGGCACCAATGGTGATGCAGTGCAATGAGTCCAGAGAGTGCAGTGGCACCACTGGGGATGCAGTGCAGTGAGTCCAGAGAGTGCACTGGCACCACTGGGGATGCACTGCAGTGAGTCCAGAGAGTGCACTGGCACCACTGGGGATGCACTGCAGTGATTCCAGAGAGTGCACTGGCACCACTGGGGATGCAGTGCAGTGAGTCCAGAGAGTGCACTGGCACCACTGGGGATGCACTGCAGTGACTCGAAAGAGTGCACTGGCACCACTGCGGATGCACTGCAGTGAGTCTGGAGAGTGCCCTGGCACCAATGGTGATGCAGTGCAGTGAGTCCAGTGAGTGCAGTGACACCACTGGGGATGCAGTGCAGTGAGTCCAGAGAGTGCTCTGGCACCACCGGGAATGCAAAGCAGTGAGTCCAGAGAGTGCACTGGCACCACTAGGGATGAAGTGCAGTGAGTCCAGAGAGTGCACTGGCACCACTGGGGATGCAGTGCAGTGAGTCCAGAGAGTGCACTGGCACCACTGGGGATGCAGTGCAGTTGAGTCCAGAGAACGCACTGGCACCTTGGGGATGCAGTGCAGTGAGTCCAGAGAGTGCACTGGCACCACTGGGATGCAGTGCAGTGAGTCCACAGAGTGCACTGGCACCACAGGGGATACACTGCAGTGAGTCCAGAGAGTGCACTGGCACCACTGGGGACGCAGTGCAGTGACTCCAGAGAGTGCACTGGCACCATTGGGGATGCAGTGCAGTGAGTCCAGAGAGTGCACTGGCACCAGTGGGGATGCACTGCAGTGGGTCCAGAGAGTGCACTGGCACCACTGGGGATGCAGTGCAGTGAGTCCATAGAGTGCACTGGCACCATTGGAATGCAGTGCAGTGAGTCCAGAGAGTGCACTGGCTCCACTGGGGATGCAGTGCAGTGACTCCAGAGAGTGCACTGGCACCACTGGTGATGCACTGCAGTGAGTCCAGAGAGTGCACTGGCACCACTGGGGATGCAGTGCAGTGAGTCCAGAGAGTGCACTGGCACCAGTGGTGAAGCACTGCAGTGAGTCCCGAGAGTGCACTGGCACCCTTTGGGATGCAGTGCAGTGAGTCCAGAGAGTGCACTGACACCACTGGGGATCCAATGCAGTGAGTCCAGAGAGTGCAATGGAACCACTGGGGATGCAGTGCAGTGAGTCCAGTGAGTGCACTGGCACTTCTGGGGATGCAGTGCACTGAGTGCAGAGAGTGCACTGGCACAACAGGGGATGCACTGCAGTGACTCCAGAAAGTGCACTGGCACCACTGGGGATGCAGTGCAGTGAGTCCAGAGAGTGCACTGGCACCGCTGGTGATGCAGTGCAGTGAGTCCAGAGAGTACACTGTCACCCCTGGGGATGCACTGCAGTGAGTCCAGAGAGTGTACTGGCACCACAGGGGATGCAGTGCAGTGAGTCCAGAGAGTGCACTGGCACCACTGGGGATGCACCCCGGTGAGTCCAGAGACTGCACTGGCACCACTGGGGTTTTAGTGCAGTGAGTCCAGAGAGTGCACTGGCACCAATGGGGATGCAGTGCTGTGAGTCCAGAGAGTGCCCTGGCACCACTGGGGATGCAGTGAGTCCAGAGAGTGCACTGGCACCACTGGGGATGCACTGCAGTGAGACCAGAGATTTCTCTGGCACCACTGGGGATGCAGTTTAGTGAGTCCAGAGAGTGCACCGGCTCCAATGGCGATACACTGCAGTGAGTCCAGACAGTGCACTGGCACCACTGGGGATGCAGTGCAGTGAGTCCAGAGAGTGCACTGGCACCACTGGGGATGCAGTGCAGTGAGTCCAGAGAGTGCACTGGCACCACTGGGGATGCACTGCAGTGAGCTCAGAGAGTGCACTGGCACCACTGGGGATGCACTGCAGTGAGTCCAGAGAGTGCACTGGCACCACTGGGGATGCAGTGCAGTGAGTCCAGAGAGTACACTGGCACCACTGGGGATGCACTGCAGTGAGCTCAGAGAGTGCACTGGCACCACAGGGGATGCAGTGCAGTGAGCTCAGAGAGTGCACTGGCACCACTGGGGATGCAGTGCAGTGAGTCCAGAGAGTGCACTGGCACCACTGGGGATGCACTGCAGTGAGTCCAGAGAGTGCAGTGGCACCACTGGGGATGCAGTGCACTGAGTCCAGAGAGTGCACTGGCACCACTGGGGATGCAGTGCAGTGAGTCCAGAGAGTGCACTGGCACCACTGGGGATGCAGTGCAGTGAGTCCTGAGAGTGCAAAGGCACCACAAGGGATGCACTGCAGTGAGTCCAGAGAGTGCACTGGCACCACTGGGGACGCAGTGCAGTGAGTTCAGAGAGTGCACTGGCACCACTGGGGATGCACTACAGTGAGTCCAGAGAGTGCACTGGCACCACTGGGGATGCAGTGCAGTGACTCCAGAGAGTGCAGAGGCAACACTGTTGATGCAGTGCAGTGAGTGCAGAGAGTGCACTGGCACCAGTGCGGAAGCACTGCAGTGAGTCCAGAGAGTGCTCTGGCACCACTGGGGATGCACTGCTGTGAGTCCAGAGAGTGCACTGGCACCACTGGGGATGCAGTGCAGTGAGTCCAGAGAGTGCACTGGCACCACTGCGGATGCACTGCAGTGAGTCCGGAGAGTGCCCTGGCACCAATGGTGATGCAGTGCAGTGAGTCCAGAGAGTGCAGTGGCACCACTGGGGATGCAGTGCCGTGAGTCCAGAGAGTGCACGGTCACCACTGGGGATGCAATGCAGTGAGTCCAGAGAGTGCACTGGCACCACTGGGGATGAAGTGCAGTGAGTCCAGAGAGTGCACTGGCACCACTGGGGATGCACTGCAGTGAGTCCAGAGAGTGCACTGGCACCACTGGGGATGCGCTGCAGTGAGTCCAGAGAGTGCACTGGCACCACTGGGGATGCACTGCAGTGAGTCCAGAGAGTGCACTGGCAGCACTGGGGATGCAGTGCAGTGAGTCCAGAGAGTGCACTGGCACCACTGGGGATGCACTGCAGTGAGTCCAGAGAGTGCACTGGCACCACTGGTGATGCAGTGCAGTGAGTACAGAGAGTGCACTGGCACCACTGGGGATGCACTGCAGTGAGTCCAGAGAGTGCACTGGCACCACTGGGGATGCACTGCAGTGACTCAAAAGAGTGCACTGGCACCACTACGGTTGCACTGCAGTGAGTCCGGAGAGTCCACTGGCACCAATGGTGATGCAGTGCAATGAGTCCAGAGAGTGCAGAGGCACCACTGGGGATGCAGTGCAGTGAGTCCAGAGAGTGCACTGGCACTTCTGGGGATGCAGTGCACTGAGTGCAGAGAGTGCACTGGCACAACAGGGGATGCACTGCAGTGACTCCAGAAAGTGCACTGGCACCACTGGGGATGCAGTGCAGTGAGTCCAGAGAGTGCACTGGCACCGCTGGTGATGCAGTGCAGTGAGTCCAGAGAGTACACTGTCACCCCTGGGGATGCACTGCAGTGAGTCCAGAGAGTGTACTGGCACCACAGGGGATGCAGTGCAGTGAGTCCAGAGAGTGCACTGGCACCACTGGGGATGCACCCCGGTGAGTCCAGAGAGTGCACTGGCACCACTGGGGATGCAGTGCAGTGAGTCCAGAGACTGCACTGGCACCACTGGGGTTTTAGTGCAGTGAGTCCAGAGAGTGCACTGGCACCAATGGGGATGCAGTGCTGTGAGTCCAGAGAGTGCCCTGGCACCACTGGGGATGCAGTGAGTCCAGAGAGTGCACTGGCACCACTGGGGATGCACTGCAGTGAGACCAGAGATTTCTCTGCCACCACTGGGGATGCAGTTTAGTGAGTCCAGAGAGTGCACCGGCTCCAATGGCGATACACTGCAGTGAGTCCAGACAGTGCACTGGCACCACTGGGGATGCAGTGCAGTGAGTCCAGAGAGTGCACTGGCACCACTGGGGATGCAGTGCAGTGAGTCCAGAGAGTGCACTGGCACCACTGGGGATGCACTGCAGTGAGCTCAGAGAGTGCACTGGCACCACTGGGGATGCAGTGCAGTGAGTCCAGAGAGTGCACTGGCACCACTGGGGATGCAGTGCAGTGAGTCCAGAGAGTGCACTGGCACCACTGGGGATGCACTGCAGTGAGCTCAGAGAGTGCACTGGCACCACTGGGGATGCAGTGCAGTGAGCTCAGAGAGTGCACTGGCACCACTGGGGATGCAGTGCAGTGAGTGCAGAGAGTGCACTGGCACCACTGGGGATGCACTGCAGTGAGTCCAGAGAGTGCAGTGGCACCATTGGGGATGCAGTGCACTGAGTCCAGAGAGTGCACTGGCACCACTGGGGATGCAGTGCAGTGAGTCCAGAGAGTGCACTGGCACCACTGGGGATGCAGTGCAGTGAGTCCTGAGAGTGCAAAGGCACCACAAGGGATGCACTGCAGTGAGTCCAGAGAGTGCACTGGCACCACTGGGGACGCAGTGCAGTGAGTCCAGAGAGTGCACTGGCACCACTGGGGATGCACTGCAGTGAGCTCAGAGAGTGCACTGGCACCACTGGGGATGCAGTGCAGTGAGCTCAGAGAGTGCACTGGCACCACTGGGGATGCAGTGCAGTGAGTCCAGAGAGTGCACTGGCACCACTGGGGATGCACTGCAGTGAGTCCAGAGAGTGCAGTGGCACCATTGGGGATGCAGTGCAGTGAGTCCTGAGAGTGCAAAGGCACCACAAGGGATGCACTGCAGTGAGTCCAGAGAGTGCACTGGCACCACTGGGGACGCAGTGCAGTGAGTCCAGAGAGTGCACTGGCACCACTGGGGATGCACTACAGTGAGTCCAGAGAGTGCACTGGCACCACTGGGAATGCAGTGCAGTGACTCCAGAGAGTGCAGAGGCAACACTGTTGATGCAGTGCAGTGAGTGCAGAGAGTGCACTGGCACCAGTGCGGAAGCACTGCAGTGAGTCCAGAGAGTGCTCTGGCACCACTGGGGATGCACTGCTGTGAGTCCAGAGAGTGCACTGGCACCACTGGGGATGCAGTGCAGTGAGTCCAGAGAGTGCACTGGCACCACTGCGGATGCACTGCAGTGAGTCCGGAGAGTGCCCTGGCACCAATGGTGATGCAGTGCAGTGAGTCCAGAGAGTGCAGTGGCACCACTGGGGATGCAGTGCCGTGAGTCCAGAGAGTGCACTGGCACCACTGGGGATGCAATGCAGTGAGTCCAGAGAGTGCACTGGCACCACTGGGGATGAAGTGCAGTGAGTCCAGAGAGTGCACTGGCACCACTGGGGATGCACTGCAGTGAGTCCAGAGAGTGCACTGGCACCACTGGGGATGCACTGCAGTGAGTCCAGAGAGTGCACTGGCACCACTGGGGATGCACTGCAGTGAGTCCAGAGAGTGCACTGGCAGCACTGGGGATGCAGTGCAGTGAGTCCAGAGAGTGCACTGGCACCACTGGGGATGCACTGCAGTGAGTCCAGAGAGTGCACTGGCACCACAGGTGATGCAGTGCAGTGAGTACAGAGAGTGCACTGGCACCACTGGGGATGCACTGCAGTGAGTCCAGAGAGTGCACTGGCACCACTGGGGGTGCACTGCAGTGACTCAAAAGAGTGCACTGGCACCACTACGGATGCACTGCAGTGAGTCCGGAGAGTCCACTGGCACCAATGGTGATGCAGTGCAATGAGTCCAGAGAGTGCAGTGGCACCACTGGGGATGCAGTGCAGTGAGTCCAGAGAGTGCACTGGCACCACTGGGGATGCAATGCAGTGAGTCCAGAGAGTGCACTGGCACCACTGGGGATGCACTGCAGTGATTCCAGAGAGTGCACTGGCACCACTGGGGATGCAGTGCAGTGAGTCCAGAGAGTGCACTGGCACCACTGGGGATGCACTGCAGTGACTCGAAAGAGTGCACTGGCACCACTGCGGATGCACTGCAGTGAGTCTGGAGAGTGCCCTGGCACCAATGGTGATGCAGTGCAGTGAGTCCAGTGAGTGCAGTGACACCACTGGGGATGCAGTGCAGTGAGTCCAGAGAGTGCTCTGGCACCACCGGGAATGCAATGCAGTGAGTCCAGAGAGTGCACTGGCACCACTAGGGATGAAGTGCAGTGAGTCCAGAGAGTGCACTGGCACCACTGGGGATGCAGTGCAGTGAGTCCAGAGAGTGCACTGGCACCACTGGGGATGCAGTGCAGTTGAGTCCAGAGAGCGCACTGGCACCTTGGGGATGCAGTGCAGTGAGTCCAGAGAGTGCACTGGCACAACTGGGATGCAGTGCAGTGAGTCCACAGAGTGCACTGGCACCACAGGGGATACACTGCAGTGAGTCCAGAGAGTGCACTGGCACCACTGGGGACGCAGTGCAGTGACTACAGAGAGTGCACTGGCACCATTGGGGATGCAGTGCAGTGAGTCCAGAGAGTGCACTGGCACCAGTGGGGATGCACTGCAGTGGGTCCAGAGAGTGCACTGGCACCACTGGGGACACAGTGCAGTGAGTCCATAGAGTGCACTGGCACCACTGGGAATGCAGTGCAGTGAGTCCAGAGAGTGCACTGGCTCCACTGGGGATGCAGTGCAGTGACTCCAGAGAGTGCACTGGCACCACTGGTGATGCACTGCAGTGAGTGCAGAGAGTGCACTGGCACCACTGGGGATGCAGTGCAGTGAGTCCAGAGAGTGCACTGGCACCAGTGGGGAAGCACTGCAATGAGTCCCGAGAGTGCACTGGCACCACTGGGGATGCACTGCACTGAGTCCAGAGAGTGCACTGACACCACTGGGGATCCAATGCAGTGAGTCCAGAGAGTGCAATGGAACCTCTGGGGATGCAGTGCAGTGAGTCCAGTGAGTGCACTGGCACTTCTGGGGATGCAGTGCACTGAGTGCAGAGAGTGCACTGGCACAACAGGGGATGCACTGCAGTGACTCCAGAAAGTGCACTGGCACCACTGGGGATGCAGTGCAGTGAGTCCAGAGAGTGCACTGGCACCGCTGGTGATGCAGTGCAGTGTAGTCCAGAGAGTACACTGTCACCCCTGGGGATGCACTGCAGTGAGTCCAGAGAGTGTACTGGCACCACAGGGGATGCAGTGCAGTGAGTCCAGAGAGTGCACTGGCACCACTGGGGATGCACCCCGGTGAGTCCAGAGAGTGCACTGGCACCACTGGGGATGCAGTGCAGTGAGTCCAGAGACTGCACTGGCACCACTGGGGTTTTAGTGCAGTGAGTCCAGAGAGTGCACTGGCACCAATGGGGATGCAGTGCTGTGAGTCCAGAGAGTGCCCTGGCACCACTGGGGATGCAGTGAGTCCAGAGAGTGCACTGGCACCACTGGGGATGCACTGCAGTGAGACCAGAGATTTCTCTGGCACCACTGGGGATGCAGTTTAGTGAGTCCAGAGAGTGCACCGGCTCCAATGGCGATACACTGCAGTGAGTCCAGACAGTGCACTGGCACCACTGGGGATGCAGTGCAGTGAGTCCAGAGAGTGCACTGGCACCACTGGGGATGCAGTGCAGTGAGTCCAGAGAGTGCACTGGCACCACTGGGGATGCACTGCAGTGAGCTCAGAGAGTGCACTGGCACCACTGGGGATGCAGTGCAGTGAGTCCAGAGAGTGCACTGGCACCACTGGGGATGCAGTGCAGTGAGTCCAGAGAGTGCACTGGCACCACTGGGGATGCACTGCAGTGAGCTCAGAGAGTGCACTGGCACCACTGGGGATGCAGTGCAGTGAGTCCAGAGAGTGCACTGGCACCACTGGGGATGCAGTGCAGTGAGTCCAGAGAGTGCACTGGCACCACTGGGGATGCACTGCAGTGAGTCCAGAGAGTGCAGTGGCACCATTGGGGATGCAGTGCACTGAGTCCAGAGAGTGCACTGGCACCACTGGGGATGCAGTGCAGTGAGTCCAGAGAGTGCACTGGCACCACTGGGGATGCAGTGCAGTGAGTCCTGAGAGTGCAAAGGCACCACTGGGGATGCACTGCAGTGAGTCCAGAGAGTGCACTGGTACCACTGGGGACGCAGTGCAGTGAGTCCAGAGAGTGCACTGGCACCACTGGGGATGCACTACAGTGAGTCCAGAGAGTGCACTGGCACCACTGGGGATGCAGTGCAGTGACTCCAGAGAGTGCAGAGGCAACACTGTTGATGCAGTGCAGTGAGTGCAGAGAGTGCACTGGCACCAGTGCGGAAGCACTGCCGTGAGTCCAGAGAGTGCTCTGGCACCACTGGGGATGCACTGCTGTGAGTCCAGAGAGTGCACTGGCACCACTGGGGATGCAGTGCAGTGAGTCCAGAGAGTGCACTGGCACCACTGCGGATGCAGTGCAGTGAGTCCAGAGAGTACACTAGCACCAATGGGATGCAGTGCAGTAAGTCCAGAGAGTGCACTGGCGCCACTGGGGATGCACTGCAGTGAGTCCAGAGAGTGCACTGGCACCACTGGGGATGCAGTGCAGTGAGTCCAGAGAGTGCACTGGCACCACTGGGGATGCAGTGCAGTGACTCCAGAGAGTGCACTGGCAACACTGGGGATGCAGTGCAGTGAGTCCACAGAGTGCACTGGCACCACTGGGGATGCACTGCAGTGACTCCAGAGAGTGCACTGGCACCACTGGGGATGCACCCCGGTGAGTCCAGAGAGTGCACTGGCACCACTGGGGATGCACCCCGGTGAGTCCAGAGAGTGCACTCGCACCACTGGGGATGCACTGCAGTGAGTCCAGAGAGTGCACTGGCCCCACAGGGGATGTAGTGCAGTGAGTCCACAGAGGGCACTGGCACCACTGGGGATGCAGCGCAGTGACTCCAGAGAGTGCACTGGCACCACTGGGGATGCAGTGCAGTGAGTTCAGAGAGTGCACTGGCACCACTGGAGTTGCAGTGCAGTGAGTCGAGAGAGTGCCCTGGAACCACTGGGGATGCAGCGCAGTGACTATAGAGAGTGCACTGTCTCCACTGGGCATGCAGTGCAGTGAGTCCAGAGAGTACACTGGCACCACTGGGGATGCACTGCAGTGACTCCAGAGAGTGCACTGGCACCACTGGGGATGCAGTGCAGTGAGTCCAGAGAGTGCACTGGCGCAAAAGGAGATGCACTGCAGTGAGTCCAGAGAGTGCACTGGCACCACTGGGGATGCAGTGCAGTGAGTCCAGAGAGTGCACTGTCAGCACTGGGGATGCAGTGCAGTGAGTCCAGAGAGTGCACTGGCACCACTGGGGATGCACTGAAGTGACTCCAGAGACTGCACTGGCACCAATGGGGATGCACTGCAGTGAGTCCAGAGAATGCACTGGCACCACTGGGGATGCAGTGCAGTGACTCGAAAGAGTGCACTGGCACCACTGGGGATGCACTGCAGTGAGTACGGAGAGTGCCCTGGCACCAATGGTGATGCAGTGCAGTGATCCAGAGAGTACACTGGCACCTCAGGGGCTGCACTGCAGTGAGTCCAGAGAGTGCACTGGCACCACTGGTGATGCAGTGCGGTGAGTCCAGAGAGTGCACTGGCACCACATGGGATGCACCTCGGTGAGTCCAGAGAGTGCTCTGGGGCACCGGGGATGCAGTGCAGTGAGTGCAGAGAGTGCACTGGCACCACTGGGGATGCAGTGCAGTGAGTGCAGAGAGTGCACTGGCACGACTGGGGATGCACTGCAGTGAGTCCAGAGAGTGCACTGGCACCACTGGGGATGCAGTGCAGTGAGTCCGGAGAGTGCACTGGCACCACTGGGGATGCACTGCAGTGAGTCCAGAGAGTGCAGTGGCACCACTGGGGATGCACTGCAGTGACTCGAAAGAGTGCACTGGCACCACTGCGGATGCACTGCAGTGAGTCCGGAGAGTGCCCTGGCACCAATGGTGATGCAGTGCAGTGAGTCCAGAGAGTGCACTGGCACCACTGGGGATGCAGTGCAGTGAGTCCAGAGAGTGCACTGGCACCACTGGGGATGCAATGCAGTGAGTCCAGAGAGTGCCCTGGCACCACTGGGGATGAAGTGCAGTGAGTCCAGAGAGTGCACTGGCACTACTGGGGATGCAGTGCAGTGAGTCCAGAGAGTGCACTGGCACCACTGGGGATGCACTGCAGTGAGTCCAGAGAGTGCACTGGCACCACTGGGGATGCAGTGCAGTGAGTCCAGAGAGTGCACTATCAGCACTGGGGATGCAGTGCAGTGACTCCAGAGAGTGCAGAGGCACCACTGTTGATGCAGTGCTGCGACTCCAGAGAGTGCACTGGCACCACTGGGGATGCAGTGCAGTGAGTCCAGAGAGTGCACTGGCACCACTGGGGATGCACTGCAGTGAGTCCAGAGAGTGCACTGGCACCACTTTTGATGCAGTGCAGTGAGTGCAGAGAGTGCACTGGCACCACTGGGGATGCACTGCAGTGAGTCCAGAGAGTGCACTGGCACCACTGGGGATGCACTGCAGTGACTCAAAAGAGTGCACTGGCACCACTGTGGATGCACTGCAGTGAGTCCGGAGAGTGCACTGGCACCAATGGTGATGCAGTGCAGTGAGTCCAGAGAGTGCAGTGGCACCACTGGGGATGCAGTGCAGTGAGTCCAGAGAGTGCACTGGCACCACTGCGGATGCAATGCAGTGATTCCAGAGAGTGCACTGGCACCACTGGGGATGCAGTGCAGTGAGTCCAGAGAGTGCACTGGCACCACTGGGGATGCACTGCAGTGATTCCAGAGAGTGCACTGGCACCACTGGGGATGCAGTGCAGTGAGTCCAGAGAGTTCACTGGCACCACTGGGGATGCACTGCAGTGACTTGAAAGAGTGCACTGGCACCACTGGGGATGCACCCTGGTGAGCCCAGAGATTGCACTGGCACCACTGGGGATGCACTGCAGTGAGGGCAGAGAGTGCACTGGCACCACTGGGGATGCACTACAGTGAGTCCAGAGAGTGCCCTGGCACCACTGGGGATGCAGTGCAGTGAGTCCAGAGAGTGCACTGGCACCACTGGGGATGCAGTGCAGTGAGTCCAGAGAGTGCACTGGCACCACTGGGGATGCAGTGCAGTGAGTCCAGAGAGTGCACTGGCACCACTGGGGATGCACTGCAGTGATTCCGGAGAGTGCACTGGCACCAGTGGGGGTGCACTGCAGTGAGTCCAGAGAGTGCACTGGCAGCACTTGGGATGCACTGCAGTGAGTCCAGAGAGTGCACTGGCACCACTGGGGATGCACTGCAGTGAGTCCAGAGAGTGGACTGGCACCACTGGGGATGCACTGCAGTGAGTCCAGAGAGTGCACTGGCACCAGTGGGGATGCAGTGCAGTGACTCCAGAGAGTGCAGAGGCACCACTGTTGATGCAGTGCTGTGACTCCAGAGAGTGCACTGGCACCACTGCGGATGCAGTGCTGTGAGTCCAGAGAGTGCACTGGCACCACTGGGGTTGAAGTGCAGTGAGTCCAGAGAGTGCACTGGCAGCACTGGGGATGCACTGCAGTGAGTCCAGAGAGTGCACTGGCACCACTGGGGATGCCCTGCAGTGAGTCCAGAGAGTGTACTGGCACCACTGGGGATGAACTGCAGTGACTCGAAAGAGTGCACTGGCACCACTGCGGATGCACTGCAGTGAGTCTGGAGAGTGCCCTGGCACCAATGGTGATGCAGTGCAGTGAGTCCAGAGAGTGCAGTGGCACCACTGGGTATGCAGTGCAGTGAGTCCAGAGAGTGCACTGGCACCACTGGGGATGCAGTGCAGTGACTCCAGAGAGTGCAGAGGCACCACTGTTGATGCAGTGCTGTGACTCCAGAGAGTGCACTGGCACCACTGGGGATGCAGTGCTGTGAGTCCAGAGAGTGCACTGGCACCACTGGTGATGCACTGCAGTGAGTCCAGAGAGTGCACTGGCAGCACTGGGGATGCACTGCAGTGAGTCCAGAGAGTACACTGGCACCACTGGGGATGCACTGCAGTGAGTCCAGAGAGTGCACTGGCACCACTGGGGATGAACTGCAGTGACTCGAAAGAGTGCACTGGCACCACTGCGGATGCACTGCAGTGAGTCCGGAGAGTGCAGTGGCACCACTGGGGATGCAGTGCAGTGAGTCCAGAGAGTGCACTGGCACCACTGGGGATGCACTGCAGTGAGTCCAGAGAGTGCACTGGCACCACTGGGGATACACTGCAGTGACTCCAGAGAGTGCACAGGCACCACTGGGGATGCACTGCAGTGAGTCCAGAGAGTGCTCTGGCACCACTGGGGATGCAGTTCAGTGAGTCCAGAGAGTGCACTGGCACCACTGGGGATACACTGCAGTGACTCCAGAGAGTGCACAGGCACCACTGGGGATGCACTGCAGTGAGTCCAGTTAGTGCACTGGCACCACTGGGGATGCAGTGCAGTGACTCCAGAGACTGCACTGGCACCAACTGGAGCTGCACTGCAGTGAGTCCTGAGATTGCACTGGCACCACTGGGGATGCACTGAAGTGAGTCCAGAGGCTACACTGGCACCACTGGGGATGCAGTGCAGTGAGTCCAGAGAGTGCACTGGCACCACTGTTCATGCAGTGCAGTGAGTCCAAAGAGTGCACTGGCACCACTGGGTATGCAGTGCATGAGTGCGGAGAGTCCACTGGCACCACTGGGGATGCACTGCAGTGAGTCCAGAGAGTGGACTGGCACCAGTGGGGATGGAGTGCAGTGAGTCCAGAGAGTGCACTGGCACCACTGGGGATGCAGTGCAGTGAGTCCAGAGAGTGCACTGGCACTACTGGGGATGCAGTGCAGTGACTCCAGAGAGTGCACTGGCAACACTGGGGATGCACTGCAGTGAGTCCAGAGAGTGCACTGGCACCACTGGGGATGCACCCCGGTGAGTCCAGAGAGTGCACTGGCACCACTGGGGATGCACCCCGGTGAGTCCAGAGAGTGCACTCGCACCACTGGGGATGCACTGCAGTGAGTCCAGAGAGTGCACTGGCCCCACAGGGGATGTAGTGCAGTGAGTCCACAGAGGGCACTGGCACCACTGGGGATGCAGCGCAGTGACTCCAGAGAGTGCACTGGCACCACTGGGGATGCAGTGCAGTGAGTTCAGAGAGTGCACTGGCACCACTGGAGTTGCAGTGCAGTGAGTCGAGAGAGTGCCCTGGAACCACTGGGGATGCAGCGCAGTGACTACAGAGAGTGCACTGTCTCCACTGGGGATGCAGTGCAGTGAGTCCAGAGAGTACACTGGCACCACTGGGGATGCAGTGCAGTGACTCAAGAGAGTGCACTGGCACAAAAGGGGATGCAGTGCAGTGAGTCCAGAGAGTGCACTGGCGCAAAAGGAGATGCACTGCAGTGAGTGCAGAGAGTGCACTGGCACCACTGGGGATGCAGTGCAGTGAGTCCAGAGAGTGCACTGTCAGCACTGGGGATGCAGTGCAGTGAGTCCAGAGAGTGCACTGGCACCACTGGGGATGCACTGCAGTGACTCCAGAGACTGCACTGGCACCAATGGGGATGCACTGCAGTGAGTCCAGAGAATGCACTGGCACCACTGGGGATGCAGTGCAGTGACTCGAAAGAGTGCACTGGCACCACTGGGGATGCACTGCAGTGAGTCCGGAGAGTGCCCTGGCACCAATGGTGATGCAGTGCAGTGATCCAGAGAGTACACTGTCACCTCAGGAGCTGCACTGCAGTGAGTCCAGAGAGTGCACTGGCACCACTGGTGATGCAGTGCGGTGAGTCCAGAGAGTGCACTGGCACCACTGTGGATGCACCTCGGTGAGTCCAGAGAGTGCTCTGTGACACCGGGGATGCAGTGCAGTGAGTGCAGAGAGTGCACTGGCACCACTGGGGATGCAGTGCAGTGAGTGCAGAGAGTGCACTGGCACGACTGGGGATGCACTGCAGTGAGTCCAGAGAGTGCACTGGCACCACTGGGGATGCAGTGCAGTGAGTCCGGAGAGTGCACTGGCACCACTGGGGATGCAGTGCAGTGAGTCCAGAGAGTGCACTGGCACCACTGGGGATGCACTGCAGTGAGTCCAGAGAGTGCACTGTCAGCACTGGGGATGCAGTGCAGTGAGTCAAGAGAGTGCACTGTCAGCACTGGGGATGCAGTGCAGTGAGTCCAGAGAGTGCACTGGCACCACTAGGGATGCAGTGCAGTGAGTCCAGAGAGTGCACTGGCACCACTGGGGATGCACTGCAATGAGTCCAGAGAATGCACTGGCACTAATGGGGATGCAGTGCAGTGACTCGAAAGAGTGCACTGGCACCACTGCGGATGCACTGCAGTGAGTCCGGAGAGTGCCCTGGCACCAATGGTGATGCAGTGCAGTGAGTCCAGAGAGTGCAGTGGCACCACTGGGGATGCAGTGCAGTGAGTCCAGAGAGTGCACTGGCACCACTGGGGATGCACTGCAGTGAGTCCAGAGAGTGCACTGGCACCACTGGGGATGCACTGCAGTGAGTCCAGAGAGTGTTCTGGGAACACTGGGGATGCAGTGCAGTGAGTGCAGAGAGTGCACTGGCACCACTGGGGATGCAGTGCAGTGAGTCCAGAGAGTGCACTGGCACCACTGGGGATGCACTGCAGTGACTCGAAAGAGTGCACTGGCACCACTGCGGATGCACTGCAGTGAGTCCGGAGAGTGCCCTGGCACCAATGGTGATGCAGTGCAGTGAGTCCAGAGAGTGCACTGGCACCACTGGGGATGCAGTGCAGTGAGTCCAGAGAGTGCACTGGCACCACTGGGGATGCAATGCAGTGAGTCCAGAGAGTGCACTGGCACCACTGGGGATGAAGTGCAGTGAGTCCAGAGAGTGCACTGGCACCACTGGGGATGCAGTGCAGTGAGTCCAGAGAGTGCACTGGCACCACTGGGGATGCAGTTCAGTGAGTCCAGAGAGTGCACTGGCACCACTGGGGATGCACTGCAGTGACTTGAAAGAGTGCACTGGCACCACTGGGGATGCACCCCGGTGAGCCCAGAGATTGCACTGGCACCACTGGGGATGCACTGCAGTGAGGGCAGAGAGTGCACTGGCACCACTGGGGATGCAGTGCAGTGAGTCCAGAGAGTGCACTGGCACCACTGGGGATGCACTGCAGTGAGTCCAGAGAGTGCACTGGCACCACGGGTGATGCAGTGCAGTGAGTGCAGAGAGTGCACTGGCACCACTGGGGATGCACTGCAGTGAGTCCAGAGAGTGCACTGGCACCACTGGGGATGCACTGCAGTGACTCAAAAGAGTGCACTGGCACCACTGCGGATGCACTGCAGTGAGTCCGGAGAGTGCCCTGGCACCAATGGTGATGCAGTGCAGTGAGTCCAGAGAGTGCAGTGGCACCACTGGGGATGCAGTGCAGTGAGTCCAGAGAGTGCACTGGCACCACTGGGGATGCACTGCAGTGAGTCCAGAGAGTGCACTGGCACCACTGGGGATGCACTGCAGTGAGTCCAGAGAGTGCTCTGGGAACACTGGGGATGCAGTGCAGTGAGTGCAGAGAGTGCACTGGCACCACTGGGGATGCAGTGCAGTGAGTCCAGAGAGTGCACTGGCACCACTGGGGATGCACTGCAGTGACTCGAAAGAGTGCACTGGCACCACTGCGGATGCACTGCAGTTTGTCCGGAGAGTGCCCTGGCACCAATGGTGATGCAGTGCAGTGAGTCCAGAGAGTGCACTGGCACCACTGGGGATGCAGTGCAGTGAGTCCAGAGAGTGCACTGGCACCACTGGGGATGCAATGCAGTGAGTCCAGAGAGTGCACTGGCACCACTGGGGATGCACTGCAGTGACTTGAAAGAGTGCACTGGCACCACTGGGGATGCACCCCGGTGAGCCCAGAGATTGCACTGGCACCACTGGGGATGCACTGCCGTGAGGGCAGAGAGTGCACTGGCACCACTGGGGATGCAGTGCAGTGAGTCCAGAGAGTGCACTGGCACCACTGGGGATGCACTGCAGTGAGTCCAGAGAGTGCACTGGCACCACTGGTGATGCAGTGCAGTGAGTGCAGAGAGTGCACTGGCACCACTGGGGATGCACTGCAGTGAGTCCAGAGAGTGCACTGGCACCACTGGGGATGCACTGCAGTGACTCAAAAGAGTGCACTGGCACCACTGGGGATGCACTGCAGTGAGTCCGGAGAGTGCCCTGGCACCAATGGTGATGCAGTGCAGTGAGTCCAGAGAGTGCAGTGGCACCACTGGGGATGCAGTGCAGTGAGTCCAGAGAGTGCACTGTCACCACTGCGGATGCAATGCAGTGAGTCCAGAGAGTGCACTGGCACCACTGGGGATGCAGTGCAGTGAGTCCAGAGAGTGCACTGGCACCACTGGGGATGCACTGCAGTGATTCCAGAGAGTGCACTGGCACCACTGGGGATGCAGTGCAGTGAGTCCAGAGAGTGCACTGGCACCACTGGGGATGCACTGCAGTGACTTGAAAGAGTGCACTGGCACCACTGGGGATGCACCCCGGTGAGCCCAGAGATTGCACAGGCACCACTGGGTATGCACTGCAGTGAGGGCAGAGAGTGCACTGGCACCACTGGGGATGCACTGCAGTGAGTCCAGAGAGTGCCCTGGCACCACTGGGGATGCAGTGCAGTGAGTTCAGAGAGTGCACTGGCACCACTGGGGATGCAATGCAGTGAGTCCAGAGAGTGCACTGGCACCACTGGGGATGCAGTGCAGTGAGTCCAGAGAGTGCACTGGCACCACTGGGGATGCACTGCAGTGATTCCGGAGAGTGCACTGGCACCAGTGGGGGTGCACTGCAGTGAGTCCAGAGAGTGCACTGGCAGCACTTGGGATGCACTGCAGTGAGTCCAGAGAGTGCACTGGCACCACTGGGGATGCACTGCAGTGAGTCCAGAGAGTGCACTGGCACCACTGGGGATGCACTGCAGTGAGTCCAGAGAGTGCACTGGCACCACTGGGGATGCAGTGCAGTGACTCCAGAGAGTGCAGAGGCACCACTGGGGATGCAGTGCTGTGACTCCAGAGAGTGCACTGGCACCACTGGGGATGCAGTGCTGTGAGTCCAGAGAGTGCACTGGCACCACTGGGGTTGAAGTGCAGTGAGTCCAGAGAGTGCACTGGCAGCACTGGGGATGCACTGCAGTGAGTCCAGAGAGTGCACTGGCACCACTGGGGATGCACTGCAGTGAGTCCAGAGAGTGTACTGGCACCACTGGGGATAACTGCAGTGACTCGAAAGAGTGCACTGGCACCACTGCGGATGCAGTGCAGTGAGTCCGGAGAGTGCCCTGGCACCAATGGTGATGCATTGCAGTGAGTCCAGAGAGTGCAGTGGCACCACCGGGTATGCAGTGCAGTGAGTCCAGAGAGTGCACTGGCACCACTGGGGATGAAGTGCAGTGAGTCCAGAGAGTGCACTGGCACCACTGGGGATGCAGTGCAGTGAGTCCAGAGAGTGCACTGGCACCACTGGGGATGCAGTTCAGTGAGTCCAGAGAGTGCACTGGCACCACTGGGGATGCACTGCAGTGACTTGAAAGAGTGCACTGGCACCACTGGGGATGCACCCCGGTGAGCCCAGAGATTGCACTGGCACCACTGGGGATGCACTGCAGTGAGGGCAGAGAGTGCACTGGCACCACTGGGGATGCAGTGCAGTGAGTCCAGAGAGTGCACTGGCACCACTGGGGATGCACTGCAGTGAGTCCAGAGAGTGCACTGGCACCACTGGTGATGCAGTGCAGTGAGTGCAGAGAGTGCACTGGCACCACTGGGGATGCACTGCAGTGAGTCCAGAGAGTGCACTGGCACCACTGGGGATGCACTGCAGTGACTCAAAAGAGTGCACTGGCACCACTGCGGATGCACTGCAGTGAGTCCGGAGAGTGCCCTGGCACCAATGGTGATGCAGTGCAGTGAGTCCAGAGAGTGCAGTGGCACCACTGGGGATGCAGTGCAGTGAGTCCAGAGAGTGCACTGGCACCACTGGGGATGCACTGCAGTGAGTCCAGAGAGTGCACTGGCACCACTGGGGATGCACTGCAGTGAGTCCAGAGAGTGCTCTGGGAACACTGGGGATGCAGTGCAGTGAGTGCAGAGAGTGCACTGGCACCACTGGGGATGCAGTGCAGTGAGTCCAGAGAGTGCACTGGCACCACTGGGGATGCACTGCAGTGACTCGAAAGAGTGCACTGGCACCACTGCGGATGCACTGCAGTGAGTCCGGAGAGTGCCCTGGCACCAATGGTGATGCAGTGCAGTGAGTCCAGAGAGTGCACTGGCACCACTGGGGATGCAGTGCAGTGAGTCCAGAGAGTGCACTGGCACCACTGGGGATGCAATGCAGTGAGTCCAGAGAGTGCACTGGCACCACTGGGGATGAAGTGCAGTGAGTCCAGAGAGTGCACTGGCACCACTGGGGATGCAGTGCAGTGAGTCCAGAGAGTGCACTGGCACCACTGGGGATGCAGTTCAGTGAGTCCAGAGAGTGCACTGGCACCACTGGGGATGCACTGCAGTGACTTGAAAGAGTGCACTGGCACCACTGGGGATGCACCCCGGTGAGCCCAGAGATTGCACTGGCACCACTGGGGATGCACTGCAGTGAGGGCAGAGAGTGCACTGGCACCACTGGGGATGCAGTGCAGTGAGTCCAGAGAGTGCACTGGCACCACTGGGGATGCACTGCAGTGAGTCCAGAGAGTGCACTGGCACCACTGGTGATGCAGTGCAGTGAGTGCAGAGAGTGCACTGGCACCACTGGGGATGCACTGCAGTGAGTCCAGAGAGTGCACTGGCACCACTGGGGATGCACTGCAGTGACTCAAAAGAGTGCACTGGCACCACTGCGGATGCACTGCAGTGAGTCCGGAGAGTGCACTGGCACCAATGGTGATGCAGTGCAGTGAGTCCAGAGAGTGCAGTGGCACCACTGGGGATGCAGTGCAGTGAGTCCAGAGAGTGCACTGGCACCACTGCGGATGCAATGCAGTGAGTCCAGAGAGTGCACTGGCACCACTGGGGATGCAGTGCAGTGAGTCCAGAGAGTGCACTGGCACCACTGGGGATGCACTGCAGTGATTCCAGAGAGTGCACTGGCACCACTGGGGATGCAGTGCAGTGAGTCCAGAGAGTGCACTGGCACCACTGGGGATGCACTGCAGTGACTTGAAAGAGTGCACTGGCACCACTGGGGATGCACCCCGGTGAGCCCAGAGATTGCACAGGCACCACTGGGTATGCACTGCAGTGAGGGCAGAGAGTGCACTGGCACCACTGGGGATGCAGTGCAGTGAGTCCAGAGAGTGCCCTGGCACCACTGGGGATGCAGTGCAGTGAGTTCAGAGAGTGCACTGGCACCACTGGGGATGCAATGCAGTGAGTCCAGAGAGTGCACTGGCACCACTGGGGATGCAGTGCAGTGAGTCCAGAGAGTGCACTGGCACCACTGGGGATGCAGTGCAGTGATTCCGGAGAGTGCACTGGCACCAGTGGGGGTGCACTGCAGTGAGTCCAGAGAGTGCACTGGCAGCACTTGGGATGCACTGCAGTGAGTCCAGAGAGTGCACTGGCACCACTGGGGATGCACTGCAGTGAGTCCAGAGAGTGCACTGGCACCACTGGGGATGCACTGCAGTGAGTCCAGAGAGTGCACTGGCACCACTGGGGATGCAGTGCAGTGACTCCAGAGAGTGCAGAGGCACCACTGGGGATGCAGTGCTGTGACTCCAGAGAGTGCACTGGCACCACTGGGGATGCAGTGCTGTGAGTCCAGAGAGTGCACTGGCACCACTGGGGTTGAAGTGCAGTGAGTCCAGAGAGTGCACTGGCAGCACTGGGGATGCACTGCAGTGAGTCCAGAGAGTGCACTGGCACCACTGGGGATGCACTGCAGTGAGTCCAGAGAGTGTACTGGCACCACTGGGGATAACTGCAGTGACTCGAAAGAGTGCACTGGCACCACTGCGGATGCAGTGCAGTGAGTCCGGAGAGTGCCCTGGCACCAATGGTGATGCATTGCAGTGAGTCCAGAGAGTGCAGTGGCACCACCGGGTATGCAGTGCAGTGAGTCCAGAGAGTGCACTGGCACCAGTGGGGATGCAGTGCAGTGACTCCAGAGAGTGCAGAGGCACCACTGTTGATGCAGTGCTGTGAGTGCAGAGAGTGCACTGGCACCACTGGGGATGCAGTGCTGTGAGTCCAGAGAGTGCACTGGCACCACTGGGGATGCACTGCAGTGAGTCCAGAGAGTGCACTGGCAGCACTGGGGATGCACTGCAGTGAGTCCAGAGAGTGCACTGGCACCACTGGGGATGCACTGCAGTGAGTCCAGAGAGTGCACTGGCACCACTGGGGATGAACTGCAGTGACTCGAAAGAGTGCACTGGCACCACTGCGGATGCACTGCCGTGAGTCCGGAGAGTGCCCTGGCACCAATGGTGATGCAGTGCAGTGAGTCCAGAGAGTGCAGTGGCACCACTGGGGATGCAGTGCAGTGAGTCCAGAGAGTGCACTGGCACCACTGGGGATGCACTGCAGTGAGTCCAGAGAGTGCACTGGCACCACTGGGGATGCACTGCAATGAGTCCAGAGAATGCACTGGCACCACTGGGGATGGAGAGCAGTGAGTCCAGAGAGTACTCTGGCACCACTGGGGATGCAGTTCAGTGAGTCCAGAGAGTGCACTGGCACCACTGGGTATACACTGCAGTGACTCCAGAGAGTGCACAGGCACCACTGGGGATGCACTGCAGTGAGTCCAGAGAGTGCACTGGCACCACTGTTGATGCAGTGTAGTGAGTCCAGAGACTGCACTGGCACCAACTGGAGCTGCACTGCAGTGAGTCCTGAGATTGCACTGGCACCACTGGGGATGCACTACAGTGAGTCCAGAGGCTACACTGGCACCACTGGGGATGCAGTGCAGTGAGTCCAGAGAGTGCACTGGCACCACTGTTCATGCAGTGCAGTGAGTCCAAAGAGTGCACTGGCACCACTGGGTATGCAGTGCATGAGTGCGGAGAGTCCACTGGCACCACTGGGGATGCAGTGCAGTGAGTCCAGAGAGTGGACTGGCACCAGTGGGAATTGAGTGCAGTGAGTCCAGAGAGTGCACTGGCACCACTGGGGATGCAGTTCAGTGAGTCCAGAGAGTGCACTGGCTCCACTGGGGATGAACTGTAGTGAGTCCAGAGACTGCACAGGCACCACTGGGGATGCAGTGCAGTGAGTCCAGAGAGTGCACTGGCACCACTGCGGATGCACTGCAGTGAGTCCAGAGAGTGCACTGGCACCACTGGGGATGCAATGCAGTGAGTCCAGAGAGTGCACTGGCACCACTGGGGATGCACTGCAGTGAGTCCAGAGAGTGCACGGGCACCACTGGGGATGCACTGCAGTGAGTCCAGAGAGTGCACTGACACCACTGGGGATGCAGTGCAGTGATTCCGGAGAGTGCACTGGCACCACTGGGGATGCAGTGCGGTGAGTCCAGAGAGTGCACTGGCACCACTGGGGTTGCAGTGCAGTGAGTCCAGAGAGTGCACTGGCACCACTGGGGATGAACTGCAGTGACTCGAAAGAGTGCACTGGCACCACTGGGAATGCAGTGCAGTGACTCAGAGAGTGCACTGGCACCACTGGGGATGCACTGCAATGAGTCCAGATAGTGCACTGGCACCACTGGGGATGCACTGCAGTGAGTGCAGAGAGTGCACTGGCACCACTGGGGATGCAGTGCAGTGAGTCCAGAGAGTGCACTGGCACCACTGGGGATGCAGCGCAGTGAGTCCACAGAGTGCACTGGCACTACTGGGGATGCAGTGCAGTGAGTCCAGAGAGTGCACTGGCACCACTGCGGATGCACTGCAGTGAGTCCAGAGAGTGCACTGGCACCACTGGGGATGCAGTGCAGTGAGTCCAGAGAGTGCACTGACACCACTGGGGATCCAATGCAGTGAGTCCAGAGAGTGCAATGGAACCACTGGGGATGCAGTGCAGTGAGTCCAGAGAGTGCACTGGCACTTCTGGGGATGCAGTGCAGTGAGTGCAGAGAGTGCACTGGCACAAAAGGGGATGCACTGCAGTGACTCCAGAAAGTGCACTGGCACCACTGGGGATGCACTGCAGTGAGTCCAGAGAGTGCACTGGCACCGCTGGTGATGCAGTGCAGTGAGTCCAGAGAGTACACTGGCACCACTGGGGATGCACTGCAGTGAGTCCAGAGGGTGTACTGGCACCACAGGGGATGCAGAGCAGTGAGTCCAGAGAGTGCCCTGGCACCACTGGGGATGCAGTGCAGTGAGTCCAGAGAGTGCACTGGCACCACTGGGGATGCACTGCAGTGAGTCCAGAGAGTGCAGTGGCACCACTGGGGATGCAGTGCACTGAGTCCAGAGAGTACACTGGCACCACTGGGGATGCAGTGCAGTGAGTCCAGAGAGTGCACTGTCAGCACTGGGGATGCAGTGCAGTGAGTCCAGAGAGTGCACAGGCACCACTGGGGATGCACTGCAGTGACTCCAGAGACTGCACTGGCACCAATGGGGATGCACCCCTGTGAGTCCAGAGAGTGCACTGGCACCACTGGGGATGCAGTGCAGTGAGTCCAGAGACTGCACTGGCACCACTGGGGTTTTAGTGCAGTGAGTCCAGAGAGTGCACTGGCACCACTGGGGATGCAGTGCTGTGAGTCCAGAGAGTGCCCTGCCACCACTGGGGATGCAGTGAGCCAGAGAGTGCACTGGCACCACTGGGGATGCACTGCAGTGAGACCAGAGAGTTCTCTGGCACCACCGGGGATACAGTTTAGTGAGTCCAGAGAGTGCACAGGCTCCAATGGCGATACACTGCAGTGAGCTCAGAGAGTGCACTGGCACCACTGGGGATGCAGTGCAGTGAGTCCAGAGAGTGCACTCGCACCACTGGGGATGCAGTGCAGTGAGTCCAGAGAGTGCTCTGGCACCACTGAGCTACACTGCAGTGAGTCCAGTAGTTGCACTGGCACCACTGGGGATGCACTGCTGTGAGTCCAGAGACTACACTGGCACCACTGGGGATGCAGTGCAGTGAGTGCAGAGAGTGCACTGGCACCACTGGGGATGCAGTGCAGTGAGTCCAGAGAGTGCACTGGCACCACTGGGGATGCAGTGCAGTGAGTCCAGAGAGTGCACTGGCACCACTGGGGATGCACTGCAGTGAGCTCAGAGAGTGCACTGGCACCACTGGGGATGCAGTGCAGTGAGTCCAGAGAGTGCACTGGCACCACTGGGGATGCACTGCAGTGAGTCCAGAGAGTGCAGTGGCACCATTGGGGATGCAGTACACTGAGTCCAGAGAGTGCACTGGCACCACTGGGGATGCAGTGCAGTGAGTGCAGAGAGTGCACTGGCACCACTGGGGATGCACTGCAGTGAGTCCAGAGAGTGCAAAGGCACCACAAGGGATGCACTGCAGTGAGTCCAGAGAGTGCACTGGCACCACTGGGGATGCAGTGCAGTGAGTCCAGAGAGTGCACTGGCACCACTGGGGATGCACTACAGTGAGTCCAGAGAGTGCACTGGCACCACTGGGGATGCAGTGCAGTGACTCCAGAGAGTGCAGAGGCACCACTGTTGATGCAGTGCAGTGAGTGCAGAGAGTGCACTGGCACCAGTGCGGAAGCACTGCAGTGAGTCCAGAGAGTGCACTGGCACCACTGGGGATGCACCCCGGTGAGTCCAGAGAGTGCACTGGCACCACTGGGGATGCACCCCGGTGAGTCCAGAGAGTGCACTCGCACCACTGGGGATGCACTGCAGTGAGTCCAGAGAGTGCACTGGCCCCACAGGGGTTGTAGTGCAGTGAGTCCACAGAGGGCACTGGCACCACTGGGGATGCAGCGCAGTGACTCCAGAGAGTGCACTGGCACCACTGGGGATGCAGTGCAGTGAGTCCAGAGAGTGCACTGGCACCACTGGTTTTGCAGTGCAGTGAGTCCAGAGAGTGCACTGGCACCAGTGGGGAAGCAGTGCAGTGACTCCAGAGAGTGCACTGGCACCACTGGGGATGCACTGCAGTGAGACCAGAGAGTGCACTGGCACCAGTGGGGAAGCACTGCAGTGAGTCCAGAGAGTGCACTGGCACCACTGGGGATGCACTGCACTGAGTCCAGAGAGTGCACTGACACCACTGGGGATCCAATGCAGTGAGTCCAGAGAGTGCATTGGAACCACTGGGGATGCAGTGCAGTGAGTCCAGAGAGTGCACTGGCACTTCTGGGGATGCAGTGCAGTGAGTGCAGAGAGTGCACTGGCACAACAGAGGATGCACTGCAGTGACTCCAGAAAGTGCACTGGCACCACTGGGGATGCACTGCAGTGAGTCCAGAGAGTGTACTGGCACCACAGGGGATGCAGTGCAGTGAGTCCAGAGAGTGCACTGGCACCACTGGTGATGCACACCTGTGAGTCCAGAGAGTGCACTGGCACCACTGGGGATGCAGTGCAGTGAGTCCAGAGAGTGCAGTGACACCACTGCGGATGCAGTGCAGTGAGTCCAGAGAGTGCACTGGCACCACTGGGGATGCAGTGCTGTGAGTCCAGAGAGTGCCCTGGCACCACTGGGGATGCAGTGAGTCCAGAGAGTGCACTGGCACCACTGGGGATGCACTGCAGTGAGACCAGAGAGTTCTCTGGCACCACTGGGGATACAGTTTAGTGAGTCCAGAGAGTGCACCGGCTCCAATGGCGATACACTGCAGTGAGTCCAGAGAGTGCACTGGCACCACTGGGGATGCAGTGCAGTGAGTCCAGAGAGTGCACTCGCACCACTGGGGATGCAGTGCAGTGAGTCCAGAGAGTGCTCTGGCACCACTGAGCTACACTGCAGTGAGTCCAGTAGTTGCACTGGCACCACTGGGGATGCACTGCTGTGAGTCCAGAGACTACACTGGCATCACTGGGGATGCAGTGCAGTGAGTGCAGAGAGTGCACTGGCACCACTGTTGATGCAGTGCAGTGAGTCCAGAGAGTGCACTGGCACCACTGGGGATGCAGTGCAGTGAGTCCAGAGAGTGCACTGGCACCACTGGGGATGCAGTGCAGTGAGTCCTGAGAGTGCACTGGCACCACTGGGGATGCAGTGCAGTGAGTCCAGAGAGTGCACTGGCACCACTGGGGATGCACTGCAGTGAGTCCAGAGAGTGCAGTGGCACCATTGGGGATGCAGTACACTGAGTCCAGAGAGTGCACTGGCACCACTGGGGATGCAGTGCAGTGAGTGCAGAGAGTGCACTGGCACCACTGGGGATGCACTGCAGTGAGTCCAGAGAGTGCAAAGGCACCACAAGGGATGCACTGCAGTGAGTCCAGAGAGTGCACTGGCACCACTGGGGATGCACTGCAGTGAGTCCAGAGAGTGCACTGGCACCACTGGGGATGCACTACAGTGAGTCCAGAGAGTGCACTGGCACCACTGGGGATGCAGTGCAGTGACTCCAGAGAGTGCAGAGGCACCACTGTTGATGCAGTGCAGTGAGTGCAGAGAGTGCACTGGCACCAGTGCGGAAGCACTGCAGTGAGTCCAGAGAGTGCACTGGCACCACTGGGGATGCACTGCAGTGAGTCCAGAGAGTGCACTGGCACCAACTGGGGATGCAGTGCAGTGAGTCCAGAGAGTGCAGTGGCACCACTGGGGATGCAGTGCAGTGAGTCCAGAGAGTGCACTATCACCAATGGGATGCAGTGCAGTGAGTCCAGAGAGTGCACTGGCGCCACTGGGGATGCACTGCAGTGAGTCCAGAGAGTGCACTGGCACCACTGGGGATGCACTGCAGTGAGTCCAGAGAGTTCACTGGCACCACTGGGGATGCACCCCGGTGAGTCCAGAGAGTGCACTGGCACCACTGGGGATGCACCCCGGTGAGTCCAGAGAGTGCACTCGCACCACTGGGGACGCACTGCAGTGAGTCCAGAGAGCGCACTGGCCCCACAGGGGTTGTAGTGCAGTGAGTCCACAGAGGGCACTGGCACCACTGGGGATGCAGCGCAGTGACTCCAGAGAGTGCACTGGCACCACTGGGGATGCAGTGCAGTGAGTCCAGAGAGTGCACTGGCACCACTGCATTTGCAGTGCAGTGAGTCGAGAGAGTGCCCTGGAACCACTAGGGATGCAGCGCAGTGACTACAGAGAGTGCACTGTCTCCACTGGGGATGCAGTGCAGTGAGTCCAGAGAGTACACTGCCACCACTGGTGATGCAATGCAGTGAGTCCAGAGAGTGCACTGTCAGCACTGGGGATGCAGTGCAGTGACTCCAGAGAGTGCACTGGCACCACTGGGGATGCACTGCAGTGAGTCCAGAGAGTGCACTGGCACCAGTGGGGAAGCACTGCAGTGAATCCAGAGAGTGCACTGGCACCACTGGGGATGCACTGCACTGAGTCCAGAGAGTGCACTGACACCACTGGGGATCCAATGCAGTGAGTCCAGAGAGTGCAATGGAACCACTGGGGATGCAGTGCAGTGAGTGCAGAGAGTGCACTGGCACAACAGAGGATGCACTGCAGTGACTCCAGAAAGTGCACTGGCACCACTGGGGATGCAGTGCAGTGAGTCCAGAGAGTGCACTGGCACCGCTGGTGCTGCAGTGCAGTGAGTCCAGAGAGTACACTGGCACCACTGGGGATGCACTGCAGTGAGTCCAGAGAGTGTACTGGCACCACAGGGGATGCAGTGCAGTGAGTCCAGAGAGTGCACTGGCACCACTGGGGATGCACCCCGGTGAGTCCAGAGAGTGCACTGGCACCACTGGGGATGCAGTGCAGTGAGTCCAGAGACTGCACTGGCACCACTGGGGTTTTAGTGCAGTGAGTCCAGAGAGTGCACTGGCACCAATGGGGATGCAGTGCAGTGAGTCCAGAGAGTGCCCTGGCACCACTGGGGATGCAGTGAGTCCAGAGAGTGCACTGGCACCACTGGGGATGCACTGCAGTGAGACCAGAGAGTTCTCTGGCACCACTGGGGATACAGTTTAGTGAGTCCAGAGAGTGCACCGGCTCCAATGGCGATACACTGCAGTGATTCCAGACAGTGCACTGGCACCACTGGGGATGCAGTGCAGTGAGTCCAGAGAGTGCACTCGCACCACTGGGGATGCAGTGCAGTGAGTCCAGAGAGTGCTCTGGCACCACTGATCTACACTGCAGTGAGTCCAGTAGTTGCACTGGCACCACTGGGGATGCACTGCTGTGAGTCCAGAGACTACACTGGCACCACTGGGGATGCAGTGCAGTGAGTGCAGAGAGTGCACTGGCACCACTGTTGATGCAGTGCAGTGAGTCCAGAGAGTGCACTGGAACCACTGGGGATGCAGTGCAGTGAGTCCAGAGAGTGCACTGGCACCACTGGGGATGCACTGCAGTGAGCTCAGAGAGTGCACTGGCACCACTGGGGATGCACTGCAGTGAGTCCACAGAGTGCACTGGCACCACTGGGGATGCACTGCAGTGAGTCCAGAGAGTGCAGTGGCACCATTGGGGATGCAGTACTCTGAGTCCAGAGAGTGCACTGGCACCACTGGGGATGCAGTGCAGTGAGTGCAGAGAGTGCACTGGCACCACTGGGGATGCACTACAGTGAGTCCAGAGAGTGCACTGGCACCACTGGGGATGCAGTGCAGTGACTCAAGAGAGTGCAGAGGCACCACTGTTGATGCAGTGCAGTGAGTGCAGAGAGTGCACTGGCACCACTGGGGAAGCACTGCAGTGAGTCCAGAGAGTGCACTGGCACCACTGGGGATGCACTGCAGTGAGTCCAGAGAGTGCACTGGCACAACTGGGGATGCAGTGCAGTGAGTCCAGAGAGTGCACTGGCACCACTGGGGATGCAGTGCAGTGACTCCAGAGAGTACACTAGCAACACTGGGGATGCACTGCAGTGAGTCCACAGAGTGCACTGGCACCACTGGGGATGCAGTGCAGTGAGTCCAGAGAGTGCACTGGCACCACTGGGGATGCACCCCGGTGAGTCCAGAGAGTGCACTGCCACCACTGGGGATGCACCCCGGTGAGTCCAGAGAGTGCGCTCGCACCACTGGGGATGCACTGCAGTGAGTCCAGAGAGTGCACTGGCCCCACAGGGGTTGTAGTGCAGTGAGTCCACAGAGGGCACTGGCACCACTGGGGATGCAGCGCAGTGACTCCAGAGAGTGCACTGGCACCACTGGAGATGCAGTGCAGTGAGTCCAGAGAGTGCACTGGCACCACTGGAGTTGCAGTGCAGTGAGTCGAGAGAGTGCCCTGGAACCACTGGGGATGCAGCGCAGTGACTACAGAGAGTGCACTGTCAGCACTGGGGATGCAGTGCAGTGAGTCCAGAGAGTGCACTGGCACCACTGGGGATGCAGTGCAGTGAGTCCAGAGAGTGCACTGGCACCACTGGGGATGCAGTGCAGTGACTCCAGAGAGTGCACTGGCACCACTGGGGATGCATTGCAGTGAGTCCAGAGAGTGCACTGGCGCAAAAGGGGATGCAGTGCAGTGAGTCCAGAGAGTGCACTGGCACCACTGGGGATGCAGTGCAGTGAGTCCAGAGAGTGCACTGTCAGCACTGGGGATGCAGTGCAGTGAGTCCAGAGAGTGCAGTGGCACCACTGTTGATGCAGTGCAGTGACTCCAGAGACTGCACTGGCACCAATGGGGATGCACTGCAGTGAGTCCAGAGAATGCACTGGCACCACTGGGGATGCAGTGCAGTGACTCGAAAGAGTGCACTGGCACCACTGGGGATGCACTGCAGTGAGTCCGGAGAGTGCCCTGGCACCAATGGTGATGCAGTGCAGTGATCCAGAGAGTGCACTGGAACCACTGGGGATGCAGTGCAGTGAGTCCAGAGAGTGCACTGGCACCACTGGGGATGCAGTGCAGTGAGTCCAGAGAGTGCACTGGCACCACTGGGGATGCACTGCAGTTAGTCCATAGAGTGCACTGGCACCACTGGGGATGCAGTGCAGTGACTCAAGAGAGTGCACAGGCACCATTGGGGATGGAGTGCAGTGAGTCCAGAGAGTGCAATGGCACCACAGGGGATGCACTGCAGTGAGTCCAGAGAGTGCACTGGCACCACTGGGGATGCAGTGCGGTGAGTCCAGAGAGTGCACTGGCACCACTGGGGATGCACCTCGGTGAGTCCAGACAGTTCTCTGGGAACACCGGGGATGCAGTGCAGTGAGTGCAGAGAGTGCACTGGCACCACTGGGGATGCACTGCAGTGACTCAAGAGAGTGCACAGGCACCATTGGGGATGGAGTGCAGTGAGTCCAGAGAGTGCAATGGCACCACAGGGGATGCACTGCAGTGAGTCCAGAGAGTGGACTGGCACCAGTGGGGATGGAGTGCAGTGAGTCCAGAGAGTGCACTGGCACCACTGGGGATGCAGTGCAGTGAGTCCAGAGAGTGCACTGGCTCCACTGGGGATGAACTGTAGTGAGTCCAGAGACTGCACAGACACCACTGGGGATGCAGTGCAGTGAGTCCAGAGAGTGCACTGGCACCACTGCGGATGCACTGCAGTGAGTCCAGAGAGTGCACTGGCACCACTGGGGATGCAATGCAGTGAGTCCAGAGAGTGCACTGGCACCACTGGGGATGCACTGCAGTGAGTCCAGAGAGTGCACGGGCACCACTGGGGATGCACTGCAGTGAGTCCAGAGAGTGCACTGACACCACTGGGGATGCAGTGCAGTGATTCCGGAGAGTGCACTGGCACCACTGGGGATGCAGTGCGGTGAGTCCAGAGAGTGCACTGGCACCACTGGGGTTGCAGTGCAGTGAGTCCAGAGAGTGCACTGGCACCACTTGGGATGCACTGCAGTGAGTCCAGAGAGTGCTCTGGGAACACTGGGGATGCAGTGCAGTGAGTGCAGAGAGTGCACTGGCACCACTGGGGATGCAGTGCAGTGAGTCCAGGGAGTGCACTGGCACCACAGGGGATGCAGTGCAGTGAGTCCAGAGAGTGCACTGGCACCACTGGGGATGCACTGCAGTGAGTCCAGAGAGTGCACTGGCACAAAAGGGAATGCAGTGCAGTGAGTCCAGAGAGTGCACTGGCACCAGTGGGGATGCAGTGCTGTGAGTCCAGAGAGTGCACTGGCACCACTGGGGATGCAATGCAGTGAGTCCAGAGAGTGCACTGGCACCACTGCGGATGAAGTGCAGTGAGTCCAGAGAGTGCACTGGCACCACTGGGGATGCAGTGCAGTGAGTCCAGAGAGTGCACTGGCACGACTGGGGATGCAGTGCAGTGAGTCCAGAGAGTGCACTGGCACCACTGGGGATGCACTGCAGTGAGTCCAGAGAGTGCACTGACACCACTGGGGATGCAGTGCAGTGACTCCAGAGAGTGCAGAGGCACCACTGTTGATGCAGTGCTGCGACTCCAGAGAGTGCACTGGCACCACTGGGGATGCACTGCAGTGAGTCCAGAGAGTGCACTGGCACCACTGGTGATGCAGTGCAGTGAGTGCAGAGAGTGCACTGGCACCACTGGGGATGCACAGCAGTGAGTCCAGAGAGTGCACTGGCACCACTGGGGATGCACTGCAGTGACTCAAAAGAGTGCACTGGCACCACTGCGGATGCACTGCAGTGAGTCCGGAGAGTGCACTGGCACCACTGGGGATGCAGTGCAGTGAGTCCAGAGAGTGCACTGGCACCACTGGGGATGCAGTGCAGTGATTCCAGAGAGTGCACTGGCACCACTGGGGATGCAGTGCAGTGAGTCCAGAGAGTGCACTGGCACCACTGGGGATGCACTGCAGTGAGTCGAAAGAGTGCACTGGCACCACTGCGGATGCACTGCCGTGAGTGCAGAGAGTGCCCTGGCACTAATGGTGATGCAGTGCAGTGAGTCCAGAGAGTGCAGTGACACCACTGCGGATGCAGTGCAGTGAGTCCAGAGAGTGCACTGGCACCACTGGGGATGAACTGCAGTGAGTCCAGAGAGTGCACTGGCACCACTGGGGATGCAGTGCAGTGAGTCCAGAGAGTGCACTGGCACCACTGGGGATGCAGTGCAGTGAGTCCAGAGAGTGCACTGGCACCACTGGGGATGCACTGCAGTGAGTCCAGAGAGTGCACTGGCAGCACTGGGGATGCAGTGCAGTTGAGTCCAGAGAGTGCCCTGGCACCTTGGGGATGCAGTGCAGTGAGTCCAGAGAGTGCAGTGGCACCACTGGGGATGCAGTGCAGTGAGTCCAGAGAGTGCACTGGCAGCACTGGGGATGCACTGCAGTGAGTCCAGAGAGTGCACTGTCACCACTGGGGATGCAGTGCAGTGAGTCCAGAGAGTGCACTGGCACCACTGGGGATGCAGTGCAGTGAGTCCAGAGAGTGCACTGGCACCACTGGGGATGCACCGCGGTGAGCCCAGAGAGTGCACTGGCACCACTGGGGATGCAGTGCAGTGAGTCCAGAGAGTGCACTGGCACCACTGGGGATGCACCGCGGTGAGCCCAGAGATTGCACTGGCACCACTGGGGATGCACTGCAGTGAGTGCAGAGAGTGCACTGGCACCACTGGGGATGCAATGCAGTGAGGGCAGAGAGTGCACTGGCACCACTGGGGATGCACTGCAGTGAGTCCAGAGAGTGCCCTGGCACCACTGGGGATGCAGTGCAGTGAGTCCAGAGAGTGCACTGGCACCACTGGGGATGCAATGCAGTGAGTCCAGAGAGTGCACTGGCACCACTGTGGATGCAGCGCAGTGAGTCCAGAGAGTGCACTGGCACCACTGGGGATGCACTGCAGTGATTCCGGAGAGTGCACTGGCACCAGTGGGGGTGCACTGCAGTGAGTCCGGAGAGTGCACTGGCAGCACTTGGGATGCACTGCAGTGAGTCCAGAGAGTGCACTGGCACCACTGGGGATGCACTGCAGTGAGTCCAGAGAGTGCACTGGCACCACTGGGGATGCAGTGCAGTGACTCCAGAGAGTGCAGAGGCACCTCTGGGGATGCAGTGCTGTGACTCCAGAGAGTGCACTGGCACCACTGGGGATGCAGTGCTGTGAGTCCATAGAGTGCACTGGCACCACTGGGGATGCACTGCAGTGACTCCAGAGAGTGCACTGGCAGCACTGGGGATGCACTGCAGTGAGTCCAGAGAGTGCACTGGCACCACTGGGGATGCACTGCAGTGAGTCCAGAGAGTGCACTGGCACCACTGGGGATGAACTGCAGTGACTCGAAAGAGTGCACTGACACCACTGCGGATGCACTGCAGTGAGTCCGGAGAGTGCCCTGGCACCAATGGTGATGCAGTGCAGTGAGTCCAGAGAGTGCAGTGGCACCACTGGGGATGCAGTGCAGTGAGTCCAGAGAGTGCACTGGCACCACTGGGGATGCAATGCAGTGAGTCCAGAGAGTGCACTGGCACCACTGGGGATGCAGTGCAGTGACTCCAGAGAGTGCACTGGCACCACTGGGGATGCAGTGCAGTGAGTCCAGAGAGTGCACTGGCACTACTGGGGATGCACTGCAGTGAGTCCAGAGAGTGCACTGGCACCACTGGGGATGCAGTTCAGTGAGTACAGAGAGTGCACTGGCACCACTGGGGATACACTGCAGTGACTCCAGAGGGTGCACAGGCACCACTGGGGATGCACTGCAGTGAGTCCAGAGAGTGCTCTGGCACCACTGGGGATGCAGTTCAGTGAGTCCAGAGAGTGCACTGGCACCACTGGGGATACACTGCAGTGACTCCAGAGAGTGCACAGGCACCACTGGGGATGCACTGCAGTGAGTCCAGAGAGTGCACTGGCACCACTGGGGATGCAGTGCAGTGAGTCCAGAGACTGCACTGGCACCAACTGGAGCTGCACTGCAGTGAGTCCTGAGATTGCACTGGCACCACTGGGGATGCACTACAGTGAGTCCAGAGGCTACACTGGCACCACTGGGTATGCAGTGCATGAGTGCGGAGAGTCCACTGGCACCACTGGGGATGCAGTGCAGTGAGTCCAGAGAGTGGACTGGCACCAGTGGGGATGGAGTGCAGTGAGTCCAGAGAGTGCACTGGCACCACTGGGGATGCAGTGCAGTGAGTCCAGAGAGTGCACTGGCTCCACTGGGGATGAACTGTAGTGAGTCCAGAGACTGCACAGACACCACTGGGAATGCAGTGCAGTGAGTCCAGAGAGTGCACTGGCACCACTGCGGATGCACTGCAGTGAGTCCAGAGAGTGGACTGGCACCAGTGGGGATGGAGTGCAGTGAGTCCAGAGAGTGCACTGGCACCACTGGGGATGCAGTGCAGTGAGTCCAGAGAGTGCACTGGCTCCACTGGGGATGAACTGTAGTGAGTCCAGAGACTGCACAGACACCACTGGGAATGCAGTGCAGTGAGTCCAGAGAGTGCACTGGCACCACTGCGGATGCACTGCAGTGAGTCCAGAGAGTGCACTGGCACCACTGGGGATGCAATGCAGTGAGTCCAGAGAGTGCACTGGCACCACTGGGGATGCACTGCAGTGAGTCCAGAGAGTGCACGGGCACCACTGGTGATGCACTGCAGTGAGTCCAGAGAGTGCACTGACACCACTGGAGATGCAGTGCAGTGATTCCGGAGAGTGCACTGGCACCACTGGGGATGCAGTGCAGTGAGTCCAGAGAGTGCACTGGCACCACTGGGGTTGCAGTGCAGTGAGTCCAGAGAGTGCACTGGCACCACTTGGGATGCACTGCAGTGAGTCCAGAGAGTGCACTGGCACCACTGGGAATGCAGTGCAGGGACTCAGAGAGTGCACTGGCACCACTGGGGATGCACTGCAATGAGTCCAGATAGTGCACTGGCACCACTGGGGATGCACTGCAGTGAGTGCAGAGAGTGCACTGGCACCACTGGGGATGCAGTGCAGTGAGTCCAGAGAGTGCACTGGCACCACTGGGGATGCAGCGCAGTGAGTCCTCAGAGTGCACTGGCACCACTGGGGATGCAGTGCAGTGAGTCCAGAGAGTTCACTGGCACCACTGCGGATGCACTGCAGTGAGTCCAGAGAGTGCACTGGCACCACTGGGGATGCAGTGCAGTGAGTCCAGAGAGTGCACTGGCACCACTGGGGATGCAGTGCAGTGAGTGCAGAGAGTGCACTGGCACCACTGGGGATGCACTGCAGTGAGTCCAGAGAGTGCACTGGCACCACAGGTGATGCAGTGCAGTGAGTCCAGAGAGTGCACTGGCACCACTGGGGATGCACCCCGGTGAGTCCAGAGATTGCACTGGCACCACTGGGGATGCACTGCAGTGAGTGCAGAGAGTGCACTGGCACCACTGGGGATGCACTGCAGTGAGGGCAGAGAGTGCAGTGGGACCACTGGGGATGCAGTGCAGTGAGTCCAGAGAGTGCCCTGGCACCACTGGGGATGCAGTGCAGTGAGTCCAGAGAGTGCACTGGCACCACTGAGGATGCAGTGCAGTGACTCCAGAGAGTGCACTGGCACCACTGGGGATGCAGTGCCGTGAGTCCAGAGAGTGCACTGGCACCACTGGGGATGTAGTGCAGTGAGTCCAGAGAGTGCACTGGCACCACTGGGGATGCAGTGCAGTGAGTCCAGAGAGTGCACTGGCACCACTGGGGATGCAATGCGATGTGTCCACAGAGTGCACTGGCACCACAGGGGATGCAGTGCAGTGAGTCCAGAGAGTGCACTGACACCACTGGGGATGCAGTGCGGTGAGTTCAGAGAGTGCACTGGCACCACTGGGGATGCACTGCAGTGAGTCCAGAGAGTGCACTGGCACCACAGGTGATTCAGTGCAGTGAGTACAGATAGTGCACTGGCACCACTGGGGATGCACTGCAGTGATTCCAGAGAGTGCACTGGCACCACTGGGGATGCAGTGCAGTGAGTCCAGAGAGTGCACTGGCACCACTGGGGATGCACTGCAGTGAGTCCAGAGAGTGCACTGGCACCACTGGGGATGCAGTGCACTGAGTCCAGAGAGTGCACTGGCACCACTGGGGATGGACTGCAGTGACTCGAAAGAGTGCACTGGCACCACTGGGGATGCAGTGCAGTGAGTCCGGAGAGTGCCCTGGCACCAATGGTGATGCAGTGCAGTGAGTCCAGAGAGTGCAGTGGCACCACTGGGGATGCAGTGCAGTGAGTCCAGAGAGTGCACTGGCACCACTGGGGATGCAATGCAGTGAGTCCAGAGAGTGCACTGGCACCACTGGGGATGCAGCGCAGTGAGTCCTCAGAGTGCACTGGCACTACTGGGGATGCAGTGCAGTGAGTCCAGAGAGTGCACTGGCACCACTGCGGATGCACTGCAGTGAGTCCAGAGAGTGCACTGGCACCACTGGGGATGCAGTGCAGTGAGTCCAGAGAGTGCACTGGCACCACTGGGGATGCAGTGCAGTGAGTGCAGAGAGTGCACTGGCACCACTGGGGATGCACTGCAGTGAGTCCAGAGAGTGCACTGGCACCACAGGTGATGCAGTGCAGTGAGTCCAGAGAGTGCACTGGCACCACTGGGGATGCACCCCGGTGAGCCCAGAGATTGCACTGGCACCACTGGGGATGCACTGCAGTGAGTGCAGAGAGTGCACAGGCACCACTGGGGATGCACTGCAGTGAGGGCAGAGAGTGCAGTGGGACCACTGGGGATGCAGTGCAGTGAGTCCAGAGAGTGCCCTGGCACCACTGGGGATGCAGTGCAGTGAGTCCAGAGAGTGCACTGGCACCACTGAGGATGCAGTGCAGTGACTCCAGAGAGTGCACTGGCACCACTGGGGATGCAGTGCCGTGAGTCCAGAGAGTGCACTGGCACCACTGGGGATGTAGTGCAGTGAGTCCAGAGAGTGCACTGGCACCACTGGGGATGCAGTGCAGTGAGTCCAGAGAGTGCACTGGCACCACTGGGGATGCAATGCGATGTGTCCACAGAGTGCACTGGCACCACAGGGGATGCAGTGCAGTGAGTCCAGAGAGTGCACTGACACCACTGGGGATGCAGTGCGGTGAGTTCAGAGAGTGCACTGGCACCACTGGGGATGCACTGCAGTGAGTCCAGAGAGTGCACTGGCACCACAGGTGATTCAGTGCAGTGAGTACAGAGAGTGCACTGGCACCACTGGGGATGCACTGCAGTGATTCCAGAGAGTGCACTGGCACCACTGGGGATGCAGTGCAGTGAGTCCAGAGAGTGCACTGGCACCACTGGGTATGCACTGCAGTGAGTCCAGAGAGTGCACTGGCACCACTGGGGATGCAGTGCACTGAGTCCAGAGAGTGCACTGGCACCACTGGGGATGGACTGCAGTGACTCGAAAGAGTGCACTGGCACCACTGGGGATGCAGTGCAGTGAGTCCGGAGAGTGCCCTGGCACCAATGGTGATGCAGTGCAGTGAGTCCAGAGAGTGCAGTGGCACCACTGGGGATGCAGTGCAGTGAGTCCAGAGAGTGCACTGGCACCACTGGGGATGCAAGGCAGTGAGTCCAGAGAGTGCACTGGCACCACTGGGGATGCAGTGCACTGAGTCCAGAGAGTGCACTGGCACCACTTGTGATGCAGTGCAGTGAGTCCAGAGAGTGCACTGGCACCACTGGCGATGCACTGCAGTGAGTGCAGAGAGTGCACTGGCAGCACTGGGGATGCAGTGCAGTGAGTCCAGAGAGTGCACTGGCACCACTGGGGATGCACTGCAGTGAGTCCAGAGAGTGCACTGGCACCACTGGTGATGCAGTGCAGTGAGTGCAGAGAGTGCACTGGCACCACTGGGGATGCACTGCAGTGAGTCCAGAGAGTGCACTGGCACCACTGGGGATGCACTGCAGTGACTCAAAAGAGTGCACTGGCACCACTGCGGATGCACTGCAGTGAGTCCGGAGAGTGCACTGGCACCAATGGTGATGCAGTGCAGGGAGTCCAGAGAGTGCAGTGGCACCACTGGGGATGCAGTGCAGTGAGTCCAGAGAGTGCACTGGCACCACTGGGGATGCAGTGCAGTGAGTCCAGAGAGTGCACTGGCACCACTGGGGATGCACTGCAGTGATTCCAGAGAGTGCACTGGCACCACTGGGGATGCAGTGCAGTGAGTCCAGAGAGTGCACTGGCACCACTGGGGATGCACTGCAGTGAGTCGAAAGAGTGCACTGGCACCACTGCGGATGCACTGCCGTGAGTGCAGAGAGTGCCCTGGCACCAATGGTGATGCAGTGCAGTGAGTCCAGAGAGTGCAGTGACACCACTGCGGATGCAGTGCAGTGAGTCCAGAGAGTGCACTGGCACCACTGGGGATGCAATGCAGTGAGTCCAGAGAGTGCACTGGCACCACTGGGGATGAACTGCAGTGAGTCCAGAGAGTGCACTGGCACCACTGGGGATGCAGTGCAGTGAGTCCAGAGAGTGCACTGGCACCACTGGGGATGCAGTGCAGTGAGTCCAGAGAGTGCACTGGCACCACTGGGGATGCACTGCAGTGAGTCCAGAGAGTGCACTGGCAGCACTGGGGATGCAGTGCAGTTGAGTCCAGAGAGTGCCCTGGCACCTTGGGGATGCAGTGCAGTGAGTCCAGAGAGTGCACTGGCACCACTGGGGATGCAGTGCAGTGAGTCCAGAGAGTGCACTGGCAGCACTGGGGGTGCACTGCAGTGAGTCCAGAGAGTGCACTGGCAGCACTGGGGTTGCAGTGCAGTGAGTCCAGAGAGTGCACTGGCACCACTGGGGATGCACCCCGGTGAGCCCAGAGATTGCACTGGCACCACTGGGGATGCACTGCAGTGAGTGCAGAGAGTGCACTGGCACCACTGGGGATGCACTGCAGTGAGGGCAGAGAGTGCACTGGCACCACTGGGGATGCACTGCAGTGAGTCCAGAGAGTGCCCTGGCACCACTGGGGATGCAGTGCAGTGAGTCCAGAGAGTGCACTGGCACCACTGGGGATGCAATGCAGTGAGTCCAGAGAGTGCACTGGCACCACTGTGGATGCAGCGCAGTGAGTCCAGAGAGTGCACTGGCACCACTGGGGATGCACTGCAGTGATTCCGGAGAGTGCACTGGCACCAGTGGGGGTGCACTGCAGTGAGTCCAGAGAGTGCACTGGCACCACTGGGGATGCACTGCAGTGAGTCCAGAGAGTGCACTGTCAGCACTGGGGATGCACTGCAGTGAGTCCAGAGAGTGCACTGGCACCACTGGGGATGCAGTGCAGTGACTCCAGAGAGTGCAGAGGCACCACTGTTGATGCAGTGCTGTGACTCCAGAGAGTGCACTGGCACCACTGGGGATGCAGTGCTGTGAGTCCAGAGAGTGCACTGGCACCACTGGGGATCCACTGCAGTGAGTCCAGAGAGTGCACTGGCAGCACTGGGGATGCACTGCAGTGAGTCCAGAGAGTGCACTGGCACCACTGGGGATGCAGTGCAGTGAGTCCAGAGAGTGCACGGGCACCACTGGGGATGCACTGCAGTGAGTCCAGAGAGTGCACTGACACCACTGGGGATGCAGTGCAGTGATTCCGGAGAGTGCACTGGCACCACTGGGGATGCAGTGCAGTGAGTCCAGAGAGTGCACTGGCACCACTGGGGATGCACTGCAGTGAGTCCAGAGAGTGCACTGGCAGCACTGGGGATGCACTGCAGTGAGTCCAGAGAGTGCACTGGCACCACTGGGGATGCACTGCAGTGACTCGAAAGAGTGCACTGGCACCACTGCGGATGCACTGCAGTGAGTCCGGAGAGTGCCCTGGCACCACTGGGGATGCAGTGCAGTGAGTGCAGAGAGTGCACTGGCACCACTGGGGATGCACTGCAATGAGTCCAGAGAATGCACTGGAACTAATGGGGATGCAGTGCAGTGACTCGAAAGAGTGCACTGGCACCACTGCGGATGCACTGCAGTGAGTCCGGAGAGTGCCCTGGCACCAATGGTGATGCACTGCAGTGAGTCCAGAGAGTGCACTGGCACCACTGGGGATGCAGTGCAGTGAGTCCAGAGAGTGCACTGGCACCACTGGGGATGCACTGCAGTGAGTCCAGAGAGTGCACTGGCACCACTGGGGATGCAGTGCAGTGAGTCCAGAGAGTGCACTGGCACCACTGGGGATGCACTGCAGTGACTCGAAAGAGTGCACTGGCACCACTGCGGATGCACTGCAGTGAGTCCGGAGAGTGCCCTGGCACCAATGGTGATGCAGTGCAGTGAGTCCAGAGAGTGCAGTGGCACCACTGGGGATGCAGTGCCGTGAGTCCAGAGAGTGCACTGGCACCACTGGGGATGAAGTGCAGTGAGTCCAGAGAGTGCACTGGCACCACTGGGGATGCACTGCAGTGAGTCCAGAGAGTGCACTGGCAGCACTGGGGATGCAGTGCAGTGAGTCCAGAGAGTGCACTGGCACCACTGGGGATGCACTGCAGTGAGTCCAGAGAGTGCACTGGCACCACTGGTGATGCAGTGCAGTGAGTACAGAGAGTGCACTGGCACCACTGGGGATGCACTGCAGTGAGTCCAGAGAGTGCACTGGCACCACTGGGGATGCACTGCAGTGACTCAAAAGAGTGCACTGGCACCACTGCGGATGCACTGCAGTGAGTCCGAAGAGTGCACTGGCACCAATGGTGATGCAGTGCAATGAGTCCAGAGAGTGCAGTGGCACCACTGGGGATGCAGTGCAGTGAGTCCAGAGAGTGCACTGGCACCACTGGGGATGCAATGCAGTGAGTCCAGAGAGTGCACTGGCACCACTGGGGATGCACTGCAGTGATTCCAGAGAGTGCACTGGCACCACTGGGGATGCAGTGCAGTGAGTCCAGAGAGTGCACTGGCACCACTGGGGATGCACTGCAGTGACTCGAAAGAGTGCACTGGCACCACTGCGGATGCACTGCAGTGAGTCTGGAGAGTGCCCTGGCACCAATGGTGATGCAGTGCAGTGAGTCCAGTGAGTGCAGTGACACCACTGGGGATGCAGTGCAGTGAGTCCAGAGAGTGCTCTGGCACCACCGGGAATGCAATGCAGTGAGTCCAGAGAGTGCACTGGCACCACTAGGGATGAAGTGCAGTGAGTCCAGAGAGTGCACTGGCACCACTGGGGATGCAGTGCAGTGAGTCCAGAGAGTGCACTGGCACCACTGGGGATGCAGTGCAGTTGAGTCCAGAGAGCGCACTGGCACCTTGGGGATGCAGTGCAGTGAGTCCAGAGATTGCACTGGCACCACTGGGGATCTACTGCAATGAGTCCAGATAGTGCACTGGTACCACTGGGGATGCAGTGCAGTGAGTCCAGAGAGTGCACTGGCACCACTGGGGATGCACTGCAGTGGGTCCAGAGAGTGCACTGGCACCACTGGGGATGCAGTGCAGTGAGTCCATAGAGTGCACTGGCACCATTGGAATGCAGTGCAGTGAGTCCAGAGAGTGCACTGGCTCCACTGGGGATGCAGTGCAGTGACTCCAGAGAGTGCACTGGCACCACTGGTGATGCACTGCAGTGAGTGCAGAGAGTGCACTGGCACCACTGGGGATGCAGTGCAGTGAGTCCAGAGAGTGCACTGGCACCAGTGGGGAAGCACTGCAGTGAGTCCCGAGAGTGCACTGGCACCACTGGGGATGCACTGCACTGAGTCCAGAGAGTGCACTGACACCACTGGGGATCCAATGCAGTGAGTCCAGAGAGTGCAATGGAACCACTGGGGATGCAGTGCAGTGAGTCCAGTGAGTGCACTGGCACTTCTGGGGATGCAGTGCACTGAGTGCAGAGAGTGCACTGGCACAACAGGGGATGCACTGCAGTGACTCCAGAAAGTGCACTGGCACCACTGGGGATGCAGTGCAGTGAGTCCAGAGAGTGCACTGGCACCGCTGGTGATGCAGTGCAGTGAGTCCAGAGAGTACACTGTCACCCCTGGGGATGCACTGCAGTGAGTCCAGAGAGTGTACTGGCACCACAGGGGATGCAGTGCAGTGAGTCCAGAGAGTGCACTGGCACCACTGGGGATGCACCCCGGTGAGTCCAGAGAGTGCACTGGCACCACTGGGGATGCAGTGCAGTGAGTCCAGAGACTGCACTGGCACCACTGGGGTTTTAGTGCAGTGAGTCCAGAGAGTGCACTGGCACCAATGGGGATGCAGTGCTGTGAGTCCAGAGAGTGCCCTGGCACCACTGGGGATGCAGTGAGTCCAGAGAGTGCACTGGCACCACTGGGGATGCACTGCAGTGAGACCAGAGATTTCTCTGGCACCACTGGGGATGCAGTTTAGTGAGTCCAGAGAGTGCACCGGCTCCAATGGCGATACACTGCAGTGAGTCCAGACAGTGCACTGGCACCACTGGGGATGCAGTGCAGTGAGTCCAGAGAGTGCACTGGCACCACTGGGGATGCAGTGCAGTGAGTCCAGAGAGTGCACTGGCACCACTGGGGATGCACTGCAGTGAGCTCAGAGAGTGCACTGGCACCACTGGGGATGCAGTGCAGTGAGTCCAGAGAGTGCACTGGCACCACTGGGGATGCAGTGCAGTGAGTCCAGAGAGTGCACTGGCACCACTGGGGATGCACTGCAGTGAGCTCAGAGAGTGCACTGGCACCACTGGGGATGCAGTGCAGTGAGCTCAGAGAGTGCACTGGCACCACTGGGGATGCAGTGCAGTGAGTCCAGAGAGTGCACTGGCACCACTGGGGATGCACTGCAGTGAGTCCAGAGAGTGCAGTGGCACCACTGGGGATGCAGTGCACTGAGTCCAGAGAGTGCACTGGCACCACTGGGGATGCAGTGCAGTGAGTCCAGAGAGTGCACTGGCACCACTGGGGATGCAGTGCAGTGAGTCCTGAGAGTGCAAAGGCACCACTGGGGATGCACTGCAGTGAGTCCAGAGAGTGCACTGGCACCACTGGGGACGCAGTGCAGTGAGTCCAGAGAGTGCACTGGCACCACTGGGGATGCACTACAGTGAGTCCAGAGAGTGCACTGGCACCACTGGGGATGCAGTGCAGTGACTCCAGAGAGTGCAGAGGCAACACTGTTGATGCAGTGCAGTGAGTGCAGAGAGTGCACTGGCACCAGTGCGGAAGCACTGCAGTGAGTCCAGAGAGTGCTCTGGCACCACTGGGGATGCACTGCTGTGAGTCCAGAGAGTGCACTGGCACCACTGGGGATGCAGTGCAGTGAGTCCAGAGAGTGCACTGGCACCACTGCGGATGCACTGCAGTGAGTCCGGAGAGTGCCCTGGCACCAATGGTGATGCAGTGCAGTGAGTCCAGAGAGTGCAGTGGCACCACTGGGGATGCAGTGCCGTGAGTCCAGAGAGTGCACCGTCACCACTGGGGATGCAATGCAGTGAGTCCAGAGAGTGCACTGGCACCACTGGGGATGAAGTGCAGTGAGTCCAGAGAGTGCACTGGCACCACTGGGGATGCACTGCAGTGAGTCCAGAGAGTGCACTGGCACCACTGGGGATGCACTGCAGTGAGTCCAGAGAGTGCACTGGCACCACTGGGGATGCACTGCAGTGAGTCCAGAGAGTGCACTGGCAGCACTGGGGATGCAGTGCAGTGAGTCCAGAGAGTGCACTGGCACCACTGGGGATGCACTGCAGTGAGTCCAGAGAGTGCACTGGCACCACTGGTGATGCAGTGCAGTGAGTACAGAGAGTGCACTGGCACCACTGGGGATGCACTGCAGTGAGTCCAGAGAGTGCACTGGCACCACTGGGGATGCACTGCAGTGACTCAAAAGAGTGCACTGGCACCACTGCGGATGCACTGCAGTGAGTCCGGAGAGTCCACTGGCACCAATGGTGATGCAGTGCAATGAGTCCAGAGAGTGCAGTGGCACCACTGGGCATGCAGTGCAGTGAGTCCAGAGAGTGCACTGGCACTTCTGGGGATGCAGTGCACTGAGTGCAGAGAGTGCACTGGCACAACAGGGGATGCACTGCAGTGAGTCCAGAGAGTGCAGTGGCACCACTGGGGATGCAGTGCAGTGAGTCCAGAGAGTGCACTGGCACCGCTGGTGATGCAGTGCAGTGAGTCCAGAGAGTACACTGTCACCCCTGGGGATGCACTGCAGTGAGTCCAGAGAGTGTACTGGCACCACAGGGGATGCAGTGCAGTGAGTCCAGAGAGTGCACTGGCACCACTGGGGATGCACCCCGGTGAGTCCAGAGAGTGCACTGGCACCACTGGGGATGCAGTGCAGTGAGTCCAGAGACTGCACTGGCACCACTGGGGTTTTAGTGCAGTGAGTCCAGAGAGTGCACTGGCACCAATGGGGATGCAGTGCTGTGAGTCCAGAGAGTGCCCTGGCACCACTGGGGATGCAGTGAGTCCTGAGAGTGCACTAGCACCACTGGGGATGCACTGCAGTGAGACCAGAGATTTCTCTGGCACCACTGGGGATGCAGTTTAGTGAGTCCAGAGAGTGCACCGGCTCCAATGGCGATACACTGCAGTGAGTCCAGACAGTGCACTGGCACCACTGGGGATGCAGTGCAGTGAGTCCAGAGAGTGCACTGGCACCACTGGGGATGCAGTGCAGTGAGTCCAGAGAGTGCACTGGCACCACTGGGGATGCACTGCAGTGAGCTCAGAGAGTGCACTGGCACCACTGGGGATGCAGTGCAGTGAGTCCAGAGAGTGCACTGGCACCACTGGGGATGCAGTGCAGTGAGTCCAGAGAGTGCACTGGCACCACTGGGGATGCACTGCAGTGAGCTCAGAGAGTGCACTGGCACCACTGGGGATGCAGTGCAGTGAGCTCAGAGAGTGCACTGGCACCACTGGGGATGCAGTGCAGTGAGTGCAGAGAGTGCACTGGCACCACTGGGGATGCACTGCAGTGAGTCCAGAGAGTGCAGTGGCACCATTGGGGATGCAGTGCACTGAGTCCAGAGAGTGCACTGGCACCACTGGGGATGCAGTGCAGTGAGTCCAGAGAGTGCACTGGCACCACTGGGGATGCAGTGCAGTGAGTCCTGAGAGTGCAAAGGCACCACAAGGGATGCACTGCAGTGAGTCCAGAGAGTGCACTGGCACCACTGGGGACGCAGTGCAGTGAGTCCAGAGAGTGCACTGGCACCACTGGGGATGCACTGCAGTGAGCTCAGAGAGTGCACTGGCACCACTGGGGATGCAGTGCAGTGAGCCCAGAGAGTGCACTGGCACCACTGGGGATGCACTGCAGTGAGTCCAGAGAGTGCACTGGCACCACTGGGGATGCACTGCAGTGAGTCCAGAGAGTGCAGTGGCACCATTGGGGATGCAGTGCAGTGAGTCCTGAGAGTGCAAAGGCACCACAAGGGATGCACTGCAGTGAGTCCAGAGAGTGCACTGGCACCACTGGGGACGCAGTGCAGTGAGTCCAGAGAGTGCACTGGCACCACTGGGGATGCACTACAGTGAGTCCAGAGAGTGCACTGGCACCACTGGGGATGCAGTGCAGTGAGTCCAGAGAGTGCAGAGGCAACACTGTTGATGCAGTGCAGTGAGTGCAGAGAGTGCACTGGCACCACTGGGGATGCACTGCAGTGAGTCCAGAGAGTGCACTGGCACCACTGGGGATGCACTGCAGTGAGTCCAGAGAGTGCACTGGCACCACTGGGGATGCAGTGCAGTGACTCCAGAGAGTGCAGAGGCACCACTGTTGATGCAGTGCTGTGACTCCAGAGAGTGCACTGGCACCACTGGGGATGCAGTGCTGTGAGTCCAGAGAGTGCACTGGCACCACTGGGGTTGAAGTGCAGTGAGTCCAGAGAGTGCACTGGCACCACTGGGGATGCAATGCAGTGAGTCCAGAGAGTGCACTGGCACCACTGGGGATGAAGTGCAGTGAGTCCAGAGAGTGCACTGGCACCACTGGGGATGCAGTGCAGTGAGTCCAGAGAGTGCACTGGCACCACTGGGGATGCACTGCAGTGAGTCCAGAGAGTGCACTGGCACCACTGGGGATGCACTGCAGTGAGTCCAGAGAGTGCACTGGCAGCACTGGGGATGCAGTGCAGTGAGTCCAGAGAGTGCACTGGCACCACTGGGGATGCAGTGCAGTGAGTCCAGAGAGTGCACTGGCACCACTGGTGATGCAGTGCAGTGAGTACAGAGAGTGCACTGGCACCACTGGGGATGCACTGCAGTGAGTCCAGAGAGTGCACTGGCACCACTGGGGATGCACTGCAGTGACTCAAAAGAGTGCACTGGCACCACTGCGGATGCACTGCAGTGAGTCCGGAGAGTCCACTGGCACCAATGGTGATGCAGTGCAATGAGTCCAGAGAGTGCAGTGGCACCACTGGGGATGCAGTGCAGTGAGTCCAGAGAGTGCACTGGCACCACTGGGGATGCAATGCAGTGAGTCCAGAGAGTGCACTGGCACCACTGGGGATGCACTGCAGTGATTCCAGAGAGTGCACTGGCACCACTGGGGATGCAGTGCAGTGAGTCCAGAGAGTGCACTGGCACCACTGGGGATGCACTGCAGTGACTCGAAAGAGTGCACTGGCACCACTGGGGATGCACTGCAGTGAGTCTGGAGAGTGCCCTGGCACCAATGGTGATGCAGTGCAGTGAGTCCAGTGAGTGCAGTGACACCACTGGGGATGCAGTGCAGTGAGTCCAGAGAGTGCTCTGGCACCACCGGGAATGCAATGCAGTGAGTCCAGAGAGTGCACTGGCACCACTAGGGATGAAGTGCAGTGAGTCCAGAGAGTGCACTGGCACCACTGGGGATGCAGTGCAGTGAGTCCAGAGAGTGCACTGGCACCACTGGGGATGCAGTGCAGTTGAGTCCAGAGAGCGCACTGGCACCTTGGGGATGCAGTGCAGTGAGTCCAGAGAGTGCACTGGCACCACTGGGATGCAGTGCAGTGAGTCCACAGAGTGCACTGGCACCACAGGGGATACACTGCAGTGAGTCCAGAGAGTGCACTGGCACCACTGGGGACGCAGTGCAGTGACTACAGAGAGTGCACTGGCACCATTGGGGATGCAGTGCAGTGAGTCCAGAGAGTGCACTGGCACCAGTGGGGATGCACTGCAGTGGGTCCAGAGAGTGCACTGGCACCACTGGGGATGCAGTGCAGTGAGTCCATAGAGTGCACTGGCACCACTGGGAATGCAGTGCAGTGAGTCCAGAGAGTGCACTGGCTCCACTGGGGATGCAGTGCAGTGACTCCAGAGAGTGCACTGGCACCACTGGTGATGCACTGCAGTGAGTGCAGAGAGTGCACTGGCACCACTGGGGATGCAGTGCAGTGAGTCCAGAGAGTGCACTGGCACCAGTGGGGAAGCACTGCAGTGAGTCCCGAGAGTGCACTGGCACCACTGGGGATGCACTGCACTGAGTCCAGAGAGTGCACTGACACCACTGGGGATGCAGTGCAGTGAGTCCAGAGAGTGCAATGGAACCTCTGGGGATGCAGTGCAGTGAGTCCAGAGAGTGCACTGGCACCACTGGGGATGCAGTGCACTGAGTGCAGAGAGTGCACTGGCACAACAGGGGATGCACTGCAGTGACTCCAGAAAGTGCACTGGCACCACTGGGGATGCAGTGCAGTGAGTCCAGAGAGTGCACTGGCACCGCTGGTGATGCAGTGCAGTGAGTCCAGAGAGTACACTGTCACCCCTGGGGATGCACTGCAGTGAGTCCAGAGAGTGTACTGGCACCACAGGGGATGCAGTGCAGTGAGTCCAGAGAGTGCACTGGCACCACTGGGGATGCACCCCGCTGAGTCCAGAGAGTGCACTGGCACCACTGGGGTTTTAGTGCAGTGAGTCCAGAGAGTGCACTGGCACCAATGGGGATGCAGTGCTGTGAGTCCAGAGAGTGCCCTGGCACCACTGGGGATGCAGTGAGTCCAGAGAGTGCACTGGCACCACTGGGGATGCACTGCAGTGAGACCAGAGATTTCTCTGGCACCACTGGGGATGCAGTTTAATGAGTCCAGAGAGTGCACCGGCTCCAATGGCGATACACTGCAGTGAGTCCAGAGAGTGCACTGGCACCACTGGGGATGCAGTGCAGTGAGTCCAGAGAGTGCACTGGCACCACTGGGGATGCAGTGCAGTGAGTCCAGAGAGTGCACTGGCACCACTGGGGATGCACTGCAGTGAGCTCAGAGAGTGCACTGGCACCACTGGGGATGCAGTGCAGTGAGTCCAGAGAGTTCACTGGCACCACTGGGGATGCAGTGCAGTGAGTCCAGAGAGTGCACTGGCACCACTGGGGATGCACTGCAGTGAGCTCAGAGAGTGCACTGGCACCACTGGGGATGCAGTGCAGTGAGCTCAGAGAGTGCACTGGCACCACTGGGGATGCAGTGCAGTGAGTCCAGAGAGTGCACTGGCACCACTGGGGATGCACTGCAGTGAGTCCAGAGAGTGCAGTGGCACCATTGGGGATGCAGTGCACTGAGTCCAGAGAGTGCACTGGCACCACTGGGGATGCAGTGCAGTGAGTCCAGAGAGTGCACTGGCACCACTGGGGATGCAGTGCAGTGAGTCCTGAGAGTGCAAAGGCACCACTGGGGATGCACTGCAGTGAGTCCAGAGAGTGCACTGGCACCACTGGGGACGCAGTGCAGTGAGTCCAGAGAGTGCACTGGCACCACTGGGGATGCACTACAGTGAGTCCAGAGAGTGCACTGGCACCACTGGGGATGCAGTGCAGTGACTCCACAGAGTGCAGAGGCAACACTGTTGATGCAGTGCAGTGAGTGCAGAGAGTGCACTGGCACCAGTGCGGAAGCACTGCAGTGAGTCCAGAGAGTGCTCTGGCACCACTGGGGATGCACTGCTGTGAGTCCAGAGAGTGCACTGGCACCACTGGGGATGCAGTGCAGTGAGTCCAGAGAGTGCACTGGCACCACTGCGGATGCAGTGCAGTGAGTCCAGAGAGTACACTAGCACCAATGGGATGCAGTGCAGTAAGTCCAGAGAGTGCACTGGCGCCACTGGGGATGCACTGCAGTGAGTCCAGAGAGTGCACTGGCACCACTGGGGATGCAGTGCAGTGAGTCCAGAGAGTGCACTGGCACCACTGGGGATGCACTGCAGTGATTCCAGAGAGTGCACTGGCACCACTGGGGATGCAGTGCAGTGAGTCCAGAGAGTGCACTGGCACCACTGGGGATGCACTGCAGTGACTCCAGAGAGTGCACTGGCACCACTGGGGATGCACCCCGGTGAGTCCAGAGAGTGCACTGGCACCACTGGGGATGCACCCCGGTGAGTCCAGAGAGTGCACTCGCACCACTGGGGATGCACTGCAGTGAGTCCAGAGAGTGCACTGGCCCCACAGGGGATGTAGTGCAGTGAGTCCACAGAGGGCACTGGCACCACTGGGGATGCAGCGCAGTGACTCCAGAGAGTGCACTGGCACCACTGGGGATGCAGTGCAGTGAGTTCAGAGAGTGCACTGGCACCACTGGAGTTGCAGTGCAGTGAGTCGAGAGAGTGCCCTGGAACCACTGGGGATGCAGCGCAGTGACTATAGAGAGTGCACTGTCTCCACTGGGCATGCAGTGCAGTGAGTCCAGAGAGTACACTGGCACCACTGGGGATGCAGTGCAGTGACTCCAGAGAGTGCACTGGCACCACTGGGGATGCAGTGCAGTGAGTCCAGAGAGTGCACTGGCGCAAAAGGAGATGCACTGCAGTGAGTCCAGAGAGTGCACTGGCACCACTGGGGATGCAGTGCAGTGAGTCCAGAGAGTGCACTGTCAGCACTGGGGATGCAGTGCAGTGAGTCCAGAGAGTGCACTGGCACCACTGGGGATGCACTGCAGTGACTCCAGAGACTGCACTGGCACCAATGGCGATGCACTGCAGTGAGTCCAGAGAATGCACTGGCACCACTGGGGATGCAGTGCAGTGACTCGAAAGAGTGCACTGGCACCACTGGGGATGCACTGCAGTGAGTACGGAGAGTGCCCTGGCACCAATGGTGATGCAGTGCAGTGATCCAGAGAGTACACTGGCACCTCAGGGGCTGCACTGCAGTGAGTCCAGAGAGTGCACTGGCACCACTGGTGATGCAGTGCGGTGAGTCCAGAGAGTGCACTGGCACCACTGGGGATGCACCTCGGTGAGTCCAGAGAGTGCTCTGGGACACCGGGGATGCAGTGCAGTGAGAGCAGAGAGTGCACTGGCACCACTGGGGATGCAGTGCAGTGAGTGCAGAGAGTGCACTGGCACGACTGGGGATGCACTGCAGTGAGTCCAGAGAGTGCACTGGCACCACTGGGGATGCAGTGCAGTGAGTCCGGAGAGTGCACTGGCACCACTGGGGATGCACTGCAGTGAGTCCAGAGAGTGCACTGGCACCACTGGGGATGCACTGCAGTGACTCGAAAGAGTGCACTGGCACCACTGCGGATGCACTGCAGTGAGTCCGGAGAGTGCACTGGCACCAATGGTGATGCAGTGCAGTGAGTCCAGAGAGTGCAGTGGCACCACTGGGGATGCAGTGCAGTGAGTCCAGAGAGTGCACTGGCACCACTGCGGATGCAATGCAGTGATTCCAGAGAGTGCACTGGCACCACTGGGGATGCAGTGCAGTGAGTCCAGAGAGTGCACTGGCACCACTGGGGATGCACTGCAGTGGGTCCAGAGAGTGCACTGGCACCACTGGGGATGCAGTGCAGTGAGTCCAGAGAGTGCACTGGCACCACTGGGGATGCACTGCAGTGACTTGAAAGAGTGCACTGGCACCACTGGGGATGCACCCTGGTGAGCCCAGAGATTGCACTGGCACCACTGGGGATGCACTGCAGTGAGGGCAGAGAGTGCACTGGCACCACTGGGGATGCACTACAGTGAGTCCAGAGAGTGCCCTGGCACCACTGGGGATGCAGTGCAGTGAGTCCAGAGAGTGCACTGGCACCACTGGGGATGCAGTGCAGTGAGTCCAGAGAGTGCACTGGCACCACTGGGGATGCAGTGCAGTGAGTCCAGAGAGTGCACTGGCACCACTGGGGATGCACTGCAGTGATTCCGGAGAGTGCACTGGCACCAGTGGGGGTGCACTGCAGTGAGTCCAGAGAGTGCACAGGCAGCACTTGGGATGCACTGCAGTGAGTCCAGAGAGTGCACTGGCACCACTGGGGATGCACTGCAGTGAGTCCAGAGAGTGCACTGGCACCACTGGGGATGCACTGCAGTGAGTCCAGAGAGTGCACTGGCACCACTGGGGATGCAGTGCAGTGACTCCAGAGAGTGCAGAGGCACCACTGTTGATGCAGTGCTGTGACTCCAGAGAGTGCACTGGCACCACTGGGGATGCAGTGCTGTGAGTCCAGAGAGTGCACTGGCACCACTGGGGTTGAAGTGCAGTGAGTCCAGAGAGTGCACTGGCAGCACTGGGGATGCACTGCAGTGAGTCCAGAGAGTGCACTGGCACCACTGGGGATGCACTGCAGTGAGTCCAGAGAGTGTACTGGCACCACTGGGGATGAACTGCAGTGACTCGAAAGAGTGCACTGGCACCACTGCGGATGCACTGCAGTGAGTCTGGAGAGTGCCCTGGCACCAATGGTGATGCAGTGCAGTGAGTCCAGAGAGTGCAGTGGCACCACTGGGTATGCAGTGCAGTGAGTCCAGAGAGTGCACTGGCACCACTGGGGATGCAGTGCAGTGACTCCAGAGAGTGCAGAGGCACCACTGTTGATGCAGTGCTGTGACTCCAGAGAGTGCACTGGCACCACTGGGGATGCAGTGCTGTGAGTCCAGAGAGTGCACTGGCACCACTGGGGATGCACTGCAGTGAGTCCAGAGAGTGCACTGGCAGCACTGGGGATGCACTGCAGTGAGTCCAGAGAGTGCACTGGCACCACTGGGGATGCACTGCAGTGAGTCCAGAGAGTGCACTGGCACCACTGGGGATGAACTGCAGTGACTCGAAAGAGTGCACTGGCACCACTGCGGATGCACTGCAGTGAGTCCGGAGAGTGCCCTGGCACCAATGGTGATGCAGTGCAGTGAGTCCAGAGAGTGCAGTGGCACCACTGGGGATGCAGTGCAGTGAGTCCAGAGAGTGCACTGGCACCACTGGGGATGCACTGCAGTGAGTCCAGAGAGTGCACTGGCACCACTGGGGATACACTGCAGTGACTCCAGAGAGTGCACAGGCACCACTGGGGATGCACTGCAGTGAGTCCAGAGAGTGCTCTGGCACCACTGGGGATGCAGTTCAGTGAGTCCAGAGAGTGCACTGGCACCACTGGGGATACACTGCAGTGACTCCAGAGAGTGCACAGGCACCACTGGGGATGCACTGCAGTGAGTCCAGAGAGTGCACTGGCACCACTGGGGATGCAGTGCAGTGACTCCAGAGACTGCACTGGCACCAACTGGAGCTGCACTGCAGTGAGTCCTGAGATTGCACTGGCACCACTGGGGATGCACTGAAGTGAGTCCAGAGGCTACACTGGCACCACTGGGGATGCAGTGCAGTGAGTCCAGAGAGTGCACTGGCACCACTGTTCATGCAGTGCAGTGAGTCCAAAGAGTGCACTGGCACCACTGGGTATGCAGTGCATGAGTGCGGAGAGTCCACTGGCACCACTGGGGATGCACTGCAGTGAGTCCAGAGAGTGGACTGGCACCAGTGGGGATGGAGTGCAGTGAGTCCAGAGAGTGCACTGGCACCACTGGGGATGCAGTGCAGTGAGTCCAGAGAGTGCACTGGCACCACTGGGGATGCAGTGCAGTGACTCCAGAGAGTGCACTGGCAACACTGGGGATGCACTGCAGTGAGTCCAGAGAGTGCACTGGCACCACTGGGGATGCACTGCAGTGACTCCAGAGAGTGCACTGGCACCACTGGGGATGCACCCCGGTGAGTCCAGAGAGTGCACTGGCACCACTGGGGATGCACCCCGGTGAGTCCAGAGAGTGCACTCGCACCACTGGGGATGCACTGCAGTGAGTCCAGAGAGTGCACTGGCCCCACAGGGGATGTAGTGCAGTGAGTCCACAGAGGGCACTGGCACCACTGGGGATGCAGCGCAGTGACTCCAGAGAGTGCACTGGCACCACTGGGGATGCAGTGCAGTGAGTTCAGAGAGTGCACTGGCACCACTGGAATTGCAGTGCAGTGAGTCGAGAGAGTGCCCTGGAACCACTGGGGATGCAGCGCAGTGACTACAGAGAGTGCACTGTCTCCACTGGGGATGCAGTGCAGTGAGTCCAGAGAGTACACTGGCACCACTGGGGATGCAGTGCAGTGACTCCAGAGAGTGCACTGGCACCACTGGGGATGCAGTGCAGTGAGTCCAGAGAGTGCACTGGCGCAAAAGGAGATGCACTGCAGTGAGTGCAGAGAGTGCACTGGCACCACTGGGGATGCACTGCAGTGACTCCAGAGACTGCACTGGCACCAATGGGGATGCACTGCAGTGAGTCCAGAGAATGCACTGGCACCACTGGGGATGCAGTGCAGTGACTCGAAAGAGTGCACTGGCACCACTGGGGATGCACTGCAGTGAGTCCGGAGAGTGCCCTGGCACCAATGGTGATGCAGTGCAGTGATCCAGAGAGTACACTGGCACCTCAGGAGCTGCACTGCAGTGAGTCCAGAGAGTGCACTGGCACCACTGTGAATGCACCTCGGTGAGTCCAGAGAGCGCTCTGGGACACCGGGGATGCAGTGCAGTGAGTGCAGAGAGTGCACTGGCACCACTGGGGATGCAGTGCAGTGAGTGCAGAGAGTGCACTGGCACGACTGGGGATGCACTGCAGTGAGTCCAGAGAGTGCACTGGCACCACTGGGGATGCAGTGCAGTGAGTCCGGAGAGTGCACTGGCACCACTGGGGATGCAGTGCAGTGAGTCCAGAGAGTGCACTGGCACCACTGGGGATGCACTGCAGTGAGTCCAGAGAGTGCCCTGGAACCACTGGGGATGCAGTGCAGTGACTACAGAGAGTGCACTGTCTCCACTGGGGATGCAGTGCAGTGAGTCCAGAGAGTACACTGGCACCACTGGGGATGCAGTGCAGTGACTCCAGAGAGTGCACTGGCACCACTGGGGATGCAGTGCAGTGAGTCCAGAGAGTGCACTGGCGCAAAAGGAGATGCACTGCAGTGAGTGCAGAGAGTGCACTGGCACCACTGGGGATGCACTGCAGTGACTCCAGAGACTGCACTGGCACCAATGGGGATGCACTGCAGTGAGTCCAGAGAATGCACTGGCACCACTGGGGATGCAGTGCAGTGACTCGAAAGAGTGCACTGGCACCACTGGGGATGCACTGCAGTGAGTCCGGAGAGTGCCCTGGCACCAATGGTGATGCAGTGCAGTGATCCAGAGAGTACACTGGCACCTCAGGAGCTGCACTGCAGTGAGTCCAGAGAGTGCACTGGCACCACTGTGAATGCACCTCGGTGAGTCCAGAGAGCGCTCTGGGACACCGGGGATGCAGTGCAGTGAGTGCAGAGAGTGCACTGGCACCACTGGGGATGCAGTGCAGTGAGTGCAGAGAGTGCACTGGCACGACTGGGGATGCACTGCAGTGAGTCCAGAGAGTGCACTGGCACCACTGGGGATGCAGTGCAGTGAGTCCGGAGAGTGCACTGGCACCACTGGGGATGCAGTGCAGTGAGTCCAGAGAGTGCACTGGCACCACTGGGGATGCACTGCAGTGAGTCCAGAGAGTGCACTGTCAGCACTGGGGATGCAGTGCAGTGAGTCAAGAGAGTGCACTGTCAGCACTGGGGATGCAGTGCAGTGAGTCCAGAGAGTGCACTGGCACCACTAGGGATGCAGTGCAGTGAGTCCAGAGAGTGCACTGGCACCACTGGGGATGCACTGCAATGAGTCCAGAGAATGCACTGGCACTAATGGGGATGCAGTGCAGTGACTCGAAAGAGTGCACTGGCACCACTGCGGATGCACTGCAGTGAGTCCGGAGAGTGCCCTGGCACCAATGGTGATGCAGTGCAGTGAGTCCAGAGAGTGCAGTGGCACCACTGGGGATGCAGTGCAGTGAGTCCAGAGAGTGCACTGGCACCACTGGGGATGCACTGCAGTGAGTCCAGAGAGTGCACTGGCACCACTGGGGATGCACTGCAGTGAGTCCAGAGAGTGCTCTGGGAACACTGGGGATGCAGTGCAGTGAGTGCAGAGAGTGCACTGGCACCACTGGGGATGCAGTGCAGTGAGTCCAGAGAGTGCACTGGCACCACTGGGGATGCACTGCAGTGACTCGAAAGAGTGCACTGGCACCACTGCGGATGCACTGCAGTGAGTCCGGAGAGTGCCCTGGCACCAATGGTGATGCAGTGCAGTGAGTCCATAGAGTGCACTGGCACCACTGGGGATGCAGTGCAGTGAGTCCAGAGAGTGCACTGGCACCACTGGGGATGCAATGCAGTGAGTCCAGAGAGTGCACTGGCACCACTGGGGATGAAGTGCAGTGAGTCCAGAGAGTGCACTGGCACCACTGGGGATGCAGTGCAGTGAGTCCAGAGAGTGCACTGGCACCACTGGGGATGCAGTTCAGTGAGTCCAGAGAGTGCACTGGCACCACTGGGGATGCACTGCAGTGACTTGAAAGAGTGCACTGGCACCACTGGGGATGCACCCCGGTGAGCCCAGAGATTGCACTGGCACCACTGGGGATGCACTGCAGTGAGGGCAGAGAGTGCACTGGCACCACTGGGGATGCAGTGCAGTGAGTCCAGAGAGTGCACTGGCACCACTGGGGATGCACTGCAGTGAGTCCAGAGAGTGCACTGGCACCACTGGTGATGCAGTGCAGTGAGTGCAGAGAGTGCACTGGCACCACTGGGGATGCACTGCAGTGAGTCCAGAGAGTGCACTGGCACCACTGGGGATGCACTGCAGTGACTCAAAAGAGTGCACTGGCACCACTGCGGATGCACTGCAGTGAGTCCGGAGAGTGCCCTGGCACCAATGGTGATGCAGTGCAGTGAGTCCAGAGAGTGCAGTGGCACCACTGGGGATGCAGTGCAGTGAGTCCAGAGAGTGCACTGGCACCACTGGGGATGCAGTGCAGTGAGTCCAGAGAGTGCACTGGCACCACTGGGGATGCACTGCAGTGAGTCCAGAGAGTGCTCTGGGAACACTGGGGATGCAGTGCAGTGAGTGCAGAGAGTGCAGTGGCACCACTGGGGATGCAGTGCAGTGAGTCCAGAGAGTGCACTGGCACCACTGGGGATGCACTGCAGTGACTCGAAAGAGTGCACTGGCACCACTGCGGATGCACTGCAGTGAGTCCGGAGAGTGCCCTGGCACCAATGGGGATGCAGTGCAGTGAGTCCAGAGAGTGCACTGGCACCACTGGGGATGCAGTGCAGTGAGTCCAGAGAGTGCACTGGCACCACTGGGGATGCAATGCAGTGAGTCCAGAGAGTGCACTGGCACCACTGGGGATGAAGTGCAGTGAGTCCAGAGAGTGCACTGGCACCACTGGGGATGCAGTGCAGTGAGTCCAGAGAGTGCACTGGCACCACTGGGGATGCAGTTCAGTGAGTCCAGAGAGTGCACTGGCACCACTGGGGATGCACTGCAGTGACTTGAAAGAGTGCACTGGCACCACTGGGGATGCACCCCGGTGAGCCCAGAGATTGCACTGGCACCACTGGGGATGCACTGCAGTGAGGGCAGAGAGTGCACTGGCACCACTGGGGATGCAGTGCAGTGAGTGCAGAGAGTGCACTGGCACCACTGGGGATGCACTGCAGTGAGTCCAGAGAGTGCACTGGCACCACTGGGGATGCACTGCAGTGACTCAAAAGAGTGCACTGGCACCACTGCGGATGCACTGCAGTGAGTCCGGAGAGTGCACTGGCACCAATGGTGATGCAGTGCAGTGAGTCCAGAGAGTGCAGTGGCACCACTGGGGATGCAGTGCAGTGAGTCCAGAGAGTGCACTGGCACCACTGCGGATGCAATGCAGTGAGTCCAGAGAGTGCACTGGCACCACTGGGGATGCAGTGCAGTGAGTCCTGAGAGTGCACTGGCACCACTGGGGATGCACTGCAGTGATTCCAGAGAGTGCACTGGCACCACTGGGGATGCAGTGCAGTGAGTCCAGAGAGTGCACTGGCACCACTGGGGATGCACTGCAGTGACTTGAAAGAGTGCACTGGCACCACTGGGGATGCACCCCGGTGAGCCCAGAGATTGCACAGGCACCACTGGGTATGCACTGCAGTGAGGGCAGAGAGTGCACTGGCACCACTGGGGATGCACTGCAGTGAGTCCAGAGAGTGCCCTGGCACCACTGGGGATGCAGTGCAGTGAGTCCAGAGAGTGCACTGGCACCACTGGGGATGCAATGCAGTGAGTCCAGAGAGTGCACTGGCACCACTGGGGATGCAGTGCAGTGAGTCCAGAGAGTACACTGGCACCACTGGGGATGCACTGCAGTGATTCCGGAGAGTGCACTGGCACCAGTGCGGGTGCACTGCAGTGAGTCCAGAGAGTGCACTGGCAGCACTTGGGATGCACTGCAGTGAGTCCAGAGAGTGCACTGGCACCACTGGGGATGCACTGCAGTGAGTCCAGAGAGTGCACTGGCACCACTGGGGATGCACTGCAGTGAGTCCAGAGAGTGCACTGGCACCACTGGGGATGCAGTGCAGTGACTCCAGAGAGTGCAGAGGCACCACTGGGGATGCAGTGCTGTGACTCCAGAGAGTGCACTGGCACCACTGGGGATGCAGTGCTGTGAGTCCAGAGAGTGCACTGGCACCACTGGGGTTGAAGTGCAGTGAGTCCAGAGAGTGCACTGGCAGCACTGGGGATGCACTGCAGTGAGTCCAGAGAGTGCACTGGCACCACTGGGGATGCAGTGCAGTGAGTCCAGAGAGTGTACTGGCACCACTGGGGATAACTGCAGTGACTCGAAAGAGTGCACTGGCACCACTGTGGATGCACTGCAGTGAGTCCGGAGAGTGCCCTGGCACCAATGGTGATGCAGTGCAGTGAGTCCAGAGAGTGCAGTGGCACCACCGGGTATGCAGTGCAGTGAGTCCAGAGAGTGCACTGGCACCACTGGGGATGCAGTGCAGTGACTCCAGAGAGTGCAGAGGCACCACTGTTGATGCAGTGCTGTGAGTGCAGAGAGTGCACTGGCACCACTGGGGATGCAGTGCTGTGAGTCCAGAGAGTGCACTGGCACCACTGGGGATGCACTGCAGTGAGTCTAGAGAGTGCACTGGCAGCACTGGGGATGCACTGCAGTGAGTCCAGAGAGTGCACTGGCACCACTGGGGATGCACTGCAGTGAGTCCAGAGAGTGCACTGGCACCACTGGGGATGAACTGCAGTGACTCGAAAGAGTGCACTGGCACCACTGCGGATGCACTGCCGTGAGTCCGGAGAGTGCCCTGGCACCAATGGTGATGCAGTGCAGTGAGTCCAGAGAGTGCAGTGGCACCACTGGGGATGCAGTGCAGTGAGTCCAGAGAGTGCACTGGCACCACTGGGGATGCACTGCAGTGAGTCCAGAGAGTGCACTGGCACCACTGGGGATGCACTGCAATGAGTCCAGAGAATGCACTGGCACCACTGGGGATGCACTGCAGTGAGTCCAGAGAGTACTCTGGCACCACTGGGGATGCAGTTCAGTGAGTCCAGAGAGTGCACTGGCACCACTGGGTATACACTGCAGTGACTCCAGAGAGTGCACAGGCACCACTGGGGATGCACTGCAGTGAGTCCAGAGAGTGCACTGGCACCACTGTTGATGCAGTGTAGTGAGTCCAGAGACTGCACTGGCACCAACTGGAGCTGCACTGCAGTGAGTCCTGAGATTGCACTGGCACCACTGGGGATGCACTACAGTGAGTCCAGAGGCTACACTGGCACCACTGGGGATGCAGTGCAGTGAGTCCAGAGAGTGCACTGGCACCACTGTTCATGCAGTGCAGTGAGTCCAAAGAGTGCACTGGCACCACTGGGTATGCAGTGCATGAGTGCGGAGAGTCCACTGGCACCACTGGGGATGCAGTGCAGTGAGTCCAGAGAGTGCACTGGCCCCACAGGGGTTGTAGTGCAGTGAGTCCACAGAGGGCACTGGCACCACTGGGGATGCAGCGCAGTGACTCCAGAGAGTGCACTGGCACCACTGGGGATGCAGTGCAGTGAGTCCAGAGAGTGCACTGGCACCACTGGGGATGCACTGCAGTGAGTCCAGAGAGTGCACTGGCACCAGTGGGGAAGCAGTGCAGTGACTCCAGAGAGTGCACTGGCACCACTGGGGATGCACTGCAGTGAGTCCAGAGAGTGCACTGGCACCAGTGGGGAAGCACTGCAGTGAGTCCAGAGAGTGCACTGGCACCACTGGGGATGCACTGCACTGAGTCCAGAGAGTGCACTGACACCACTGGGGATCCAATGCAGTGAGTCCAGAGAGTGCAATGGAACCACTGGGGATGCAGTGCAGTGAGTCCAGAGAGTGCACTGGCACTTCTGGGGATGCAGTGCAGTGAGTGCAGAGAGTGCACTGGCACAACAGAGGATGCACTGCAGTGACTCCAGAAAGTGCACTGGCACCACTGGGGATGCACTGCAGTGAGTCCAGAGAGTGTACTGGCACCACAGGGGATGCAGTGCAGTGAGTCCAGAGAGTGCACTGGCACCACTGGTGATGCACACCTGTGAGTCCAGAGAGTGCACTGGCACCACTGGGGATGCAGTGCAGTGAGTCCAGAGACTGCACTGGCACCAGTGGGGTTTTAGTGCAGTGAGTCCAGAGAGTGCACTGGCACCACTGGGGATGCAGTGCTGTGAGTCCAGAGAGTGCCCTGGCACCACTGGGGATGCAGTGAGTCCAGAGAGTGCACTGGCACCACTGGGGATGCACTGCAGTGAGACCAGAGAGTTCTCTGGCACCACTGGGGATACAGTTTAGTGAGTCCAGAGAGTGCACCGGCTCCAATGGCGATACACTGCAGTGAGTCCAGAGAGTGCACTGGCACCACTGGGGATGCAGTGCAGTGAGTCCAGAGAGTGCACTCGCACCACTGGGGATGCAGTGCAGTGAGTCCAGAGAGTGCTCTGGCACCACTGAGCTACACTGCAGTGAGTCCAGTAGTTGCACTGGCACCACTGGGGATGCACTGCTGTGAGTCCAGAGACTACACTGGCACCACTGGGGATGCAGTGCAGTGAGTGCAGAGAGTGCACTGGCACCACTGTTGATGCAGTGCACTGAGTCCAGAGAGTGCACTGGCACCACTGGGGATGCAGTGCAGTGAGTCCAGAGAGTGCACTGGCACCACTGGGGATGCAGTGCAGTGAGTCCTGAGAGTGCACTGGCACCACTGGGGATGCAGTGCAGTGAGTCCAGAGAGTGCACTGGCACCACTGGGGATGCACTGCAGTGAGTCCAGAGAGTGCAGTGGCACCATTGGGGATGCAGTACACTGAGTCCAGAGAGTGCACTGGCACCACTGGGGATGCAGTGCAGTGAGTGCAGAGAGTGCACTGGCACCACTGGGGATGCACTGCAGTGAGTCCAGAGAGTGCAAAGGCACCACAAGGGATGCACTGCAGTGAGTCCAGAGAGTGCACTGGCACCACTGGGGATGCACTGCAGTGAGTCCAGAGAGTGCACTGGCACCACTGGGGATGCACTACAGTGAGTCCAGAGAGTGCACTGGCACCACTGGGGATGCAGTGCAGTGACTCCAGAGAGTGCAGAGGCACCACTGTTGATGCAGTGCAGTGAGTGCAGAGAGTGCACTGGCACCAGTGCGGAAGCACTGCAGTGAGTCCAGAGAGTGCACTGGCACCACTGGGGATGCACTGCAGTGAGTCCAGAGAGTGCACTGGCACAACTGGGGATGCAGTGCAGTGAGTCCAGAGAGTGCACTGGCACCACTGGGGATGCAGTGCAGTGAGTCCAGAGAGTGCACTATCACCAATGGGATGCAGTGCAGTGAGTCCAGAGAGTGCACTGGCGCCACTGGGGATGCACTGCAGTGAGTCCAGAGAGTGCACTGGCACCACTGGGGATGCACTGCAGTGAGTCCAGAGAGTTCACTGGCACCACTGGGGATGCACCCCGGTGAGTCCAGAGAGTGCACTGGCACCACTGGGGATGCACCCCGGTGAGTCCAGAGAGTGCACTCGCACCACTGGGGATGCACTGCAGTGAGTCCAGAGAGTGCACTGGCCCCACTGGATTTGCAGTGCAGTGAGTCCAGAGAGTGCACTGGCACCACTGGGGATGCAGTGCAGTGACTCCAGAGAGTACACTAGCAACACTGGGGATGCACTGCAGTGAGTCCACAGAGTGCACTGGCACCACTGGGGATGCAGTGCAGTGAGTCCAGAGAGTGCACTGGCACCACTGGGGATGCACCCCGGTGAGTCCAGAGAGTGCACTGCCACCACTGGGGATGCACCCCGGTGAGTCCAGAGAGTGCGCTCGCACCACTGGGGATGCACTGCAGTGAGTCCAGAGAGTGCACTGGCCCCACAGGGGTTGTAGTGCAGTGAGTCCACAGAGGGCACTGGCACCACTGGGGATGCAGCGCAGTGACTCCAGAGAGTGCACTGGCACCACTGGAGATGCAGTGCAGTGAGTCCAGAGAGTGCACTGGCACCACTGGAGTTGCAGTGCAGTGAGTCGAGAGAGTGCCCTGGAACCACTGGGGATGCAGCGCAGTGACTACAGAGAGTGCACTGTCAGCACTGGGGATGCAGTGCAGTGAGTCCAGAGAGTGCACTGGCACCACTGGGGATGCAGTGCAGTGAGTCCAGAGAGTGCACTGGCACCACTGGGGATGCAGTGCAGTGACTCCAGAGAGTGCACTGGCACCACTGGGGATGCATTGCAGTGAGTCCAGAGAGTGCACTGGCGCAAAAGGGGATGCAGTGCAGTGAGTCCAGAGAGTGCACTGGCACCACTGGGGATGCAGTTCAGTGAGTCCAGAGAGTGCACTGTCAGCACTGGGGATGCAGTGCAGTGAGTCCAGAGAGTGCAGTGGCACCACTGTTGATGCAGTGCAGTGACTCCAGAGACTGCACTGGCACCAATGGGGATGCACTGCAGTGAGTCCAGAGAATGCACTGGCACCACTGGGGATGCAGTGCAGTGACTCGAAAGAGTGCACTGGCACCACTGGGGATGCACTGCAGTGAGTCCGGAGAGTGCCCTGGCACCAATGGTGATGCAGTGCAGTGATCCAGAGAGTGCACTGGAACCACTGGGGATGCAGTGCAGTGAGTCCAGAGAGTGCACTGGCACCACTGGGGATGCAGTGCAGTGAGTCCAGAGAGTGCACTGGCACCACTGGGGATGCACTGCAGTTAGTCCATAGAGTGCACTGGCACCACTGGGGATGCAGTGCAGTGACTCAAGAGAGTGCACAGGCACCATTGGGGATGGAGTGCAGTGAGTCCAGAGAGTGCAATGGCACCACAGGGGATGCACTGCAGTGAGTCCAGAGAGTGCACTGGCACCACTGGGGATGCAGTGCGGTGAGTCCAGAGAGTGCACTGGCACCACTGGGGATGCACCTCGGTGAGTCCAGAGAGTTCTCTGGGAACACCTGGGATGCAGTGCAGTGAGTGCAGAGAGTGCACTGGCACCACTGGGGATGCAGTGCAGTGAGTGCAGAGAGTGCACTGGCACCACTGGGGATGCACTGCAGTGCGTCCAGAGAGTGCACTGGCACCACTGGGGATGCAGTGCAGTGAGTAAACAGAGTGCACTGGCACCACTGGGGATGCAGTGCTGTGAGTCCAGAGAGTGCACTGGCACCACTGGGGATGCACTGCAGTGAGTCCAGAGAGTGCACTGTCAGCACTGGGGATGCAGTGCAGTGAGTCCAGAGAGTGCACTGTCAGCACTGGGGATGCAGTGCAGTGAGTCCAGAGAGTGCACTGGCACCACTGGGGATGCACTGCAATGAGTCCAGAGAATGCACTGGCACTAATGGGGATGCAGTGCAGTGACTCGAAAGAGTGCACTGGCACCACTGCGGATGCACTGCAGTGAGTCCGGAGAGTGCCCTGGCACCAATGGTGATGCAGTGCAGTGAGTCCAGAGAGTGCACTGGCACCACTGGGGATGCAGTGCAGTGAGTCCAGAGAGTGCACTGGCACCACTCGGGATGCACTGCAGTGAGTCCAGAGAGTGCACTGGCACCACTGGGGATGCACTGCAGTGAGTCCAGAGAGTGCTCTGGGAACACTGGGGATGCAGTGCAGTGAGTGCAGAGAGTGCATTGGCACCACTGGGGATGCAGTGCAGTGAGTCCAGAGAGTGCACTGTCAGCACTGGGGATGCAGTGCAGTGAGTCCAGAGAGTGCACTGGCACCACTGGGGATGCAGTGCAGTGAGTCCAGAGAGTGCACTGGCACCACTGGGGATGCAGTGCAGTGAGTCCATAGAGTGCACTGGCACCACTGGGGATGCACTGCAGTGACTCGAAAGAGTGCACTGGCACCACTGCGGATGCACTGCAGTGAGTCCGGAGAGTGCCCTGGCACCAATGGTGATGCAGTGCAGTGAGTCCAGAGAGTGCAGTGGCACCACTGGGGATGCAGTGCAGTGAGTCCAGAGATTGCACTGGAACCACAGGGGATGCAATGCAGTGAGTCCAGAGAGTGCACTGGCACCACTGGGGATGAAGTGCAGTGAGTCCAGAGAGTGCACTGGCACCACTGGGAATGCACTGCAGTGAGTACAGAGAGTGCACTGGCACCTCAGGGGCTGCACTGCAGTGAGTCCAGAGAGTGCACTGGCACCACTGGGGATGCACTGCAGTGAGTCCAGAGAGTGCACTGGCACCACTGGGGATGCACTGCAGTGAGTCCAGAGAGTGCACTGGCACCACTGGGGATACAGTGCAGTGAGTCCAGAGAGTGCACTGGCACCACTGGGGATGCACTGCAGTGACTCGAAAGAGTGCACTGGCACCACTGCGGATGCACTGCAGTGAGTCCGGAGAGTGCCCTGGCACCAATGGTGATGCAGTGCAGTGAGGCCAGAGAGTGCAGTGACACCACTGGGCATGTAGTGCAGTGAGTCCAGAGAGTGCACTGGCACCACTGGGGATGCAATGCAGTGAGTCCAGAGAGTGCACTGGCACCACTGGGGATGAAGTGCAGTGAGTCCAGAGAGTGCACTGGCACCACTGGGGATGCACTGCAGTGAGTCCACAGAGTGCACTGGCACCACTGGGGATGCAGTGCAGTGAGTCCAGAGAGTGCACTGGCAGCACTGGGGATGCAGTGCAGTTGAGTCCAGAGAGTGCACTGTCACCACTGGGGATGTAGTGCAGTGAGTCCAGAGAGTGCACTGGCACCACTAGGATGCAGTGCAGTGAGTCCACAGAGTGCACTGGCACCACAGGGGATACACTGCAGTGAGTCCAGAGAGTGCACTGGCACCACTGGGGACGCAGTGCAGTGACTACAGAGAGTGCACTGGCACCATTGGGGATGCAGTGCACTGAGTCCAGAGAGTGCACTGGCACCAGTGGGGATGCACTGCAGTGGGTCCAGGGAGTGCACTGGCACCACTGGGGATGCAGTGCAGCGAGTCCAGAGAGTGCACTGGCACCACTGGGAATGCAGTGCAGTGAGTCCTGAGAGTGCACTGGCACCACTGGGGATGCAGTGCAGTGACTCCAGAGAGTGCACTGGCACCACTAGGGATGCACTGCAGTGAGTCCAGAGAGTGCACTGGCACCAGTGGGGAAGCACTGCAGTGAGTCCAGAGAGTGCACTGGCACCACTGGGGATGCACTGCTCTGAGTCCAGAGAGTGCACTGACACCACTGGGGATCCAATGCAGTGAGTCCAGAGAGTGCCCTGGCACCACTGGGGATGCAGTGCAGCGAGTGCAGAGAGTGCACTGGTACTTCTGGGGATGCAGTGCAGTGAGTGCAGAGAGTGCACTGGCACAACAGGGGATGCACTGCAGTGACTCCAGAAAGTGCACTGGCACCACTGGGGATGCACTGCAGTGAGTCCAGAGAGTGCACTGGCACCGCTGGTGATGCAGTGCAGTGAGTCCAGAGAGTACACTGGCACCACTGGGGATGCACTGCAGTGAGTCCAGAGAGTTTACTGGCACCACAGGGGATGGAGTGCAGTGAGTCCAGAGAGTGCACTGGCACCACTGGGGATGCACCCCGGTGAGTCCAGAGAGTCCACTGGCAACACTGGGGATGCAGTGCAGTGAGTCCAGAGACTGCACTGGCACCACTGGGGTTTTAGTGCAGTGAGTCCAGAGAGTGCACTGGCACCAATGGGGATGCAGTGCTGTGAGTCCAGAGAGTGCCCTGGCACCACTGGGGATGCAGTGAGTCCAGAGAGTGCACTGGCACCACTGGGGATGCACTGCAGTGAGACCAGAGAGTTCTCTGGCACCACTGGGGATACAGTTTAGTGAGTCCAGAGAGTGCACCGGCTCCAATGGCGATACACTGCAGTGAGTCCAGACAGTGCACTGGCACCACTGGGGATGCAGTGCAGTGAGTCCAGAGAGTGCACTGGCACCACTGGGGATGCAGTGCAGTGAGTCCAGAGAGTGCTCTGGCACCACTGAGCTACACTGCAGTGAGTCCAGTAGTTGCACTGGCACCACTGGGGATGCACTGCTGTGAGTCCAGAGACTACACTGGCACCACTGGGGATGCAGTGCAGTGAGTGCAGAGAGTGCACTGGCACCACTGTTGATGCAGTGCAGTGAGTCCAGAGAGTGCACTGGCACCACTGGGGATGCAGTGCAGTGAGTCCAGAGAGTGCACTGGCACCACTGGGGATGCACTGCAGTGAGCTCAGAGAGTGCACTGGCACCACTGGGGATGCACTGCAGTGAGTCCAGAGAGTGCACTGGCACAACTGGGGATGCAGTGCAGTGAGTCCAGAGAGTGCACTGGCACCACTGGGGATGCAGTGCAGTGACTCCAGAGAGTGCACTAGCAACACTGGGGATGCAGTGCAGTGAGTCCACAGAGTGCACTGGCACCACTGGGGATGCACTGCAGTGAGTCCAGAGAGTGCACCAGCACCACTGGGGATGCACCCCGGTGAGTCCAGAGAGTGCACTGGCACCACTGGGTATGCACCCTGGTGAGTCCAGAGAGTGCACTGGCACCACTGGGGATGCACTGCAGTGAGTCCAGAGAGTGCACTGGCCCCACAGGGGATGTAGTGCAGTGAGTCCACAGAGGGCACTGGCACCACTGAGGATGCAGCGCAGTGACTCCAGAGAGTGCACTGGCACCACTGGGGATGCACTGCAGTGAGTCCAGAGAGTGCACTGTCAGCACTGGGGATGCAGTGCAGTGAGTCCAGAGAGTGCACTGGCACCACTGGGGATGCACTGCAGTGACTCCAGAGAGTGCACTGGCACCACTGGGGATGCAGTGCAGTGAGTCCAGAGAGTGCACTGGCGCAAAAGGGGATGCAGTGCAGTGAGTCCAGAGAGTGCACTGGCACCACTGGGGATGCAGTGCAGTGAGTCCAGAGAGTGCACTGTCAGCACTGGGGATGCAGTGCAGTGAGTCCAGAGAGTGCACTGGCACCACTGGGGATGCACTGCAGTGACTCCAGAGACTGCACTGGCACCAATGGGGATGCACTGCAGTGAGTCCAGAGAATGCACTGGCACCACTGGGGATGCAGTGCAGTGACTCGAAAGAGTGCACTGGCACCACTGGGGATGCACTGCAGTGAGTCCGGAGAGTGCCCTGGCACCAATGGTGATGCAGTGCAGTGATCCAGAGAGTGCACTGGAACCACTGGGGATGCATTGCAGTGAGTCCAGAGAGTGCACTGGCACCACTGGGGATGCAGTGCAGTGAGTCCAGAGAGTGCACTGGCACCACTGGGTATGCAGTGCAGTTAGTCCATAGAGTGCACTGGCTCCACTGGGGATGCAATGCAGTGACTCAAGAGACTGCACAGGCACCACTGGGGATGGCGTGCAGTGAGTCCAGAGAGTGCAATGGCACCACAGGGGATGCACTGCAGTGATTCCAGAGAGTGCACTGTCACCACTGGGGATGCAGTGCAGTGAGTCCAGAGAGTACACTGGCACCTCAGGGGCTGCACTGCAGTGAGTCCAGAGAGTGCACTGGCACCACTGGGGATGCAGTGCGGTGAGTCCAGAGAGTGCACTGGCACCACTGGGGATGCACGTCGGTGAGTCCAGAGAGTGCACTGGCACCACTGGGGATGCAGTACAGTGAGTCCGGAGAGTGCACTGGCACCACTGGGGATGCAGTGCAGTGAGTCCAGAGAGTGCACTGGCACCACTGGGGATGCACTGCAGTGAGTCCAGAGAGTGCACTGTCAGCACTGGGGATGCAGTGCAGTGAGTCCAGAGAGTGCACTGTCAGCACTGGGGATGCAGTGCAGTGAGTCCAGAGAGTGCACTGGCACCACTGGGGATGCACTGCAATGAGTCCAGAGAATGCACTGGCACTAATGGGGATGCAGTGCAGTGACTCGAAAGAGTGCACTGGCACCACTGCGGATGCACTGCAGTGAGTCCGGAGAGTGCCCTGGCACCAATGGTGATGCAGTGCAGTGAGTCCAGAGAGTGCAGTGGCACCACTGGGGATGCAGTGCAGTGAGTCCAGAGAGTGCACTGGCACCACTGGGGATGCACTGCAGTGAGTCCAGAGCGTGCACTGGCACCACTGGAGATGCACTGCAGTGAGTCCAGAGAGTGCTCTGGGAACACTGGGGATGCAGTGCAGTGAGTGCAGAGAGTGCACTGGCACCACTGGGGATGCAGTGCAGTGAGTCCATAGAGTGCACTGGCACCACTGCGGATGCAGTGCAGTGACTCGAAAGAGTGCACTGGCACCACTGCGGATGCACTGCAGTGAGTCCGGAGAGTGCCCTGGCACCAATGGTGATGCAGTGCAGTGAGTCCAGAGAGTGCAGTGGCACCACTGGGGATGCAGTGCAGTGACTCCAGAGAGTGCACTGGAACCACAGGGGATGCAATGCAGTGAGTCCAGAGAGTGCACTGGCACCACTGGGGATGAAGTGCAGTGAGTCCAGAGAGTGCACTGGCACCACTGGGGATGCAGTGCAGTGAGTCCAGAGAGTGCACTGGCACCACTGGTGATGCAGTGCAGTGAGTCCAGAGAGTGCACTGGCACCACTGGGGATGCAGTGCAGTGAGTCCAGAGAGTGCACTGGCACCACTGGGGATGCAGTGCAGTGACTCCAGAGAGTGCAGAGGCACCACTGTTGATGCAGTGCTGCGACTCCAGAGAGTGCACTGGCACCACTGGGGATGCAGTGCAGTGAGTCCAGAGAGTGCACTGGCACCACTGGGGATGCAGTTCAGTGAGTGCAGAGAGTGCCCTGGCACCACTGGGGATGCAGTGCAGTGAGTGCAGAGAGTGCCCTGGCACCACTGGGGATGCAGTGCAGTGAGCCCAGAGATTGCACTGGCACCACTGGGGATGCACTGCAGTGAGTGCAGAGAGTGCACTGGCACCACTGGGGATGCACTGCAGTGAGGGCAGAGAGTGCACTGGCACCACTGGGGATGCACTTCAGTGAGTCCAGAGAGTGCCCTGGCACCACTGGGGATGCAGTGCAGTGAGTCCAGAGAGTGCACTGGCACCACTGGGGATGCAGTTCAGTGAGTCCAGAGAGTGCACTGGCAGCACTTGGGATGCACTGCAGTGAGTCCAGAGAGTGCACTGACACCACTGGGGATGCACTGCAGTGAGTCCAGAGAGTGCACTGGCACCACTGGGGATGCACTGCAGTGAGTCCAGAGAGTGCACTGTCAGCACTGGGGATGCAGTGCAGTGACTCCAGAGAGTGCAGAGGCACCACTGTTGATGCAGTGCTGTGACTCCAGAGAGTGCACTGGCACCACTGGGGATGCAGTGCTGTGAGTCCAGAGAGTGCACTGGCACCACTGGGGATGCACTGCAGTGAGTCCAGAGAGTGCACTGGCAGCACTGGGGATGCACTGCAGTGAGTCCAGAGAGTGCACTGGCACCACTGGGGATGCACTGCAGTGAGTCCAGAGAGTGCACTGGCACCACTGGGGATGCACTGCAGTGACTTGAAAGAGTGCACTGGCACCACTGCGGATGCACTGCAGTGAGTCCTGAGAGTGCCCTGGCACCAATGGTGATGCAGTGCAGTGAGTCCAGAGAGTGCACTGGTACGATTGGGGATGCAGTGCAGTGTGTCCAGAGAGTGCACTGGCACCACTGGGGATGCAATGCAGTGAGTCCAGAGAGTGCACTGGCACCACTGGGGATGCAGTGCAGTGACTCCAGAGAGTGCACTGGCACCACTGGGGATGCAGTGCAGTGAGTCCAGAGAGTGCACTGGCACCACTGGGGATGCACTGCAGTGAGTCCAGAGAGTGCACTGGCACCACTGTGGTTGCAGTGCAGTGACTCCAGAGAGTGCACAGGCACCACTGTTGATGCAGTGCTGTGACTCCAGAGAGTGCACTGGCACCACTGGGGATGCAGTGCAGTGAGTCCAGAGAGTGCACTGGCACCACTGGGGATGCAGTGCACTGAGTCCAGAGAGTGCACTGGTACCACTGGTGATGCAGTGCAGTGAGTCCAGAGAGTGCACTGGCACCACTGGCGATGCAGTGCAGTGAGTCCAGAGAGTGCACTGGCAGCACTGGGAATGCACTGCAGTGAGTCCAGAGAGTGCTCTGGCACCACTGGGGATGCAGTTCAGTGAGTCCAGAGAGTGCACTGGCACCACTGGGGATACACTGCAGTGACTCCAGAGAGTGCACTGGCACGACTGGGGATGCACTGCAGTGAGTCCAGAGAGTGCACTGGCACCACTGGGGATGCAGTGCAGTGAGTCCAGAGACTGCACTGGCACCAACTGGAGCTGCACTGCAGTGAGTCCTGAGATTGCACTGGCACGACTGGGGATGCACTACAGTGAGTCCAGAGACTACACTGGCACCACTGGGGATGCAGTGCAGTGAGTCCAGAGAGTGCACTGGCACCACTGTTCATGCAGTGCAGTGAGTCCAAAGAGTGCACTGGCACCACTGGGTATGCAGTGCATGAGTGCAGAGAGTCCACTGGCACCACTGGGGATGCAGTGCATTGAGTCCAGAGAGTGGACTGGCACCAGTGGGGATGGAGTGCAGTGAGTCCAGAGAGTGCACTGGCACCACTGGGGATGCAGTGCAGTGAGTCCAGAGAGTGCACTGGCTCCACTGGGGATGAACTGTAGTGAGTCCAGAGACTGCACAGGCACCACTGGGGATGCAGTGCAGTGACTCCAGAGAGTGCACTGGCACCACTGGGGATGCACTGCAGTGAGTCCAGAGAGTGCACTGGCACCACTGGGGATGCACTGCAGTGAGTCCAGAGAGTGCACTGGCACCACTGGGGTTGCAGTGCAGTGACTCCAGAGAGTGCACAGGCACCACTGTTGATGCAGTGCTGTGACTCCAGAGAGTGCACTGGCACCACTGGGGATGCAGTGCAGTGAGTCCAGAGAGTGCACTGGCACCACTGGGGATGCAGTGCACTGAGTCCAGAGAGTGCACTGGTACCACTGGTGATGCAGTGCAGTGAGTCCAGAGAGTGCACTGGCACCACTGGCGATGCAGTGCAGTGAGTCCAGAGAGTGCACTGGCAGCACTGGGAATGCACTGCAGTGAGTCCAGAGAGTGCTCTGGCACCACTGGGGATGCAGTTCAGTGAGTCCAGAGAGTGCACTGGCACCACTGGGGATACACTGCAGTGACTCCAGAGAGTGCACTGGCACGACTGGGGATGCACTGCAGTGAGTCCAGAGAGTGCACTGGCACCACTGGGGATGCAGTGCAGTGAGTCCAGAGACTGCACTGGCACCAACTGGAGCTGCACTGCAGTGAGTCCTGAGATTGCACTGGCACGACTGGGGATGCACTACAGTGAGTCCAGAGACTACACTGGCACCACTGGGGATGCAGTGCAGTGAGTCCAGAGAGTGCACTGGCACCACTGTTCATGCAGTGCAGTGAGTCCAAAGAGTGCACTGGCACCACTGGGTATGCAGTGCATGAGTGCAGAGAGTCCACTGGCACCACTGGGGATGCAGTGCATTGAGTCCAGAGAGTGGACTGGCACCAGTGGGGATGGAGTGCAGTGAGTCCAGAGAGTGCACTGGCACCACTGGGGATGCAGTGCAGTGAGTCCAGAGAGTGCACTGGCTCCACTGGGGATGAACTGTAGTGAGTCCAGAGACTGCACAGGCACCACTGGGGATGCAGTGCAGTGACTCCAGAGAGTGCACTGGCACCACTGGGGATGCAGTGCAGTGAGTGCAGAGAGTGCACTGGCACCACTGGGGATGCAATGCAGTGAGTCCAGAGAGTGCACTGACACCACTGGGGATGCAGTGCAGTGATTCCGGAGAGTGCACTGGCACCACTGGGGATGCAGTGCAGTGAGTCCAGAGAGTGCACTGGCACCACTGGGTATGCACTGCAGTGAGTCCAGAGAGTGCACTGGCAGCACTGGGGATGCACTGCAGTGAGTCCAGAGAGTGCACTGGCACCACTGGGGATGCACTGCAGTGACTCGAAGGAGTGCACTGGCACCACTGCGGATGCACTGCAGTGAGTCCGGAGAGTGCCCTGGCACCACTGGGGATGCAGTACAGTGAGTCCAGAGAGTGCAGTGGCACCACTGGGGATGCAGTGCAGTGAGTCCAGAGAGTGCACTGGCACCACTGGGGATGCAGTGCGGTGAGAGCAGAGAGTGCACTGGCACCACTGGGGATGCACTGCTGTGATTCCAGAGAGTGCACTGGCACCACTGGGGATGCAGTGCAGTGAGTCCAGAGAGTGCACTGGCACTACTGGGGATGCACTGCAGTGAGTCCAGAGAGTGCACTGGCACCACTGGGGATGCACTACAGTGAGTCCAGAGAGTGCACTGGCACCACTGGGGATGCAGTGCAGTTACTCCAGAGAGTGCAGAGGCACCACTGTTGATGCAGTGCTGTGACTCCAGAGAGTGCACTGGCACCACTGGGGATGCAGTGCAGTGAGTCCAGAGAGTGCACTCTCTGGACTTGCCGGGGTGCATCCCCAGTGGTGCCAGTGCACTCTCTGGACTCACGGGGTTGCATCCCCAGTGGTGCCAGTGCACTCTCTGGACTCACTGCACTGCATCCCCTGTGGTGCCAGTGCACTCTCTGGACTCACCCGAGTGCATCCCCAGTGGTACCAGTGCACTCTCTGGACTCACTGCACTGCATCCCCAGTGGTGCCACTGCACTCTCTGGACTCACTGTACTGCATCCCCAGTGGTGCCAGGGCACTCTCTGGACTCACTGCACTGCATCCCCAGTGGTGCCAGTGCACTCTCTGGACTCACTGCATTGCATCCCCAGTGGTGCCAGTGCACTCTCTGGACTCACTGCACTGCATCCCCAAGCGTACCAGTGCCCTCTCTGGACTCGCTGCACTCCATTCCCAGTGGTGCCACTGCAATCTGTGGTCTCACTGCACTGCATCCCCAGTGGTGCCAGTGCACTCTCTGGACTCATTGCACTGCATCCCCAGTGGTGCCAGTGCACTCTCTGGACTCACTGCAGTGCATCTCCAGTGGTGCCAGTGCACTCTCTGGACTCACCGGGGTGCATAACCAGTGGTACCAGTGCACTCTCTGGACTCACTGCAGTGCATCCCCAGTGGTGTCAGTGCACTCTCTGGACTCACTGCACTGCATCCCCAGTGGTGACAGTGCACTCTCTGGACTTGCCGGGGTGCATCCCCAATGGTGCCAGTGCACTCTCTGGACTCACCGGGGTGCATCCCCAGTGGTGCCAGTGCACTCTCTGGACTCACTGCACTGCATCCCCAGTGGTGCCAGTGCACTCTGGACTCACCGCACTGCATCCCCAGTGATGCCAGTGCACTCTCTGGACTCACTGCACTGCATCCCCAGTGGTGCCAGTGCACTCTCTGGACTCACTGCACTGCATCCCCAGTGGTGCCAGTACACTCTCTGGACTCACTGCACTGCATCCCCAGTGGTGCCAGTGCACTCTCTGGACTCACTGCACTGCATCGCCAGTGGTGCCAGTGCACTCTCTGGACTCACTGCACTGCATCCCCAGTGGTGCCAGTGCACTCTCTGGACTCACTGTAGTGCATCCCCAGTGGTGCCAGTGCACTCTTTGGACTCACTGCACTGCATCCCCAGTGGTGCCACTGCACTCTCTGGACTCACTGCACTGCATCCCCAGTGGGGCCAGTGCACTCTCTGGACTCACTGCACTGCATCCCCAGTGGTGACAGTGCACTCTCTGGACTCACTGTAGTGCATCCCCAATGGTGCCAGTGCACTCTTTGGACTCACTGCACTGCATCCCCAGTGGTGCCACTGCACTCTCTGGACTCACTGCACTGCATCCCCAGTGGGGCCAGTGCACTCTCTGGACTCACTGCACTGCATCCCCAGTGGTGCCAGTGCACTCTCTGGACTCACTGCACTGCATCCCCAGTGGTGCCAGTACACTCTCTGGACTCACTGCACTGCATCCCCAGTGGTGCCAGTGCACTCTCTGGACTCACTGCACTGCATCGCCAGTGGTGTCAGTGCACTCTCTGGACTCACTGCACTGCATCCCCAGTGGTGCCAGTGCACTCTCTGGACTCACTGTAGTGCATCCCCAATGGTGCCAGTGCACTCTTTGGACTCACTGCACTGCATCCCCAGTGGTGCCACTGCACTCTCTGGACTCACTGCACTGCATCCCCAGTGGTGCCAGTGCACTCTCTGGACTCACCGGGGTGCATCCCCAGTGGTGCCAGTGCACTCTCTGGACTCACTGCACTGCATCCCCAGTGGTGCCAGTGCACTCTCTGGACTCACTGCACTGCATCCCCAGTGGTGCCAGTGCACTCTCTTTACTCACTGAACTGCATCCCCAGTGTTGCCAGTGCACTCTCTGGACTCACTGTACTGCATCCCCAGTGGTGCCAGTGCACTCTCTGGACTCACTGCACTGCATCCCCAGTGGTGCCAGTGCAATCTCTGGACTCACTGCACTGCATCCCCAGTGGTGCTACTGCACTCTCTGGACTCACTGCAGTGCATCCCCAGTGGTGCCAGTGCACTCTCTGGACTCACGGCAGTGCATCCCCAGTGGTGCCAGTGCACTCTCTGGACTCACTGCACTGCATCCCCAGTGGTGCCAGTGCACTCTCTGGACTCACTGCAGTGCATCCCCAGTGGTGCCAGTGCACTCTCTGGACTTGCCGGGGTGCATCCCCAGTGGTGCCAGTGCAGTCTCTGTGTTAGTGTTGGGGAGAATCGAATGGATGTTTTACTAATGTCTCTTAGGTAATGGGACCTACAGTATAATTAAGCATTGCCAAATGTACTTACATTATCAATTAATCTATGTATACTGGATACTTAGGGAGTACATTGAACAATCAAAAGAATCATTGAAGGGGAACCTTGGGAGGGAACAGGTACAACCTGACCTTGGATAAGGGCCTGGAAATGATGAAATGAGTTGAAGCAGAACCAAGAAGCGGAGGGAGCATGCGTCGAGTAAGAAAGGTGAAAAGTTTAGCGGAGAGGAAGACTCCTTACTTCATCTGGACGACCACCTGGACGACCACCAGAGTGCGCCACGAATGTGCAAAGGGGAGGGGAGCTAATTAGAATGAAAAGCGAGGCTGCTGTTGCAACCTGTAATGAATATGTATACCTGACGCAATATTGTATGTATAAATAACGGCTGGGAAGTAACGGGACTTGAAGCCAGATTTGGGCACCTGCCCCGGCTTCCAGCGCTGAATAAAGCACCTTCATATAATCACTTGGTGATTCTGTGGTTGCTAGGCTAACATCTGGACTCACTGCAGTGCATCCCCAGTGGTGCCAGTGCACTCCCTGGACTCACTGCAGTGCATCCCCAGTGGTGCCAGTGCACTCCCTGGACTCACTGCAGTGCATCCCCAGTGGTGCCAGTGCACTCTCTGGACTCACCGGGGTGCATCCCCAGTGGTGCCAGTGCACTCTCTGGACTCACTGCACTGCATCCCCAGTGGTGCCAGTGCACTCTCTGGACTCACTGCAGTGCATCCCCAGTGGTGCCAGTGCACTCTCTGGACTCACTGCAGTGCATCCCCAATCGTACCAGTGCACTCTCTGGACTCACTGCACTGCACCCCCAGTGGTGCCAGTGCACTCTCTGGACTCACTGCAGTGCATCCCCAGTGGTGCCAGTGCACTCTCTGGACTCACTGCACTGCATCCCCAGTGGTGCCAGTGCACTCTCTGGACTCACTGCAGTGCAACCCCAAAGGTGCCAGTGCATTCTCTTTACTCACTGAAGTGCATCCCCACTGGTGCCAGTGCACTCTCTGGACTCACTGCACTGCATACCCAGTGGTGCCAGTGCACTCTCTGGACTCACTGCAGTCCATCCCCAGTGGTGCCAGTGCACTCTCTGGACTCACTGCACTGCATCCCCAGTGGTGCCAGTGCACTCTCTTTACTCACTGCACTGCATCCCCAGTGGTGCCAGTGCACTCTCTGGACTCACTGCACTGCATCCCCAGTGGTGCAAGTGCAATCTCTGGATTCACGGCAGTGCATCCCCAGTGGTGCCAGTGCACTCTCTGGACTCACTGCACTGCATCCCCCGTGGTGCCAGTGCACTCTCTGGACTCACTGCACTGCATCCCCAGTGGTGCCACTGCACTCTCTGGACTTGCCGGGGTGCATCCCCAGTGGTGCCAGTGCACTCTCTGGACTCACTGCACTGCATCCCCAGTGGTGCCAGTGCACTCTCTGGACTCACTGCAGTGCATCCCCAGTGGTGCCAGTGCACTCTCTGGACTTGCCGGGGTGCATCCCCAGTGGTGCCAGTGCAGTCTCTGTGTTAGTGTTGGGGAGAATCGAATGGATGTTTTACTAATGTCTCTTAGGTAATGGGACCTACAGTATAATTAAGCATTGCCAAATGTACTTACATTATCAATTAATCTATGTATACTGGATACTTAGGGAGTACATTGAACAATCAAAAGAATCATTGAAGGGGAACCTTGGGAGGGAACAGGTACATCCTGACCTTGGATAAGGGCCTGGAAATGATGAAATGAGTTGAAGCAGAACCAAGAAGCGGAGGGAGCATGCGTCGAGTAAGAAAGGTGAAAAGTTTAGCGGAGAGGAAGACTCCTTACTTCATCTGGACGACCACCTGGACGACCACCAGAGTGCGCCACGAATGTGCAAAGGGGAGGGGAGCTAATTAGAATGAAAAGCGAGGCTGCTGTTGCAACCTGTAATGAATATGTATACCTGACGCAATATTGTATGTATAAATAACGGCTGGGAAGTAACGGGACTTGAAGCCAGATTTGGGCACCTGCCCCGGCTTCCAGCGCTGAATAAAGCACCTTCATATAATCACTTGGTGATTATGTGGTTGCTAGGCTAACATCTGGACTCACTGCAGTGCATCCCCAGTGGTGCCAGTGCACTCTCTGGAGTCACTGCAGTGCATCCCCAGTGGTGCCAGTGCACTCCCTGGACTCACTGCAGTGCATCCCCAGTGGTGCCAGTGCACTCTCTGCACTCAGTGCACTGCATCCCCAGTGGTGCCAGTGCACTCTCTGGACTCAGTGCGCTGCATTCCAAGTGGTGCCAGTGCACTCTCTGGACTTGCCGGGGTGCATCCCCAGTGGTGCCAGTGCACTCTCTGGACTCACTGCATTGCATCCCCAGTGGTGCCAGTGCACTCTCTGGACTCACTGCAGTGCATCCCCAGTGGTGCCAGTGCACTCTCTGGACTCACTGCAGTGCATTCCAAGTGGTGCCAGTGCACTCTCTGGACTTGCCGGGGTGCATCCCCAGTGGTGCCAGTGCACTCTCTGGACTCACTGCACTGCATCCCCAGTGGTGCCACTGCAACCTCTGGTCTCACGGCACTGCATCCCCAGTGGTGCCACTGCACTCTCTGGACTCACTGCAGTGCATCCCCAGTGGTACCAGTGCACTCTCTGGACTCACTGCACTGCATCCCCAGTGGTGCCAGTGCACTCTCTGGACTCACTGCACTGCATCCCCAGTGGTGACAGTGCACTCTCTGGACTTGCCGGGGTGCATCTCCAGTGGTGCCAGTGCACTCTCTGGAGTCACCGGGGTGCATCCCCAGAGGTGCCAGTGCACTCTCTGGACTCACTGCACTACATCCCCAGTGGTGCCAGTTCACTCTCTGGACTCACTGAACTGAATCCCCAGTGGTGCCAGTGCACTCTCTGGACTCACTGTACTGCATCCCCAGTGGTGCCTGTGAAGTCTCTGGACTCACTAAACTGCATCCCCAGTGGTGCCAGTGCAATCTCAGGACTCACAGGAGTGCAGCTGCAGTTGGTGCCAGTGCACTCTCTGGACTCACTGCACTGCATCCCCAGTGCTGACAGTGCACACTCTGGACTCACTGCACTGCATCCCCAGTGGTGCCAGTGTACTCTCTGGACTCAGTGCACTGCATCCCCAGTGGTGCCACTGCACTCTCTGGACTCACTGCAGTGCATCCCCAGTGGTGCCAGTGCACTCTCTGGACTCACTGCACTGCATCCCCAGTGGTGCCAGTGCACTCTCTGGACTCACTGCACTGCATCCCCAGTGGTGCTAGTGCACTCTCTGGACTCACTGCACTGCATCCCCTGTGGTGCCAAGGCACTCTCTGGACTCACTGCTCTGCGTTGCCATTGGTGCCAGTGCACTCTATGGACTCATTGCAGTGCATCCCCAGTGGTTCCAATGCACTCTCTGGACTCACGGCACTCCATCCCCAGTGGTGCCAGTGCCCTCTCTGGACTCACTGCACTGCATCCCCAGTGGTGCCAGTGCAGTCTCTGTGTTAGTGTTGGGGAGAATCGAATGGATGTTTTACTAATATCTCTTACGTAATGGGACCTACAGTATAATTAAGCATTGCCAAATGTACTTACATTATCAATTAATCTATGTATACTGGATACTTAGGGAGTACATTGAACAATCAAAAGAGTCATTGAAGGGGAACCTTGGGAGGGAACAGGTACAACCTGACCTTGGATAAGGGCCTGGAAATGATGAAATGAGTTGAAGCAGAACCAAGAAACGGAGGGAGCATGCGTCGAGTAAGAAAGGTGAAAAGTTTAGCGGAGAGGAAGACTCCTTACTTCATCTGGACGACCACCTAGATGACCACCAGAGTGCACCATGCATGTGCAAAGGGAAGGGGAGCTAATTAGAATGAAAAGCGAGGCTGCTGTTGCAACCTGCAATGAATATGTATACCTGACGCAATATTGTATGTATAAATAACGGCTGGGAAGTAACGGGACTTGAAGCCAGATTTGGGCACCTGCCCCGGCTTCCAGCGCTGAATAAAGCACCTTCATATAATCACTTGGTGATTATGTGGTTGCTAGGCTAACATCTGGACTCACTGCAGTGCATCCCCAGTGGTGCCAGTGCACTCCCTGGACTCACTGCAGTGCATCCCCAGTGGTGCCAGTGCACTCCCTGGACTCACTGCAGTGCATCCCCAGTGGTGCCAGTGCACTCTCTGGACTCACCGGGGTGCATCCCCAGTGGTGCCAGTGCACTCTCTGGACTCACTGCACTGCATCCCCAGTGGTGCCAGTGCACTCTCTGGACTCACTGCAGTGCATCCCCAGTGGTGCCAGTGCACTCTCTGGACTCACTGCAGTGCATCCCCAATCGTACCAGTGCACTCTCTGGACTCACTGCACTGCACCCCCAGTGGTGCCAGTGCACTCTCTGGACTCACTGCAGTGCATCCCCAGTGGTGCCAGTGCACTCTCTGGACTCACTGCACTGCATCCCCAGTGGTGCCAGTGCACTCTCTGGACTCACTGCAGTGCAACCCCAAAGGTGCCAGTGCATTCTCTTTACTCACTGCAGTGCATCCCCAGTGGTGCCAGTGCACTCTCTGGACTCACTGCACTGCATCCCCAGTGGTGCCAGTGCACTCTCTGGACTCACTGCACTGCATCCCAGTGGTGCCAGTGCAATCTCTGGACTCACGGCAGTGCATCCCCAGTGGTGCCAGTGCACTCTCTGGACTCACTGCACTGCATCCCCCGTGGTGCCAGTGCACTCTCTGGACTCACTGCACTGCATCCCCAGTGGTGCCACTGCACTCTCTGGACTTGCCGGGGTGCATCCCCAGTGGTGCCAGTGCACTCTCTGGACTCACGGCAGTGCATCCCCAGTGGTGCCAGTGCACTGTCTGGACTCACTGCATTCCCAGTGGTGCCAGGGCACTCTCTGGACTCACTGCAGTGCATCCACAGTGGTGCCTGTGAAGTCTCTGGAGTCACTGCAGTGCATCCCCAGTGGTGCCAGTGCAGTCTCTGTGTTAGTGTTGGGGAGAATCGAATGGATGTTTTACTAATGTCTCTTAGTTAATGGGACCTACAGTATAATAAAGCATTGCCAAATGTACTTACATTATCAATTAATCTATGTATACTGGATACTTAGGGAGTACATTGAACAATCAAAAGAGTCATTGAAGGGGAACCTTGGGAGGGAACAGGTACAACCTGACCTTGGATAAGGGCCTGGAAATGATGAAATGAGTTGAAGCAGAACCAAGAAGCGGAGGGAGCATGCGTCGAGTAAGAAAGGTGAAAAGTTTAGCGGAGAGGAAGACTCCTTACTTCATCTGGACGACCACCTAGACGACCACCAGAGTGCGCCATGCATGTGCAAAGGGAAGGGGAGCTAATTAGAATGAAAAGCGAGGCTGCTGTTGCAACCTGTAAAGAATATGTATACCTGACGCAATATTGTATGTATAAATAACGGCTGGGAAGTAACGGGACTTGAAGCCAGATTTGGGCACCTGCCCCGGCTTCCAGCGCTGAATAAAGCACCTTCATATAATCACTTGGTGATTATGTGGTTGCTAGGCTAACATCTGGAGTCACTGCAGTGCATCCCCAGTGGTGCCAGTGCACTCCCTGCACTCAGTGAAGTGCATCCCCAGTGGTGCCAGTGAACTCTCTGGACTCACTGCATTGCATCCCCAGTGGTGCCAGTGCACTCTCTGGACTCACTGCACTGCATCCCCAGTGGTGCCAGTGCACTCTCTGGACTCACTGCGCTGCATCCCCAGTGGTGCCAGTGCACTCTCTGGACTCACCGGGGTGCATCCCCAGTGGTGCCAGTGTACTCTCTGGACTCAGTGGACTGCATCCCCAGTGGTGCCAGTGCACTCTCTGGACTCACTGCAGTGCATCCCCAGTGGTGCCAGTGCACTCTCTGGACTCACTGCACTGCATCCCCAGTGGTACCAGTGCACTCTCTGCACTCACTGCATTGCATCCCCAGTGGTGCCAGTGCACTCTCTGGACTCACTGCGCTGCATCCCCAGTGGTGCCAGTGCACTCTCTGGACTCACCGGGGTGCATCGCCAGTGGTGCCAGTGCCCTCTCTGGACTCACTGCACTGCATCCCCAGTGGTGCCACTGCAACCTCTGGTCTCACTGCAGTGCATCCCCAGTGGTGCCAGTGCACTCTCTGAACTCACGGCAGTGCATCCCCAGTGGTACCAGTGCACTCTCTGGACTCACTGCACTGCATCCCCAGTGGTGCCAGTGCACTCTCTGGACTCACTGCACTGCATCCCCAGTGGTGACAGTGCACTCTCTGGACTTGCCGGGGTGCATCCCCAGTGGTGCCAGTGCACTCTGGACTCACTGCACTACTTCCCCAATGGTGCCAGTTCACTCTCTGGACTCACTGAACTGAATCCCCAGTAGTGCCAGTGTACTCTCTGGACTCACTGTACTGCATCCCCATTGGTGCCTGTGAAATCTCTGGACTCACTGCAGTGCATCCCCAGTGGTGCCAGTGCAATCTCAGGACTCACAGCAGTGCAGCTCCAGTTGGTGCCAGTGCACTCTCTGCACTCACTGCACTGCATCCCCAGTGGTGCCAGTGCACTCTCTGGACTCACTGCACTGCATCCCCAGTGGTGCCAGTGCAATCTCTGGACTCACTGCACTGCATCCCCAGTGGTGCCATTGCACTCTCATGACTCACTGCACTGCATCCCCAGTGGTGCCAGTGCACTCTCTGGACTCACGGCAGTGCATCCCCAGTGGTGCCAGTGCACTCTCTGGACTCACTGCAGTGCATCCCCAGTGGTGCCAGTGCACTCTCTGGACTCACTGCACTGCATCCCCAGTGGTGCCAGTGCACTCTCTGGACTTGCCGGGGTGCATCCGCAGTGGTGCCAGTGCAGTCTCTGTGTTAGTGTTGGGGAGAATCGAATGGATGTTTTACTAATGTCTCTTAGGTAATGGGACCTACAGTATAATTAAGCATTGCCAAATGTACTTACATTATCAATTAATCTGTGTATACTGGATACTTAGGGAGTACATTGAACAATCAAAAGAATCATTGAAGGGGAACCTTGGGAGGGAACAGGTACAACCTGACCTTGGATAAGGGCCTGGAAATGATGAAATGAGTTGAAGCAGAACCAAGAAGCGGAGGGAGCATGCGTCGAGTAAGAAAGGTGAAAAGTTTAGCGGAGAGGAAGACTCCTTACTTCATCTGGACGACCACCTGGACGACCACCAGAGTGCGCCACGAATGTGCAAAGGGGAGGGGAGCTAATTAGAATGAAAAGCGAGGCTGCTGTTGCAACCTGTAATGAATATGTATACCTGACGCAATATTGTATGTATAAATAACGGCTGGGAAGTAACGGGACTTGAAGCCAGATTTGGGCACCTGCCCCGGCTTCCAGCGCTGAATAAAGCACCTTCATATAATCACTTGGTGATTATGTGGTTGCTAGGCTAACATCTGGACTCACTGCAGTGCATCCCCAGTGGTGCCAGTGCACTCTCTGGAGTCACTGCAGTGCATCCCCAGTGGTGCCAGTGCACTCCCTGGACTCACTGCAGTGCATCCCCAGTGGTGCCAGTGCACTCTCTGCACTCAGTGCACTGCATCCCCAGTGGTGCCAGTGCACTCTCTGGACTCAGTGCGCTGCATTCCAAGTGGTGCCAGTGCACTCTCTGGACTTGCCGGGGTGCATCCCCAGTGGTGCCAGTGCACTCTCTGGACTCACTGCATTGCATCCCCAGTGGTGCCAGTGCACTCTCTGGACTCACTGCAGTGCATCCCCAGTGGTGCCAGTGCACTCTCTGGACTCACTGCAGTGCATTCCAAGTGGTGCCAGTGCACTCTCTGGACTTGCCGGGGTGCATCCCCAGTGGTGCCAGTGCACTCTCTGGACTCACTGCACTGCATCCCCAGTGGTGCCACTGCAACCTCTGGTCTCACGGCAGTGCATCCCCAGTGGTGCCACTGCACTCTCTGGACTCACTGCAGTGCATCCCCAGTGGTACCAGTGCACTCTCTGGACTCACTGCACTGCATCCCCAGTGGTGCCAGTGCACTCTCTGGACTCACTGCACTGCATCCCCAGTGGTGACAGTGCACTCTCTGGACTTGCCGGGGTGCATCTCCAGTGGTGCCAGTGCACTCTCTGGAGTCACCGGGGTGCATCCCCAGAGGTGCCAGTGCACTCTCTGGACTCACTGCACTACATCCCCAGTGGTGCCAGTTCACTCTCTGGACTCACTGAACTGAATCCCCAGTGGTGCCAGTGCACTCTCTGGACTCACTGTACTGCATCCCCAGTGGTGCCTGTGAAGTCTCTGGACTCACTAAACTGCATCCCCAGTGGTGCCAGTGCAATCTCAGGACTCACAGGAGTGCAGCTGCAGTTGGTGCCAGTGCACTCTCTGGACTCACTGCACTGCATCCCCAGTGCTGACAGTGCACTCTCTGGACTCACTGCACTGCATCCCCAGTGGTGCCAGTGTACTCTCTGGACTCAGTGCACTGCATCCCCAGTGGTGCCACTGCACTCTCTGGACTCACTGCAGTGCATCCCCAGTGGTGCCAGTGCACTCTCTGGACTCACCGGGGTGCATCCCCAGTGGTGCCAGTGCACTCTCTGGACTCACTGCACTGCATCCCCAGTGGTGCCAGTGCACTCTCTGGACTCACTGCAGTGCATCCCCAGTGGTGCCAGTGCACTCTCTGGACTCACTGAACTGCATCCCCAATCGTACCAGTGCACTCTCTGGACTCACTGCACTGCATACCCAGTGGTGCCAGTGCACTCTCTGGACTCACTGCAGTCCATCCCCAGTGGTGCCAGTGCACTCTCTGGACTCACTGCACTGCATCCCCAGTGGTGCCAGTGCACTCTCTTTACTCACTGCACTGCATCCCCAGTGGTGCCAGTGCACTCTCTGGACTCACTGCACTGCATCCCCAGTGGTGCCAGTGCAATCTCTGGACTCACGGCAGTGCATCCCCAGTGGTGCCAGTGCACTCTCTGGACTCACTGCACTCCATCCCCCGTGGTGCCAGTGCACTCTCTGGACTCACTGCACTGCATCCCCAGTGGTGCCACTGCACTCTCTGGACTTGCCGGGGTGCATCCCCAGTGGTGCCAGTGCACTCTCTGGACTCACGGCAGTGCATCCCCAGTGGTGCCAGTGCACTGTCTGGACTCACTGCATTCCCAGTGGTGCCAGGGCACTCTCTGGACTCACTGCAGTGCATCCACAGTGGTGCCTGTGAAGTCTCTGGAGTCACTGCAGTGCATCCCCAGTGGTGCCAGTGCAGTCTCTGTGTTAGTGTTGGGGAGAATCGAATGGATGTTTTACTAATGTCTCTTAGTTAATGGGACCTACAGTATAATAAAGCATTGCCAAATGTACTTACATTATCAATTAATCTATGTATGCTGGATACTTAGGGAGTACATTGAACAATCAAAAGAGTCATTGAAGGGGAACCTTGGGAGGGAACAGGTACAACCTGACCTTGGATAAGGGCCTGGAAATGATGAAATGAGTTGAAGCAGAACCAAGAAGCGGAGGGAGCATGCGTCGAGTAAGAAAGGTGAAAAGTTTAGCGGAGAGGAAGACTCCTTACTTCATCTGGACGACCACCTAGACGACCACCAGAGTGCGCCATGCATGTGCAAAGGGAAGGGGAGCTAATTAGAATGAAAAGCGAGGCTGCTGTTGCAACCTGTAAAGAATATGTATACCTGACGCAATATTGTATGTATAAATAACGGCTGGGAAGTAACGGGACTTGAAGCCAGCTTTGGGCACCTGCCCCGGCTTCCAGCGCTGAATAAAGCACCTTCATATAATCACTTGGTGATTATGTGGTTGCTAGGCTAACATCTGGAGTCACTGCAGTGCATCCCCAGTGGTGCCAGTGCACTCCCTGCACTCAGTGAAGTGCATCCCCAGTGGTGCCAGTGAACTCTCTGGACTCACTGCATTGCATCCCCAGTGGTGCCAGTGCACTCTCTGGACTCACTGCACTGCATCCCCAGTGGTGCCAGTGCACTCTCTGGACTCACTGCGCTGCATCCCCAGTGGTGCCAGTGCACTCTCTGGACTCACCGGGGTGCATCGCCAGTGGTGCCAGTGCCCTCTCTGGACTCACTGCACTGCATCCCCAGTGGTGCCAGTGCACTCTCTGGACTCACTGCAGTGCATCCCCAGTGGTGCCAGTGCACTCTCTGGACTCACTGCACTGCATCCCCAGTGGTACCAGTGCACTCTCTGCACTCACTGCATTGCATCCCCAGTGGTGCCAGTGCACTCTCTGGACTCACTGCACTGCATCCCCAGTGGTGCCATTGCACTCTCTGGACTCACTGCGCTGCATCCCCAGTGGTGCCAGTGCACTCTCTGGACTCACCGGGGTGCATGGCCAGTGGTGCCAGTGCACTCTCTGGACTCACTGCACTGCATCCCCAGTGGTGCCAGTGCCCTCTCTGGACTCACTGCACTGCATCCCCAGTGGTGCCACTGCAACCTCTGGTCTCACTGCAGTGCATCCCCAGTGGTGCCAGTGCACTCTCTGAACTCACGGCAGTGCATCCCCAGTGGTACCAGTGCACTCTCTGGACTCACTGCACTGCATCCCCAGTGGTGCCAGTGCACTCTCTGGACTCACTGCACTGCATCCCCAGTGGTGACAGTGCACTCCCTGGACTTGCCGGGGTGCATCCCCAGTGGTGCCAGTGCACTCTGGACTCACTGCACTACTTCCCCAATGGTGCCAGTTCACTCTCTGGACTCACTGAACTGAATCCCCAGTAGTGCCAGTGTACTCTCTGGACTCACTGTACTGCATCCCCATTGGTGCCTGTGAAATCTCTGGACTCACTGCAGTGCATCCCCAGTGGTGCCAGTGCAATCTCAGGACTCACAGCAGTGCAGCTCCAGTTGGTGCCAGTGCACTCTCTGCACTCACTGCACTGCATCCCCAGTGGTGCCAGTGCACTCTCTGGACTCACTGCACTGCATCCCCAGAGGTGCCAGTGCACTCTCTGGACTCACTGCAGTGCATCCCCTGTGGTGCCATTGCACTCTCATGACTCACTGCACTGCATCCCCAGTGGTGCCAGTGCACTCTCTGGACTCACGGCAGTGCATCCCCAGTGGTGCCAGTGCACTCTCTGGACTCACTGCAGTGCATCCCCAGTGGTGCCAGTGCACTCTCTGGACTCACTGCACTGCATCCCCAGTGGTGCCAGTGCACTCTCTGGACTTGCCGGGGTGCATCCGCAGTGGTGCCAGTGCAGTCTCTGTGTTAGTGTTGGGGAGAATCGAATGGATGTTTTACTAATGTCTCTTAGGTAATGGGACCTACAGTATAATTAAGCATTGCCAAATGTACTTACATTATCAATTAATCTGTGTATACTGGATACTTAGGGAGTACATTGAACAATCAAAAGAATCATTGAAGGGGAACCTTGGGAGGGAACAGGTACAACCTGACCTTGGATAAGGGCCTGGAAATGATGAAATGAGTTGAAGCAGAACCAAGAAGCGGAGGGAGCATGCGTCGAGTAAGAAAGGTGAAAAGTTTAGCGGAGAGGAAGACTCCTTACTTCATCTGCACGACCACCTGGACGACCACCAGAGTGCGCCACGAATGTGCAAAGGGGAGGGGAGCTAATTAGAATGAAAAGCGAGGCTGCTGTTGCAACCTGTAATGAATATGTATACCTGACGCAATATTGTATGTATAAATAACGGCTGGGAAGTAACGGGACTTGAAGCCAGATTTGGGCACCTGCCCCGGCTTCCAGCGCTGAATAAAGCACCTTCATATAATCACTTGGTGATTATGTGGTTACTAGGCTAACATCTGGACTCACTGCAGTGCATCCCCAGTGGTGCCAGTGCACTCTCTGGACTCACTGCACTGCATCCCCAGTGGTGCCAATGCACTCTCTGGACTCACTGCACTGCATCCCCAGTGGTGCCAGTGCCCTCTGTGGACTCACTGCACTGCGTCCCCAGTGGTGCCAGTGCACTCTCTGGACTCACTGCACTGCAACCCCAATGGTGACAGTGCACTCTCTGGACTTGCCGGGGTGCATCCCCAGTGGTGCCAGTGCACTCTCTGGACTCACCGGGGTGCATCCCCAGTGGTGCCAGTGCACTCTCTGGACTCACTGCAGTGCATCCCCAGTGGTGCCAGTGCACTCTCTGGACTCACTGCACTGCATCCCCAGTGGTGCCAGTGCCCTCTGTGGACTCACTGCACTGCATCCCCAGTGGTGCCAGTGCACTCTCTGGACACACCGCCCTGCATCCCCAGTGGTGCCAGTGCACTCTCTGAGCTCATTGCACTGCATCCCCAGTGGTGCCTCTGCACTCTCTGCACTCACTGCACTGCATCCCCAGTGGTGCCAGTGCACTCTCTTTACTCACTGCACTGCATCCCCAGTGGTGCCAGTGCACTCTCTGGACTCACGGCAGTGCATCCCCAGTGGTGCCAGTGCACTCTCTGACTCACTGCACTGCATCCCCAGTGGTGCCAGTGCACTCTCTGGACTCACTGCAGTGCATCCCCAGTGGTGCCAGTGCACTCTCTGGACTCACGGCAGTGCATCCCCAGTGGTGCCAGTGCACTCTCTGGACTCACTGCAGTGCATCCCCAGTGGTGCCAGTGCACTCTCTGGACTCACTGCACTGCATCCCCAGTGGTGCCAGTGCACTCTCTGGACTTGCCGGGGTGCATCCCCAGTGGTGCCAGTGCAGTCTCTGTGTTAGTGTTGGGGAGAATCGAATGGATATTTTACTAATGTCTCTTAGGTAATGGGACCTACAGTATAATTAAGCATTGCCAAATGTACTTACATTATCAATTAATCTATGTATACTGGATACTTAGGGAGTACATTGAACAATCAAAAGAATCATTGAAGGGGAACCTTGGGAGGGAACAGGTACAACCTGACCTTGGATAAGGGCCTGGAAATGATGAAATGAGTTGAAGCAGAACCAAGAAACGGAGGGAGCATGCGTCGAGTAAGAAAGGTGAAAAGTTTAGCGGAGAGGAAGACTCCTTACTTCATCTGGACGACCACCAGAGTGCGCCACGCATGTGCAAAGGGGAGGGGAGCTAATTAGAATGAAAAGCGAGGCTGCTGTTGCAACCTGTAATGAATATGTATACCTGACGCAATATTGTATGTATAAATAACGGCTGGGAAGTAACGGGACTTGAAGCCAGATTTGGGCACCTGCCCCGGCTTCCAGCGCTGAATAAAGCACCTTCATATAATCACTTGGTGATTATGTGGTTGCTAGGCTAACATCTGGAGTCACTGCAGTGCATCCCCAGTGGTGCCAGTGCACTCTCTGGAGTCACTGCAGTGCATCCCCAGTGGTGCCAGTGCACTCCCTGGACTCACTGCAGTGCATCCCCAGTGGTGCCAGTGCACTCCCTGGACTCACTGCAGTGCATCCCCAGTGGTGCCAGTGCACTCTCTGGACTCACCGGGGTGCATCCCCAGTGGTGCCAGTGCACTCTCTGGACTCACTGCACTGCATCCCCAGTGGTGCCAGTGCACTCTCTGGACTCACTGCAGTGCATCCCCAGTGGTGCCAGTGCACTCTCTGGACTTGCCGGGGTGCATCCCCAGTGGTGCCAGTGCACTCTCTGTACTCACTGCATTGCATCCGCAGTGGTGCCAGTGCACTCTCTGGACTCACTGCAGTGCATCCCCACTGGTGCCAGTGCACTCTCTGGACTCACTGCAGTGCATCCCCAATCGTACCAGTGCACTCTCTGGACTCACTGCACTGCATCCCCAGTGGTGCCACTGCAACCTCTGGTCTCACTGCAGTGCATCCCCAGTGGTGCCAGTGCACTCTCTGTACTCACTGCAGTGCATCCCCAGTGGTGCCAGTGCACTCTCTGTACTCACTGCAGTACATCCCCAGTGGTACCAGTGCACTCTCTGGACTCACTGCAGTCCATCCCCACTGGTGCTAGTGCACTCTCTGGACTCACTGCACTGCATCCCCAGTGGTGCCAGTGCACTCTCTGGACTCACTGCACTACATCCCCAGTGGTGACAGTGCACTCTCTGGACTTGCCGGGGTGCATCCCCAGTGGTGCCAGTGCACTCTCTGGAGTCACCGGGGTGCATCCCCAGAGGTGCCAGTGCACTCTCTGGACTCACTGCTCTACATCCCCAGTGGTGCAAGTTCACTCTCTGGACTCAAGGAACGGAATCCCCTGTGGTGCCAGTGCACTCTCTGGACTCACTGTACTGCATCCCCAGTGGTGCCTGTGAAGTCTCTGGTCTCACTGCAGTGCATCCCAGTGGTGCCAGTGCAATCTCAGGACTCACAGCAGTGCAGCTCCAGTTGGTGCCAGTGCACTCTCTGGACTCACTGCAGTGCATCCCCAGTGGTGCCAGTGCACTCTCTGGACTCACTGCAGTGCATCCCCAGTGGTGCCTGTGCACTCTCTGGAGTCACTGCAGTGTATCCCCAGTGGTGCCAGTGCACTCTCTGGACTCACTGCACTACATCCCCAGTGGTGCCAGAGCACTCTCTGGACTCACTGCAGTGCATCCCCAGTGGTGCCAGTGCACTCTCTGGACTCAGTGCACTGCATCCCCAGTGGTGCCATTGCACTCTCTGTACTCACCGCAGTGCAGCACAAGTGGTGCCAGTGCACTCTCTGGACTCACTGCAGTGCAGCCCCTTAGGTGCCAGTGCACTCTCTGAACTCACTGCAGTGCATTCCCAGTGGTGCCAGTGCACTCTCTGGACGCCTTGCAGTGAATCCCCTTAGGTGCCAGTGCACTCTCTGGACTCACTGAACTGAATCCCCAGTGGTGCCAGTGCACTCTCTGAACTCACTGTACTGCATCCCCAGTGGTGCCTGTGAAGTCTCTGGACTCACTGCAGTGCATCCCCATTTGTGCCATAGAACTCTCTGGACTCACTGCAGTGCATCCCCAGTGGTGCCAGTGCAATCTCAGGACTCACAGCAGTGCAGCTCCATTTGGTGCCAGTGCACTCTCTGGACTCACTGCACTGCATCCCCAGTGGAGCCAGTGCACTCTCTGGACTCACTGCACTCCATCCCCAGTGGTGCCAGTACACTCTCTGGACTCACTGCAGTGCATCCCCAGTGGTGCCAGTGCACTCTCTGGTCTCACTGCACTGCATCCCCATTGCTGACAGTGCACTCTCTGGACTCACTGCAGTGTATCCCCAGTGGTGCCCGTGCACTCTCTGGACTCACTGCACTGCATCCCCAGTGGTGCCACTGCACTCTCTGGACTCACTGCAGTGCATCCCCAGTGGTGCCAGTGCACTCTCTGGACTCACTGCACTGCATCCCCAGTGGTGCCAGTGCACGCTCTGGACCCACTGCAGTGCATCCCCACTGGTGCCAGTGCACTCTCTGGACTCACTGCAGTGCATCCCCAGTGGTGCCAGTGCACTCTCTGTAGTCACTGCGCTGCGTCCCCAGTGGTGACAGTTCACTCTCTGGACTCACTGTGCTGCATCCCCAGTGGTGCCAGTGCACTCTCTGGACTCACTGCAGTGTATCCCCTGTGGTGCCAGTGCACTCTGTAGACTCACTGCACTGCATCCCAGTGGTGCCAGTGCACTCTCTGGACTCACTGCACTGCATCCCAGTGGTGCCAGTGCACTCTCTGGACTCACTGCATTGCATCCCCAGTGGTGCCAGTGCACTGTCTGGACTCACTGCACTGCAGCCCCTGAGGTGCCAGTGAACTCTCTGTACTCACTGCAGTGCATTCCCAGTGGTGTCAGTGCACTATCTGGACTCACTGCAGTGAATCCCCGGTGGTGCCAGTGCACTCTCTGGACTCACTGCACTGCATCCCCAGTGGTGCCAGTGCACTCTCTGGACTCACTGCACTGCATCCCCAGTGGTGCCTGTGAAGTGTCTGGACTCACTGCAGTGCAACCCCAGTGGTGCCAGACTAGTCTGTGGACTCACTGCACTGTAACCCCTGTGGTGCCAGTGCAATCTCGGGACTCACAGCAGTGCATCTCCAGTTGGTGCCAGTGCACTCTCTGGACTCACTGCACTGCATCCCCAGTGGTGCCAGTGCACTCTCTGGACTCACTGCATTGCATCACCTGTGGTGCCATTGCACTCTCAGGACTCACTGCACTGCATCCCCAGTGGTGCCAGTGCACTCTCTGGACTCACTGCACTGCATCCCCATTGGAGCCAGTGCACTCTCTGGACTCACTGCACTGCATCCCCAGTGGTGCCAGTGCAATCTCTGGTCTCACTGCACTGCATCCCTACTGGTGCCAGTGCACTCTTTGGACTCACTGCAGTGCATCCCCAGTGCTGAGAGTGCACTCTCTGGACTCAGTGCACTGCATCCCCAGTGGTGCCAGTGCACTCTCTGGACTCACTGCACTGCATCACCAGTGGTGACAGTTCACTTTCTGGACTCACTGCACTGCATCCCCAGTGGTGCCAGTGCACTCTCTGGACTCACTGCACTGCATCCCCAGTGGTGACAGTGTAGTCCCTGGACTCACTGCAGTGCATCCCCAGGGGAGCCAGTGCACTCTCAGGACTCACTGAACTGCATCCCCAGTGGTGCCAGTGCACTCTCTGGACTCACTGCAGTGTATCCCCATTGGGCCGGTGCACTCTCTGGAATCACTGAACTGCATCCCCAGTGGTGCCAGAGAACTCTCTGGACTCACTGCAGTGCATCCCCAGTGGTGCCAGTGCACTCTCTGGACTCACTGCAGTTTATCCCCAGTGGTGCCAGTGCACTCTCTGGACTCACTGCACTGCATCCCCAGTGGTGCCAGTGCACTCTCTGGACTCACTGCAGTGCATCCCCAGTGGTGCCAGTGCACTCTCTGGACTCACTGCACTGCATCCCCAGTGGTGCCACTGCACTCTCTGGACTCACTAAAGTGCATCCCCAGTGGGGCCAGTGCACTCTCTGGAATCACTGCACTGCATCCCCTGTGGTGCCAGTGCAGTCTCTGGACTCACTGCAGTGCATCCCCAGTGGTGCCAGTGCACTCTCTGGACTCACTGCACTGCATCCCCAGTGGTGCCAGTGCACTCTCTGGACTCACTGCTCTGCATCCCCATTAGTGCCAGTGCATTCTCTGGACTCACTGCAGTGCATCCCCAATGGTGCCAGTGCACTCTCTGGACTCACTGCACTGCGTCCGTTTTGGTGCAACTGCACTCTCTGGACTCACTGCAGTGCATCCCCAGTGGTGCCAGTGCACTCTCTGTAGTCACTGCGCTGCGTCCCCAGTGGTGACAGTTCACTCTCTGGACTCACTGTGCTGCATCCCCAGTGGTGCCAGTGCACTCTCTGGACTCACTGCAGTGTATCCCCAGTGGTGCCAGTGCACTCTGTGGACTCACTGCACTGCATCCCAGTGGTGCCAGTGCACTCTCTGGACTCACTGCACTGCATCCCAGTGGTGCCAGTGCACTCTCTGGACTCACTGCATTGCATCCCCAGTGGTGCCAGTGCACTCTCTGGACTCACTGCACTGCAGCCCCTGAGGTGCCAGTGAACTCTCTGTACTCACTGCAGTGCATTCCCAGTGGTGTCAGTGCACTATCTGGACTCACTACTGTGAATCCCCGGTGGTGCCAGTGCACTCTCTGGTCTCACTGCACTGCATCCCCAGTGGTGCCAGTGCACTCTCTGGACTCACTGCACTGCATCCCCAGTGGTGCCTGTGAAGTGTCTGGACTCACTGCAGTGCAACCCCAGTGGTGCCAGACTAGTCTGTGGACTCACTGCACTGTAACCCCTGTGGTGCCAGTGCAATCTCGGGACTCACAGCAGTGCATCTCCAGTTAGTGCCAGTGCACTCTCTGGATTCACTGCACTGCATCCCCAGAGGTGCCAGTGCACTCTCTGCACTGCATCACCTGTGGTGCCATTGCACTCTCAGGACTCACTGCACTGCATCCCCAGTGGTGCCAGTGCACTCTCTGGACTCACTGCACTGCATCCCCATTGGAGCCAGTGCACTCTCTGGACTCACTGCACTGCATCCCCAGTGGTGCCAGTGCAATCTCTGGTCTCACTGCACTGCATCCCTGCTGGTGCCAGTGCACTCTTTGGACTCACTGCAGTGCATGCCCAGTGCTGAGAGTGCACTCTCTGGACTCAGTGCACTGCATCCCCAGTGGTGCCAGTGCACTCTCTGGACTCACTGCACTGCATCCCCAGTGGTGACAGTTCACTTTCTGGACTCACTGCAGTGCATCCCCAGGGGAGCCAGTGCACTCTCAGGACTCACTGAACTGCATCCCCAGTGGTGCCAGTGCACTCTCTGGACTCACTGCAGTGTATCCCCATTGGGCCGGTGCACTCTCTGGAATCACTAAACTGCATCCCCAGTGGTGCCAGAGAACTCTCTGGACTCACTGCAGTGCATCCCCAGTGGTGCCAGTGCACTCTCTGGACTCACTGCAGTTTATCCCCAGTGGTGCAAGGGCACTCTCTGGACTCACTGCACTGCATCCCCAGTGGTGCCAGTGCACTCTCTGGACTCACTGCACTGCATCCCCAGTGGTGCCACTGCACTCTCTGGACTCACTAAAGTGCATCCCCAGTGGTGCCAGTGCACTCTCTGGAATCACTGCACTGCATCCCCTGTGGTGCCAGTGCAGTCTCTGGACTCACTGCACTGCATCCCCAGTGGTGCCAGTGCACTCTCTGGACTCACTGCACTGCATCCCCAGTGGTGCCAGTGCACTCTCTGGACTCACTGCACTGCATCCCCATTAGTGCCAGTGCATTCTCTGGACTCACTGCAGTGCATCCCCAATGGTGCCAGTGCACTCTCTGGACTCACTGCACTGCATCCGTTTTGGTGCAACTGCACTCTCTGGACTCACTGCACTGCATCCCCAGTGGTGCCAGTGCACTCTCCAGACTCACGGCAGTGCAATCACAGTTGTGCCATTGCACTCTCTGGACTCACTGCAGTGCATCCCCAGTGGAGCCAGTGCACTCTCTGGACTCACTGCAGTGCATCACCAGTGGTGCCAGTGCGTTCTCTGGACTCACTGCACTGCATCCCCAGTGGTGCCAGTGCACTCTCTGGACTCACTGCAGTGCATCCCCAGTGGTGCCAGTGCACTCTCTGGACTCACTGCACTGCATCTCCAGTGGTGCCAGTGCACGCTCTGGACCCACTGCAGTGCATCCCCACTGGTGGCAGTGCACTCTCTGGAGTCACTGCATTGCATCCCCAGTGGTGCCAGTGCACTCTCTGGACTCACTGCACTGCATCCCCAGTGGTGCCAGTGCAATCTCTGGACTCACTGCACTGCATCCCCAGTGGTGCCAGTGAACTCTGTGGACTCACTGCAGTGCATCACCAGTGGTGCCAGTGCACTTTGTGGACTCACCGCACTGCATCCCCAGTGGTGCCAGTGCAATCTCTGGACACACTGCAGTGCATCCCCAGTGGTACCAGTGCACTCTCTGGACCCACTGCAGTGCATCCCCACTGGTGCCAGTGCACTCTCTGGACTCACTGCAGTGCATCCCCAGTGGTGCCACTGCACTCTCTGTAGTCACTGCGCTGCACCCCAGTGGTGCCAGTGCACTCTCTGGACTCACTGTGCTGCATCCCCAGTGGTGCCAGTGCACTCTCGGGACTCACTGCAGTGTAACCCCTGTGGTGCCAGTGCACTCTGTGCTCTCAGTGCAATGCATCCCCAGTGGTGCCAGTGCACTCTCTGGACTAACCGCAGTGCAGCCCAAGTGGTGCCAGTGCACTCTCTGGACTCACTGCAGTGCAGCCCCTTAGGTGCCAGTGCACTCTCTGTACTCACTGCAGTGCATTCCCAGTGGTGCCAGTGCACTCTCTGGATGCCTTGCAGTGAATCCCCTTAGGTGCCAGTGCACTCTCTGGACTCACTGCAGTGTATCCCCATTGGGCCGGTGCACTCTCTGGAATCACTAAACTGCATCCCCAGTGGTGCCAGAGAACTCTCTGGACTCACTGCAGTGCATCCCCAGTGGTGCCAGTGCACTCTCTGGACTCACTGCAGTTTATCCCCAGTGGTGCAAGGGCACTCTCTGGACTCACTGCACTGCATCCCCAGTGGTGCCAGTGCACTCTCTGGACTCACTGCACTGCATCCCCAGTGGTGCCAGTGCACTCTCTGGACTCACTAAAGTGCATCCCCAGTGGTGCCAGTGCACTCTCTGGAATCACTGCACTGAATCCCCTGTGGTGCCAGTGCAGTCTCTGGACTCACTGCACTGCATCCCCAGTGGTGCCAGTGCACTCTCTGGACTCACTGCACTGCATCCCCAGTGGTGCCAGTGCACTCTCTGGACTCACTGCACTGCATCCCCAGTGGAGCCAGTGCACTCTCTGGACTCACTGCACTCCATCCCCAGTGGTGCCAGTACACTCTCTGGACTCACTGCAGTGCATCCCCAGTGGTGCCAGTGCACTCTCTGGTCTCACTGCACTGCATCCCCATTGCTGACAGTGCACTCTCTGGACTCACTGCAGTGTATCCCCAGTGGTGCCCGTGCACTCTCTGGACTCACTGCACTGCATCCCCAGTGGTGCCACTGCACTCTCTGGACTCACTGCAGTGCATCCCCAGTGGTGCCAGTGCACTCTCTGGACTCACTGCACTGCATCCCCAGTGGTGCCAGTGCACGCTCTGGACCCACTGCAGTGCATCCCCACTGGTGCCAGTGCACTCTCTGGACTCACTGCAGTGCATCCCCAGTGGTGCCAGTGCACTCTCTGTAGTCACTGCGCTGCGTCCCCAGTGGTGACAGTTCACTCTCTGGACTCACTGTGCTGCATCCCCAGTGGTGCCAGTGCACTCTCTGGACTCACTGCAGTGTATCCCCTGTGGTGCCAGTGCACTCTGTAGACTCACTGCACTGCATCCCAGTGGTGCCAGTGCACTCTCTGGACTCACTGCACTGCATCCCAGTGGTGCCAGTGCACTCTCTGGACTCACTGCATTGCATCCCCAGTGGTGCCAGTGCACTGTCTGGACTCACTGCACTGCAGCCCCTGAGGTGCCAGTGAACTCTCTGTACTCACTGCAGTGCATTCCCAGTGGTGCCAGTGCACTCTCTGGACTCACTGCACTGCATCCCCAGTGGTGCCAGTGCACTCTCTGGACTCACTGCAGTGCAACCCCAGTGGTGCCAGACTAGTCTGTGGACTCACTGCACTGTAACCCCTGTGGTGCCAGTGCAATCTCGGGACTCACAGCAGTGCATCTCCAGTTGGTGCCAGTGCACTCTCTGGACTCACTGCACTGCATCCCCAGTGGTGCCAGTGCACTCTCTGGACTCACTGCATTGCATCACCTGTGGTGCCATTGCACTCTCAGGACTCACTGCACTGCATCCCCAGTGGTGCCAGTGCACTCTCTGGACTCACTGCACTGCATCCCCATTGGAGCCAGTGCACTCTCTGGACTCACTGCACTGCATCCCCAGTGGTGCCAGTGCAATCTCTGGTCTCACTGCACTGCATCCCTACTGGTGCCAGTGCACTCTTTGGACTCACTGCAGTGCATCCCCTGTGCTGAGAGTGCACTCTCTGGACTCAGTGCACTGCATCCCCAGTGGTGCCAGTGCACTCTCTGGACTCACTGCACTGCATCACCAGTGGTGACAGTTCACTTTCTGGACTCACTGCACTGCATCCCCAGTGGTGCTAGGGCACTCTCTGGACTCACTGCACTGCATCCCCAGTGGTGACAGTGTAGTCCCTGGACTCACTGCAGTGCATCCCCAGGGGAGCCAGTGCACTCTCAGGACTCACTGAACTGCATCCCCAGTGGTGCCAGTGCACTCTCTGGACTCACTGCAGTGTATCCCCATTGGGCCGGTGCACTCTCTGGAATCACTGAACTGCATCCCCAGTGGTGCCAGAGAACTCTCTGGACTCACTGCAGTGCATCCCCAGTGGTGCCAGTGCACTCTCTGGACTCACTGCAGTTTATCCCCAGTGGTGCCAGTGCACTCTCTGGACTCACTGCACTGCATCCCCAGTGGTGCCAGTGCACTCTCTGGACTCACTGCAGTGCATCCCCAGTGGGGCCAGTGCACTCTCTGGAATCACTGCACTGCATCCCCTGTGGTGCCAGTGCAGTCTCTGGACTCACTGCAGTGCATCCCCAGTGGTGCCAGTGCACTCTCTGGACTCACTGCACTGCATCCCCAGTGGTGCCAGTGCACTCTCTGGACTCACTGCTCTGCATCCCCATTAGTGCCAGTGCATTCTCTGGACTCACTGCAGTGCATCCCCAATGGTGCCAGTGCACTCTCTGGACTCACTGCACTGCGTCCGTTTTGGTGCAACTGCACTCTCTGGACTCACTGCAGTGCATCCCCAGTGGTGCCAGTGCACTCTCTGTAGTCACTGCGCTGCGTCCCCAGTGGTGACAGTTCACTCTCTGGACTCACTGTGCTGCATCCCCAGTGGTGCCAGTGCACTCTCTGGACTCACTGCAGTGTATCCCCAGTGGTGCCAGTGCACTCTGTGGACTCACTGCACTGCATCCCAGTGGTGCCAGTGCACTCTCTGGACTCACTGCACTGCATCCCAGTGGTGCCAGTGCACTCTCTGGACTCACTGCATTGCATCCCCAGTGGTGCCAGTGCACTCTCTGGACTCACTGCACTGCAGCCCCTGAGGTGCCAGTGAACTCTCTGTACTCACTGCAGTGCATTCCCAGTGGTGTCAGTGCACTATCTGGACTCACTACTGTGAATCCCCGGTGGTGCCAGTGCACTCTCTGGTCTCACTGCACTGCATCCCCAGTGGTGCCAGTGCACTCTCTGGACTCACTGCACTGCATCCCCAGTGGTGCCTGTGAAGTGTCTGGACTCACTGCAGTGCAACCCCAGTGGTGCCAGACTAGTCTGTGGACTCACTGCACTGTAACCCCTGTGGTGCCAGTGCAATCTCGGGACTCACAGCAGTGCATCTCCAGTTAGTGCCAGTGCACTCTCTGGATTCACTGCACTGCATCCCCAGTGGTGCCAGTGCACTCTCTGCACTGCATCACCTGTGGTGCCATTGCACTCTCAGGACTCACTGCACTGCATCCCCAGTGGTGCCAGTGCACTCGCTGGACTCACTGCACTGCATCCCCATTGGAGCCAGTGCACTCTCTGGACTCACTGCACTGCATCCCCAGTGGTGCCAGTGCAATCTCTGGTCTCACTGCACTGCATCCCTGCTGGTGCCAGTGCACTCTTTGGACTCACTGCAGTGCATGCCCAGTGCTGAGAGTGCACTCTCTGGACTCAGTGCACTGCATCCCCAGTGGTGCCAGTGCACTCTCTGGACTCACTGCACTGCATCACCAGTGGTGACAGTTCACTTTCTGGACTCACTGCACTGCATCCCCAGTGGTGCCAGTGCACTCTCTGGACTCACTGCACTGCATCCCCAGTGGTGACAGTGTAGTCCCTGGACTCACTGCAGTGCATCCCCAGGGGAGCCAGTGCACTCTCAGGACTCACTGAACTGCATCCCCAGTGGTGCCAGTGCACTCTCTGGACTCACTGCAGTGTATCCCCATTGGGCCGGTGCACTCTCTGGAATCACTAAACTGCATCCCCAGTGGTGCCAGAGAACTCTCTGGACTCACTGCAGTGCATCCCCAGTGGTGCCAGTGCACTCTCTGGACTCACTGCAGTTTATCCCCAGTGGTGCAAGGGCACTCTCTGGACTCACTGCACTGCATCCCCAGTGGTGCCAGTGCACTCTCTGGACTCACTGCACTGCATCCCCAGTGGTGCCACTGCACTCTCTGGACTCACTAAAGTGCATCCCCAGTGGTGCCAGTGCACTCTCTGGAATCACTGCACTGCATCCCCTGTGGTGCCAGTGCAGTCTCTGGACTCACTGCACTGCATCCCCAGTGGTGCCAGTGCACTCTCTGGACTCACTGCACTGCATCCCCAGTGGTGCCAGTGCACTCTCTGGACTCACTGCACTGCATCCCCATTAGTGCCAGTGCATTCTCTGGACTCACTGCAGTGCATCCCCAATGGTGCCAGTGCACTCTCTGGACTCACTGCACTGCATCCGTTTTGGTGCAACTGCACTCTCTGGACTCACTGCACTGCATCCCCAGTGGTGCCAGTGCACTCTCCAGACTCACGGCAGTGCAATCACAGTTGTGCCATTGCACTCTCTGGACTCACTGCAGTGCATCCCCAGTGGAGCCAGTGCACTCTCTGGACTCACTGCAGTGCATCACCAGTGGTGCCAGTGCGTTCTCTGGACTCACTGCACTGCATCCCCAGTGGTGCCAGTGCACTCTCTGGACTCACTGCAGTGCATCCCCAGTGGTGCCAGTGCACTCTCTGGACTCACTGCACTGCATCTCCAGTGGTGCCAGTGCACGCTCTGGACCCACTGCAGTGCATCCCCACTGGTGGCAGTGCACTCTCTGGAGTCACTGCATTGCATCCCCAGTGGTGCCAGTGCACTCTCTGGACTCACTGCACTGCATCCCCAGTGGTGCCAGTGCAATCTCTGGACTCACTGCACTGCATCCCCAGTGGTGCCAGTGAACTCTGTGGACTCACTGCAGTGCATCACCAGTGGTGCCAGTGCACTTTGTGGACTCACCGCACTGCATCCCCAGTGGTGCCAGTGCAATCTCTGGACCCACTGCAGTGCATCCCCAGTGGTACCAGTGCACTCTCTGGACCCACTGCAGTGCATCCCCACTGGTGCCAGTGCACTCTCTGGACTCACTGCAGTGCATCCCCAGTGGTGCCAGTGCACTCTCTGTAGTCACTGCGCTGCACCCCAGTGGTGCCAGTGCACTCTCTGGACTCACTGTGCTGCATCCCCAGTGGTGCCAGTGCACTCTCGGGACTCACTGCAGTGTAACCCCTGTGGTGCCAGTGCACTCTGTGCTCTCAGTGCAATGCATCCCCAGTGGTGCCAGTGCACTCTCTGGACTCACCGCAGTGCAGCCCAAGTGGTGCCAGTGCACTCTCTGGACTCACTGCAGTGCAGCCCCTTAGGTGCCAGTGCACTCTCTGTACTCACTGCAGTGCATTCCCAGTGGTGCCAGTGCACTCTCTGGATGCCTTGCAGTGAATCCCCTTAGGTGGCAGTGCACTCTCTGGACTCACTGCAGTGTATCCCCATTGGGCCGGTGCACTCTCTGGAATCACTAAACTGCATCCCCAGTGGTGCCAGAGAACTCTCTGGACTCACTGCAGTGCATCCCCAGTGGTGCCAGTGCACTCTCTGGACTCACTGCAGTTTATCCCCAGTGGTGCAAGGGCACTCTCTGGACTCACTGCACTGCATCCCCAGTGGTGCCAGTGCACTCTCTGGACTCACTGCACTGCATCCCCAGTGGTGCCAGTGCACTCTCTGGACTCACTAAAGTGCATCCCCAGTGGTGCCAGTGCACTCTCTGGAATCACTGCACTGCATCCCCTGTGGTGCCAGTGCAGTCTCTGGACTCACTGCACTGCATCCCCAGTGGTGCCAGTGCACTCTCTGGACTCACTGCACTGCATCCCCAGTGGTGCCAGTGCACTCTCTGGACTCACTGCACTGCATCCCCATTAGTGCCAGTGCATTCTCTGGACTCACTGCAGTGCATCCCCAATGGTGCCAGTGCACTCTCTGGACTCACTGCACTGCATCCGTTTTGGTGCAACTGCACTCTCTGGACTCACTGCACTGCATCCCCAGTGGTGCCAGTGCACTCTCCAGACTCACGGCAGTGCAATCACAGTTGTGCCATTGCACTCTCTGGACTCACTGCAGTGCATCCCCAGTGGAGCCAGTGCACTCTCTGGACTCACTGCAGTGCATCACCAGTGGTGCCAGTGCGTTCTCTGGACTCACTGCACTGCATCCCCAGTGGTGCCAGTGCACTCTCTGGACTCACTGCAGTGCATCCCCAGTGGTGCCAGTGCACTCTCTGGACTCACTGCACTGCATCTCCAGTGGTGCCAGTGCACGCTCTGGACCCACTGCAGTGCATCCCCACTGGTGGCAGTGCACTCTCTGGAGTCACTGCATTGCATCCCCAGTGGTGCCAGTGCACTCTCTGGACTCACTGCACTGCATCCCCAGTGGTGCCAGTGCAATCTCTGGACTCACTGCACTGCATCCCCAGTGGTGCCAGTGAACTCTGTGGACTCACTGCAGTGCATCACCAGTGGTGCCAGTGCACTTTGTGGACTCACCGCACTGCATCCCCAGTGGTGCCAGTGCAATCTCTGGACCCACTGCAGTGCATCCCCAGTGGTGCCAGTGCACTCTCTGGACCCACTGCATTGCATCCCCACTGGTGCCAGTGCACTCTCTGGACTCACTGCAGTGCATCCCCAGTGGTGCCAGTGCACTCTCTGTAGTCACTGCGCTGCACCCCAGTGGTGCCAGTGCACTCTCTGGACTCACTGTGCTGCATCCCCAGTGGTGCCAGTGCACTCTCGGGACTCACTGCAGTGTAACCCCTGTGGTGCCAGTGCACTCTGTGCTCTCAGTGCAATGCATCCCCAGTGGTGCCAGTGCACTCTCTGGACTCACCGCAGTGCAGCCCAAGTGGTGCCAGTGCACTCTCTGGACTCACTGCAGTGCAGCCCCTTAGGTGCCAGTGCACTCTCTGTACTCACTGCAGTGCATTCCCAGTGGTGCCAGTGCACTCTCTGGATGCCTTGCAGTGAATCCCCTTAGGTGCCAGTGCACTCTCTGGACTCACTGCACTAAATCCCCAGTGGTGCCAGTTCACTCTCTGGACTCACTGTACTGAATCCCCAGTGGTGCCAGTGCACTCTCTGGACTCACTGTACTGGATCCCCAGTGGTGCCTGTGAAGTCTCTGGACTCACTGCAGTGCATCCCCAGTGGTGCCAGAGAACTCTCTGGACTCACTGCACTGCATCCCCAGTGGTGCCAGTGCACTCTCTGGACTCACCGCAGTGCAGCCCAAGTGGTGCCAGTGCACTCTCTGGACTCACTGCAGTGCACCCCTTAGGTGCCAGTGCACTCTCTGTACTCACTGCAGTGCATTCCCAGTGGTGCCAGTGCACTCTCTGGATGCCTTGCAGTGAATCCCCTTAGGTGCCAGTGCACTCTCTGGACTCACTGCACTAAATCCCCAGTGGTGCCAGTTCACTCTCTGGACTCACTGTACTGAATCCCCAGTGGTGCCAGTGCACTCTCTGGACTCACTGTACTGGATCCCCAGTGGTGCCTGTGAAGTCTCTGGACTCACTGCAGTGCATCCCCAGTGGTGCCAGAGAACTCTCTGGACTCACTGCACTGCATCCCCAGTGGTGCCAGTACACTCTCTGGACTCACTGCAGTGCATCCCCAGTGGTGCCAGGGCACTCTCTGCAGACAATGCAGTGCATCCCCAAAGGTGACAGTGCACTCTCTGGAGTCACTGTACTGCTCGAGCCGCGGCAGCCGCTCCAGCCGCGTTAGCCCCTCCAGCCTCGGCAGCCGGTCCAGCCGCGGCAGCCGCTCCATCCGCGGCATACCCGGCAGCCGCTCCAGCCGCTCCAGCCGCGGCAGCCGCTCCAACCGCGAAGGCGCTCCAGCCGCGGCATCCGCGGCAGCCGCTCCAGCCGCGGCAGCAACTCCAACCGCGGCAGCCGCTCCAGCCGTGGCAGCCGCTCCACTCGGTAGCGGCTTTCGCGGCTGCCGCGGCTGGAGCGGCTGCGGCGGCTGGAGCGTCTAGAGCGTCTGCCGCGGCTGGAGGGGCTACCGCGCTGGAGCGGCTGAGGCGGCTGTAGCGGATGCCGCGGCTGGAGCAGTGCAGTGAGTCCAGAGAGTCAACTGGCACCACTGAGGATGCAGTACAGTGAGTCCAGAGAGTGCACTGGCACCACAGGGAATGCACTGCAGTTACTCCAGAGAGTGCACTGGAACCACTGGGGATGCAGTTCAGTGAGTCCAGAGAGTGCACTGGCACCACCGCGGATTCAGATACATTCTCACTGCAGTGAGATCCCCAGTAGTGCCAGTGCACTCTCTGGACTCACTGCACTGCATCCCCATTGCTGACAGTGCCCTCTCTGGACTCAGTGCACTGCATCCCCAGTGGTGCCAGTTCACTCTCTGGACTCACTGCAGTGCATCCCCAGAAGTGCCAGTGGCTCTCTGGACTCATTGCACTGCATCACCAGTGGTGCCAGTGCACTCTCTGGACTCACTGCACTGCATCCCCAATGGTGCCACTGCACTCTCTGGACTCACTGCACTGCATCCCCAGTGATGCCAGTGCACTCTCTGGACTCACTGCAGTGCATCCCAATGGTGCCAGTGCACTCTCTGGACTCACTGCATTGCATCCCCAGTGGTGCCAGTGCACTCTCTGGACTCACTGAAGTGCATCCCCAGTGGAGCCAGTGCTCTCTGTGGACACACTGCACTGCATCCCCAAGGTGCCAGTGCACTCTCTGGACTCACTGCAGTGCATCCCCAGTGGAGCCAGTGCACTCTCTGGACTCACTGCACTGCATCCCCAAGGTGCCAGTGCACTCTCTGGACTCACTGCACTGCATACCCAGTGGTGACAGTGCACTCTCTGGACTCACTGCAGTGCATCCCCAGTGGTGACAGTGCACTCTCTGGAATCACTGCACTGCATCCCCAGTGGTGCCAGTGCACTCTCTGAAAACACCGGGGTGCAACCGCAGCGGTGCCAGTTCACTCTCTGCACTCACTGCACTGCATCCCCAATGGTGCCAGTGCAATCTCTGGACTCACTGCAGTGTATCCCCAGTGGTGCCAGTGCACTCTGTGGACTCAGTGCACTGCATCCCAGTGGTGCCAGTGCACTCTCTGGACTCACTGCACTGCATCCCCAGTGTTGCCAGTCCACTCTCTGGACTCAGTGCACTGCATCCCAGTGGTGCCAGTGCACTCTCTGGACTCACTGCAGTGCATCCCCAGTGGCGCCAGTGCACTCTCTGGACTCACTGCACTGCATCCCCAGTGGTGACAGTGCACTCTCTGGACTCACTGCACTGCATCCCCAAGGTGCCAGTGCACTCTCTGGACTCACTGCACTGCATCCCCAGTGGTGCCAGTGCACTCTCTGTACTCACTGCAGTGCAACCCCAATGGTGCCAGTGCATTCTCTTTACTCACTGCAGTGCATCCCCACTGGTGCCAGTGCACTCTCTGGACTCACTGCAGTGCATCCCCAGTGGTGCCAGGGCACTCCCTGCAGACAATGCAGTGCATCCCCAAAGGTGACAGTGCACTCTCTGGACTCACTGTACTGCTCGAGCCGCGGCAACCGCTCCAGCCGCGGTAGCCATTCCAGCCTCGGCAGCCGCTCCAGCCGCTCCAGCCGCGGCAGCCGCGGCAGCCGGTCCAGCCGCGGCAGCCGCTCCATCCGCGGCATACGCGGCAGACGCTCCAGCCGCTCCAGCCGCGGCAGCCGCTCCAACCGCGGCAGGCGCTCCAGCCGCGGCAGCCGCTCCAGCCGCGGCAGCCGCTCCAGCCGCTACCGAGGGCAGCCGCTCCAGCCGTGGCAGCCGCTCCACTCGGTAGCGGCTTTAGCGGCTGCCGCGGCTGCAGCGCCTGTCGCGGCTGCCGAGGCTGGAGCGGCTGCCGCGGCTGGAGCGGCTGCGGCGGCTGGAGCGTCTAGAGCGTCTGCCGCGGCTGGAGGGGCTACCGCGGCTGGTGCGGCTGAGGCGGCTGGAGCGGATGCCGCGGCTGGAGCAGTGCAGTGAGTCCAGAGAGTCAACTGGCACCACTGGGGATGCAGTGCAGTGAGTCCAGAGAGTGCACTCGCACCACTGGGGATGCAGTGCAGTGAGTCCAGAGAGTGCTCTGGCACCACTGAGCTACACTGCAGTGAGTCCAGTAGTTGCACTGGCACCACTGGGGATGCACTGCTGTGAGTCCAGAGACTACACTGGCATCACTGGGGATGCACTGCAGTGAGTCCAGAGAGTGCACTGGCACCACTGGGGATGCAGTGCAGTGAGTCCAGAGAGTGCACTGGCACCACTGGGGATGCAGTGCAGTGAGTCCAGAGAGTGCAATGGCACCTTGGGGATGCAGTGCAGTGAGTCCAGAGAGTGCACTGGCACCACTGGGGATGCAGTGCAGTGAGTCCAGAGAGTGCACTGGCACGACTGGGGATGCACTGCAGTGAGTCCAGAGAGTGCACTGGCAGCACTGGGGATGCAGTTCAGTGACTCCAGAGAGTGCAGAGGCACCACTGTTGATGCAGTGCTGCGACTCCAGAGAGTGCACTGGCACCACTGGGGATGCAGTTCAGTGAGTCCAGAGAGTGCACTGGCACCACTGGGGATGCACTGCAGTGAGTCCAGAGATTTCACAGGCACCAATGGGATGCAGTAAAGTGAGTCCAGAGAGTACACTGGCACTACTGGGGATTCAGTTCAGTGAGTCCAGAGAGTGAACTGGCACCATTGGGGAAGTAGTGCAGTGAGTCCAGAGTGCACTGGCACCACTGGGGATGCACCCCGGCAAGTCCAGAGAGTGCACTGTCACCACTGGGGATGCAGTGCAGTGAGTCCAGAGAGTGCACTGGCACCACTGGGGATGCAGTGCAGTGAGTCCAGAGAGTGCACTGGTACCACTGGGGATGCACTGCAGTGAGTCCAGAGAGTGCACTGGCACCACTGGGGATGCACTGCAGTGAGACCAGAGGTTGCAGTGGCACCACTGGTGATGCAGTGCAGTGAGTCCAGAGAGGGCACTGGTACGATTGGGGATGCACTACAGTGAGTCCAGAGAGTGCACTGGCACCTCTGGGGATGCAGTGCAGTGAGTCCAGAGAGTGCACTGGCACCACTGGGGATGCAGTGCAGTGAGTCCAGAGAGGGCACTGGCACCACTGGCGATGCATCCCGGCAAGTCCAGAGAGTGCACTGGCACCACTGGGGATGCAGCGCAGTGAGTTCAGAGAGTGCACTGGCACCACTGGGGATGCAGTGCAGTGAGTCCAGAGAGTGCACTGGCACCACTGGGGATGAAATGCAGTGAGTCCAGAGAGTTCACTTGCACCACTGGTTATGCACTGCACTGAGTCCAGGGAGTGCAGTGGCACCACTGGGGATGCACTGCAGTGAGTCCAGATGTTAGCCTAGCAACCACATAATCACCAAGTGATTATATGAAGGTGCTTTATTCAGCGCTGGAAGCCGGGGCAGGTGCCCAAATCTGGCTTCAAGTCCCGTTACTTCCCAACTGTTATTTATACATACAATATTGCGTCAGGTATACATATTCATTACAGGTTGCAACAGCAGCCTCGCTTTTCATTCGAATTAGCTCCCCTCCCCTTTGCACATGCATGGCGCACTCTGGTGGTCGTCCAGGTGGTCGTCCAGATGAAGTAAGGAGTCTTGCTCTCCGCTAAACTTTTCACCTTTCTTACTCGACGCATGCTCCCTCCGTTTCTTGGTTCTGCTTCAACTCATTTCATCATTTCCAGGCCCTTATGCAAGGTCAGGTTGTACCTGTTCCCTCCCAAGGTTCCCCTTCAATGACTCTTTTGATTGTTCAATGTACTCCCTAAGTATCCAGTATACATAGATTAATTGATAATGTAAGTACATTTGGCAATGCTTAATTATACTGTAGGTCCCATTACCTAAGAGACATTAGTAAAACATCCATTCGATTCTCCCCAACACTAACACAGAGACTTCACTGGCACCACTGGGGATGCACTGCAGTGAGTCCAGAGACTTCACAGGCACCACTGGGGATGCAGTGCAGTGAGTCCAGAGAGGGCACTGGCACCACTGGGAATGAAGTGAGTCCAGACAGTTCACTGGCACCACTGGGGATGCACTGCAGTGAGTCCAGAGAGTGCACTGGCACCACTGGGGATGCACCCCGGCAAGTCCAGAGAGTGCACTGGCACCACTGGGGATGCAGTGCAGTGAGTCCAGAGAGTGCACTGGCACCACTGGGGATGCACTGCCGTGAGTCCAGAGATTGAACTGGCACCACTGGGGATGCAGTGCAGTGAGTCCAGAGAGTGCACTGGCACCACTGGGGATGCAGTGCAGTGAGTAAAGAGAGTGCACTGGCACCACTGGGGATGCAGTGCAGTGAGTCCAGAGAGTGCACTGGCACCACTGGGGATGGACTGCAGTGAGTCCAGAGAGTGCACTGGCACCACTGGGGATGCAGTGCAGTGAGTCCAGAGAGTGCACTGGCACCACTGGGGATGCACTGCAGTGAGTAAAGAGAATGCACTGGCACCTTTGGGGTTGCACTGCAGTGAGTCCAGAGAGTGCACTGGCACCACTGGGGATGCACTGCAGTGAGTCCAGAGAGTGCACTGGCACCACTGGGGGTGCAGTGCAGTGAGTCCAGAGAGTGCACTGGCACCACTGGGGATGCAGTGCAGTGAGTCCAGAGAGTGCACTGGCACCACTGGGGATGCACTGCAGTGAGTCCAGAGAGTGCACTGGCACCACTGGGATGCAGTGCAGTGAGTCCAGAGAGTGCACTGGCACCACTGGGATGCAGTGCACTGAGTCCAGAGAGTGCACTGGCACCACAGGGGATACACTGCAGTGAGTCCAGAGAGTGCACTGGCACCACTGGGGATGCACTGCCGTGAGTGCAGAGAGTGCACTGGCACCGCTGCGGTTGCACCCCGGTGTTTTCAGAGAGTGCAGTGGCACCACTGGGGATGCAGTGCACTGAGTCCAGAGAGGGCACTGTCAGCAATGGGGATGCAGTGCAGTGAGTCCAGAGAGTGCACTGGCACCACTGGGTATGCAGTGCAGTGAGACCAGAGACTTCACAGGCACCACTGGGGATGCAGTGCAGTGAGTCCAGAGAGTGCACTGGCACCACTGGGGATGCAGTGCAGTGAGTCCTGAGAGTGCAATGGCACCACAGGGGATGCAGCACAGTGAGTCAAGAGACTGCACTGGCACCACTGGGGATGCAATGCAGTGAGTCCAGAGAGTGCAGTGGCACCACTGGGGATGCACTGCAGTGAGTCCAGAGAGTGCACTGGCACCACTGGGATGCACTGCAGTGAGTCCAGAGACTTCACAGGCACCACTGGTGATGCAGTGCAATGAGTCCAGAGAGCCACTGGCACCACTGGGGATGCACTGCAGTGAGACCAGAGAGTGCACTGGCACCACTGGGGATGCAGTGCAGTGAGTCATGAGAGTGCAATGGCACCACAGGGGATGCACTGCAGTGAGTCCAGAGAGTGCACTGGCACCTCTGGGGATGCAGTGCAGTGAGTCCCGAGAGTGCACTGGCACCACTGGGGATGCAGTGCAGTGAGTGCAGAGAGTGCACTGGCACCAACTGGAGCTGCACTGCTGTGAGTCCTGAGATTGCACTGGCACCACTGGGGATGCACTGCAGTGAGTCCAGAGATTTCATAGGCACCAATGGGATGCAGTACAGTGAGTCCAGAGAGTACAATGGCACTACTGGGGATTCAGTTCAGTGAGTCCAGAGAGTGAACTGGCACCATTGGGGAAGTAGTGCAGTGAGTCCAGAGTGCACTGGCACCACTGGGGATGCACCCCGGCAAGTCCAGAGAGTGCACTGTCACCACTGGGGATGCAGTGCAGTGAGTCCAGAGAGTGCACTGGCACCACTGGGGATGCAGTGCAGTGAGTCCAGAGAGTGCACTGGCACCACTGGGGATGCACTGCAGTGAGTCCAGAGAGTGCACTGGCACCACTGGGGATGCACTGCAGTGAGACCAGAGGTTGCAGTGGCACCACTGGTGATGCAGTGCAGTGAGTCCAGAGAGGGCACTGGTACGATTGGGGATGCACTGCAGTGAGTCCAGAGAGTGCACTGGCACCTCTGGGAATGCACTGCAGTGAGTCCAGAGCGTGCACTGGCACCAATGGGGATGCACTGCAGTGAGTCCAGAGAGGGCACTGGCACCACTGGCGATGCACCCCGGCAAGTCCAGAGAGTGCACTGGCACCACTGGGGATGCAGCGCAGTGAGTCCAGAGAGTGCACTGGCACCACTGGGGATGCAGTGCAGTGAGTCCAGAGAGTGCACTGGCACCACTGGGGATGCAATGCAGTGAGTCCAGAGAGTTCACTGGCACCACTGGTTATGCACTGCACTGAGTCCAGGGAGTGCACTGGCACCACTGGGGATGCACTGCAGTGAGTCCAGAGAGTGCATTGGCACCGCTGGGGATGCACTGCAGTGACTCCAGAGTGTGCACTGGCACCACTGGGGATGCACTGCAGTGACTCCAGATGTTAGCCTAGCAACCACATAATCACCAAGTGATTATATGAAGGTGCTTTATTCAGCGCTGGAAGCCGGGGCAGGTGCCCAAATCTGGCTTCAAGTCCCGTTACTTCCCAACCGTTATTTATACATACAATATTGCGTCAGGTATACATATTCTTTACAGGTTGCAACAGCAGCCTCGCTTTTCATTCTAATTAGCTCCCCTCCCCTTTGCACATGCATGGCGCACTCTGGTGGTCGTCCAGGTGGTCGTCCAGATGAAGTAAGGAGTCTTCCTCTCCGCTAAACTTTTCACCTTTCTTACTCGACGCATGCTCCCTCCGTTTCTTGGTTCTGCTTCAACTCATTTCATCATTTCCAGGCCCTTATGCAAGGTCAGGTTGTACCTGTTCCCTCCCAAGGTTCCCCTTCAATGACTCTTTTGATTGTTCAATGTACTCCCTAAGTATCCAGTATACATAGATTAATTGATAATGTAAGTACATTTGGCAATGCTTAATTATACTGTAGGTCCCATTACCTAAGAGACATTAGTAAAACATCCATTCGATTCTCCCCAACACTAACACAGAGACTTCACTGGCACCACTGGGGATGCAGTGCAGTGAGTCCAGAGACTTCACAGGCACCACTGGGGATGCAGTGCAGTGAGTCCAGAGAGGGCACTGGCACCACTGGGAATGAAGTGAGTCCAGACAGTTCACTGGCACCACTGGGGATGCAGTGCAGTGAGTCCAGAGAGTGCACTGGCACCACTGGGGATGCAGTGCAGTGAGTCCAGAGAGTGCACTGGCACCACTGGGGATGCACTGCCGTGAGTCCAGAGATTGAACTGGCACCACTGGGGATGCAGTGCAGTGAGTCCAGAGAGTGCACTGGCACCACTGGGGATGCAGTGCAGTGAGTAAAGAGAGTGCACTGGCACCACTGGGGATGCAGTGCAGTGAGTCCAGAGAGTGCACTGGCACCACTGGGGATGGACTGCAGTGAGTCCAGAGAGTGCACTGGCACCACTGGGGATGCAGTGCAGTGAGTCCAGAGAGTGCACTGGCACCAGTGGGGATGCACTGCAGTGAGTAAAGAGAATGCACTGGCACCTTTGGGGTTGCACTGCAGTGAGTCCAGAGAGTGCACTGGCACCAATGGGGATGCAGTGCAGTGAGTCCAGAGAGTGCACTGGCACCACTGGGGATGCAGTGCAGTGAGTCCAGAGAGTGCACTGGCACCACTGGGGGTGCAGTGCAGTGAGTCCAGAGAGTGCACTGGCACCACTGGGGATGCAGTGCAGTGAGTCCAGAGAGTGCACTGGCACCACTGGGGATGCAGTGCAGTGAGTCCAGAGAGTGCACTGGCACCACTGGGGATGCACTGCAGTGAGTCCAGAGAGTGCACTGGCACCACTGGGATGCAGTGCACTGAGTCCACAGAGTGCACTGGCACCACAGGGGATACACTGCAGTGAGTCCAGAGAGTGCACTGGCACCACTGGGGATGCACTGCCGTGAGTGCAGAGAGTGCACTGGCACCGCTGCGGTTGCTCCCCGGTGTTTTCAGAGAGTGCAGTGGCACCACTGGGGATGCAGTGCACTGAGTCCAGAGAGGGCACTGTCAGCAATGGGGATGCAGTGCAGTGAGTCCAGAGAGTGCACTGGCACCACTGGGTATGCAGTGCAGTGAGACCAGAGACTTCACAGGCACCACTGGGGATGCAGTGCAGTGAGTCCAGAGAGTGCACTGGCACCACTGGGGATGCAGTGCAGTGAGTCCTGAGAGTGCAATGGCACCACAGGGGATGCAGCACAGTGAGTCCAGAGAGTGCACTGGCACCACTGGGAATGCAATGCAGTGAGTCCAGAGAGTGCACTGGCACCACTGGGGATGCACTGCAGTGAGTCCAGAGAGTGCACTGGCAGCAACTGGAGCTGCACTGCTGTGAGTCCTGAGATTGCACTGGCACCTCTGGGATGCACTGCAGTGAGTCCAGAGACTTCACAGGCACCACTGGGGATGCAGTGCAGTGAGTCCAGAGAGTGCACTGGCACCACTGGGGATGCAGTGCAGTGAGTCCAGAGAGTGCAATGGCACCACAGGGGATGCACTGCAGTGAGTCCAGAGACTGCACTGGCACCACTGGGGATGCAGTGCAGTGAGTTAAGAGAGTACACTGGCACCACTGTGGATGCACTGCAGTGAGTCCAAAGAGTGCACTGGCACCACTGGGGATGCAGTGCAATGAGTCCAGAGAGCCACTGGCACCACTGGGGATGCACTGCAGTGAGACCAGAGAGTGCACTGGCACCACTGGGGATGCAGTGCAGTGAGTCATGAGAGTGCAATGGCACCACAGGGGATGCACTGCAGTGAGTCCAGAGAGTGCACTGGCACCTCTGGGGATGCAGTGCAGTGAGTCCAGAGAGTGCACTGGCACCACTGGGGATGCAGTGCAGTGAGTGCAGAGAGTGCACTGGCACCAACTGGAGCTGCAATGCTGTGAGTCCTGAGATTGCACTGGCACCACTGGGGATGCACTGCAGTGAGTCCAGAGATTTCACAGGCACCAATGGGGATGCAGTACAGTGAGTCCAGAGAGTACACTGGCACTACTGGGGATTCAGTTCAGTGAGTCCAGAGAGTGAACTGGCACCATTGGGGAAGTAGTGCAGTGAGTCCAGAGTGCACTGGCACCACTGGGGATGCACCCCGGCAAGTCCAGAGAGTGCACTGTCACCACTGGGGATGCAGTGCAGTGAGTCCAGAGAGTGCACTGGCACCACTGGGGATGCAGTGCAGTGAGACCAGAGGTTGCAGTGGCACCACTGGGGATGCACTGCAGTGAGTCCAGAGAGTGCACTGGCACCACTGGGGATGAAGTGCAGTGAGTCCAGAGAGTGCACTGGCACCACTGGGGATGCACTGCAGTGAGTCCAGAGAGTGCACTGGCACCACTGGGGGTGCAGTGCAGTTTGTCCAGAGAGTGCACTGGCACCACTGGGGATGCAGTGCAGTGAGTCCAGAGAGTGCACTGGCACCACTGGGGATGCAGTGCAGTGAGTCCAGAGAGTGCACTGGCACCACTGGGGATGGACTGCAGTGAGTCCAGAGAGTGCACTGGCACCACTGGGATGCAGTGCAGTGAGTCCAGAGAGTGCACTGGCACCACTGGGGATGCAGTGCACTGAGTCCAGAGAGTGCACTGGCACCACAGGGGATACACTGCAGTGAGTCCAGAGAGTGCACTGGCACCACTGGGGATGCACTGCCGTGAGTGCAGAGAGTGCACTGGCACCGCTGCGGTTGCTCCCCGGTGTTTTCAGAGAGTGCAGTGGCACCACTGGGGATGCAGTGCACTGAGTCCAGAGAGGGCACTGTCAGCAATGGGGATGCAGTGCAGTGAGTCCAGAGAGTGCACTGGCACCACTGGGGATGCAGTGCAGTGAGACCAGAGACTTCACAGGCACCACTGGGAATGCAGTGCAGTGAGTCCAGAGAGTGCACTGGCACCACTGGGGATGCAGTGCAGTGAGTCCTGAGAGTGCAATGGCACCACAGGGGATGCACTGCAGTGAGTCCAGAGAGTGCACTGGCACCACTGGGGATGCAATGCAGTGAGTCCAGAGAGTGCACTGGCACCACTGGGGATGCACTGCAGTGAGTCCAGAGAGTGCACTGGCACCAACTGGAGCTGCACTGCTGTGAGTCCTGAGATTGCACTGGCACCACTGGGATGCACTGCAGTGAGACCAGAGACTTCACAGGCACCACTGGGGATGCAGTACAGTGAGTCCAGAGAGTGCACTGGCACCACAGGGGATTCAGTTCCTTGAGTCCAGAGAGTGAACTGGCACCACTGGGGATGTAGAGCAGTGAATCCAGAGAGTGCACTGGCACCTCTGGGTATGCACCCCGGTGACTCCAGAGAGTGCACTGGCACCACTGGGGATGCACCCCGGCAAGTCCAGAGAGTGCACTGTCACCACTGGGGATGCAGTGCAGTGAGTCCAGAGAGTGCACTGGCACCACTGGGGATGCAGTGCAGTGAGTCCAGAGAGTGCACTGGCACCAGTGGGGATGCAGTGCAGTGAGTCCAGAGAGTGCACTGGTACCACTGGGGATGCACTGCAGTGAGTCCAGAGAGTGCACTGGCACCACTGGGGATGCACTGCAGTGAGACCAGAGGTTGCAGTGGCACCACTGGGGATGCAGTGCAGTGAGTCCAGAGAGTACACTGGTAAGATTGGGGATGCACTGCAGTGAGTCCAGAGAGTGCACTGGCACCACTGGGGATGCAGTGCAGTGAGTCCAGAGAGTGCACTGGCACCACTGCGGATGCAATGCAGTGAGTCCAGAGGGTGCACTGGCACCACTGGGGATGCAGTGCAGTGAGTCCAGAGAGTGCACTGGCACCACTGGGGATGCACCCCGGTGAGTCCAGAGAGTGCACTGGCACCACTGGGGATGCACTGCAGTGAGTCCAGGGAGTGCACTGGCACCACTGGGGATGCACTGCAGTGAGTCCAGAGAGTGCACTGCACCACTGTGGATGCACTGCAGTGACTCCAGAGAGTGCACTGGCACCACTGGGGATGCACTGCAGTGACTCCAGATGTTAGCCTAGCAACCACATAATCACCAAGTGATTATATGAAGGTGCTTTATTCAGCGCTGGAAGCCGGGCCAGTGCCCAAATCTGGCTTCAAGTCCCGTTACTTCCCAGCCGTTATTTATACATACAATATTGCGTCAGGTATACATATTCATTACAGGTTGCAACAGCAGCCTTGCTTTTCATTCTAATTAGCTCCCCTCCCCTTTGCACATGCGTGGCGCACTCTGGTGGTCGTCCAGATGAAGTAAGGAGTCTTGCTCTCCGCTAAACTTTTCACCTTTCTTACTCGACGCATGCTCCCTCCGTTTCTTGGTTCTGCTTCAACTCATTTCATCATTTCCAGGCCCTTATCCAAGGTCAGGTTGTACCTGTTCCCTCCCAAGGTTCCCCTTCAATGACTCTTTTGATTGTTCAATGTACTCCCTAAGTATCCAGTATACATAGATTAATTGATAATGTAAGTACATTTGGCAATGCTTAATTATACTGTAGGTCCTATTACCTAAGAGACATTAGTAAAATATCCATTCGATTCTCACCAACACTAACACAGAGAGTGCACTGGCACCACTGGGGATGCACCCCGGCAAGTCCAGAGAGTGCACTGGCACCACTGGGGATGCAGTGCAGTGAGTCCAGAGAGTGCACTGGCACCACGGGGGATGCACTGCCGTGAGTCCAGAGAGTGCACTGGCACCAGTGGGGATGCACTGCCGTGAGTCCAGAGAGTGCACTGGCACCACTGGGGATGCACTGCAGTGAGTCCAGAGAGTGCACTGGCACCACTGGGGATGCAGTGCAGTGAGTCAGAGAGTGCACTGGCACCACTGGGGATGCAGTACAGTGAGTCCAGAGAGTGCACTGGCACCACTGGGGATGCAGTGCAGTGAGTAAAGAGAGTGCACTGGCACCACTGGGGATGCAGTGCAGTGAGTGCAGAGAGTGCACTGGCACCACTGGGGATGCAGTGCAGTGAGCTCAGAGAGTGCACTGGCACCACTGGGGATGCAGGGCGGTGTGTCCAGAGAGTGCACTGGCACCACTGGGGATGCAGTGCAGTGAGTCCACAGAGGGCACTGGCACCACTGGGGATGCAGTGCAGTGAGTCCAGAGAGTGCACTGGCACCACTGGGGATGCACTGCAGTGAGTCCAGAGAGTGCACTGGCACCACTGGGGATGCACCCCGGTGAGTCCAGAGAGTGCACTGGCACCACTGGGGATGCACCCCGGCAAGTCCAGAGAGTGCACTGTCACCATTGGGGTTGCAGTGCAGTGAGTCCAGAGAGTGCACTGGCACCACTGGGGACGCAGTGCAGTGAGTCCACAGAGGGCACTGGCACCACTGGGGATGCAGTGCAGTGAGTCCAGAGAGTGCCCCGGCACCACTGGGGATGCAGTGCAGTGAGTCCAGAGAGTGCCCTGGCACAACTGGGAATGCACTGCAGTGACTCCAGAGACTTCACAGGCACCACTGGGGATGCACTGCAGTGAGTCCAGATGTTAGCCTAGCAACCACATAATCACCAAGTGATTATATGAAGGTGCTTTATTCAGCGCTGGAAGCCGGGGCAGGTGCCCAAATCTGGCTTCAAGTCCCGTTACTTCCCAGCCGTTATTTATACATACAATATTGCGTCAGGTATACATATTCATTACAGGTTGCAACAGCAGCCTCGCTTTTCATTCTAATTAGCTCCCCTCCCCTTTGCACATGCGTGGCGCACTCTGGTGGTCATCTAGGTGGTCGTCAGATGAAGTAAGGAGTCTTCCTCTCCGCTAAACTTTTCACCTTTCTTACTCGACGCATGCTCCCTCCGCTTCTTGGTTCTGCTTCAACTCATTTCATCATTTCCAGGCCCTTATCCAAGGTCAGGTTGTACCTGTTCCCTCCCAAGGTTCCCCTTCAATGACTCTTTTGATTGTTCAATGTACTCCCTAAGTATCCAGTATACATAGATTAATTGATAATGTAAGTACATTTGGCAATGCTTAATTATACTGTAGGTCCCATTACGTAAGAGACATTAGTAAAACATCCATTCGATTCTCCCCAACACTGACACAGAGACTGCACTGGCACCACTGTGGATGCAGTGCAGTGAGTCCAGAGAGGGCACTGGCACCACTGGGGATGCAGTGCAGTGAGTCCAGAGAGTGCACTGGCACCACTGGGGATGCAGTGCAGTGAGTCCAGAGAGTGCACTGACACCACTGGGGATGCAGTGCGGTGAGTTCAGATAGTGCACTGGCACCACTGGGGATGCAGTGCAGTGACTCCAGAGAGTGCATTGGCACCACTGGAGTTGCAGTGCAGTATGTCCAGAGAGTGCACTGGAACCACTGGGGATGCAGCGCAGTGACTCCTGAGAGTGCACTGGCACCACTGGGGATGCAGTGCAGTGAGTCCAGAGAGTGCACAGGCACCACTGGGGATGCAGTGCCGTGAGTCCAGAGAGTGCATTGGCACCACTGGGGATGCACTGCAATGAGTCCAGAGAGTGCACTGGCACCAATGGCAACGCAGAGCAGTGAGTCCAGAGTGTGCCTTGGCACCACAGGGGATGCAGTGCAGTGAGTCCAGAGAGTGCACTAGCACCACTGGGGATGCACTGCAGTGAGTCCAGAGTGTGCACTGGCACCACCGGGGATGCAGTGCAGTGAGTCCAGAGAGTGCACTGGCACCACTGGGGATGCACCCCGGCAAGTCCAGAGAGTGCACTGGCACCACTGGGGATGCAGTGCAGTGAGTCCAGAGAGTGCACTGTCACCTTTGGGGATGCACTGCAGTGAGTCCACAGAGTGCACTGGCACCACTGGGGATGCACTGCAGTGAGTCCAGAGAGTGCACTGGCACCACTGGGATGCAGTGCAGTGAGTCCAGAGAGTGCACTGGCACCACTGGGGATGCAGTGCAGTGAGTCCAGAGAGTGCACTGTCACCTTTGGGGATGCACTGCAGTGAGTCCACAGAGTGCACTGGCACCACTGGGGATGCACTGCAGTGAGTCCAGAGAGTGCACTGGCACCACTGGGATGCAGTGCAGTGAGTCCAGAGAGTGCACTAGCACCACTGGGATGCAGTGCACTGAGTCCAGAGAGTGCACTGGCACCACTGGCGATGCAGTGCAGTGAGTCCAGAGAATGCACTGGCACCACTGGTGATGCAGTGCAGTGAGTCCAGAGAGTGCACTGGCACCACTGGGGATGCACTGCAGTGAGTCCAGAGAGTGCACTGGCAGCACTGGGGATGCAGTGCAGTGACTCCAGAGAGTGCAGAGGCACCACTGTTGATGCAGAGCTGCGACTCCAGAGAGTGCACTGGCACCACTGGGGATGCAGTTCAGTGAGTCCAGAGAGTGCACTGGCACCACTGGGGATGCACTGCAGTGAGTCCAGAGATTTCACAGGCACCAATGGGGATGCAGTACAGTGAGTCCAGAGAGTACACTGGCACTACTGGTGATTCAGTTCAGTGAGTCCAGAGAGTGAAATGGCACCATTGCGGAAGTAGTGCAGTGAGTCCAGAGTGCACTGGCACCACTGGGGATGCACCCCGGCAAGTCCAGAGAGTGCACTGTCACCACTGGGGATGCAGTGCAGTGAGTCCAGAGAGTGCACTGGCACCACTGGGGATGCACTGCAGTGAGTCCAGAGAGTGCACAGGTACCACTGGGGATGCACTGCAGTGAGTCCAGAGAGTGCACTGGCACCACTGGGGATGCACTGCAGTGAGACCAGAGGTTGCAGTGGCACCACTGGTGATGCAGTGCAGTGAGTCCAGAGAGGGCACTGGTACGATTGGGGATGCACTGCAGTGAGTCCAGAGAGTGCACTGGCACCTCTGGGGATGCACTGCAGTGAGTCCAGAGAGTGCACTGGCACCACTGGGGATGCAGTGCAGTGAGTCCAGAGAGGGCACTGGCACCACTGGCGATGCACCCCGGCAAGTCCAGAGAGTGCACTGGCACCACTGGGGATGCAGTGCAGTGAGTCCAGAGAGTGCACTGGCACCACTGTGGATGCAGTGCAGTGAGTCCAGAGAGTGCACTGGCACCACTGGGGATGCAATGCAGTGAGTCCAGAGAGTGCACTGGCACCACTGGTTATGCACTGCACTGAGTCCAGGGAGTGCACTGGCACCACTGGGGATGCACTGCAGTGAGTCCAGAGAGTGCATTGGCACCGCTGGGGATGCACTGCAGTGACTCCAGAGAGTGCACTGGCACCACTGGGGATGCACTGCAGTGAGTCCAGATGTTAGCCTAGCAACCACATAATCACCAAGTGATTATATGAAGGTGCTTTATTCAGCGCTGGAAGCCGGGGCAGGTGCCCAAATCTGGCTTCAAGTCCCGTTACTTCCCAACCGTTATTTATACATACAATATTGCGTCAGGTATACATAGTCTTTACAGGTTGCAACATCAGCCTCGCTTTTCATTCTAATTAGCTCCCCTCCCCTTTGCACATGCGTGGCGCACTCTGGTGGTCGTCCAGGTGGTCGTCCAGATGAAGTAAGGAGTCTTCCTCTCCGCTAAACTTTTCACCTTTCTTACTCGACGCATGCTCCCTCCGTTTCTTGGTTCTGCTTCAACTCATTTCATCATTTCCAGGCCCTTATCCAAGGTCAGGTTGTACCTGTTCCCTCCCAAGGTTCCCCTTCAATGACTCTTTTGATTGTTCAATGTACTCCCTAAGTATCCAGTATACATAGATTAATTGATAATGTAAGTACATTTGGCAATGCTTAATTATACTGTAGGTCCCATTACCTAAGAGACATTAGTAAAACATCCATTCGATTCTCCCCAACACTAACACAGAGACTTCACTGGCACCACTGGGGATGCAGTGCAGTGAGTCCAGAGAGGGCACTGGCACCACTGGGGATGCAGTGCAGTTGAGTCCAGAGAGGGCACTGGCACCACTGGGAATGAAGTGAGTCCAGACAGTTCACTGGCACCACTGGGGATGCACTGCAGTGAGTCCAGAGAGTGCACTGGCACCACTGGGGATGCACCCCGGCAAGTCCAGAGAGTGCACTGGCACCACTGGGGATGCAGTGCAGTGAGTCCAGAGAGTGCACAGGCACCACTGGGGATGCACTGCCGTGAGTCCAGAGATTGAACTGGCACCACTGGGGATGCAGTGCAGTGAGTCCAGAGAGTGCACTGGCACCACTGGGGATGCAGTGCAGTGAGTAAAGAGAGTGCACTGGCAGCACTGGGGATGCACTGCAGTGAGTCCAGAGAGTGCACTGGCACCACTGGGGATGGACTGCAGTGAGTCCAGAGAGTGCACTGGCACCACTGGGGATGCAGTGCTTTGAGTCCAGATGTTAGCCTAGCAACCACATAATCACCAAGTGATTATATGAAGGTGCTTTATTCAGCGCTGGAAGCCGGGGCAGGTGCCCAAATCTGGCTTCAAGTCCCGTTACTTCCCAGCCGTTATTTATACATACAATATTGCGTCAGGTATACATATTCTTTACAGGTTGCAACAGCAGCCTCGCTTTTCATTCTAATTAGCTCCCCTCCCCTTTGCACATGCGTGGCGCACTCTGGTGGTCGTCCAGGTGGTCGTCCAGATGAAGTAAGGAGTCTTCCTCTCCGCTAAACTTTTCACCTTTCTTACTCGACGCATGCTCCCTCCGTTTCTTGGTTCTGCTTCAACTCATTTCATCATTTCCAGGCCCTTATCCAAGGTCAGGTTGTACCTGTTCCCTCCCAAGGTTCCCCTTCAATGACTCTTTTGATTGTTCAATGTACTCCCTAAGTATCCAGTATACATAGATTAATTGATAATGTAAGTACATTTGGCAATGCTTAATTATACTGTAGGTCCCATTACCTAAGAGACATTAGCAAAACATCCATTCGATTCTCCCCAACACTAACACAGAGACTTCACTGGCACCACTGGGGATGCAGTGCAGTGAGTCCAGAGAGGGCACTGGCACCACTGGGGATGCAGTGCAGTGAGTCCAGAGAGTGCCCTGGCACCACTCCGAATGAAGTGAGTCCAGACAGTTCACTGGCACCACTGGGGATGCACTGCAGTGAGTCCAGAGAGTGCACTGGCACCACTGGGGATGCACCCCGGCAAGTCCAGAGAGTGCACTGGCACCACTGGGGATGCACTGCAGTGAGTCCAGAGAGTGCACAGGCACCACTGGGGATGCACTGCCGTGAGTCCAGAGATTGAACTGGCACCACTGGGGATGCAGTGCAGTGAGTCCAGAGAGTGCACTGGCACCACTGGGGATGCAGTGCAGTGAGTAAAGAGAGTGCACTGGCACCACTGTGGATGCAGTGCAGTGAGTCCAGAGAGTGCACTGGCACCACTGGGGATGGACTGCAGTGAGTCCAGAGAGTGCACTGGCACCACTGGGGATGCAGTGCAGTGAGTCCAGAGAGTGCACTGGCACCACTGGGGATGCACTGCAGTGAGTAAAGAGAATGCACTGGCACCTTTGGGGTTGCACTGCAGTGAGTCCAGAGAGTGCACTGGCACCACTGGGGATGCAGTGCAGTGAGTCCAGAGAGTGCACTGGCACCACTGGGGATGCAGTGCAGTGAGTCCAGAGAGTGCACTGGCACCACTGGGGATGCACTGCAGTGAGTCCAGAGAGTGCACTGGCACCACTGGGATGCAGTGCAGTGAGTCCAGAGAGTGCACTGGCACCACTGGGATGCAGTGCACTGAGTCCACAGAGTGCACTGGCACCACAGGGGATACACTGCAGTGAGTCCACAGAGTGCACTGGCACCACTGGGGATGCACTGCCGTGAGTGCAGAGAGTGCACTGGCACCGCTGCGGTTGCACCCCGGTGTTTTCAGAGAGTGCAGTGGCACCACTGGGGATGCAGTGCACTGAGTCCAGAGAGGGCACTGTCAGCAATGGCGATGCAGTGCAGTGAGTCCAGAGAGTGCACTGGCACCACTGGGTATGCAGTGCAGTGAGACCAGAGACTTCACAGGCACCACTGGGGATGCAGTGCAGTGAGTCCAGAGAGTGCACTGGCACCACTGGTGATGCAGTGTAGTGAGTCCTGAGAGTGCAATGGCACCACAGGGGATGCAGCACAGTGAGTCCAGAGAGTGCACTGGCACCACTGGGGATGCAATGCAGTGAGTCCAGAGAATGCACTGGCACCACTGGGGATGCACTGCAGTGAGTCCAGAGAGTGCACTGGCACCAACTGGAGCTGCACTGCTGTGAGTCCTGAGATTGCACTGGCACCACTGGGATGCACTGCAGTGAGTCCAGAGACTTCACAGGCACCACTGGTGATGCAGTGCAATGAGTCCAGAGAGCCACTGGCACCACTGGGGATGCACTGCAGTGAGACCAGAGAGTGCACTGGCACCACTGGGGATGCAGTGCAGTGAGTCATGAGAGTGCAATGGCACCACAGGGGATGCACTGCAGTGAGTCCAGAGAGTGCACTGGCACCTCTGGGGATGCAGTGCAGTGAGTCCAGAGAGTGCACTGTCAGCACTAGGGATGCAGTGCAGTGAGTCCAGAGAGTGCACTGGCACCAACTGGAGCTGCACTGCTGTGAGTCCTGAGATTGCACTGGCACCACTGGGGATGCACTGCAGTGAGTCCAGAGATTTCACAGGCACCAATGGGATGCAGTACAGTGAGTCCAGAGAGTACACTGGCACTACTGGGGATGCAGTGCAGTGAGTCCAGAGAGTGCACTGGCACCACTGGGGATGCCGTGCAGTGAGTCCAGAGAGTGCACTGGCACCACTGGGGATGCAGTGCAGTGAGTCCAGAGAGTGCACTGGCACCACTGGGGATGCACTGCAGTGAGACCAGAGGTTGCAGTGGCACCACTGGTGATGCAGTGCAGTGAGTCCAGAGAGGGCACTGGTACGATTGGGGATGCACTGCAGTGAGTCCAGAGAGTGCACTGGCACCACTGGGGATGCAGTGCAGTGAGTCCAGAGAGGGCACTGGCACCACTGGCGATGCACCCCGGCAAGTCCAGAGAGTGCACTGGCACCACTGGGGATGCAGCGCAGTGAGTCCAGAGAGTGCACTGGCACCACTGGGGATGCAGTGCAGTGAGTCCAGAGAGTGCACTGGCACCACTGGGGATGCAATGCAGTGAGTCCAGAGACTACACTGGCACCACTGGTTATGCACTGCACTGAGTCCAGGGAGTGCACTGGCACCACTGGGGATGCACTGCAGTGAGTCCAGAGAGTGCATTGGCACCACTGGGGATGCACTGCAGTGACTCCAGAGAGTGCACTGTCACCACTGGGGATGCAGTGCAGTGAGTCCAGAGAGTGCACTGGCACCACTGTTGATGCAGTGCAGTGAGTCCAGAGAGTGCACTGGCACCACTGGGGATGCACTGCAGTGAGTCCAGAGAGTGCACTGGCACCACTGGGATGCAGTGCACTGAGTCCAGAGATTGCACTGGCACCACTGGGGATGCACTGCCGTGAGTGCAGAGAGTGCACTGGCACCGCTGCGGTTGCACCCCGGTGTTTTCAGAGAGTGCAGTGACACCACTGGGGATGCAGTGCAGTGAGTCCAGAGAGTGCACTGGCACCACTGGAAATGCAGTGCAGTGAGTCCAGAGAGTGCACTGGCACCGCTGGGGATGCAGTGCAGTGAGTCCAGAGAGTGCACTGGCACCACTGGGGATGCAGTGCAGTGAGTCCACAGAGTGCACTGGCACCACTGGGGATGCACTGCAGTGAGTCCAGTGAGTGCACTGGCACCACTGGGGATGCAGTGCAGTGAGTCCAGACAGTGCAGTGGCACCACTGGGGATGCAGTGCAGTGAGTCCAGAGAGTGCACTGGCACCACTGGGGATGCAATGCAGTGAGTCCAGAGAGTGCACTGGCACCACTGGGGATGCAGTGCAGTGAGTCCAGAGAGTGCACTGGCACCACTGGGGATGCAGTGCAGTGAGTCCAGAGAGTGCACTGGCACCACTGGGGATGCAGTGCAGTGAGTAAAGAGAGTGCACTGGCACCACTGGGGATGCAGTGCAGTGAGTCCAGAGAGTGCACTGGCACCACTGGGGATGCAATGCAGTGAGTCCAGAGAGTGCACTGGCAGCACTGGGGATGCAGTGCAGTGACTCCAGAGAGTGCAGAGGCACCACTGTTGATGCAGTGCTGCGACTCCAGAGAGTGCACTGGCACCACTGGGGATGCAGTGCAGTGAGTCCAGACAATGCACTGGCACCACTGGGGATGCACTGCAGTGAGTCCAGATGTTAGCCTAGCAACCACATAATCACCAAGTGATTATATGAAGGTGCTTTATTCAGCGCTGGAAGCCGGGGCAGGTGCCCAAATCTGGCTTCAAGTCCCGTTACTTCCCAGCCGTTATTTATACATACAATATTGCGTCAGGTATACATAGTCTTTACAGGTTGCAACAGCAGCCTCGCTTTTCATTCTAATTAGCTCCCCTCCCCTTTGCACATGCGTGGCGCACTCTGGTGGTCGTCCAGGTGGTCGTCCAGATGAAGTAAGGAGTCTTCCTCTCCGCTAAACTTTTCACCTTTCTTACTCGACGCATGCTCCCTCCGCTTCTTGGTTCTGCTTCAACTCATTTCATCATTTCCAGGCCCTTATCCAAGGTCAGGTTGTACCTGTTCCCTCCCAAGGTTCCCCTTCAATGACTCTTTTGATTGTTCAATGTACTCCCTAAGTATCCAGTATACATAGATTAATTGATAATGTAAGTACATTTGGCAATGCTTAATTATACTGTAGGTCCCATTACCTAAGAGACATTAGTAAAACATCCATTCGATTCTCCCCAACACTAACACAGAGACATCACTGGCAACACTGGGGATGCACTGCAGTGAGTCCAGAGACTTCACAGGCACCACTGGGGATGCAGTGCAGTGAGTCCAGAGAGTGCCCTGGCACCACTGGGAATGAAGTGAGTCCAGACAGTTCACTGGCACCACTGGGGATGCACTGCAGTGAGTCCAGAGAGTGCACTGGCACCACTGGGGATGCAGTGCAGTGAGTCCAGAGAGTGCACTGGCACCACTGGGGATGCAGTTCAGTGAGTCCAGAGAGTGAACTGGCACCATTGGGGAAGTAGTGCAGTGAGTCCAGAGTGCACTGGCACCACTGGGGATGCACCCCGGCAAGTCCAGAGAGTGCACTGTCACCACTGGGGATGCAGTGCAGTGAGTCCAGAGAGTGCACTGGCACCACTGGGGATGCAGTGCAGTGAGTCCAGATGTTAGCCTAGCAACCACATAATCACCAAGTGATTATATGAAGGTGCTTTATTCAGCGCTGGAAGCCGGGGCAGGTGCCCAAATCTGGCTTCAAGTCCCGTTACTTCCCAGCCGTTATTTATACACACAATATTGCGTCAGGTATACATAGTCTTTACAGGTTGCAACAGCAGCCTCGCTTTTCATTCTAATTAGCTCCCCTCCCCTTTGCACATGCGTGGCGCACTCTGGTGGTCGTCCAGGTGGTCGTCCAGATGAAGTAAGGAGTCTTCCTCTCCGCTAAACTTTTCACCTTTCTTACTCGACGCATGCTCCCTCCGCTTCTTGGTTCTGCTTCAACTCATTTCATCATTTCCAGGCCCTTATCCAAGGTCAGGTTGTACCTGTTCCCTCCCAAGGTTCCCCTTCAATGACTCTTTTGATTGTTCAATGTACTCCCTAAGTATCCAGTATACATAGATTAATTGATAATGTAAGTACATTTGGCAATGCTTAATTACACTGTAGGTCCCATTACCTAAGAGACATTAGTAAAACATCCATTCGATTCTCCCCAACACTAACACAGAGACTTCACTGGCACCACTGGGGATGCACTGCAGTGAGTCCAGAGACTTCACAGGCACCACTGGGGATGCAGTGCATTGAGTCCAGAGAGTGCCCTGGCACCACTGGGAATGAAGTGAGTCCAGACAGTTCACTGGAACCACTGGGGATGCACTGCAGTGAGTCCAGAGAGTGCACTGGCACCACTGGGGATGCAGTGCAGTGAGTCCAGAGAGTGCACTGGCACCACTGGGGATGCAGTGCAGTGAGTAAAGAGAGTGCACTGGCACCACTGGGGATGCAGTGCAGTGAATCCTGAGAGTGCACTGGCACCACTGCGGATGTAGTGCAGTGAGTCCAGAGAGTGCACTGGCACCACTGGGGATGCAGTGCAGTGAGTCCAGAGAGTGCACTGGCACCAGTGGGGATGCACTGCAGTGAGTAAAGAGAATGCACTGGCACCTTTGGGGTTGCACTGCAGTGAGTCCAGAGAGTGCACTGGCACCACTGGGGATGCAGTGCAGTGAGTCCAGAGAGTGCACTGGCACCAGTGGGGATGCACTGCAGTGAGTAAAGAGAATGCACTGGCACCTTTGGGGTTGCACTGCAGTGAGTCCAGAGAGTGCACTGGCACCACTGGGGATGCAGTGCAGTGAGTCCAGAGAGTGCACTGGCACCACTGGGGATGCAGTGCAGTGAGTCCAGAGAGTGCACTGGCACCACTGGGGGTGCAGTGCAGTGACTCCAGAGAGTGCACTGGCACCACTGGGGATGCAGTGCAGTGAGTCCAGAGAGTGCACTGGCACCACTGGGGATGCAGTGCAGTGAGTCCAGAGAGTGCACTGGCACCACTGGGATGCAGTGCACTGAGTACAGAGAGTGCACTGGCACCACAGGGGATGCACTGCCGTGAGTCCAGAGAGTGCACTGGCACCACTGGGGATGCACTGCCGTGAGTGCAGAGAGTGCACTGGCACCGCTGCAGTTGCACCCCGGTGTTTTCAGAGAGTGCAGTGGCACCACTGGGGATGCAGTGCAGTGAGTCCAGAGAGTGCACTGGCACCACTGGAAATGTAATGCAGTGAGTCCAGAGAGTGCACTGGCACCGCTGGGGATGCAGTGCAGTGAGTCCAGAGAGTGCAATGGCACCTTGGGGATGCAGTGCAGTGAGTCCAGAGAGTGCACTGGCACCACTGGGGATGCAGTGCAGTGAGTCCAGAGAGTGCACTGGCACCACTGGGGATGCACTGCAGTGAGTCCCGTGAGTGCACTGGCACCACTGGGGATGCAGTGCAGTGAGTCCAGAGAGTGCAGTGGCACCACTGGGGATGCAGTTCAGTGAGTCCAGAGAGTGCACTGGCACCACTGGGGATGCAATGCAGTGAGTCCAGAGAGTGCACTGGCACCACTGGGGATGAAGTGCAGTGAGTCCAGAGAGTGCACTGGCACCACTGGGGATGCAGTGCAGTGAGTCCAGAGAGTGCACTGGCACCACTGGGGATGCAGTGCAGTGAGTCCAGAGAGGGCACTGGCACCACTGGCGATGTACCCCGGCAAGTCCAGAGAGTGCACTGGCACCACTGGGGATGCAGCGCAGTGAGTCCAGAGAGTGCACTGGCACCACTGCGGATGCAATGCAGTGAGTCCAGAGAGTTCACTGGCACCACTGGTTATGCACTGCACTGAGTCCAGGGAGTGCACTGGCACCACTGGGGATGCACTGCAGTGAGTCCAGGGAGTGCACTGGCACCACTGGGGATGCACTGCAGTGAGTCCAGAGAGTGCATTGGCACCACTGGGGATGCACTGCAGTGACTCCAGAGAGTGCACTGGCACCACTGGGGATGCACTGCAGTGAGTCCAGATGTTAGCCTAGCAACCACATAATCACCAAGTGATTATATGAAGGTGCTTTATTCAGCGCTGGAAGCCGGGGCAGGTGCCCAAATCTGGCTTCAAGTCCCGTTACTTCCCAGCCGTTATTTATACATACAATATTGCGTCAGGTATACATATTCTTTACAGGTTGCAACAGCAGCCTCGCTTTTCATTCTAATTAGCTCCCCTCCCCTTTGCACATGCGTGGCGCACTCTGGTGGTCGTCCAGGTGGTCGTCCAGATGAAGTAAGGAGTCTTCCTCTCCGCTAAACTTTTCACCTTTCTTACTCGACGCATGCTCCCTCCGTTTCTTGGTTCTGCTTCAACTCATTTCATCATTTCCAGGCCCTTATCCAAGGTCAGGTTGTACCTGTTCCCTCCCAAGGTTCCCCTTCAATGATTCTTTTGATTGTTCAATGTACTCCCTAAGTATCCAGTATACATAGATTAATTGATAATGTAAGTACATTTGGCAATGCTTAATTATACTGTAGGTCCCATTACCTAAGAGACATTAGTAAAACATCCATTCGATTCTCCCCAACACTAACACAGAGACTTCACTGGCACCAGTGGGGATGCACTGCAGTGAGTCCAGAGACTTCACAGGCACCACTGGGGATGCAGTGCAGTGAGTCCAGAGAGTGCCCTGGCACCACTGGGAATGAAGTGAGTCCAGACAGTTCACTGGAACCACTGATGATGCACTGCAGTGATTCCAGAGAGTGCACTGGCACCACTGGGGATGCACCCCGGCAAGTCCAGAGAGTGCACTGGCACCACTGGGGATGCAGTGCAGTGAGTCCAGAGAGTGCACTGGCACCACTGGGGATGCAGTGCAGTGAGCCCAGAGAGTGCACTGGCACCACTGGGGATGCACTGCCGTGAGTCCAGAGATTGAACTGGCACCACTGGGGATGCAGTGCAGTGAGTCCAGAGAGTGCACTGGCACCACTGGGGATGCAGTGCAGTGAGTAAAGAGAGTGCACTGGCACCACTGGGGATGCAGTGCAGTGAGTCCAGAGAGTGCACTGGCACCACTGGGGATGGACTGCAGTGAGTCCAGAGAGTGCACTGGTACCACTGGGGATACACTGCAGTGAGTCCAGAGAGTGCACTGGCACCACTGGGGATGCACTGCAGTGAGTAAAGAGAATGCACTGGCACCTTTGGGGTTGCACTGCAGTGAGTCCAGAGAGTGCACTGGCACCACTGGGGATGCAGTGCAGTGAGTCCAGAGAGTGCACTGGCACCACTGGGGATGCAGTGCAGTGAGTCCAGAGAGTGCACTGGCACCACTGGAGGTGCAGTGCAGTGAGTCCAGACAGTGCACTGGCACCACTGGGGATGCAGTGCCGTGAGTCCAGAGAGTGCACTGGCACCACTGGGGATGCAGTGCAGTGAGTCCAGAGAGTGCACTGGCACCACTGGGGATGCACTGCAGTGAGTCCAGAGAGTGTACTGGCACCACTGGGATGCAGTGCAGTGAGTCCAGAGAGTGCACTGGCACCACTGGGATGCAGTGCACTGAGTCCACAGAGTGCACTGGCACCACAGGGGATACACTGCAGTGAGTCCAGAGAGTGCACTGGCACCACTGGGGATGCACTGCCGTGAGTGCAGAGAGTGCACTGGCACCGCTGCGGTTGCACCCCGGTGTTTTCAGAGAGTGCAGTGGCACCACTGGGGATGCAGTGCACTGAGTCCAGAGAGGGCACTGTCAGAAATGGGGATGCAGTGCAGTGAGTCCAGAGAGTGCACTGGCACCACTGGGTATGCAGTGCAGTGAGACCAGAGACTTCACAGGCACCACTGGGGATGCAGTGCAGTGAGTCCAGAGAGTGCACTGTCACCACTGGTGATGCAGTGCAGTGAGTCCTGAGAGTGCAATGGCACCACAGGGGATGCAGCACAGTGAGTCCAGAGAGTGCACTGGCACCACTGGGGATGCAAAGCAGTGAGTCCAGAGAGTGCACTGGCACCACTGGGGATGCACTGCAGTGACTCCAGAGAGTGCACTGGCACCAACTGGAGCTGCACTGCTCTGAGTCCTGAGATTGCACTGGCACCACTGGGATGCACTGCAGTGAGTCCAGAGACTTCACAGGCACCACTGGGGATGCAGTGCAGTGAGTCCAGAGAGTGCACTGGCACCACTGGGGATGCAGTGCAGTGAGTCCTGAGAGTGCAATGGCACCACAGGGGATGCACTGCAGTGAGTCCAGAGAGTGCACTGGCACCACTGGGGATGCAGTGCAGTGAATTAAGAGAGTACACTGGCACCACTGTGGATGCACTGCAGTGAGTCCAGAGAGTGCACTGGCACCACTGGGGATGCAGTGCAATGAGTCCAGAGAGCCACTGGCACCACTGGGGATGCACTGCAGTGAGACCAGAGAGTGCACTGGCACCACTGGGGATGCAGTGCAGTGAGTCATGAGAGTGCAATGGCACCACAGGGGATGCACTGCAGTGAGTCCAGAGAGTGCACTGGCACCTCTGGGGATGCAGTGCAGTGAGTCCAGAGAGTGCACTGGCACCACTGGGGATGCACTGCTGTGAGTCCTGAGATTGCACTGGCACCACTGGGGATGCACTGCAGTGAGTCCAGAGATTTCACAGGCACCAATGGGGATGCAGTACAGTGAGTCCAGAGAGTACACTGGCACTACTGGGGATTCAGTTCAGTGAGTCCAGAGAGTGAACTGGCACCATTGGGGAAGTAGTGCAGTGAGTCCAGAGTGCACTGGCACCACTGGGGATGCACCCCGGCAAGTCCAGAGAGTGCACTGTCACCACTGGGAATGCAGTGCAGTGAGTCCAGAGAGTGCACTGGCACCACTGGGGATGCAGTGCAGTGAGACCAGAGGTTGCAGTGGCACCACTGGGGATGCACTGCAGTGAGTCCAGAGAGTGCACTGGCACCACTGGGGATGAAGTGCAGTGAGTCCAGAGAGTGCACTGGCACCAGTGGGGATGCACTGCAGTGAGTCCAGAGAGTGCACTGGCACCACTGGGGGTGCAGTGCAGTGAGTCCAGAGAGTGCACTGGCACCACTGGGGATGCAGTGCAGTGAGTCCAGAGAGTGCACTGGCACCACTGCGGATGCAGTGCAGTGAGTCCAGAGAGTGCACTGGCACCACTGGGGATGCACTGCAGTGAGTCCAGAGAGTGCACTGGCACCACTGGGATGCAGTGCAGTGAGTCCAGAGATTGCAATGGCACCACTGGGATGCAGTGCACTGAGTCCAGAGAGTGCACTGGCACCACTGGGGATGCACTGCCGTGAGTGCAGAGAGTGCACTGGCACCGCTGCGGTTGCTCCCCGGTGTTTTCAGAGAGTGCAGTGGCACCACTGGGGATGCAGTGCACTGAGTCCAGAGAGGGCACTGTCAGCAATGGGGATGCAGTGCAGTGAGTCCAGAGAGTGCACTGGCACCACTGGGGATGCAATGCAGTGAGTCCAGAGAGTGCACTGGCACCACTGGGGATGCACTGCAGTGAGTCCAGAGAGTACACTGGCACCAACTGGAGCTGCACTGCTGTGAGTCCTGAGATTGCACTGGCACCACTGGGATGCACTGCAGTGAGACCAGAGACTTCACAGGCACCACTGGGGATGCAGTACAGTGAGTCCAGAGAGTGCACTGGCACCACAGGGGATTCAGTTCCTTGAGTCCAGAGAGTGAACTGGCACCACTGGGGATGTAGAGCAGTGAGTCCAGAGAGTGCACTGGCACCTCTGGGGATGCACCCCGGTGACTCCAGAGAGTGCACTGGCACCACTGGGGATGCACCCCGGCAAGTCCAGAGAGTGCACTGTCACCACTGGGGATGCAGTGCAGTGAGTCCAGAGAGTGCACTGGCACCACTGGGGATGCAGTGCAGTGAGTCCAGAGAGTGCACTGGCACCACTGGGGATGCACTGCCGTGAGTGCAGAGAGTGCACTGGCACCACTGCGGTTGCACCCCGGTGTTTTCAGAGAGTGCAGTGGCACCACTGGGGATGCATTGCACTGAGTCGAGAGAGGGCACTGTCAGCAATGGGGATGCAGTGCAGTGAGTCCAGAGAGTGCACTGGCACCACTGGGTATGCAGTGCAGTGAGACCAGAGAGTGCACTGGCACCACTGGGGATGCAGTGCAGTGAGTCCTGAGAGTGCAATGGCACCACAGGGGATGCAGCACAGTGAGTCCAGAGAGTGGACTGGCACCACTGGGGATGCACTGCAGTGACTCCAGAGAGTGCACTGGCACCAACTGGAGCTGCACTGCTGTGAGTCCTGAGATTGCACTGGCACCACTGGGATGCACTTCAGTGAGTCCAGAGACTTCACAGGCACCACTGGGGATGCAGTGCAGTGAGTCCAGAGAGTGCACTGGCACCACTGGGGATGCAGTGCAGTGAGTCCTGAGAGTGCAATGGCACCACAGGGGATGCACTGCAGTGAGTCCAGAGAGTGCACTGGCACCACTGGGGATGCAGTGCAGTGAATTAAGAGAGTACACTGGCACCACTGTGGATGCACTGCAGTGAGTCCAGAGAGTGCACTGGCACCACTGGGGATGCAGTGCAATGAGTCCAGAGAGCCACTGGCACCACTGGGGATGCACTGCAGTGAGACCAGAGAGTGCACTGGCACCACTGGGGATGCAGTGCAGTGAGTCATGAGAGTGCAATGGCACCACAGGGGATGCACTGCAGTGAGTCCAGAGAGTGCACTGGCACCTCTGGGGATGCAGTGCAGTGAGTCCAGAGAGTGCACTGGCACCACTGGGGATGCAGTGCAGTGAGTGCAGAGAGTGCACTGGCACCAACTGGAGCTGCACTGCTCTGAGTCCTGAGATTGCACTGGCACCACTGGGGATGCACTGCAGTGAGTCCAGAGATTTCACAGGCACCAATGGGGATGCAGTACAGTGAGTCCAGAGAGTACACTGGCACTACTGGGGATTCAGTTCAGTGAGTCCAGAGAGTGAACTGGCACCATTGTGGAAGTAGTGCAGTGAGTCCAGAGTGCACTGGCACCACTGGGGATGCACCCCGGCAAGTCCAGAGAGTGCACTGTCACCACTGGGGATGCAGTGCAGTGAGTCCAGAGAGTGCACTGGCACCACTGGGGATGCAGTGCAGTGAGTCCAGAGAGTGCACTGGCACCACTGGGGATGCAGTGCAGTGAGACCAGAGGTTGCAGTGGCACCACAGGGGATGCACTGCAGTGAGTCCAGAGAGTGCACTGGCACCACTGGGATGCAGTGCAGTGAGTCCAGAGAGTGCACTGGCACCACTGGGATGCAGTGCACTGAGTCCAGAGAGTGCACTGGCACCACTGGGGATGAAGTGCAGTGAGTCCAGAGAGTGCACTGGCACCACTGGGGATGCACTGCAGTGAGTCCAGAGAGTGCACTGGCACCACTGGGATGCAGTGCAGTGAGTCCAGAGAGTGCACTGGCACCACTGGGGATGCAGTGCAGTGAGACCAGAGACTTCACAGGCACCACTGGGGATGCAGTGCAGTGAGTCCAGAGAGTGCACTGGCACCACTGGGGATGCAGTGCAGTGAGTCCTGAGAGTGCAATGGCACCACAGGGGATGCACAGCAGTGAGTCCAGAGAGTGCACTGGCACCACTGGGGATGCAATGCAGTGAGTCCAGAGAGTGCACTGGCACCACTGGGGATGCACTGCAGTGAGTCCAGAGAGTGCACTGGCACCAACTGGAGCTGCACTGCTGTGAGTCCTGAGATTGCACTGGCACCACTGGGATGCACTGCAGTGAGACCAGAGACTTCACAGGCACCACTGGGGATGCAGTACAGTGAGTCCAGAGAGTGCACTGGCACCACAGGGGATTCAGTTCCTTGAGTCCAGAGAGTGAACTGGCACCACTGGGGATGTAGAGCAGTGAGTCCAGAGAGTGCACTGGCACCTCTGGGGATGCACCCCGGTGACTCCAGAGAGTGCACTGGCACCACTGGGGATGCACCCCGGCAAGTCCAGAGAGTGCACTGTCACCACTGGGGATGCAGTGCAGTGAGTCCTGAGATTGCACTGGCACCACTGGGGATGCACTGCAGTGAGTCCAGAGATTTCACAGGCACCAATGGGGATGCAGTACAGTGAGTCCAGAGAGTACACTGGCACTACTGGGGATTCAGTTCAGTGAGTCCAGAGAGTGAACTGGCACCATTGGGGAAGTAGTGCAGTGAGTCCAGAGTGCACTGGCACCACTGGGGATGCACCCCGGCAAGTCCAGAGAGTGCACTGTCACCTTGGGAATGCAGTGCAGTGAGTCCAGAGAGTGCACTGGCACCACTGGGGATGCAGTGCAGTGAGTCCAGAGAGTGCACTGGCACCACTGGGGATGCAGTGCAGTGAGACCAGAGGTTGCAGTGGCACCACTGGGGATGCACTGCAGTGAGTCCAGAGAGTGCACTGGCACCACTGGGGATGAAGTGCAGTGAGTCCAGAGAGTGCACTGGCACCACTGGGGATGCACTGCAGTGAGTCCAGAGAGTGCACTGGCACCACTGGGGGTGCAGTGCAGTGAGTCCAGAGAGTGCACTGGCACCACTGGGGATGCACTGCAGTGAGTCCAGAGAGTGCACTGGCACCACTGGGATGCAGTGCAGTGAGTCCAGAGAGTGCACTGGCACCACTGGGATGCAGTGCACTGAGTCCAGAGAGTGCACTGGCACCACAGGGGATACACTGCAGTGAGTCCAGAGAGTGCACTGGCACCACTGGGGATGCACTGCCGTGAGTGCAGAGAGTGCACTGGCACTGCTGCGGTTGCTCCCCGGTGTTTTCAGAGAGTGCAGTGGCACCACTGGGGATGCAGTGCACTGAGTCCAGAGAGGGCACTGTCAGCAATGGGGATGCAGTGCAGTGAGTCCAGAGAGTGCACTGGCACCACTGCGGATGCAGTGCAGTGAGACCAGAGACATCACAGGCACCACTGGGGATGCAGTGCAGTGAGTCCAGAGAGTGCACTGGCACCACTAGGGATGCAGTGCAGTGAGTCCTGAGAGTGCAATGGCACCACAGGGGATGCACTGCAGTGAGTCCAGAGAGTGCACTGGCACCACTGGGGATGCAGTGCAGTGAGTCCAGAGAGTGCACTGGCACCAACTGGAGCTGCACTGCTGTGAGTCCTGAGATTGCACTGGCACCACTGGGATGCACTGCAGTGAGACCAGAGACTTCACAGGCACCACTGGGGATGCAGTACAGTGAGTCCAGAGAGTGCACTGGCACCACAGGGGATTCAGTTCCTTGAGTCCAGAGAGTGAACTGGCACCACTGGGGATGTAGAGCAGTGAGTCCAGAGAGTGCACTGGCACCACTGGGGATGCACCCCGGTGACTCCAGAGAGTGCACTGGCACCACTGGGGATGCACCCCGGCAGGTCCAGAGAGTGCACTGTCACCACTGGGGATGCACTGCCGTGAGTCCAGAGAGTGTACTGGTACCACTGGGGATGCAGTGCAGTGAGTCCAGAGAGTGCACTGGCACCACTGGGGATGAACTGCAGTGAGTCCAGAGAGTGCACTGGCACCACTGGGGATGCACTGCAGTGAGTCCAGAGAGTGCACTGGCACCACTGGGGGTGCAGTGCAGTGAGTCCAGAGAGTGCACTGGCACCACTGGGGATGCAGTGCAGTGAGTCCAGAGAGTGCACTGGCACCACTGGGGATGCAGTGCAGTGAGTCCAGAGAGTGCACTGGCACCACTGGGGATGCACTGCAGTGAGTCCAGAGAGTGCACTGAAACCACTGGGATGCACTGCAGTGAGTCCAGAGAGTGCACTGGCACCACTGGGATGCAGTGCACTGAGTCCAGAGAGTGCACTGGCACCACAGGGGATACACTGCAGTGAGTCCAGAGAGTGCACTGGCACCACTGGGGATGCACTGCCGTGAGTGCAGAGAGTGCACTGGCACCGCTGCGGTTGCTCCCCGGTGTTTTCAGAGAGTGCAGTGGCACCACTGGGGATGCAGTGCACTGAGTCCAGAGAGGGCACTGTCAGCAATGGGGATGCAGTGCAGTGAGTCCAGAGAGTGCACTGGCACCACTGGGGATGCAGTGCAGTGAGACCAGAGACTTCACAGGCACCACTGGGGATGCAGTGCAGTGAGTCCAGAGAGTGCACTGGCACCACTGGGGATGCAGTGCAGTGAGTCCTGAGAGTGCAATGGCACCACAGGGGATGCACTGCAGTGAGTCCAGAGAGTGCACTGGCACCACTGGGGATGCAATGCAGTGAGTCCAGAGAGTGCACTGGCAGCACTGGGGATGCACTGCAGTGAGTCCAGAGAGTGCACTGGCACCAACTGGAGCTGCACTGCTGTGAGTCCTGAGATTGCACTGGCACCACTGGGATGCACTGCAGTGAGACCAGAGACTTCACAGGCACCACTGGGGATGCAGTACAGTGAGTCCAGAGAGTGCACTGGCACCACAGGGGATTCAGTTCCTTGAGTCCAGAGAGTGAACTGGCACCACTGGGGATGTAGAGCAGTGAGTCCAGAGAGTGCACTGGCACCTCTGGGGATGCACCCCGGTGAGTCCAGAGAGTGCACTGGCACCACTGGGGATGCACTGCAGTGAGTCCAGAGACTTCACAGGCACCACTGGGGATGCAGTACAGTGAGTCCAGAGAGTGCACTGGCACCACAGGGGATTCAGTTCCTTGAGTCCAGAGAGTGAACTGGCACCACTGGGGATGTAGAGCAGTGAGTCCAGAGAGTGCATTGGCACCTCTGGGGATGCACCCCGGTGACTCCAGAGAGTGCACTGGCACCACTGGGGATGCACCCCGGCAAGTCCAGAGAGTGCACTGTCACCACTGGGGATGCAGTGCAGTGAGTCCAGAGAGTGCACTGGCACCACTGGGGATGCAGTGCAGTGAGTCCAGAGAGTGCACTGGCACCACTGGGGATGCACTGCCGTGAGTGCAGAGAGTGCACTGTCACCACAGGGGATGCACTGCAGTGAGTCCAGAGAGTGCACTGGCACCACTGGGGATGCAATGCAGTGAGTCCAGAGAGTGCACTGGCACCACTGGGGATGCACTGCAGTGAGTCCAGAGAGTGCACTGGCACCAACTGGAGCTGCACTGCTGTGAGTCCTGAGATTGCACTGGCACCACTGGGATGCACTGCAGTGAGACCAGGGACTTCACAGGCACCACTGGGGATGCAGTACAGTGAGTCCAGAGAGTGCACTGGCACCACAGGGGATTCAGTTCCTTGAGTCCAGAGAGTGAACTGGCACCACTGGGGATGTAGAGCAGTGAGTCCAGAGAGTGCACTGGCACCTCTGGGGATGCACCCCGGTGACTCCAGAGAGTGCACTGGCACCACTGGGGATGCACCCCGGCAAGTCCAGAGAGTGCACTGTCACCACTGGGGATACAGTGCAGTGAGTCCAGAGAGTGCACTGGCACCACCGGGGATGCAGTGCAGTGAGTCCAGAGAGTGCACTGGCACCACTGGGGATGCACTACAGTGAGTCCAGAGAGTGCACTGGCACCACTGGGTATGCACTGCAGTGAGACCAGAGGTTGCAGTGGCACCACTGGGGATGCAGTGCAGTGAGTCCAGAGAGTGCACTGGTACGATTGGGGATGCACTGCAGTGAGTCCAGAGAGTGCACTGGCACCAGTGGGGATGCACTGCAGTGAGTCCAGAGAGTGCACTGGCACCACTGCGGATGTAATGCAGTGAGTCCAGAGAGTGCACTGGCACCACTGGGGATGCACCCCGGCAAGTCCAGAGAGTGCACTGGCACCACTGGGGATGCACTGCCGTGAGTGCAGAGAGTGCACTGGCACCGCTGCGGTTGCACCCCGGTGTTTTCAGAGAGTGCAGTGGCACCACTGGGGATGCATTGCACTGAGTCCAGAGAGGGCACTGTCAGCAATGGGGATGCAGTGCAGTGAGTCCAGAGAGTGCACTGGCACCACTGGGTATGCAGTGCAGTGAGACCAGAGACTTCACAGGCACCACTGGGGATGCAGTGCAGTGAGTCCAGAGAGTGCACTGGCACCACTGGGGATGCAGTGCAGTGAGTCCTGAGAGTGCAATGGCACCACAGGGGATGCAGCACAGTGAGTCCAGAGAGTGGACTGGCACCACTGGGGATGCAATGCAGTGAGTCCAGAGAGTGCACTGGCACCACTGGGGATGCACTGCAGTGACTCCAGAGAGTGCACTGGCACCAACTGGAGCTGCACTGCTGTGAGTCCTGAGATTGCACTGGCACCACTGGGATGCACTTCAGTGAGTCCAGAGACTTCACAGGCACCACTGGGGATGCAGTGCAGTGAGTCCAGAGAGTGCACTGGCACCACTGGGGATGCAGTGCAGTGAGTCCTGAGAGTGCAATGGCACCACAGGGGATGCACTGCAGTGAGTCCAGAGAGTGCACTGGCACCACTGGGGATGCAGTGCAGTGAATTAAGAGAGTACACTGGCACCACTGTGGATGCACTGCAGTGAGTCCAGAGAGTGCACTGGCACCTCTGGGGATGCAGTGCAGTGAGTCCAGAGAGTGCACTGGCACCACTGGGGATGCAGTGCAGTGAGTGCAGAGAGTGCACTGGCACCAACTGGAGCTGCACTGCTGTGAGTCCTGAGATTGCACTGGCACCACTGGGGATGCACTGCAGTGAGTCCAGAGATTTCACAGGCACCACTGGGGATGCAGTACAGTGAGTCCAGAGAGTGCACTGGCACCACTGGGATGCAGTGCACTGAGTCCAGAGAGTGCACTGGCACCACAGGGGATACACTGCAGTGAGTCCAGAGAGTGCACTGGCACCACTGGGGATGCACTGCCGTGAGTGCAGAGAGTGCACTGGCACCGCTGCGGTTGCTCCCCGGTGTTTTCAGAGAGTGCAGTGGCACCACTGGGGATGCAGTGCACTGAGTCCAGAGAGGGCACTGTCAGCAATGGGGATGCAGTGCAGTGAGTCCAGAGAGTGCACTGGCACCACTGGGGATGCAGTGCAGTGAGACCAGAGACTTCACAGGCACCACTGGGGATGCAGTGCAGTGAGTCCAGAGAGTGCACTGGCACCACTGGGGATGCAGTGCAGTGAGTCCTGAGAGTGCAATGGCACCACAGGGGATGCACTGCAGTGAGTCCAGAGAGTGCACTGGCACCACTGGGGATGCAATGCAGTGACTCCAGAGAGTGCTCTGGCACCAGTGGGGATGCAGTACAGTGAGTCCTGAGATTGCACTGGCACCACTGGGGATGCACTACAGTGAGTCCAGAGACTACACTGGCACCACTGGGGATGCAGTGCAGTGAGTCCAGAGAGTGCACTGGCACCACTATTCATGCAGTGCAGAGAGTCCAAAGAGTGCACTGGCACCACTGGGTATGCAGTGCATGAGTGCAGAGAGTGCACTGGCACCACTGGGGATGCAGTGCAGTGAGTCCAGAGAGTGGACTGGCACCAGTGGGGATGGAGTGCAGTGAGTCCAGAGAGTGCACTGGCACCAGTGTGGATGGAGTGCAGTGAGTCCAGAGAGTGCACTGGCTCAACTGGGGATGAACTGTAGTGAGTCCAGAGACTGCAAAGGCACCACTGGGGATGCAGTGCAGTGAGTCCATAGAGTGCACTGGCACCACTGGGGATGCAGTGCAGTGAGTCCAGAGAGTGCTCTGGCACCACTGGGGATGCAATGCAGTGAGTCCAGAGAGTGCACTGGCACCAGTGGGGATGCACTGCAGTGAGTCCAGAGAGTGCACGGGCACCACTGGGGATGCAGTGCAGTTTAGTCCAGAGAGTGCACTGGCACCTTGGGGATGCAATGCAGTGAGTCCAGAGAGTGCACTGACACCACTGGGGATGCAGTGCGGTGAGTCCAGAGAGTGCACTGGCACCACTGGGGTTGCAGTGCAGTGAGTCCAGAGAGTGCACTGGCACCCCTGGGGATGCACTGCAGTGAGTCCAGAGAGTGCACTGGCACCACTGGGAATGCAGTGCAGTGAGTCCAGAGAGTGCACTGGCACCCCTGGGGATGCACTGCAGTGAGTCCAGAGAGTGCACTGGCACCACTGGGAATGCAGTGCAGTGACTCAGAGAGTGCACTGGCACCACTGGGGATGCACTGCAATGAGTCCAGATAGTGCACTGGCACCACTGGGGATGCAGTGCAGTGAGTGCAGAGAGTGCACTGGCACCACTGGGGATGCAGTGCAGTGAGTCCAGAGAGTGCACTGGCACCACTGGGGATGCACCCCGGCAGTGAGTCCACAGAGTGCACTGGCACTACTGGGGATGCAGTGCAGTGAGTCCAGAGAGTGCACTGGCACCACTGCGGATGCACTGCAGTGAGTCCAGAGAGTGCACTAACACCACTGGGGATGCAGTGCAGTGAGTCCAGAGAGTGCACTGGCACCACTGGGGATGCAGTGCAGTGAGTGCAGAGAGTGCACTGGCACCACTGGGGATGCACTGCAGTGAGTCCAGAGAGTGCACTGGCACCACAGGTGATGCAGTGCAGTGAGTCCAGAGAGTGCACTGGCACCACTGGGGATGCACTGCAGTGAGCCCAGAGATTGCACTGGCACCACTGGGGATGCACTGCAGTGAGTGCAGAGAGTGCACTGGCACCACTGGGGATGCAATGCAGTGAGGGCAGAGAGTGCACTGGGACCACTGGGGATGCAGTGCAGTGAGTCCAGAGAGTGCCCCGGCACCACTGGGGATGCAGTGCAGTGAGTCCAGAGAGTGCACTGGCACCACTGAGGATGCAGTGCAGTGACTCCAGAGAGTGCACTGGCACCACTGGGGATGCAGTGCAGTGAGTCCAGAGAGTGCACTGGCACCACTGGGGATGCAATGCGGTGAGTCCAGAGAGTGCACTGGCACCACTGGGGATGCAGTGCAGTGAGTCCAGAGAGTGCACTGGCACCACTGGGGATGCACTGCAGTGAGGGCCGAGAGTGCACTGGCACCACTGGGGATGCAGTGCAGTGACTGCAGAGAGTGCACTGGCACCTCTGGGGATGCACTGCAGTGAGGGCAGAGAGTGCACTGGCACCACTGGGGATGCAGTGCAGTGAGTCCAGAGAGTGCACTGGCACCACTGGGGATGCAATGCGATGAGTCCACAGAGTGCACTGGCACCACAGAGGATGCAGTGCAGTGAGTCCAGAGAGTGCACTGACACCACTGGGGATGCAGTGCGGTGAGTTCAGAGAGTGCACTGGCACCACTGGGGATGCAGTGCAGTGAGTCCAGAGAGTGCACTGGCACCACAGGTGATGCAGTGCAGTGAGTCCAGAGAGTGCACTGGCACCACAGGGGATGCACTGCAGTGATTCCAGAGAGTGCACTGGCACCACTGGGGATGCACTGCAGTGAGTCCAGAGAGTGCAGTGGCACCACTGGGGATGCAGTGCAGTGACTCCAGAGAGTGCACTGGCACCACTGGGGATGCAGTGCAGTGAGTCCAGAGAGTGCACTGGCACCACTGGGGATGCACTGCAGTGACTCGAAAGAGTGCACTGGCACCACTGCGGATGCACTGCAGTGAGTCCGGAGAGTGCCCTGTCACCACTGGGGATGCAGTGCAGTGAGTCCAGAGAGTGCAGTGGCACCACTGGGGATGCAGTGCAGTGAGTCCAGAGAGTGCACTGGCACCACTGGGGATGCAATGCAGTGAGTCCAGAGAGTGCACTGGCACCACTGGGGATGGAGTGCACTGAGTCCAGAGAGTGCACTGGCACCACTGGTGATGCAGTGCAGTGAGTCCAGAGAGTGCACTGGCACCACTGGCGATGCAGTGCAGTGAGTCCAGAGAGTGCACTGGCAGCACTGGGGATGCACTGCAGTGAGTCCAGAGAGTGCACTGGCACCACTGGGGATGCAGTGCAGTGAGTCCAGAGACAGCACTGGCACCAACTGGAGCTGCACTGCAGTGAGTCCTGAGATTGCACTGGCACCACTGGGGATGCACTACAGTGAGTCCAGAGACTACACTGGCACCACTGGGGATGCAGTGCAGTGAGTCCAGAGAGTGCACTGGCACCACTGTTCATGCAGTGCAGTGAGTCCAAAGAGTGCACTGGCACCACTGGGTATGCAGTGCATGAGTGCAGAGAGTGCACTGGCACCACTGGGGATGCAGTGCAGTGAGTCCAGAGAGTGGACTGGCACCAGTGGGGATGGAGTGCAGTGAGTCCAGAGAGTGCCCTGGCACCACTGGGGATGCAGTGCAGTGAGTCCAGAGAGTGCACAGGCTCCACTGGGGATGAACTGTAGTGAGTCCAGAGACTGCACAGGCACCACTGGGGATGCAGTGCAGTGACTCCAGAGAGTGCACTGGCACCACTGGGGATGCACTGCAGTGAGTCCAGAGAGTGCACGGGCACCACTGGGGATGCACTGCAGTGAGTCCAGAGAGTGCACTGACACCACTGGGGATGCAGTGCAGTGATTCCGGAGAGTGCACTGGCACCACTGGGGATGCAGTGCAGTGAGTCCAGAGAGTGCACTGGCACCACTGGGGATGCACTGCAGTGAGTCCAGAGAGTGCACTGGCAGCACTGGGGATGCACTGCAGTGAGTCCAGAGAGTGCACTGGCACCACTGGGGATGCACTGCAGTGACTCGAAAGAGTGCACTGGCACCACTGCGGATGCACTGCAGTGAGTCCGGAGAGTGCCCTGGCACCACTGGGGATGCAGTGCAGTGAGTGCAGAGAGTGCACTGGCACCACTGGGGATGCAGTGCAGTGAGTCCAGAGAGTGCACTGGCACCACTGGGGATGCAGCGCAGTGAGTCCAGAGAGTGCACTGGCACCACTGGGGATGCAGCGCAGTGAGTCCAGAGAGTGCACTGGCACTACTGGGGATGCACTGCAGTGAGTCCAGAGAGTGCACTGGCACCACTGCGGATGCAGTGCAGTGAGTCCAGAGAGTGCACTGGCACCACTGGGGACTCACTGCACTGCAACTCCAGTGGTGCCAGTGCACTCTCTGGAGTCACTGCACTGCATCACCAGTGGTGACGGTGCACTCTCTGGACTCACTGCACTGCATCCCAGGTGGTGCTAGTGCACTCTCTGGACTCACTGCTCTGCATCCCCAGTGGTGCCAGTGCACTCTCTGGACTCACTGCAGTGCATCGCCAGTGGTGCCAGTGCCCTCTCTGGACTCACTGCACTGCATCCCCAGTGGTACCAGTGCACTCTCTGGACTCACTGAACTGCATCCCCAGTGGTGCCAGTGCACTCTCTGGACTCACTGCACTGCATCCCCAGTGGTGCCAGTGCACTCTCTGGACTCACTGCACTGCATCCCCAGTGGTGACAGTGCACTCTCTGGACTTGCCGGGGTGCATCCCCAGTGGTGCCAGTGCACTCTCTGGACTCACCGGGGTGCATCCCCAGAGGTGCTAGTGCACTCTCTGAACTCACTGCACTACATCCCCAGTGGTGCCAGTTCACTCTCTGGACTCACTGAACTGAATCCCCAGTGGTGCCAGTGCACTCTCTGGACTCACTGTACTGCATCCCCAGTGGTGCCTGTGAAGTCTCTGGACTCACTGCAGTGCATCCCCAGTGGTGCCAGTGCAATCTCAGGACTCACAGCAGTGCAGCTCCAGTTGGTGCCAGTGCACTCTCTGGACTCACTGCACTGCATCCCCAGTGCTGACAGTGCACTCTCTGGACTCACTGCACTGCATCCCCAGTGGTGCCAGTGTACTCTCTGGACTCAGTGGACTGCATCCCCAGTGGTGCCACTGCACTCTCTGGACTCACTGCAGTGCATCCCCAGTGGTGCCAGTGCACTCTCTGGACTCACTGCAGTGCATTCCCTTTTGTGCCAGTGCACTCTCTGCACTCACTGCACTGCATCCCCAGTGGTGCCAGTGCACTCTCTGGACTCACTGCACTGCATCCCCAGTGGTGCCTGTGAAGTCTCTGGTCTCACTGCACTGCATCCCCAGTGGTGCCAGTGCACTCTCTGGACTCACTGCACTGCATCCCCATTGCTGACAGTGCCCTCTCTGGACTCACTGCACTGCATCCCCTGTGGTGCCAGTTCACTCTCTGGACTAAATGCACTGCATCCCCAGTGGTGCCAGTGGCTCTCTGGACTCATTGCACTGCATCACCAGTGGTGCCAGTGCACTCTCTGGACTCACTGCAGTGCATCCACAGTGGCGCCAGTGTACTCTCTTAACTCACTGCACTGCATCACCAGTGGTGCCAGTGCACTCTCTGGACTCACTGCACTGCATCCCCAATGGTGCCACTGCACTCTCTGGACTCACTGCACTGCATCCCCAGTGGTGCCAGTGCACTCTCTGGACTCACTGCACTGCATCACCAGTGGTGCCAGTGTACTCTGTGGACTCACTGCACTGCATCCCCAGTGGTGCCAGTGCACTCTCTGGACTCAATGAACTGTATCCCCAACGTGCCAGTGCACTCTCTGGACTCACTGCACTGCATCCCCAGTGGTGCCAGTGCACTCTCTGGACTCACTGCACTGCATACCCCGTGGTGCCAGTGCACTCTCTGGACTCACTGCACTGCATCCCCAGTGGTGTCACTGCACTCTCTGAAAACACCGGGGTGCAACCGCAGCGGTGCCAGTGCACTCTCTGCACTTACGGCACTGCATCCCCAGTGGTGCCAGTGCACTCTCTGGACTCACTGCAGTGTATCCCCTGTGGTGCCAGTGCACTCTGTGGACTCAGTGCACTGCATCCCAGTGGTGCCAGTGCACTCTCTGGACTCACTGCAGTGCATCCCCAGTGGTGCCAGTGCACTCTCTGGACTCACTGCACTGCATCCCCAGTGGTGCCAGTGCACTCTCTGGACTCACTGCAGTGCATCCCCAGTGGTGCCAGTGCACTCTCTGGACTCAGTGCAGTGCAACCCCAGTGGAGCCAGTGCACTCTCTGGACTCACTGCACTGCATCCCCAGTGGTGCCAGTGCACTCTCTGGACTCACTGCAGTCCATCCCCATTGGTACCAGTGCACTCTCTGGACTCACTGCACTGCATCCACAGTGGTGCCAGTGCACTCTCTTTACTCACTGCACTGCATCCCCAGTGGTGCCAGTGCACTCTCTGGACTCACTGTACTGCATCCCCAGTGGTGCCAGTGCACTCTCTGGACTCACTGTACTGCATCCCCAGTGGTGCCAGTGCACTCTCTGGAGTCACTGCACTGCATCCCCAGTGGTGCCAGTGCCCCCTGTGGACTCACTGCACTGCATCCCCAGTGGTGCCAGTGCACTCTCTGGACTCACTGCACTGCATCCCCAGTCGTGCCAGTGCACTCTCTGGACTCACTGTACTGCATCGCCAGTGGTGCCAGTGCACTCTCTGGACTCACTGCACTGCATCCCCAGTGGTGCCAGTGCAGTCTCTGTGTTAGTGTTGGGGAGAATCGAATGGATGTAATGTCTCTTAAGTAATGGGACCTACAGTATCATTAAGCATTGCCAAATGTACTTACATTATCAATTAATCTATGTATACTGGATACTTAGGGAGTACATTGAACAATCAAAAGAGTCATTGAAGGGGAACCTTGGGAGGGAACAGGTACAACCTGACCTTGGATAAGGGCCTGGAAATGATGAAATGAGTTGAAGCAGAACCAAGAAGCGGAGGGAGCATGCATCGAGTAAGAAAGGTGAAAAGTTTAGCGGAGAGGAAGACTCCTTACTTCATCTGGACGACCACCTGGACGACCACCAGAGTGCGCCACGCATGTGCAAAGGGGAGGGGAGCTAATTAGAATGAAAAGCGAGGCTGCTGTTGCAACCTGTAATGAATATGTATACCTGACGCAATATTGTATGTATAAATAACGGCTGGGAAGTAACGGGACTTGAAGCCAGATTTGGGCACCTGCCCCGGCTTCCAGCGCTGAATAAAGCACCTTCATATAATCACTTGGTGGTTATGTGGTTGCTACGCTAACATTTTGGCGACCCAGGTGGGACAGCGTGGGCACTGCTGAGGCGGCTCGTGTCTCGGTTTCGCTCCAGCCGGCACTGAAGGGATTCTCGGGGAGCAGTCGACCACGACCGACCTCCGCTGCTCACGACGTACCACTGGAGTGGTAAGCAAAGGTGCTTTCAACTTTGGGTATTCGGTACCGATTTGGTTGCGAAAGCCTGCCGGTCAGACGCGGCGAAAGCCACGCTCGGTTGGGCAGGGAGCTCCCGGGGTAAGCCTAGGCGCCGTCCGTTAGACAGAGCGAAAGCTCTGCAGGTTCGGCATTGGTGGTTTGGTATTGGTAATTGTATTGGTTTGTGCTGAAGGGTCAGCACTTGGTATTATTGGTATGTAGTAAGCACGCTGCTGCTCCGGCAGCTTCTGGGAAAGCGTGCTGCTGCTCCGGCAGCTTTTGGGAGAGCACGCTGCTGCTCCGGCAGCTTTTGGGAAAGCGTGCTGCTGCTCCGGCAGCTTCTGGGAGAGCACGCTGCTGCTCCGGCAGCTTTTGGGAGAGTGTGCTGCTGCTCCGGCAGCTTTTGGGAAAGCGTGCTGCTGCTCCGGCAGCTTTTGGGAGAGCACGCTGCTGCTCCGGCAGCTTCTGGGAAAGTGTGCTGCTGCTCCGGCAGCTTTTGGGAGAGCACGCTGCTGCTCCGGCAGCTTTTGGGAAAGCGTGCTGCTGCTCCGGCAGCTTCTGGGATAGCACGCTGCTGCTCCGGCAGCTTTTGGGAGAGTGTGCTGCTGCTCCGGCAGCTTTTGGGAAAGCGTGCTGCTGCTCCGGCAGCTTTTGGGAAAGCGTGCTGCTGCTCCGGCAGCTTTTGGGAGAGCACGCTGCTGCTCCGGCAGCTTTTGGGAAAGCGTGCTGCTGCTCCGGCAGCTTCTGGGAGAGCACGCTGCTGCTCCGGCAGCTTTTGGGAGAGTGTGCTGCTGCTCCGGCAGCTTTTGGGAAAGCGTGCTGCTGCTCCGGTAGCTTTTGGGAAAGCGTGCTGCTGCTCCGGCAGCTTTTGGGAGAGCATGCTGCTGCTCCGGCAGCTTTTGGGAAAGCGTGCTGCTGCTCCGGCAGATTCTGGGAGAGCACGCTGCTGCTCCGGCAGCTTTTGGGAGAGTGTACTGCTGCTCCGGCAGCTTCTGGGAAAGTGTGCTGCTGCTCTGGCAGCTTTTGGGTTTGTATCATAAGCTCAAAATGAAAAAGATCAAAGGAATTCTGGGAAAAGATGTACCTATCCCGCGGACATCCCCGCTGGGGTGTTTGCTAGCACACTGGAAAGAGGGAGGTTTTGGTCAAGAAATGCGGAAAGGAAAGCTGATTGATTATTGTAATATTTGGTGGCCACAGTATAAGCTAGAGGACCAAGAAACTTGGCCTGAGAATGGAACATTGCAATATAATACAATTTTACAATTGATGCTATTCTGTAAGCGGGAAGGAAAATATGATGAACTGCCGTATGTGGAATTATTCTTTTATTTGCGCCGAAAGCCTGAATGGCAGCATGCTTGTGGAATAATGGTGCTTGAGGTTTCAACTGAGGAACGTTGTTGTGCATGTACTAAGGAGGGACACTGTATACAGCATCAGGCAATAGAGAATAATAAGTATTATGGGGAAATGAATAATGGAAATATTGATTTGGAAGTTGCGCCGTCGGCTCCGCCGGAAGAGCCAGGACAGGGAGGGAAAAGAGAAAAGGAAGCTAGCAGTAGTGATGGAGAATCCCCGACTTTAGTCTCCCCTGTGTCACATAGGACCCGGCAACAGCGAAGGGCAGGAGAAACTATAAATGAACAGGGAGGGAAAATAATCGCTCCCCTCAGGCAAGGAGTGGGGACAGAAGGACCGGTATATGTTAAGGTGCCTTTTTCAGCTGGGGATTTAATGATATGGAAACAAGCAGCCGGCACCTACAGGGAAAACCCAGATAAAGTAGCTAGGGTAATGAAAATGATAATTAAAACCCAAAATCCCGATTGGGATGATCTCCAGGTGATCCTGGATACTTTGATGGACTCGACAGAAAAAGACGTGGTATTGCGGGCAGCCAGAGAGAGAGCCCGAGAAGATATACGAAATGGATTAGTGCTTGGAAATCTAGATCAAAACTTCCCCACCGAGGATCCCCAATGGGATTATAACACAGGGGATGGAATAAGGAGGCTGAAGAGATATCAAGATTGGGTACAAGTCGGGGTACAGAATGCCATGCCCCGGACTTATCAAAGGACTTCCAGCTGTTTGTGCATGAGAGACAACGATTGGCATTAGGAGTACTGACCCAGCGACTTGGGAGCTGGAAAAGACCTGTGGGGTATTTTTCTAAACAATTGGATGCAGTAAGCGCTGGATGGCCCTCGTGTTTAAGGGCCGTGGCAGCCACAGTCCTTTTAATACAGGAAGCCAGGAAGCTCACATTAGGGAAGCAAATTGAGTGTTCGTGCCACAGATGGTGACTACGGCATTGGAGCAAAAGGGGGGCCATTGGCTATGGCCCAGCCGAATGATGAAATATCAAGCTATACTAATTGAGCAAGATGATGTAATCTTAAGAACTACTAACTTATTGAACCCAGCAGTGTTTCTAGGAACAACTACGGAGGAAGGAGACCTCAGTCATGATTGCGTGGAGATCATCGAACATACCTATGCCAGCAGAACAGACTTAAAGGATCAGCCTCGGGGGAGACCGGATTGGGAACTTTTCACGGATGGAAGCAGCTTTGTGGAAAATGGGACTCGTTATGCAGGATACGCGGCAACTACATCAAAGGTAGTGATTGAGGCAAATTCCCTACCTCCGGGGACTTCAGCCCAACGAGCAGAAATAGTCGCCCTGACACGAGCCCTGGAACTAAGCGAGGGTAAGAACGTGAATATTTGGACAGATTCAAAATATGCATTCGGGGTAGTCCACGTACATGGGGCATTATGGAAAGAAAGGGGAATGCTATCCTCACAAGGGACTAATATAAAATACCAGGAAGAAATATTGAAATTAATAACAGCTGTACAGAAACCCCAACAGGTGGCCATAATGCATTGTAAAGCTCATCAAGGAGGGGTGTCAGAGATTGCAGAAGGTAACAGACTGGCGGATTTGACGGCCCGGAAGGTTGCACGTGAAGTATGGAAAGTAATGGCTCTAATTCCATCGAAGGTAGGCCTCTCTTGTTTTAAATTACCTAAAGACCCAAAGTATTCAGCGGAAGATGAGAGACTTGCAAATTTGATGAAGGCCCAGAAGAATCCTGACGGGTGGTATGTGACTACGACAGGACAACTCATAGTACCTCCTATAATAATGCGAGAACTCTTACAAATAAAACATAATGAATGTCACTGGGGTGCAGAAGCAATGGTGACCTATTTGAAACGAGGTGTCATCTCGGTACACATGTTAACAATGGCAAAGTCAGTAATGTCAAAATGTGAGCTTTGCTTAAAGAATAATCCGGTAGCAAGGAAACATGCTGAGATGGGAAGAACTAGAGCTGGAATAGAGCCTGGAGATTACTGGCAAATAGACTTCGTGGAACTGCCTAAAGCAAGAGGTTATAAATACCGATTGGTAGGGGTTGATACTTTTTCAGGATGGCCAGAGGCCCTTCCCTGTCACACCAACTAAGCAAAGGAAACGGTAAAATGGTTACTACGGGAAATAATCCCTAGATTTGGTGTACCGTTGGGTATTTCTTCAGACAGGGGACCACATTTCATTGCCAACGTGGTCAAGGACGTTAGTAGGTTACTGGGAATCACCCAGAACACCCTATCCCACTTACTCCACCCCCATCCTATAGTACTAGCGTTAACAAGCAGGCATAGAGGAATCAATAAGATAGTAGACTAACGAAGATGCGTTAAGATTATACTTACTAATCTCTATATCAAGTTATACTCACTAACCTCTACTAACCTGATTCAACCTAACAGTAATGAAAATACTTGCTCTTGGTATGAGTGAAGTATTTTCAAAGGGGGGAAATGTTAGTGTTGGGGAGAATCGAATGGATGTTTTACTAATGTCTCTTAGGTAATGGGACCTATCAGTATAATTAAGCATTGCCAAATGTACTTACATTATCAATTAATCTATGTATACTGGATACTTAGGGAGTACATTGAACAATCAAAAGAATCATTGAAAAGGAACCCTGGGAGGGAACAGGTACAACCTGACCTTGGATAAGGGCCTGGAAATGATGAAATGAGTTGAAGCAGAACCAAGAAGCGGAGGGAGCATGCGTCGAGTAAGAAAGGTGAAAAGTTTAGCGGAGAGGAAGACTCCTTACTTCATCTGGACGACCACCTGGACGACCACCAGAGTGCGCCACGCATGTGCAAAGGGGAGGGGAGCTAATTAGAATGAAAAGCGAGGCTGATGTTGCAACCCGTAATGAATATGTATACCTGACGCAATATTGTATGTATAAAAAAACGGCTGGGAAGTAACGGGACTTGAAGCCAGATTTGGGCACCTGCCCCGGCTTCCAGCGCTGAATAAAGCACCTTCATATAATCACTTGGTGATTATGTGGTTGCTACGCTAATATCTGGACTCACTGCAGTGCATCCCCAGTGGTGCCAGTGCACTCTCTGGAGTCACTGCAGTGCATCCCCAGCGGTGCCAATGCACTCTCTGGACTCACTGCAGTGCATCCCCAGTGGTGCCAGTGCATTTTCTGGACTCACTGCAGTGCATCCCCAGTGGTGCCAGTACACTCTCTGGACTCACTGTACTGCATCCCCAGTGGTGCCAGAGAACTCTCTGGAGTCACTGCAGTGCATCCCCAGTGGTGCTAGTGCACTGTCTGGAGTCACTGCGCTGCATCCCCAGTGGTTCCAGTGCACTCTCTGGACTCACTAACTGCACCCCCAGTGGTGCCAGAGAACTCTCTGGAGTCACTGCAGTGCATCCCCAGTGGTGCTAGTGCACCGTCTGGAGTCACTGCGCTGCATCCCCAGTGGTTCCAGTGCACTCTCTGGACTCACTGCACTGCAACTCCAGTGGTGCCAGTGCACTCTCTGGAGTCACTGCACTGCATCACCAGTGGTGACGGTGCACTCTCTGGACTCACTGCACTGCATCCCAGGTGGTGCCAGTGCACTCTCTGGACTCACTGCTCTGCATCCCCAGTGGTGCCAGTGCACTCTCTGGACTCACTGCAGTGCATCGCCAGTGGTGCCAGTGCCCTCTCTGGACTCACTGCACTGCATCCCCAGTGGTGCCAGTGCAGTCTCTGTGTTAGTGTTGGGGAGAATCGAATGGATGTTTTACTAATGTCTCTTAGGTAGTGGGACCTACAGTATAATTAAGCATTGCCAAATGTACTTACATTATCAATTAATCTATGTATACTGGATACTTAGGGAGTACATTGAACAATCAAAAGAATCATTGAAGGGGAACCTTGGGAGGGAACAGGTACAACCTGACCTTGGATAAGGGCCTGGAAATGATGAAATGAGTTGAAGCAGAACCAAGAAGCGGAGGGAGCATGCGTCGAGTAAGAAAGGTGAAAAGTTTAGCGGAGAGGAAGACTCCTTACTTCATCTGGACGACCACCTGGACGACCACCAGAGTGCGCCACGCATGTGCAAAGGGGAGGGGAGCTAATTAGAATGAAAAGCGAGGCTGATGTTGCAACCTGTAATGAATATGTATACCTGACGCAATATTGTATGTATAAATAACGGCTGGGAAGTAACGGGACTTGAAGCCAGATTTGGGCACCTGCCCCGGCTTCCAGCGCTGAATAAAGCACCTTCATATAATCACTTGGTGGTTATGTGGTTGCTACGCTAACATTTTGGCGACCCAGGTGGGACAGCGTGGGCACTGCTGAGGCGGCTCGTGTCTCGGTTTCGCTCCAGCCGGCACCGAGGGATTCTCGGGGAGCAGTCGACCACGACCGACCTCCGCTGCTCACGACGTACCACTGGAGTGGTAAGCAAAGGTGCTTTCAACTTTGGGTATTCGGTACCGATTTGGTTGCGAAAGCCTGCCGGTCAGACGCGGCGAAAGCCACGCTCGGTTGGGCAGGGAGCTCCCGGGGTAAGCCTAGGCGCCGTCCGTTAGACAGAGCGAAAGCTCTGCAGGTTCGGCATTGGTGGTTTGGTATTGGTAATTGTATTGGTTTGTGCTGAAGGGTCAGCACTTGGTATTATTGGTATGTAGTAAGCACGCTGCTGCTCCGGCAGCTTCTGGGAAAGTGTGCTGCTGCTCCGGCAGCTTTTGGGAGAGCACGCTGCTGCTCCGGCAGCTTTTGGGAAAGCGTGCTGCTGCTCCGGCAGCTTCTGGGAGAGCACGCTGCTGCTCCGGCAGCTTTTGGGAGAGTGTGCTGCTGCTCCGGCAGCTTTTGGGAAAGCGTGCTGCTGCTCCGGCAGCTTTTGGGAGAGCACGCTGCTGCTCCGGCAGCTTCTGGGAAAGTGTGCTGCTGCTCTGGCAGCTTTTGGGTTTGTATCATAAGCTCAAAATGAAAAAGATCAAAGGAATTCTGGGAAAAGATGTACCTATCCCGCGGACATCCCCGCTGGGGTGTTTGCTAGCACACTGGAAAGAGGGAGGTTTTGGTCAAGAAATGCGGAAAGGAAAGCTGATTGATTATTGTAATATTTGGTGGCCACAGTATAAGCTAGAGGACCAAGAAACTTGGCCTGAGAATGGAACATTGCAATATAATACAATTTTACAATTGATGCTATTCTGTAAGCGGGAAGGAAAATATGATGAACTGCCGTATGTGGAATTATTCTTTTATTTGCGCCGAAAGCCTGAATGGCAGCATGCTTGTGGAATAATGGTGCTTGAGGTTTCAACTGAGGAACGTTGTTGTGCATGTACTAAGGAGGGACACTGTATACAGCATCAGGCAATAGAGAATAATAAGTATTATGGGGAAATGAATAATGGAAATATTGATTTGGAAGTTGCGCCGTCGGCTCCGCCGGAAGAGCCAGGACAGGGAGGGAAAAGAGAAAAGGAAGCTAGCAGTAGTGATGGAGAATCCCCGACTTTAGTCTCCCCTGTGTCACATAGGACCCGGCAACAGCGAAGGGCAGGAGAAACTATAAATGAACAGGGAGGGAAAATAATCGCTCCCCTCAGGCAAGGAGTGGGGACAGAAGGACCGGTATATGTTAAGGTGCCTTTTTCAGCTGGGGATTTAATGATATGGAAACAAGCAGCCGGCACCTACAGGGAAAACCCAGATAAAGTAGCTAGGGTAATGAAAATGATAATTAAAACCCAAAATCCCGATTGGGATGATCTCCAGGTGATCCTGGATACTTTGATGGACTCGACAGAAAAAGACGTGGTATTGCGGGCAGCCAGAGAGAGAGCCCGAGAAGATATACGAAATGGATTAGTGCTTGGAAATCTAGATCAAAACTTCCCCACCGAGGATCCCCAATGGGATTATAACACAGGGGATGGAATAAGGAGGCTGAAGAGATATCAAGATTGGGTACAAGTCGGGGTACAGAATGCCATGCCCCGGACTTATCAAAGGACTTCCAGCTGTTTGTGCATGAGAGACAACGATTGGCATTAGGAGTACTGACCCAGCGACTTGGGAGCTGGAAAAGACCTGTGGGGTATTTTTCTAAACAATTGGATGCAGTAAGCGCTGGATGGCCCTCGTGTTTAAGGGCCGTGGCAGCCACAGTCCTTTTAATACAGGAAGCCAGGAAGCTCACATTAGGGAAGCAAATTGAGTGTTCGTGCCACAGATGGTGACTACGGTATTGGAGCAAAAGGGGGGCCATTGGCTATGGCCCAGCCGAATGATGAAATATCAAGCTATACTAACTGAGCAAGATGATGTAATCTTAAGAACTACTAACTTATTGAACCCAGCAGTGTTTCTAGGAACAACTACGGAGGAAGGAGACCTCAGTCATGATTGCGTGGAGATCATCGAACATACCTATGCCAGCAGAACAGACTTAAAGGATCAGCCTCGGGGGAGACCGGATTGGGAACTTTTCACGGATGGAAGCAGCTTTGTGGAAAATGGGACTCGTTATGCAGGATACGCGGCAACTACATCAAAGGTAGTGATTGAGGCAAATTCCCTACCTCCGGGGACTTCAGCCCAACGAGCAGAAATAGTCGCCCTGACACGAGCCCTGGAACTAAGCGAGGGTAAGAACGTGAATATTTGGACAGATTCAAAATATGCATTCGGGGTAGTCCACGTACATGGGGCATTATGGAAAGAAAGGGGAATGCTATCCTCACAAGGGACTAATATAAAATACCAGGAAGAAATATTGAAATTAATAACAGCTGTACAGAAACCCCAACAGGTGGCCATAATGCATTGTAAAGCTCATCAAGGAGGGGTGTCAGAGATTGCAGAAGGTAACAGACTGGCGGATTTGACGGCCCGGAAGGTTGCACGTGAAGTATGGAAAGTAATGGCTCTAATTCCATCGAAGGTAGGCCTCTCTTGTTTTAAATTACCTAAAGACCCAAAGTATTCAGCGGAAGATGAGAGACTTGCAAATTTGATGAAGGCCCAGAAGAATCCTGACGGGTGGTATGTGACTACGACAGGACAACTCATAGTACCTCCTATAATAATGCGAGAACTCTTACAAATAAAACATAATGAATGTCACTGGGGTGCAGAAGCAATGGTGACCTATTTGAAACGAGGTGTCATCTCGGTACACATGTTAACAATGGCAAAGTCAGTAATGTCAAAATGTGAGCTTTGCTTAAAGAATAATCCGGTAGCAAGGAAACATGCTGAGATGGGAAGAACTAGAGCTGGAATAGAGCCTGGAGATTACTGGCAAATAGACTTCGTGGAACTGCCTAAAGCAAGAGGTTATAAATACCGATTGGTAGGGGTTGATACTTTTTCAGGATGGCCAGAGGCCCTTCCCTGTCACACCAACTAAGCAAAGGAAACGGTAAAATGGTTACTACGGGAAATAATCCCTAGATTTGGTGTACCGTTGGGTATTTCTTCAGACAGGGGACCACATTTCATTGCCAACGTGGTCAAGGACGTTAGTAGGTTACTGGGAATCACCCAGAACACCCTATCCCACTTACTCCACCCCCATCCTATAGTACTAGCGTTAACAAGCAGGCATAGAGGAATCAATAAGATAGTAGACTGACGAAGATGCGTTAAGATTATACTTACTAATCTCTATATCAAGTTATACTCACTAACCTCTACTAACCTGATTCAACCTAACAGTAATGAAAATACTTGCTCTTGGTATGAGTGAAGTATTTTCAAAGGGGGGAAATGTTAGTGTTGGGGAGAATCGAATGGATGTTTTACTAATGTCTCTTAGGTAATGGGACCTACAGTATAATTAAGCATTGCCAAATGTACTTACATTATCAATTAATCTATGTATACTGGAAACTTAGGGAGTACATTGAACAATCAAAAGAATCATTGAAGGGGAACCCTGGGAGGGAACAGGTACAACCTGACCTTGGATAAGGGCCTGGAAATGATGAAATGAGTTGAAGCAGAACCAAGAAGCGGAGGGAGCATGCGTCGAGTAAGAAAGGTGAAAAGTTTAGCGGAGAGGAAGACTCCTTACTTCATCTGGACGACCACCTGGACGACCACCAGAGTGCGCCACGCATGTGCAAAGGGGAGGGGAGCTAATTAGAATGAAAAGCGAGGCTGATGTTGCAACCTGTAATGAATATGTATACCTGACGCAATATTGTATGTATAAATAACGGCTGGGAAGTAACGGGACTTGAAGCCAGATTTGGGCACCTGCCCCGGCTTCCAGCGCTGAATAAAGCACCTTCATATAATCACTTGGTGGTTATGTGGTTGCTACGCTAACATTTTGGCGACCCAGGTGGGACAGCGTGGGCACTGCTGAGGCGGCTCGTGTCTCGGTTTCGCTCCAGCCGGCACCGAGGGATTCTCGGGGAGCAGTCGACCACGACCGACCTCCGCTGCTCACGACGTACCACTGGAGTGGTAAGCAAAGGTGCTTTCAACTTTGGGTATTCGGTACCGATTTGGTTGCGAAAGCCTGCCGGTCAGACGCGGCGAAAGCCACGCTCGGTTGGGCAGGGAGCTCCCGGGGTAAGCCTAGGCGCCGTCCGTTAGACAGAGCGAAAGCTCTGCAGGTTCGGCATTGGTGGTTTGGTATTGGTAATTGTATTGGTTTGTGCTGAAGGGTCAGCACTTGGTATTATTGGTATGTAGTAAGCACGCTGCTGCTCCGGCAGCTTCTGGGAAAGCGTGCTGCTGCTCCGGCAGCTTTTGGGAGAGCACGCTGCTGCTCCGGCAGCTTTTTGGGAAAGCGTGCTGCTGCTCCGGCAGCTTCTGGGAGAGCACGCTGCTGCTCCGGCAGCTTTTGGGAGAGTGTGCTGCTGCTCCGGCAGCTTTTGGGAAAGCGTGCTGCTGCTCCGGCAGCTTTTGGGAGAGCACGCTGCTGCTCCGGCAGCTTCTGGGAAAGTGTGCTGCTGCTCTGGCAGCTTTTGGGTTTGTATCATAAGCTCAAAATGAAAAAGATCAAAGGAATTCTGGGAAAAGATGTACAGCAGCTGCCCCGGCTTCCAGCGCTGAATAAAGCACCTTCATATAATCAATTGGTGGTTATGTGGTTGCTACGCTAACATCTGGACTCACGGCACTGCATCCCCAGTGGTGCCAGTGCACTCTCTGGACCAACGGCACTGCATTCCCAGTGGTGTCAGTGCACTCTCTGGACTCACTGCACTGCATCCCCAGTGGTGCCAGGGCACTCTCTGGACTCACTGCACTGCATCCCCAGTGCTGCCAGTGCACTCTCTGGACTCACTGCACTGCATCCCCAGTGCTGCCAGTGGACTATCTGGACCTACTGCACTGAATTCCCAGTGGTGCCAGTGCACTCTCTGGACTCACTGCACTGCATCCCCAGTGGTGCCAGTGCACTCTTTGGATTCACGGCACTGCATCCCCGGTGGTGCCAGTGCACTCTCTGGACTCACTGAAGTGCATCCCTAGTGGTGCCAGTGTACTCTCTGGACTCACCGGGGTGCATCCCCAGTGGTGCCAGTGCACTCTCTGGACTCACGGCACTGCATCCCCATTAGTGCCAGTGCACTCTCTGGACTCACTGCACTGCATCCCCAGTGGTGCCAGTGCACTCTCTGGACTCACTGCACTGCATCCCCAGTGGTGCCAGTGGACCTTCTGGACTCACTGCACTGCATCCCCAGTGGTTCCAGTGCACTCTCTGGACTCACTGCACTGCATCCCCAATCGTACCAGTGCACTCTCTGGACTCACTGCACTGCATCCCCAGTGGTGCCAGTGCAATCTCTGATCTCACTGCAGTGCATACCTAGTGGTGCCAGTGCACTCTCTGGACTCACTGCACTGCATCCCCAGTGGTGCCAGTGCACTCTCTGGACTCACTGCACTGCATCCCCAGTGGTGCCAGTGCACTCTCTGGACTCACTGCAGTGCATCCCAAGTGGTGCCAGTGCACTCTCTGGACTCACCGGGGTGCATCCCCAGTGGTGCCAGCGCACTCTCTGGACTCACTGCACTGCATCCCCAGTGGTGACAGTGCACTCTCTGGACTCACTGCACTGCATCCCCAGTGGTGCCAGTGCACTCTCTGGACTCATTGCACTGCATCCCCAGTGGTGCCAGTGCACTCTCTGGACTCACTGCATTGCATCCCCAGTGGTGCCAGTGCACTCTCTGGACTCACTGCACTGCATCCCCAGTGGTGCCAGTGCACTCTCGGGACTCGCCGGGGTGCATCCCCTGTGGTGCCAGTGCACACTCTGGACTCACTGCAGTGCATCATCTGTGGTGCCAGTGCACTCTCTGGACTCACTGCACTGCATCGCCAGTGGTGCCAGTGCACTCTCTGGACTCACTGCAGTGCATCCCCAGTGGTGCCAGTGCACTCTCTGGACTCACTGCACTGCATCCCCAGTGGTGCCAGTGCAGTCTCTGGACTCACTGCACTGCATCCCCAGTGGTGCCAGTTCACTCTCTGGACTTCCGGGGTGCATCCCCAGTGGTGCCAGTTCACTCTCTGGACTCACTGCACTGCATCCCCAGTGGTGCCAGTGCACTCTCTGGACTCACTGCACTGCATCCCCAGTGGTGCCAGTGCACTCTCTGGACTCACTGCACTGCATCCCCAGTGGTGCCAGTGCACTCTCTGGACTCACTGCACTGCATCCCCAGTGGTGCCAGTGCACTCTCTGGACTCACTGCAGTGCATCACCAATGGTGCCAGTGCACTCTCTGGACTCACTGCAGTGCATGCCCAGTGGTGCCAGTGCACTCTCTGGACTTGCCGGGGTGCATCCCCAGTGGTGCCATTGCACTCTCTGGACTCACCGGGGTGCATCCCCAGTGGTGCCAGTGCACTCTCTGGACTCACTGCACTGCATCCCCAGTGGTGCCAGTGCACTCTCTGGACTCACCGCACTGCATCCCCAGTGGTGCCAGTGCACTCTCTGAGCTCACTGCACTGCATCCCTAGTGGTGCCAGTGCACTCTCTGGACTCGCTGCACTGCATCCCCAGTGGTGCCAGCGCACTCTCTGGACGCACTGGACTGCATCCACAGTGGTGCCAGTGCTCTCTTTGGACTCACCGGGGTGCATCCCCAGTTGTGCCAGTGCACGCTCTGGACTCACTGCACTGCATCCCCAGTGGTGCCAGTGAACTCTCTGGACTCACTGAAGTGCATCCCCAGTGGAGCCAGTGCACTCTCTGGACTCACTGCACTGCATCCCCAGTGGTGCCAGCGCACTCTCTGGACTCACTGCAGTGCATCCCCAGTGGTGACAGTGCACTCTCTGGACTCACTGCACTGCATCCCCAGTGGTGCCAGTGCACTCTCTGGACTCATTGCACTGAACCCCCAGTGGTGCCAGTGCACTCTCTGGACTCACTGCATTGCATCCCCAGTGGTGCCAGTGCACTCTCTGGACTCACTGCACTGCATCCCCAGTGGTGCCAGTGCACTCTCGGGACTCGCCGGGGTGCATCCCCTGTGGTGCCAGTGCACACTCTGGACTCACTGCACTGCATCATCTGTGGTGCCAGTGCACTCTCTGGACTCACTGCAGTGCATCCGCAGTGGTGCCAGTGCACTCTCTGGACTCACTGCACTGCATCCCCAGTGGTGCCAGTGCAGTCTCTGGACTCACTGCACTGCATCCCCAGTGGTGCCAGTTCACTCTCTGGACTTCCGGGGTGCATCCCCAGTGGTGCCAGTTCACTCTCTGGACTCACTGCACTGCATCCCCAGTGGTGCCAGTGCACTCTCTGGACTCACTGCACTGCATCCCCAGTGGTGCCAGTGCACTCTCTGGACTCACTGCACTGCATCCCCAGTGGTGCCAGTGCACTCTCTGGACTCACTGCACTGCATCCCCAGTGGTGCCAGTGCACTCTCTGGACTCACTGCAGTGCATCACCAATGGTGCCAGTGCACTCTCTGGACTCACTGCAGTGCATGCCCAGTGGTGCCAGTGCACTCTCTGGACTTGCCGGGGTGCATCCCCAGTGGTGCCATTGCACTCTCTGGACTCACCGGGGTGCATCCCCAGTGGTGCCAGTGCACTCTCTGGACTCACTGCACTGCATCCCCAGTGGTGCCAGTGCACTCTCTGGACTCACCGCACTGCATCCCCAGTGGTGCCAGTGCACTCTCTGAGCTCACTGCACTGCATCCCCAGTGGTGCCAGTGCACTCTCTGGACTCACTGCACTGCATCCCCAGTGGTGCCAGCGCACTCTCTGGACGCACTGGACTGCATCCACAGTGGTGCCAGTGCTCTCTTTGGACTCACCGGGGTGCATCCCCAGTTGTGCCAGTGCACGCTCTGGACTCACTGCACTGCATCCCCAGTGGTGCCAGTGAACTCTCTGGACTCACTGCACTGCATCCCCAGTGGAGCCAGTGCACTATCTGGACTCACTGCACTGCATCCCCAGTGGTGCCAGTTAACTCTCTGGACTCACTGCACTGCATCCCCAGTGGTGCCAGTGCACTCTCTGGACTCACTGCACTGCATCCCCAGTCGTGCCAGTGCACTCTCTGGACTTACTGCACTGTATCCCCAGTGGTGCCAGTGCACTCTCTGGACTCACTGCACTGCATCCCCAGTGGTGCCAGTGATCTCTCTGGACTCACTGCACTGCATCCCCAGTGGTGCAAGTGCACTCTCTGGACTCACTGCACTGCATCCCCAGTGGTGCAAGTGCACTCTCTGGATTCACTTCACTGCATCCCCAGAGGTGCAAGTGCACTCTCTGGACTCACTGCACTGCATCCCCAGTGGTGCCAGTACACTCTCTGGACTCACTGCATTCCATCCCCAGTGGTGCCAGTGCACTGTCTGGACTCACTGCACTGCATCCCCAGTGGTGCCAGTGCACTCTCTGGACTCACTGCACTGCACCCCCAGTGGTGCCAGTGCACTCTCTGGACTCGCTGCACTACATCCCCAGTGGTGCCAGTGCACTCTCAGGATTCACTGCACTGCATCCCCAGTGGTGCCAGTGCACTCTCTGGACTCACTGCACTGCATCACCACTGGTGCCAGTGCACTCTCTGGATTCAGTGCACTGCATCCCCAGTGGTTCCAGTGCTCTCTCTGGACTCACCGGGGTGCATAGCTAGTTGTGCCAGTGCACTCTCTGGACTCACTACCGTGCATCTCCAGTTGTGCCAGTGCACTCTCTGGACTCACTGCACTGCATCCCCAAGGTGCCAGTGCACTCTGTGGACTCACTGCACTGCATCCCCAGTGGTGCCTGTGAAAACTCTGGACTCACTGCAGTGCAACCCCAATGGTGCCAGTGCATTCTCTTTACTGACCGCAGTGCATCCCCAGTGGTGCCAGTGCACTCTCTGGACTCACTGCAGTGCATCCCAAGTGGTGCCAGTGCACTCTCTGGACTCACTGCACTGCATCACCAGTGGTGCCAGTGCACTCTCTGGACTCACTGCAGTGCATCCCCAGTGGTGCCAGGGCACTCTCTGCAGACAATGCAGTGCATCCCCAAAGGTGACAGTGCACTCTCTGGACTCACTGTACTGCTCGAGCCGCGGCAGCCGCTCCAGCCGCGGTAGCCCCTCCAGCCTCGGCAGCCGCTCTAACCGCGGCAGCCGCGGCAGCCGGTCCAGCCGCAGCAGCCGCTCCATCCGCTGCAGGCGCTCCAGCCGTGGCAGCCGTTCCAGTCGCTCCAGCCGCGGCAGCCGCTCCAACCGCGGCAGCCGCTCCAGCCGTGGCAGCCGCTCCCCTCGGTAGCGGCTTTAGCGGCTGCAGCGGCTGGAGCGGCTGCCGCGGCTGCCGAGGCTGGAGCGGCTGCCGCTGGTGGAGCGTCTGCGGCGGCTGAAGCGTCTAGAGCGTCTGCCGCGGCTGGAGGGGCTACCGCGGCTGGAGCGGCTGAGGCGGCTGGAGCGGATGCCGCGGCTGGAGCAGTGCAGTGAGCCCAGAGAGTCAACTGGCACCACTGGGGATGCAGTGAGTGAGTCCAGAGAGTGCACTGGCACCACAGGGGATGCACTGCAGTGAGTCCAGTGAGTGCACTGGAACCACTGGGGATGCACTGCAGTGAGTCCAGAGAGTGCACTGGCACCACTAGGGATGCACTGCAGGGAGTAAAGAGACTGCACTGGCACCACTGGGGTTGCACTGCAGTGAGTCCAGAAAGTGCACTGGCACCACGGGGGATGCACTGCAGTGAGTCCACAGAGTGCACTGGCACCACAGGAGATACACTGCAGTGAGTCCAGAGTGTGCACTGTCACCACTGGGGATGCAGCACAGTGACTACAGAGAGTGCACTGGCACCACTGGGGATGCACTGCTGTGAGAATGTATCTGAATCCCCGGTGGTGCCAGTGCACTCTCTGGACTCACTGAACTGCATCCCCAGTGGTTCCAGTGCACTCTCTGGAGTAACTGCAGTGCATCCCCTGTGGTGCCAGTGCACTCTCTGGACTCACTGTACTACATCCCCAGTGGTGCCAGTTGACTCTCTGGACTCACTGCACTGCTCCAGCCGCGGCATCCGCTCCAGCCGCCTCAGCCGCACCAGCCGCGGTAGCCCCTCCAGCCGCGGCAGACGCTCTAGACGCTCCAGCCGCCGCAGCCGCTCCAGCCGCGGCAGCCGCTCCAGCCTCGGCAGCCGCGACAGGCGCTCCAGCCGCGGCAGCCGCTAAAGCCGCTACCGAGTGGAGCGGCTGCCACGGCTGGAGCGGCTGCCCTCGGTAGCGGCTGGAGCGGCTGCCGCGGCTGGAGCGGCTGCCGCGGCTGGAGCGCCTGCCGCGGCTGGAGCGGCTGCCGCGGCTGGAGCGGCTGGAGCGTCTGCCGCGTATGCCGCGGATGGAGCGGCTGCCGCGGCTGGACCGGCTGCCGCGGCTGCCGCGGCTGGAGCGGCTGGAGCGGCTGCCGAGGCTGGAATGGCTACTGCGGCTGGAGCGGTTGCCGCGGCTCGAGCAGTACAGTGAGTCCAGAGAGTGCACTGTCACCTTTGGGGATGCACTGCATTGTCTGCAGGGAGTGCCCTGGCACCACTGGGGATGCACTGCAGTGAGTCCAGAGAGTGCACTGGCACCAGTGGGGATGCACTGCAGTGAGTAAAGAGAATGCACTGGCACCATTGGGGTTGCACTGCAGTGAGTACAGAGAGTGCACTGGCACCACTGGGGATGCAGTGCAGTGAGTCCAGAGAGTGCACTGGCACCTTGGGGATGCAGTGCAGTGAGTCCAGAGAGTGCACTGTCACCACTGGGGATGCAGTGCAGTGAGTCCAGAGAGTGCACTGGCGCCACTGGGGATGCACTGCAGTGAGTCCAGAGAGTGCACTGGCACCACTGGGATGCAGTGCACTGAGTCCAGAGAGTGGACTGGCAACACTGGGGATGCAGTGCAGTGAGTCCAGAGAGTGCACTGGCACCACTGGGATGCAGTGCACTGAGTCCACAGAGTGCACTGGCACCACAGGGGATACACTGCAGTGAGTCCAGAGATTGCACTGGCACCACTGGGGATGCAGTGCAGTGAGTGCAGAGAGTGAACTGGCACCGCTGCGGTTGCACCCCGGTGTTTTCAGAGAGTGCACTGGCACCACTGGGGATGCAGTGCAGTGATTCCAGAGAGTGCACTGGCACCACTGGGGATGCACTGCAGTGAGTCCAGAGAGTGCACTGTCACCACTGGGGATGCAGTGCAGTGAGTCCAGAGAGTGCACTGGCACCTTGGGGATGCAGTGCAGTGAGTCCAGAGAGTGCACTGGCTCCACTGGGGATGCACTGCAGTGAGTCCAGAGAGTGCACTGGCACCTTGGGGATGCAGTGCAGTGTGTCCACAGAGAGCACTGGCTCCACTGGGGATGCACTTCAGTGAGTCCAGAGAGTGCACTGGCACCACTGGGGATGCAGTGCAGTGAGTCCAGAGAGTGCACTGGCACCATTGGGATGCACTGCAGTGAGTCCAGAGAGTGCACTGGCACCACTGGGGATGCAGTGCAGTGAGTCCAGAGAGTGCAGTGGCACCATTGGGGATGCAGTGCAGTGAGTCCAGAGAGTGCACTGGCACCACTGGTGATGCAGTGCAATGAGTCCAGAGAGCCACTGGCACTTCTGGGGATGCACTGCAGTGAGTCCAGAGAGTGAACTGGCACCACTGGGGATGCAGTGCACTGAGTCCAGAGAGGGCACTGTCAGCAATGGGGATGCAGTGCAGTGAGTCCAGAGAGTGCACTGGCACTACTGGGGATCTCACTGCAGTGAGAATGTATCTGAATCCCCGGTGGTGCCAGTGCACTCTCTGGACTCACTGAACTGCATCCCCAGTGGTTCCAGTGCACTCTCTGGAGTAACTGCAGTGCATTCCCTGTGGTGCCAGTGCACTCTCTGGACTCACTGTACTGCATCCTCAGTGGTGCCAGTTGACTCTCTGGACTCACTGCACTGCTCCAGCCGCGGCATCCGCTACAGCCGCCTCAGCCGCTCCAGCCGCGGTAGCCCCTCCAGCCGCGGCAGACGCTCTAGACGCTCCAGCCGCCGCAGCCGCTCCAGCCGCGGCAGCCGCGAAAGCCGCTACCGAGTGGAGCGGCTGCCATGGCTGGAGCGGCTGCCGCGGTTGGAGTTGCTGCCGCGGCTGGAGCGGCTGCCGCGGATGCCGCGGCTGGAGCGCCTTCGCGGTTGGAGCGGCTGCCGCGGCTGGAGCGGCTGGAGCGGCTGCCGGGTATGCCGCGGATGGAGCGGCTGCCGCGGCTGGACCGGCTGCCGAGGCTGGAGGGGCTAACGCGGCTGGAGCGGCTGCCGCGGCTCGAGCAGTACAGTGACTCCAGAGAGTGCACTGTCACCTTTGGGGATGCACTGCATTGTCTGCAGAGAGTGCCCTGGCACCACTGGGGATGCACTGCAGTGAGTCCAGAGAGTGCACTGGCACCACTGGGGATGCACTGCAGTGAGTCCAGAGAGTGCACTGGCACCACTGGGAATGCAGTGCAGTGAGTCCAGAGAGGGCACTGGCACCACTGGGGATGCACCCCGGTGTTTCCAGTGAGTGCACTGTCACCACTGGGGATGCACTGCAGTGAGTCCAGAGAGTGCACTGGCACCACTGGGGATGCACTGCAGTGAGTCCAGAGAGTGCACTGGCACCACTGGGAATGCAGTGCAGTGAGTCCAGAGAGGGCACTGGCACCACTGGGGATGCACCCCGGTGTTTCCAGTGAGTGCACTGGCACCACTGGGGATGCACTGCAGTGAGTCCAGAGAGTGCCCTGGCACCACTGGGGATGCACTGCAGTGAGTCCAGAGAGTGCACTGGCACCACTGGGGATGCAGTGCAGTGAGTCCTGAGAGTGCAATGGCACCACAGGGGATGCACTGCAGTGAGTCCAGAGAGTGTACTGGCACCACTGGGGATGCAGTGCAGTGAGTCCAGAGAGTGAAGTGGCACCATTGGGGATGCAGTGCAGTGAGTCCAGAGAGTTCTCTGGCACCACTGGGGATGAACTGCAGTGAGTCCAGAGACTTCACAGGCACCACTGGGTGTCCAGTACAGTGAGTCCAGAGAGTGCACTGGCACCACTGGGGATTCAGTACAGTGAGTCCAGAGAGTGAACTGGCACCACTGGGGATTTAGTGCAGTGAGTCCAGAGAGTGCACTGGCACCTAAGGGGATTCACTGCAAGGCATCCAGAGAGTGCACTGGCACCACTGGGAATGCACTGCAGTGAGTACAGAGAGTGCACTGGCACCTAAGGGGCTGCACTGCAGTGAGTCCAGAGAGTGCACTGGCACCACTTGGGCTGCACTGCGGTGAGTCCAGAGAGTGCACTGGCACCACTGGGGATGCATTGCACTGAGAGCACAGAGTGCACTGGCACCACAGGGGTTACACTGCAGTGAGTCCCGAGAGTGCACTGGCACCACTGGGGATGCAGCACAGTGAGTCCAGAGAGTGCACTGGCACCACTGGGGTGCAGCGCAGTGACTACAGAGAGTGCACTGGCACCACTGGGGATGCACTGCAGTGAGTCCAGAGAGTGCACTGGCACCAGTGGGGATGCACTGCAGTGGGTCCAGAGAGTGCACTGGCACCACTGGGGATGCACTGCAGTGGGTCCAGAGATTGCACTGGCACCACTGGGGATGCAGTGCGGTGAGTCCACAAAGTGCACTGGCACCACTGGTGATGCACTGCAGTGAGTCCAGAGAGTTCACTGGCACCACTGGGGATGCAGTGCAGTGAGTCCAGAGATTGCACTGGCACCACTGGGGATGCAGTGCAGTGAGTCCAGAGAGTGCACTGGCACCACAGGGGATGCAATGCAGTGAGTCCAGAGAGTGCACTGGCACCACTGGGGATGCAGTGCAGTGAGTCCAGAGAGTGCACTGGCACCACCGGGGATTCACTGCAGTGAGTCCAGAGAGTGCACTGGCACCACTGGGGATGCACTGCAGTGAGTACAGAGAGTGCACTGGCACCTCACGGGCTGCACTGCAGTGAGTCCACAGAGTGCACTGGCACCACAGGGGATACACTGCCGTGAGTCCAGAGAGTGCACTGGCACCACTAGGGTTGCAGCACAGTGAGTCCAGAGAGTGAACTGTCACCACTGGGGACGCAGCACAGTGACTACAGAGAGTGCACTGGCACCACTTGGGTTGCAATGCAGTGAGTCCAGAGAGTGCAATGGCACAACTGTGATTGCACTGCCGTGAGTCTGGAGAGTGCACTGGCACCACTGGGGATGCAGTGCAGTGAGTCCAGAGAGTGCAGTTGCACCAAAACGGATGCAGTGCAGTGAGTCCAGAGAGTGCACTGGCACCATTGGGGATGCACTGCAGTGAGTCCAGAGAATGCACTGGCACTAATGGGGATGCAGTGCAGTGAGTCCAGAGAGTGCACTGGCACCACTGGGGATGCAGTGCAGTGAGTCCAGAGAGTGCACTGGCACCACTGGGGATGCACTGCAGTGAGTCCAGAGACTGCACTGGCACCACAGGGGATGCAGTGCAGTGATTCCAGAGAGTGCACTGGCACCACTGGGGATGCACTTTAGTGAGTCCAGAGAGTGCAGTGGCACCACTGGGGATGCAGTGCAGTGAGTCCAGAGAGTGCACTGGCACCACTGGGGATGCAGTGCAGTGAGTCCAGAGAGTGCACTGGCACCACTGGGGATGCAGTGCAGTGAGTCCAGAGAGTGCCCTTGCACCACTGGGGATAAACTGCAGTGAGTCCAGAGAGTGCACTGGCACCACTGGGGATGCACTGCAGTGAGTCCAGAGAGTTCTCTGGCACCACTGGGGATGCAGTTTAGTGATTCCAGAGAGTGCACCGGCCCAATGGGGATACACTGCAGTGAGTCCAGAGAGTGCACTGGCACCACTGGGGATGCAGTTCAGTGAGTCCTGAGAGTGCACTGGCTCCCCTGGGGATGCACTGCAGTGAGTCCAGGGACTACACTGTCACCACTGGGGATGCAGTGCAGTGAGTCCAGAGAGTGCACTGGCACCAGTAGGGATGCAGTGCAGTGAGACCAGAGATTGCACTGGCACCACTGGGGATGCAGTGCAGTGAGTCCAGAGAGTGCACTGGCTCCAATGGGGATGCAGTGCAGTGAGTCCAGAGAGTGCACTGGCACCACTGGGGATGCAGTGCAGTGAGTCCTGAGAGTGCAATGGCACCACAGGTGATGCAATGCAGTGAGTCCAGAGAGTGCACTGGCACCACTGGGGATGCACTTCAGTGAGTCCAGAGAGTGCACTGGCACCAACTGGAGATGCACTGCTGTGAGTCCCGAGATTGCACTGGCACCACAGGGGTTACAGTGCAGTGAGTCCACAGACTAGTCTGGCACCACTGGGGTTGCACTGCAGTGAGTCCAGACACTTCACAGGCACCACTGGGGATGCAGTGCAGTGAGTCCAGAGAGTGCACTGGCACCACTGGGGATGCAGTGCAGTGAGTCCAGAGAGTGCACTGGCACCACTGGGGATGCACCCCGGCAAGTCCAGAGAGTGAACTGTCACCACTGGGGACGCAGCGCAGTGACTACAGAGAGTGCACTGGCACCACTGGGGATGCACTGCAGTGAGTCCAGAGAGTGCACTGGCACCAGTGGGGATGCACTGCAGTGGGTCCAGAGCGTGCACTGGCACCACTGGGGATGCAGTGCAGTGAGTCCAGAGAGTGCACTGGCACCACTGGGGATGCACTGCAGTGAGTCCAGAGAGTGCAGTGGCACCACTGGGGATGCAGTGCAGTGAGTCCAGAGAGTGCACGGGCACCACTGGGGATACACTGCAGTGAGTCCAGAGAGTGCACTGTCAGCAATGGGGATGCAGTGCAGTGAGACCAGAGAGTGCACTGGCACCACTGGGGATGCAGTGCAGTGAGTCCTGAGAGTGCAATGGCACCACAGGGGATGCACTGCAGTGAGTCCAGAGAGTGTACTGGCACCACTGGGGATGGAGTGCAGTGAGTCCAGAGAGTGCACTGGCTCCACTGGGGATGCAGTGCAGTGAGTCCAGAGAGTGCACTGGCACCAAATGGAGCTGCACTGCTGTGAGTCCTGAGATTGCACTGGCACCACTGGGGATGCACTGCAGTGAGTCCAGAGAGTTCTCTGGCACAAATGGGGATGCACTGCAGTGAGTCCAGAGACTTCACAGGCACCACTGGGGATGCAGTACAGTGAGTTCAGAGAGTGCACTGGCACCACTGGGGATTCAGTTCAGTGAGTCCAGAGAGTGAACTGGCACCACTGGGGATTTAGTGCAGTGAGTCCAGAGAGTGCACTGGCACCACTGGGGATTCACTGCAAGGCGTCCAGAGAGTGCACTGGCACCACTGGGAATGCACTGCAGTGAGTTCAGAGAGTGCACTGGCACCTAAGGGGCTGCACTGCAGTGAGTCCAGAGAGTGCACTGGCACCACTTGGGCTGCACTGCGGTGAGTCCAGAGAGTGCACTGGCACCACTGGGGATGCAGTGCAGTGAGTCCAGAGAGTGCACTGGCACCAGTGGGGATGCACTGCAGTGGGTCCAGAGAGTGCACTGGCACCACTGGGGATGCAGTGCAGTGAGTCCAGAGAGTGCACTGGCACCACTGGGGATGCAGTGCAGTGAGTCCAGAGAGTGCACTGGCACCACTGGGGATGCACTACAGTGAGTCCAGAGAGTGCACTGGCACCACTGGGGATGCAGTACAGTGACTCCAGAGAGTGCAGAGGCACCACAGTTGATGCAGTGTAGTGACTCCAGAGAGTGCACTGGCACCACTGGGGATGCAGTGCAGTGAGTCCAGAGAGTGCACAGGCACCACTGGCGATGCAGTGCAGTGAGTCCAGAGAGTGCACTGGCAGCACTGGGAATGCACTGCAGTCAGTCCAGAGAGTGCTCTGGCACCACTGGGGATGCAGTTCAGTGAGTCCAGAGAGTGCACTGGCACCACTGGGGATACACTGCAGTGACTCCAGAGAGTGCACTGGCACCACTGGGGATGCACTGCAGTGAGTCCAGAGAGTGCACTGGCACCAGTGGGGATGCAGTACAGTGAGTCCTGAGATTGCACTGGCACCACTGGGGATGCACTACAGTGAGTCCAGAGACTACACTGGCACCACTGGGGATGCAGTGCAGTGAGTCCAGAGAGTGCACTGGCACCACTCTTCATGCAGTGCAGTGAGTCCAAAGAGTGCACTGGCACCACTGGGTATGCAGTGCATGAGTGCAGAGAGTGCACTGGCACCACTGGGGATGCAGTGCAGTGAGTCCAGAGATTGGACTGGCACCAGTTGGGATGCAGTGCAGTGAGTCCAGAGAGTGCACTGGCACCAGTGTGGATGGAGTGCAGTCAGTCCAGAGAGTGCACTGGCTCAACTGGGGATGAACTGTAGTGAGTCCAGAGACTGCAAAGGCACCACTGGGGATGCAGTGCAGTGAGTCCATAGAGTGCACTGGCACCACTGGGGATGCAGTGCAGTGAGTCCAGAGAGTGCTCTGGCACCACTGGGGATGCAATGCAGTGAGTCCAGAGAGTGCACTGGCACCAGTGGGGATGCACTGCAGTGAGTCCAGAGAGTGCACGGGCACCACTGGGGATGCAGTGCAGTTGAGTCCAGAGAGTGCACTGGCACCTTGGGGATGCCGTGCAGTGAGTCCAGAGAGTGCACTGGCACCACTGGGGATGCAGTGCGGTGAGTCCAGAGAGTGCACTGGCACCACTGGGGTTGCAGTGCAGTGAGTCCAGAGAGTGCACTGGCACCCCTGGGGATGCACTGCAGTGAGTCCAGAGAGTGCACTGGCACCACTGGGAATGCAGTGCAGTGAGTCCAGAGAGTGCACTGGCACCCCTGGGGATGCACTGCAGTGAGTCCAGAGAGTGCACTGGCACCACTGGGAATGCAGTGCAGTGACTCAGAGAGTGCACTGGCACCACTGAGGATGCACTGCAATGAGTCCAGATAGTGCACTGGCACCACTGGGGATGCAGTGCAGTGAGTGTAGAGAGTGCACTGGCACCACTGGGGATGCAGTGCAGTGAGTCCAGAGAGTGCACTGGCACCACTGGGGATGCACCCCGGCAGTGAGTCCACAGAGTGCACTGGCACTACTGGGGATGCAGTGCAGTGAGTCCAGAGAGTGCACTGGCACCACTGCGGATGCACTGCAGTGAGTCCAGAGAGTGCACTAACACCACTGGGGATGCAGTGCAGTGAGTCCAGAGAGTGCACTGGCACCACTGGGGATGCAGTGCAGTGAGTGCAGAGAGTGCACTGGCACCACTGGGGATGCACTGCAGTGAGTCCAGAGAGTGCACTGGCACCACAGGTGATGCAGTGCAGTGAGTCCAGAGAGTGCACTGGCACCACTGGGGATGCACCCCGGTGAGCCCAGAGATTGCACTGGCACCACTGGGGATGCACTGCAGTGAGTGCAGAGAGTGCACTGGCACCACTGGGGATGCAATGCAGTGAGGGCAGAGAGTGCACTGGGACCACTGGGGATGCAGTGCAGTGAGTCCAGAGAGTGCCCTGGCACCACTGGGGATGCAGTGCAGTGAGTCCAGAGAGTGCACTGGCACCACTGAGGATGCAGTGCAGTGACTCCAGAGAGTGCACTGGCACCACTGGGGATGCAGTGCAGTGAGTCCAGAGAGTGCACTGGCACCACTGGGGATGCAATGCGGTGAGTCCAGAGAGTGCACTGGCACCACTGGGGATGCAGTGCAGTGAGTCCAGAGAGTGCACTGGCACCACTGGGGAGGCACTGCAGTGAGGGCCGAGAGTGCAGTGGCACCACTGGGGATGCAGTGCAGTGACTGCAGAGAGTGCACTGGCACCTCTGGGGATGCACTGCAGTGAGGGCAGAGAGTGCACTGGCACCACTGGGGATGCAGTGCAGTGAGTCCAGAGAGTGCACTGGCACCACTGGGGATGCAATGCGATGAGCCCACAGAGTGCACTGGCACCACAGGGGATGCAGTGCAGTGAGTCCAGAGAGTGCACTGACACCACTGGGGATGCAGTGCGGTGAGTTCAGAGAGTGCTCTGGCACCACTGGGGATGCAGTGCAGTGAGTCCAGAGAGTGCACTGGCACCACAGGTGATGCAGTGCAGTGAGTCCAGAGAGTGCACTGGCACCACAGGGGATGCACTGCAGTGATTCCAGAGAGTGCACTGGCACCACTGGGGATGCAGTGCAGTGAGTCCAGAGAGTGCAGTGGCACCACTGGGGATGCAGTGCAGTGACTCCAGAGAGTGCACTGGCACCACTGGGGATGCAGTGCAGTGAGTCCAGAGAGTGCACTGGCACCACTGGAGATGCACTGCAGTGACTCGAAAGAGTGCACTGGCACCACTGCGGATGCACTGCAGTGAGTCCGGAGAGTGCCCTGGCACCACTGGGGATGCAGTGCAGTGAGTCCAGAGAGTGCAGTGGCACCACTGGGGATGCAGTGCAGTGAGTCCAGAGAGTGCACTGGCACCACTGGGGATGCAATGCAGTGAGTCCAGAGAGTGCACTGGCACCACTGGGGATGCAGTGCACTGAGTCCAGAGAGTGCACTGGCACCACTGGTGATGCAGTGCAGTGAGTCCAGAGAGTGCACTGGCACCACTGGCGATGGAGTGCAGTGAGTCCAGAGAGTGCACTGGCAGCACTGGGGATGCACTGCAGTGAGTCCAGAGAGTGCACTGGCACCACTGGTGATGCAGTGCAGTGAGTCCAGAGAGTGCACTGGCACCACTGTTCATGCAGTGCAGTGAGTCCAAAGAGTGCACTGGCACCACTGGGTATGCAGTGCATGAGTGCAGAGAGTGCACTGGCACCACTGGGGATGCAGTGCAGTGAGTCCAGAGAGTGGACTGGCACCAGTGGGGATGGAGTGCAGTGAGTCCAGAGAGTGCCCTGGCACCACTGCGGATGCAGTGCAGTGAGTCCAGAGAGTGCACAGGCTCCACTGGGGATGAACTGTAGTGAGTCCAGAGACTGCACAGGCACCACTGGGGATGCAGTGCAGTGACTCCAGAGAGTGCACTGGCACCACTGGGGATGCACTGCAGTGAGTCCAGAGAGTGCACGGGCACCACTGGGGATGCACTGCAGTGAGTCCAGAGAGTGCACTGACACCACTGGGGATGCAGTGCAGTGATTCCGGAGAGTGCACTGGCACCACTGGGGATGCAGTGCAGTGAGTCCAGAGAGTGCACTGGCACCACTGGGGATGCACTGCAGTGAGTCCAGAGAGTGCACTGGCAGCACTGGGGATGCACTGCAGTGAGTCCAGAGAGTGCACTGGCACCACTGGGGATGCACTGCAGTGACTCGAAAGAGTGCACTGGCACCACTGCGGATGCACTGCAGTGAGTCCGGAGAGTGCCCTGGCACCACTGGGGATGCAGTGCAGTGAGTGCAGAGAGTGCACTGGCACCACTGGGGATGCAGTGCAGTGAGTCCAGAGAGTGCACTGGCACCACTGGGGATGCAGCGCAGTGAGTCCAGAGAGTGCACTGGCACCACTGGGGATGCAGCGCAGTGAGTCCAGAGAGTGCACTGGCACTACTGGGGATGCACTGCAGTGAGTCCAGAGAGTGCACTGGCACCACTGCGGATGCAGTGCAGTGAGTCCAGAGAGTGCACTGGCACCACTGGGGACTCACTGCACTGCAACTCCAGTGGTGCCAGTGCACTCTCTGGAGTCACTGCACTGCATCACCAGTGGTGACGGTGCACTCTCTGGACTCACTGCACTGCATCCCAGGTGGTGCTAGTGCACTCTCTGGACTCACTGCTCTGCATCCCCAGTGGTGCCAGTGCACTCTCTGGACTCACTGCAGTGCATCGCCAGTGGTGCCAGTGCCCTCTCTGGACTCACTGCACTGCATCCCCAGTGGTACCAGTGCACTCTCTGGACTCACTGCACTGCATCCCCAGTGGTGCCAGTGCACTCTCTGGACTCACTGCACTGCATCCCCAGTGGTGCCAGTGCACTCTCTGGACTCACTGCACTGCATCCCCAGTGGTGACAGTGCACTCTCTGGACTTGCCGGGGTGCATCCCCAGTGGTGCCAGTGCACTCTCTGGACTCACCGGGGTGCATCCCCAGAGGTGCTAGTGCACTCTCTGAACTCACTGAACTACATCCCCAGTGGTGCCAGTTCACTCTCTGGACTCACTGAACTGAATCCCCAGTGGTGCCAGTGCACTCTCTGGACTCACTGTACTGCATCCCCAGTGGTGCCTGTGAAGTCTCTGGACTCACTGCAGTGCATCCCCAGTGGTGCCAGTGCAATCTCAGGACTCACAGCAGTGCAGCTCCAGTTGGTGCCAGTGCACTCTCTGGAATCACTGCACTGCATCCCCAGTGCTGACAGTGCACTCTCTGGACTCACTGCACTGCATCCCCAGTGGTGCCAGTGTACTCTCTGGACTCAGTGGACTGCATCCCCAGTGGTGCCACTGCACTCTCTGGACTCACTGCAGTGCATCCCCAGTGGTGCCAGTGCACTCTCTGGACTCACTGCAGTGCATTCCCTTTTGTGCCAGTGCACTCTCTGCACTCACTGCAGTGCATCCCCAGTGGTGCCAGTGCACTCTCTGGACTCACTGCACTGCATCCCCAGTGGTGCCTGTGAAGTCTCTGGTCTCACTGCACTGCATCCCCAGTGGTGCCAGTGCACTCTCTGGACTCACTGCACTGCATCCCCAATGCTGACAGTGCCCTCTCTGGACTCAGTGCACTGCATCCCCAGTGGTGCCAGTTCACTCTTTGGACTAAATGCACTGCATCCCCAGTGGTGCCAGTGGCTCTCTGGACTCATTGCACTGCATCACCAGTGGTGCCAGTGCACTCTCTGGACTCACTGCACTGCATCCCCAATGGTGCCACTGCACTCTCTGGACTCACTGCACTGCATCCCCAGTGGTGCCAGTGCACTCTCTGGACTCACTGCACTGCATCACCAGTGGTGCCAGTGTACTCTGTGGACTCACTGCACTGCATCCCCAGTGGTGCCAGTGCACTCTCTGGACTCAATGAACTGTATCCCCAAGGTGCCAGTGCACTCTCTGGACTCACTGCACTGCATCCCCAGTGGTGCCAGTGCACTCTCTGGACTCACTGCACTGCATCCCCAGTGGTAACAGTGCACTCTCTGGACTCACTGCACTGCATAGCCCGTGGTGCCAGTGCACTCTCTGGACTCACTGCACTGCATCCCCAGTGGTGTCACTGCACTCTCTGAAAACACCGGGGTGCAACCGCAGCGGTGCCAGTGCACTCTCTGCACTTACGGCACTGCATCCCCAGTGGTGCCAGTGCACTCTCTGGACTCACTGCAGTGTATCCCCTGTGGTGCCAGTGCACTCTGTGGACTCAGTGCACTGCATCCCAGTGGTGCCAGTGCACTCTCTGGACTCACTGCAGTGCATCCCCAGTGGTGCCAGTGCACTCTCTGGACTCACTGCACTGCATCCCCAGTGGTGCCAGTGCACTCTCTGGACTCACTGCACTGCATCCCCAGTGGTGCCAGTGCCCTCTCTGGACTCACTGCACTGCATCCCCAGTGGTACCAGTGCACTCTCTGGACTCACTGCACTGCATCCCCAGTGGTGCCAGTGCACTCTCTGGACTCACTGCACTGCATCCCCAGTGGTGCCAGTGCACTCTCTGGACTCACTGCACTGCATCCCCAGTGGTGACAGTGCACTCTCTGGACTTGCCGGGGTGCATCCCCAGTGGTGCCAGTGCACTCTCTGGACTCACCGGGGTGCATCCCCAGAGGTGCTAGTGCACTCTCTGAACTCACTGAACTACATCCCCAGTGGTGCCAGTTCACTCTCTGGACTCACTGAACTGAATCCCCAGTGGTGCCAGTGCACTCTCTGGACTCACTGTACTGCATCCCCAGTGGTGCCTGTGAAGTCTCTGGACTCACTGCAGTGCATCCCCAGTGGTGCCAGTGCAATCTCAGGACTCACAGCAGTGCAGCTCCAGTTGGTGCCAGTGCACTCTCTGGAATCACTGCACTGCATCCCCAGTGCTGACAGTGCACTCTCTGGACTCACTGCACTGCATCCCCAGTGGTGCCAGTGTACTCTCTGGACTCAGTGGACTGCATCCCCAGTGGTGCCACTGCACTCTCTGGACTCACTGCAGTGCATCCCCAGTGGTGCCAGTGCACTCTCTGGACTCACTGCAGTGCATTCCCTTTTGTGCCAGTGCACTCTCTGCACTCACTGCAGTGCATCCCCAGTGGTGCCAGTGCACTCTCTGGACTCACTGCACTGCATCCCCAGTGGTGCCTGTGAAGTCTCTGGTCTCACTGCACTGCATCCCCAGTGGTGCCAGTGCACTCTCTGGACTCACTGCACTGCATCCCCAATGCTGACAGTGCCCTCTCTGGACTCAGTGCACTGCATCCCCAGTGGTGCCAGTTCACTCTTTGGACTAAATGCACTGCATCCCCAGTGGTGCCAGTGGCTCTCTGGACTCATTGCACTGCATCACCAGTGGTGCCAGTGCACTCTCTGGACTCACTGCACTGCATCCCCAATGGTGCCACTGCACTCTCTGGACTCACTGCACTGCATCCCCAGTGATGCCAGTGCACTCTCTGGACTCACTGCACTGCATCACCAGTGGTGCCAGTGTACTCTGTGGACTCACTGCACTGCATCCCCAGTGGTGCCAGTGCACTCTCTGGACTCAATGAACTGTATCCCCAAGGTGCCAGTGCACTCTCTGGACTCACTGCACTGCATCCCCAGTGGTGCCAGTGCACTCTCTGGACTCACTGCACTGCATCCCCAGTGGTAACAGTGCACTCTCTGGACTCACTGCACTGCATAGCCCGTGGTGCCAGTGCACTCTCTGGACTCACTGCACTGCATCCCCAGTGGTGTCACTGCACTCTCTGAAAACACCGGGGTGCAACCGCAGCGGTGCCAGTGCACTCTCTGCACTTACGGCACTGCATCCCCAGTGGTGCCAGTGCACTCTCTGGACTCACTGCAGTGTATCCCCTGTGGTGCCAGTGCACTCTGTGGACTCAGTGCACTGCATCCCAGTGGTGCCAGTGCACTCTCTGGACTCACTGCAGTGCATCCCCAGTGGTGCCAGTGCACTCTCTGGACTCACTGCACTGCATCCCCAGTGGTGCCAGTGCACTCTCTGGACTCACTGCACTGCATCCCCAGTGGTGCCAGTGCACTCTCTGGACTCACTGCACTGCATCCCCAGTGGTGCCAGTGCACTCTCTGGACTCACTGCAGTCCATCCCCATTGGTACCAGTGCACTCTCTGGACTCACTGCACTGCATCCACAGTGGTGCCAGTGCACTCTCTTTACTCACTGCACTGCATCCCCAGTGGTGCCAGTGCACTCTCTGGACTCACTGTACTGCATCCCCAGTGGTGCCAGTGCACTCTCTGGACTCACTGTACTGCATCCCCAGTGGTGACAGTGCACTCTCTGGAGCCACTGCACTGCATCCCCAGTGGTGCCAGTGCCCCCTGTGGACTCACTGCACTGCATCCCCAGTGGTGCCAGTGCACTCTCTGGACTCACTGCACTGCATCCACAGTCGTGCCAGTGCACTCTCTGGACTCACTGCACTGCATCATCAGTGGTGCCAGTGCACTCTCTGGACTCACTGCACTGCATCCCCAGTGGTGCCAGTGCACTCTCTGGACTCACTGTACTGCATCGCCAGTGGTGCCAGTGCACTCTCTGGACTCACTGCATTGCATCCCCAGTGGTGCCAGTGCAGTCTCTGTGTTAGTGTTGGGGAGAATCGAATGGATGTAATGTCTCTTAAGTAATGGGACCTACAGTATCATTAAGCATTGCCAAATGTACTTACATTATCAATTAATCTATGTATACTGGATACTTAGGGAGTACATTGAACAATCAAAAGAGTCATTGAAGGGGAACCTTGGGAGGGAACAGGTACAACCTGACCTTGGATAAGGGCCTGGAAATGATGAAATGAGTTGAAGCAGAACCAAGAAGCGGAGGGAGCATGCATCGAGTAAGAAAGGTGAAAAGTTTAGCGGAGAGGAAGACTCCTTACTTCATCTGGACGACCACCTGGACGACCACCAGAGTGCGCCACGCATGTGCAAAGGGGAGGGGAGCTAATTAGAATGAAAAGCGAGGCTGCTGTTGCAACCTGTAATGAATATGTATACCTGACGCAATATTGTATGTATAAATAACGGCTGGGAAGTAACGGGACTTGAAGCCAGATTTGGGCACCTGCCCCGGCTTCCAGCGCTGAATAAAGCACCTTCATATAATCACTTGGTGGTTATGTGGTTGCTACGCTAACATTTTGGCGACCCAGGTGGGACAGCGTGGGCACTGCTGAGGCGGCTCGTGTCTCGGTTTCGCTCCAGCCGGCACTGAAGGGATTCTCGGGGAGCAGTCGACCACGACCGACCTCCGCTGCTCACGACGTACCACTGGAGTGGTAAGCAAAGGTGCTTTCAACTTTGGGTATTCGGTACCGATTTGGTTGCGAAAGCCTGCCGGTCAGACGCGGCGAAAGCCACGCTCGGTTGGGCAGGGAGCTCCCGGGGTAAGCCTAGGCGCCGTCCGTTAGACAGAGCGAAAGCTCTGCAGGTTCGGCATTGGTGGTTTGGTATTGGTAATTGTATTGGTTTGTGCTGAAGGGTCAGCACTTGGTATTATTGGTATGTAGTAAGCACGCTGCTGCTCCGGCAGCTTCTGGGAAAGCGTGCTGCTGCTCCGGCAGCTTTTGGGAGAGCACGCTGCTGCTCCGGCAGCTTTTGGGAAAGCGTGCTGCTGCTCCGGCAGCTTCTGGGAGAGCACGCTGCTGCTCCGGCAGCTTTTGGGAGAGTGTGCTGCTGCTCCGGCAGCTTTTGGGAGAGCACGCTGCTGCTCCGGCAGCTTTTGGGAAAGCGTGCTGCTGCTCCGGCAGCTTCTGGGATAGCACGCTGCTGCTCTGGCAGCTTTTGGGAGAGTGTGCTGCTGCTCCGGCAGCTTTTGGGAAAGCGTGCTGCTGCTCCGGCAGCTTTTGGGAGAGCACGCTGCTGCTCCGGCAGCTTTTGGGAAAGCGTGCTGCTGCTCCGGCAGCTTCTGGGAGAGCACGCTGCTGCTCCGGCAGCTTTTGGGAGAGTGTGCTGCTGCTCCGGCAGCTTTTGGGAAAGCGTGCTGCTGCTCCGGTAGCTTTTGGGAAAGCGTGCTGCTGCTCCGGCAGCTTTTGGGAGAGCATGCTGCTGCTCCGGCAGCTTTTGGGAAAGCGTGCTGCTGCTCCGGCAGATTCTGGGAGAGCACGCTGCTGCTCCGGCAGCTTTTGGGAGAGTGTACTGCTGCTCCGGCAGCTTCTGGGAAAGTGTGCTGCTGCTCTGGCAGCGTTTGGGTTTGTATCATAAGCTCAAAATGAAAAAGATCAAAGGAATTCTGGGAAAAGATGTACCTATCCCGCGGACATCCCCGCTGGGGTGTTTGCTAGCACACTGGAAAGAGGGAGGTTTTGGTCAAGAAATGCGGAAAGGAAAGCTGATTGATTATTGTAATATTTGGTGGCCACAGTATAAACTAGAGGACCAAGAAACTTGGCCTGAGAATGGAACATTGCAATATAATACAATTTTACAATTGATGCTATTCTGTAAGCGGGAAGGAAAATATGATGAACTGCCGTATGTGGAATTATTCTTTTATTTGCGCCGAAAGCCTGAATGGCAGCATGCTTGTGGAATAATGGTGCTTGAGGTTTCAACTGAGGAACGTTGTTGTGCATGTACTAAGGAGGGACACTGTATACAGCATCAGGCAATAGAGAATAATAAGTATTATGGGGAAATGAATAATGGAAATATTGATTTGGAAGTTGCGCCGTCGGCTCCGCCGGAAGAGCCAGGACAGGGAGGGAAAAGAGAAAAGGAAGCTAGCAGTAGTGATGGAGAATCCCCGACTTTAGTCTCCCCTGTGTCACATAGGACCCGGCAACAGCGAAGGGCAGGAGAAACTATAAATGAACAGGGAGGGAAAATAATCGCTCCCCTCAGGCAAGGAGTGGGGACAGAAGGACCGGTATATGTTAAGGTGCCTTTTTCAGCTGGGGATTTAATGATATGGAAACAAGCAGCCGGCACCTACAGGGAAAACCCAGATAAAGTAGCTAGGGTAATGAAAATGATAATTAAAACCCAAAATCCCGATTGGGATGATCTCCAGGTGATCCTGGATACTTTGATGGACTCGACAGAAAAAGACGTGGTATTGCGGGCAGCCAGAGAGAGAGCCCGAGAAGATATACGAAATGGATTAGTGCTTGGAAATCTAGATCAAAACTTCCCCATCGAGGATCCCCAATGGGATTATAACACAGGGGATGGAATAAGGAGGCTGAAGAGATATCAAGATTGGGTACAAGTCGGGGTACAGAATGCCATGCCCCGGACTTATCAAAGGACTTCCAGCTGTTTGTGCATGAGAGACAACGATTGGCATTAGGAGTACTGACCCAGCGACTTGGGAGCTGGAAAAGACCTGTGGGGTATTTTTCTAAACAATTGGATGCAGTAAGCGCTGGATGGCCCTCGTGTTTAAGGGCCGTGGCAGCCACAGTCCTTTTAATACAGGAAGCCAGGAAGCTCACATTAGGGAAGCAAATTGAGTGTTCGTGCCACAGATGGTGACTACGGTATTGGAGCAAAAGGGGGGCCATTGGCTATGGCCCAGCCGAATGATGAAATATCAAGCTATACTAACTGAGCAAGATGATGTAATCTTAAGAACTACTAACTTATTGAACCCAGCAGTGTTTCTAGGAACAACTACGGAGGAAGGAGACCTCAGTCATGATTGCGTGGAGATCATCGAACATACCTATGCCAGCAGAACAGACTTAAAGGATCAGCCTCGGGGGAGACCGGATTGGGAACTTTTCACGGATGGAAGCAGCTTTGTGGAAAATGGGACTCGTTATGCAGGATACGCGGCAACTACATCAAAGGTAGTGATTGAGGCAAATTCCCTACCTCCGGGGACTTCAGCCCAACGAGCAGAAATAGTCGCCCTGACACGAGCCCTGGAACTAAGCGAGGGTAAGAACGTGAATATTTGGACAGATTCAAAATATGCATTCGGGGTAGTCCACGTACATGGGGCATTATGGAAAGAAAGGGGAATGCTATCCTCACAAGGGACTAATATAAAATACCAGGAAGAAATATTGAAATTAATAACAGCTGTACAGAAACCCCAACAGGTGGCCATAATGCATTGTAAAGCTCATCAAGGAGGGGTGTCAGAGATTGCAGAAGGTAACAGACTGGCGGATTTGACGGCCCGGAAGGTTGCACATGAAGTATGGAAAGTAATGGCTCTAATTCCATCGAAGGTAGGCCTCTCTTGTTTTAAATTACCTAAAGACCCAAAGTATTCAGCGGAAGATGAGAGACTTGCAAATTTGATGAAGGCCCAGAAGAATCCTGACGGGTGGTATGTGACTACGACAGGACAACTCATAGTACCTCCTATAATAATGCGAGAACTCTTACAAATAAAACATAATGAATGTCACTGGGGTGCAGAAGCAATGGTGACCTATTTGAAACGAGGTGTCATCTCGGTACACATGTTAACAATGGCAAAGTCAGTAATGTCAAAATGTGAGCTTTGCTTAAAGAATAATCCGGTAGCAAGGAAACATGCTGAGATGGGAAGAACTAGAGCTGGAATAGAGCCTGGAGATTACTGGCAAATAGACTTCGTGGAACTGCCTAAAGCAAGAGGTTATAAATACCGATTGGTAGGGGTTGATACTTTTTCAGGATGGCCAGAGGCCCTTCCCTGTCACACCAACTAAGCAAAGGAAACGGTAAAATGGTTACTACGGGAAATAATCCCTAGATTTGGTGTACCGTTGGGTATTTCTTCAGACAGGGGACCACATTTCATTGCCAACGTGGTCAAGGACGTTAGTAGGTTACTGGGAATCACCCAGAACACCCTATCCCACTTACTCCACCCCCATCCTATAGTACTAGCGTTAACAAGCAGGCATAGAGGAATCAATAAGATAGTAGACTAACGAAGATGCGTTAAGATTATACTTACTAATCTCTATATCAAGTTATACTCACTAACCTCTACTAACCTGATTCAACCTAACAGTAATGAAAATACTTGCTCTTGCTATGAGTGAAGTATTTTCAAAGGGGGGGAATGTTAGTGTTGGGGAGAATCGAATGGATGTTTTACTAATGTCTCTTAGGTAATGGGACCTATCAGTATAATTAAGCATTGCCAAATGTACTTACATTATCAATTAATCTATGTATACTGGATACTTAGGGAGTACATTGAACAATCAAAAGAATCATTGAAAAGGAACCCTGGGAGGGAACAGGTACAACCTGACCTTGGATAAGGGCCTGGAAATGATGAAATGAGTTGAAGCAGAACCAAGAAGCGGAGGGAGCATGCGTCGAGTAAGAAAGGTGAAAAGTTTAGCGGAGAGGAAGACTCCTTACTTCATCTGGACGACCACCTGGACGACCACCAGAGTGCGCCACGCATGTGCAAAGGGGAGGGGAGCTAATTAGAATGAAAAGCGAGGCTGATGTTGCAACCCGTAATGAATATGTATACCTGACGCAATATTGTATGTATAAAAAAACGGCTGGGAAGTAACGGGACTTGAAGCCAGATTTGGGCACCTGCCCCGGCTTCCAGCGCTGAATAAAGCACCTTCATATAATCACTTGGTGATTATGTGGTTGCTACGCTAATATCTGGACTCACTGCAGTGCATCCCCAGTGGTGCCAGTGCACTCTCTGGAGTCACTGCAGTGCATCCCCAGCGGTGCCAATGCACTCTCTGGACTCACTGCAGTGCATCCCCAGTGGTGCTAGTGCACTGTCTGGAGTCACTGCGCTGCATCCCCAGTGGTTCCAGTGCACTCTCTGGACTCACTAACTGCATCCCCAGTGGTGCCAGAGAACTCTCTGGAGTCACTGCAGTGCATCCCCAGTGGTGCTAGTGCACCGTCTGGAGTCACTGCGCTGCATCCCCAGTGGTTCCAGTGCACTCTCTGGACTCACTGCACTGCAACTCCAGTGGTGCCAGTGCACTCTCTGGAGTCACTGCACTGCATCACCAGTGGTGACGGTGCACTCTCTGGACTCACTGCACTGCATCCCAGGTGGTGCCAGTGCACTCTCTGGACTCACTGCTCTGCATCCCCAGTGGTGCCAGTGCACTCTCTGGACTCACTGCAGTGCATCGCCAGTGGTGCCAGTGCCCTCTCTGGACTCACTGTACTGCATAACCAGTGGTGCCAGTGCAGTCTCTGTGTTAGTGTTGGGGAGAATCGAATGGATGTTTTACTAATGTCTCTTAGGTAATGGGACCTACAGTATAATTAAGCATTGCCAAATGTACTTACATTATCAATTAATCTATGTATACTGGATACTTAGGGAGTACATTGAACAATCAAAAGAATCATTGAAGGGGAACCTTGGGAGGGAACAGGTACAACCTGACCTTGGATAAGGGCCTGGAAATGATGAAATGAGTTGAAGCAGAACCAAGAAGCGGAGGGAGCATGCGTCGAGTAAGAAAGGTGAAAAGTTTAGCGGAGAGGAAGACTCCTTACTTCATCTGGACGACCACCTGGACGACCACCAGAGTGCGCCACGCATGTGCAAAGGGGAGGGGAGCTAATTAGAATGAAAAGCGAGGCTGATGTTGCAACCTGTAATGAATATGTATACCTGACGCAATATTGTATGTATAAATAACGGCTGGGAAGTAACGGGACTTGAAGCCAGATTTGGGCACCTGCCCCGGCTTCCAGCGCTGAATAAAGCACCTTCATATAATCACTTGGTGGTTATGTGGTTGCTACGCTAACATTTTGGCGACCCAGGTGGGACAGCGTGGGCACTGCTGAGGCGGCTCGTGTCTCGGTTTCGCTCCAGCCGGCACCGAGGGATTCTCGGGGAGCAGTCGACCACGACCGACCTCCGCTGCTCACGACGTACCACTGGAGTGGTAAGCAAAGGTGCTTTCAACTTTGGGTATTCGGTACCGATTTGGTTGCGAAAGCCTGCCGGTCAGACGCGGCGAAAGCCACGCTCGGTTGGGCAGGGAGCTCCCGGGGTAAGCCTAGGCGCCGTCCGTTAGACAGAGCGAAAGCTCTGCAGGTTCGGCATTGGTGGTTTGGTATTGGTAATTGTATTGGTTTGTGCTGAAGGGTCAGCACTTGGTATTATTGGTATGTAGTAAGCACGCTGCTGCTCCGGCAGCTTCTGGGAAAGTGTGCTGCTGCTCCGGCAGCTTTTGGGAGAGCACGCTGCTGCTCCGGCAGCTTTTGGGAAAGCGTGCTGCTGCTCCGGCAGCTTCTGGGAGAGCACGCTGCTGCTCCGGCAGCTTTTGGGAGAGTGTGCTGCTGCTCCGGCAGCTTTTGGGAAAGCGTGCTGCTGCTCCGGCAGCTTTTGGGAGAGTGTACTGCTGCTCCGGCAGCTTCTGGGAAAGTGTGCTGCTGCTCTGGCAGCTTTTGGGTTTGTATCATAAGCTCAAAATGAAAAAGATCAAAGGAATTCTGGGAAAAGATGTACCTATCCCGCGGACATCCCCGCTGGGGTGTTTGCTAGCACACTGGAAAGAGGGAGGTTTTGGTCAAGAAATGCGGAAAGGAAAGCTGATTGATTATTGTAATATTTGGTGGCCACAGTATAAGCTAGAGGACCAAGAAACTTGGCCTGAGAATGGAACATTGCAATATAATACAATTTTACAATTGATGCTATTCTGTAAGCGGGAAGGAAAATATGATGAACTGCCGTATGTGGAATTATTCTTTTATTTGCGCCGAAAGCCTGAATGGCAGCATGCTTGTGGAATAATGGTGCTTGAGGTTTCAACTGAGGAACGTTGTTGTGCATGTACTAAGGAGGGACACTGTATACAGCATCAGGCAATAGAGAATAATAAGTATTATGGGGAAATGAATAATGGAAATATTGATTTGGAAGTTGCGCCGTCGGCTCCGCCGGAAGAGCCAGGACAGGGAGGGAAAAGAGAAAAGGAAGCTAGCAGTAGTGATGGAGAATCCCCGACTTTAGTCTCCCCTGTGTCACATAGGACCCGGCAACAGCGAAGGGCAGGAGAAACTATAAATGAACAGGGAGGGAAAATAATCGCTCCCCTCAGGCAAGGAGTGGGGACAGAAGGACCGGTATATGTTAAGGTGCCTTTTTCAGCTGGGGATTTAATGATATGGAAACAAGCAGCCGGCACCTACAGGGAAAACCCAGATAAAGTAGCTAGGGTAATGAAAATGATAATTAAAACCCAAAATCCCGATTGGGATGATCTCCAGGTGATCCTGGATACTTTGATGGACTCGACAGAAAAAGACGTGGTATTGCGGGCAGCCAGAGAGAGAGCCCGAGAAGATATACGAAATGGATTAGTGCTTGGAAATCTAGATCAAAACTTCCCCACCGAGGATCCCCAATGGGATTATAACACAGGGGATGGAATAAGGAGGCTGAAGAGATATCAAGATTGGGTACAAGTCGGGGTACAGAATGCCATGCCCCGGACTTATCAAAGGACTTCCAGCTGTTTGTGCATGAGAGACAACGATTGGCATTAGGAGTACTGACCCAGCGACTTGGGAGCTGGAAAAGACCTGTGGGGTATTTTTCTAAACAATTGGATGCAGTAAGCGCTGGATGGCCCTCGTGTTTAAGGGCCGTGGCAGCCACAGTCCTTTTAATACAGGAAGCCAGGAAGCTCACATTAGGGAAGCAAATTGAGTGTTCGTGCCACAGATGGTGACTACGGTATTGGAGCAAAAGGGGGGCCATTGGCTATGGCCCAGCCGAATGATGAAATATCAAGCTATACTAACTGAGCAAGATGATGTAATCTTAAGAACTACTAACTTATTGAACCCAGCAGTGTTTCTAGGAACAACTACGGAGGAAGGAGACCTCAGTCATGATTGCGTGGAGATCATCGAACATACCTATGCCAGCAGAACAGACTTAAAGGATCAGCCTCGGGGGAGACCGGATTGGGAACTTTTCACGGATGGAAGCAGCTTTGTGGAAAATGGGACTCGTTATGCAGGATACGCGGCAACTACATCAAAGGTAGTGATTGAGGCAAATTCCCTACCTCCGGGGACTTCAGCCCAACGAGCAGAAATAGTCGCCCTGACACGAGCCCTGGAACTAAGCGAGGGTAAGAACGTGAATATTTGGACAGATTCAAAATATGCATTCGGGGTAGTCCACGTACATGGGGCATTATGGAAAGAAAGGGGAATGCTATCCTCACAAGGGACTAATATAAAATACCAGGAAGAACTATTGAAATTAATAACAGCTGTACAGAAACCCCAACAGGTGGCCATAATGCATTGTAAAGCTCATCAAGGAGGGGTGTCAGAGATTGCAGAAGGTAACAGACTGGCGGATTTGACGGCCCGGAAGGTTGCACGTGAAGTATGGAAAGTAATGGCTCTAATTCCATCGAAGGTAGGCCTCTCTTGTTTTAAATTACCTAAAGACCCAAAGTATTCAGCGGAAGATGAGAGACTTGCAAATTTGATGAAGGCCCAGAAGAATCCTGACGGGTGGTATGTGACTACGACAGGACAACTCATAGTACCTCCTATAATAATGCGAGAACTCTTACAAATAAAACATAATGAATGTCACTGGGGTGCAGAAGCAATGGTGACCTATTTGAAACGAGGTGTCATCTCGGTACACATGTTAACAATGGCAAAGTCAGTAATGTCAAAATGTGAGCTTTGCTTAAAGAATAATCCGGTAGCAAGGAAACATGCTGAGATGGGAAGAACTAGAGCTGGAATAGAGCCTGGAGATTACTGGCAAATAGACCTCGTGGAACTGCCTAAAGCAAGAGGTTATAAATACCGATTGGTAGGGGTTGATACTTTTTCAGGATGGCCAGAGGCCCTTCCCTGTCACACCAACTAAGCAAAGGAAACGGTAAAATGGTTACTACGGGAAATAATCCCTAGATTTGGTGTACCGTTGGGTATTTCTTCAGACAGGGGACCACATTTCATTGCCAACGTGGTCAAGGACGTTAGTAGGTTACTGGGAATCACCCAGAACACCCTATCCCACTTACTCCACCCCCATCCTATAGTACTAGCGTTAACAAGCAGGCATAGAGGAATCAATAAGATAGTAGACTAACGAAGATGCGTTAAGATTATACTTACTAATCTCTATATCAAGTTATACTCACTAACCTCTACTAACCTGATTCAACCTAACAGTAATGAAAATACTTGCTCTTGGTATGAGTGAAGTATTTTCAAAGGGGGGGAATGTTAGTGTTGGGGAGAATCGAATGGATGTTTTACTAATGTCTCTTAGGTAATGGGACCTATCAGTATAATTAAGCATTGCCAAATGTACTTACATTATCAATTAATCTATGTATACTGGATACTTAGGGAGTACATTGAACAATCAAAAGAATCATTGAAAAGGAACCCTGGGAGGGAACAGGTACAACCTGACCTTGGATAAGGGCCTGGAAATGATGAAATGAGTTGAAGCAGAACCAAGAAGCGGAGGGAGCATGCGTCGAGTAAGAAAGGTGAAAAGTTTAGCGGAGAGGAAGACTCCTTACTTCATCTGGACGACCACCTGGACGACCACCAGAGTGCGCCACGCATGTGCAAAGGGGAGGGGAGCTAATTAGAATGAAAAGCGAGGCTGATGTTGCAACCCGTAATGAATATGTATACCTGACGCAATATTGTATGTATAAAAAAACGGCTGGGAAGTAACGGGACTTGAAGCCAGATTTGGGCACCTGCCCCGGCTTCCAGCGCTGAATAAAGCACCTTCATATAATCACTTGGTGATTATGTGGTTGCTACGCTAATATCTGGACTCACTGCAGTGCATCCCCAGTGGTGCCAGTGCACTCTCTGGAGTCACTGCAGTGCATCCCCAGCGGTGCCAATGCACTCTCTGGACTCACTGCAGTGCATCCCCAGTGGTGCCAGTGCATTTTCTGGACTCACTGCAGTGCATCCCCAGTGGTGCCAGTACACTCTCTGGACTCACTGTACTGCATCCCCAGTGGTGCCAGAGAACTCTCTGGAGTCACTGCAGTGCATCCCCAGTGGTGCTAGTGCACTGTCTGGAGTCACTGCGCTGCATCCCCAGTGGTTCCAGTGCACTCTCTGGACTCACTAACTGCATCCCCAGTGGTGCCAGAGAACTCTCTGGAGTCACTGCAGTGCATCCCCAGTGGTGCTAGTGCACCGTCTGGAGTCACTGCGCTGCATCCCCAGTGGTTCCAGTGCACTCTCTGGACTCACTGCACTGCAACTCCAGTGGTGCCAGTGCACTCTCTGGAGTCACTGCACTGCATCACCAGTGGTGACGGTGCACTCTCTGGACTCACTGCACTGCATCCCAGGTGGTGCCAGTGCACTCTCTGGACTCACTGCTCTGCATCCCCAGTGGTGCCAGTGCACTCTCTGGACTCACTGCAGTGCATCGCCAGTGGTGCCAGTGCCCTCTCTGGACTCACTGCACTGCATCCCCAGTGGTGCCAGTGCAGTCTCTGTGTTAGTGTTGGGGAGAATCGAATGGATGTTTTACTAATGTCTCTTAGGTAGTGGGACCTACAGTATAATTAAGCATTGCCAAATGTACTTACATTATCAATTAATCTATGTATACTGGATACTTAGGGAGTACATTGAACAATCAAAAGAATCATTGAAGGGGAACCTTGGGAGGGAACAGGTACAACCTGACCTTGGATAAGGGCCTGGAAATGATGAAATGAGTTGAAGCAGAACCAAGAAGCGGAGGGAGCATGCGTCGAGTAAGAAAGGTGAAAAGTTTAGCGGAGAGGAAGACTCCTTACTTCATCTGGACGACCACCTGGACGACCACCAGAGTGCGCCACGCATGTGCAAAGGGGAGGGGAGCTAATTAGAATGAAAAGCGAGGCTGATGTTGCAACCTGTAATGAATATGTATACCTGACGCAATATTGTATGTATAAATAACGGCTGGGAAGTAACGGGACTTGAAGCCAGATTTGGGCACCTGCCCCGGCTTCCAGCGCTGAATAAAGCACCTTCATATAATCACTTGGTGGTTATGTGGTTGCTACGCTAACATTTTGGCGACCCAGGTGGGACAGCGTGGGCACTGCTGAGGCGGCTCGTGTCTCGGTTTCGCTCCAGCCGGCACCGAGGGATTCTCGGGGAGCAGTCGACCACGACCGACCTCCGCTGCTCACGACGTACCACTGGAGTGGTAAGCAAAGGTGCTTTCAACTTTGGGTATTCGGTACCGATTTGGTTGCGAAAGCCTGCCGGTCAGACGCGGCGAAAGCCACGCTCGGTTGGGCAGGGAGCTCCCGGGGTAAGCCTAGGCGCCGTCCGTTAGACAGAGCGAAAGCTCTGCAGGTTCGGCATTGGTGGTTTGGTATTGGTAATTGTATTGGTTTGTGCTGAAGGGTCAGCACTTGGTATTATTGGTATGTAGTAAGCACGCTGCTGCTCCGGCAGCTTCTGGGAAAGTGTGCTGCTGCTCCGGCAGCTTTTGGGAGAGCACGCTGCTGCTCCGGCAGCTTTTGGGAAAGCGTGCTGCTGCTCCGGCAGCTTCTGGGAGAGCACGCTGCTGCTCCGGCAGCTTTTGGGAGAGTGTGCTGCTGCTCCGGCAGCTTTTGGGAAAGCGTGCTGCTGCTCCGGCAGCTTTTGGGAGAGCACGCTGCTGCTCCGGCAGCTTCTGGGAAAGTGTGCTGCTGCTCTGGCAGCTTTTGGGTTTGTATCATAAGCTCAAAATGAAAAAGATCAAAGGAATTCTGGGAAAAGATGTACCTATCCCGCGGACATCCCCGCTGGGGTGTTTGCTAGCACACTGGAAAGAGGGAGGTTTTGGTCAAGAAATGCGGAAAGGAAAGCTGATTGATTATTGTAATATTTGGTGGCCACAGTATAAGCTAGAGGACCAAGAAACTTGGCCTGAGAATGGAACATTGCAATATAATACAATTTTACAATTGATGCTATTCTGTAAGCGGGAAGAAAAATATGATGAACTGCCGTATGTGGAATTATTCTTTTATTTGCGCCGAAAGCCTGAATGGCAGCATGCTTGTGGAATAATGGTGCTTGAGGTTTCAACTGAGGAACGTTGTTGTGCATGTACTAAGGAGGGACACTGTATACAGCATCAGGCAATAGAGAATAATAAGTATTATGGGGAAATGAATAATGGAAATATTGATTTGGAAGTTGCGCCGTCGGCTCCGCCGGAAGAGCCAGGACAGGGAGGGAAAAGAGAAAAGGAAGCTAGCAGTAGTGATGGAGAATCCCCGACTTTAGTCTCCCCTGTGTCACATAGGACCCGGCAACAGCGAAGGGCAGGAGAAACTATAAATGAACAGGGAGGGAAAATAATCGCTCCCCTCAGGCAAGGAGTGGGGACAGAAGGACCGGTATATGTTAAGGTGCCTTTTTCAGCTGGGGATTTAATGATATGGAAACAAGCAGCCGGCACCTACAGGGAAAACCCAGATAAAGTAGCTAGGGTAATGAAAATGATAATTAAAACCCAAAATCCCGATTGGGATGATCTCCAGGTGATCCTGGATACTTTGATGGACTCGACAGAAAAAGACGTGGTATTGCGGGCAGCCAGAGAGAGAGCCCGAGAAGATATACGAAATGGATTAGTGCTTGGAAATCTAGATCAAAACTTCCCCACCGAGGATCCCCAATGGGATTATAACACAGGGGATGGAATAAGGAGGCTGAAGAGATATCAAGATTGGGTACAAGTCGGGGTACAGAATGCCATGCCCCGGACTTATCAAAGGACTTCCAGCTGTTTGTGCATGAGAGACAACGATTGGCATTAGGAGTACTGACCCAGCGACTTGGGAGCTGGAAAAGACCTGTGGGGTATTTTTCTAAACAATTGGATGCAGTAAGCGCTGGATGGCCCTCGTGTTTAAGGGCCGTGGCAGCCACAGTCCTTTTAATACAGGAAGCCAGGAAGCTCACATTAGGGAAGCAAATTGAGTGTTCGTGCCACAGATGGTGACTACGGTATTGGAGCAAAAGGGGGGCCATTGGCTATGGCCCAGCCGAATGATGAAATATCAAGCTATACTAACTGAGCAAGATGATGTAATCTTAAGAACTACTAACTTATTGAACCCAGCAGTGTTTCTAGGAACAACTACGGAGGAAGGAGACCTCAGTCATGATTGCGTGGAGATCATCGAACATACCTATGCCAGCAGAACAGACTTAAAGGATCAGCCTCGGGGGAGACCGGATTGGGAACTTTTCACGGATGGAAGCAGCTTTGTGGAAAATGGGACTCGTTATGCAGGATACGCGGCAACTACATCAAAGGTAGTGATTGAGGCAAATTCCCTACCTCCGGGGACTTCAGCCCAACGAGCAGAAATAGTCGCCCTGACACGAGCCCTGGAACTAAGCGAGGGTAAGAACGTGAATATTTGGACAGATTCAAAATATGCATTCGGGGTAGTCCACGTACATGGGGCATTATGGAAAGAAAGGGGAATGCTATCCTCACAAGGGACTAATATAAAATACCAGGAAGAAATATTGAAATTAATAACAGCTGTACAGAAACCCCAACAGGTGGCCATAATGCATTGTAAAGCTCATCAAGGAGGGGTGTCAGAGATTGCAGAAGGTAACAGACTGGCGGATTTGACGGCCCGGAAGGTTGCACGTGAAGTATGGAAAGTAATGGCTCTAATTCCATCGAAGGTAGGCCTCTCTTGTTTTAAATTACCTAAAGACCCAAAGTATTCAGCGGAAGATGAGAGACTTGCAAATTTGATGAAGGCCCAGAAGAATCCTGACGGGTGGTATGTGACTACGACAGGACAACTCATAGTACCTCCTATAATAATGCGAGAACTCTTACAAATAAAACATAATGAATGTCACTGGGGTGCAGAAGCAATGGTGACCTATTTGAAACGAGGTGTCATCTCGGTACACATGTTAACAATGGCAAAGTCAGTAATGTCAAAATGTGAGCTTTGCTTAAAGAATAATCCGGTAGCAAGGAAACATGCTGAGATGGGAAGAACTAGAGCTGGAATAGAGCCTGGAGATTACTGGCAAATAGACTTCGTGGAACTGCCTAAAGCAAGAGGTTATAAATACCGATTGGTAGGGGTTGATACTTTTTCAGGATGGCCAGAGGCCCTTCCCTGTCACACCAACTAAGCAAAGGAAACGGTAAAATGGTTACTACGGGAAATAATCCCTAGATTTGGTGTACCGTTGGGTATTTCTTCAGACAGGGGACCACATTTCATTGCCAACGTGGTCAAGGACGTTAGTAGGTTACTGGGAATCACCCAGAACACCCTATCCCACTTACTCCACCCCCATCCTATAGTACTAGCGTTAACAAGCAGGCATAGAGGAATCAATAAGATAGTAGACTAACGAAGATGCGTTAAGATTATACTTACTAATCTCTATATCAAGTTATACTCACTAACCTCTACTAACCTGATTCAACCTAACAGTAATGAAAATACTTGCTCTTGGTATGAGTGAAGTATTTTCAAAGGGGGGGAATGTTAGTGTTGGGGAGAATCGAATGGATGTTTTACTAATGTCTCTTAGGTAGTGGGACCTACAGTATAATTAAGCATTGCCAAATGTACTTACATTATCAATTAATCTATGTATACTGGATACTTAGGGAGTACATTGAACAATCAAAAGAATCATTGAAAAGGAACCCTGGGAGGGAACAGGTACAACCTGACCTTGGATAAGGGCCTGGAAATGATGAAATGAGTTGAAGCAGAACCAAGAAGCGGAGGGAGCATGCGTCGAGTAAGAAAGGTGAAAAGTTTAGCGGAGAGGAAGACTCCTTACTTCATCTGGACGACCACCTGGACGACCACCAGAGTGCGCCACGCATGTGCAAAGGGGAGGGGAGCTAATTAGAATGAAAAGCGAGGCTGATGTTGCAACCCGTAATGAATATGTATACCTGACGCAATATTGTATGTATACAAAAACGGCTGGGAAGTAACGGGACTTGAAGCCAGATTTGGGCACCTGCCCCGGCTTCCAGCGCTGAATAAAGCACCTTCATATAATCAATTGGTGGTTATGTGGTTGCTACGCTAACATCTGGACTCACGGCACTGCATCCCCAGTGGTGCCAGTGCACTCTCTGGAGTCACTGCAGTGCATCCACAGCGGTGCCAATGCACTCTCTGGACTCACTGCAGTGCATCCCCAGTGGTGCCAGTGCATTTTCTGGACTCACTGCAGTGCATCCCCAGTGGTGCCAGTACACTCTCTGGACTCACTGTACTGCATCCCCAGTGGTGCCAGTGCACTCTCTGGACTCACCGGGGTGCATCCCCAATAGTGCCAGTGCCCTCTCTAGACTCACTGCAGTGCATCCCCAGTGGTGCCAGTGCACTCTCTGGACTCACTGCACTGCATTCCCAGTGGTGCCAGTGCACTCTCTGGACTCACTGCGCTGCATCCCCAGTGGTGCCACTGCACTCTCTGGACTCACTGCAGTGCATCCCCAGTGGTGCAAGTGCACTCTCTGGACTCACTGCACTGCATCCCCAGTGGTGCCACCGCACTCTCTGGACTCACTACACTGCATCCCCAGAGGTGCCAGTGCACTCTCTGGACTCACTGCACTGCATCCCCAGTGGTGCCAGTGCACTCTCTGGACTCACTGCTCTGCATCCCCAGTGGTGCCAGTGCACTCTCTGGACACACTGCACTGCATCCCCAGTGGTGCCAGTGCACTCTCTGCACTTACTGCAGTGCATCACCAGTGGTGCCAGTGCACTCTCTGGACACACTGCACTGCATCCCCAGTGGTGCCAGTGCACTCTCTGCACTTACTGCAGTGCATCACCAGTGGTGCCAGTGCACTCTCTGGACTCACTGCACTGCATCCCCAGTGGTGCCAGTGCACTCTCTGGAAGAATGGCACTGCATCCCCAGTGGTGCCAGTGCACTCTCTGGACTCACGGCACTGCATCCCCGGTGGTGCCAGTGTACTCTCTGGACTTACTGCAGTGCATCCCCAGTGGTGCCATTGCACTCTCTGGACTCACTGCACTGCATCCCCAGTGGTGCCAGTGCACTCACTGGACTCACTGCAGTGCATCCCCAGTGGTGCCAGTGCACTCTCTGGAAGAATGGCACTGCATCCCCAGTGGTGCCAGTGCACTCTCTGGACTCACGGCACTGCATCCCCGGTGGTGCCAGTGTACTCTCTGGACTTACTGCAGTGCATCCCCAGTGGTGCCATTGCACTCTCTGGACTCACTGCACTGCATCCCCAGTGGTGCCAGTGCACTCACTGGACTCACTGCAGTGCATCCCCAGTGGTGCCAGTGCACTCACTGGACTCACTGTACTGCATCACCAGTGGTGCCAGTGCACTCTCTGGACTCACCGGGGTGCATCCCCAGTGGTGCCAGTGCACTCTCTGGACTCACTGCAGTGCATCCCCAGTGGTGCCAGTGCACTCTCTGGACTCACTGCACTGCATCCCCAGTGGTGCCAGTGCACTCTCTGGAGTCACTGCAGTGCATCCCCAGCGGTGCCAATGCACTCTCTGGACTCACTGCAGTGCATCCCCAGTGGTGCCAGTGCATTTTCTGGACTCACTGCAGTGCATCGCCAGTGGTGCCAGTGCCCTCTCTGGACTCACTGCACTGCATCCCCAGTGGTGCCAGTGCAGTCTCTGTGTTAGTGTTGGGGAGAATCGAATGGATGTTTTACTAATGTCTCTTAGGTAGTGGGACCTACAGTATAATTAAGCATTGCCAAATGTACTTACATTATCAATTAATCTATGTATACTGGATACTTAGGGAGTACATTGAACAATCAAAAGAATCATTGAAGGGGAACCTTGGGAGGGAACAGGTACAACCTGACCTTGGATAAGGGCCTGGAAATGATGAAATGAGTTGAAGCAGAACCAAGAAGCGGAGGGAGCATGCGTCGAGTAAGAAAGGTGAAAAGTTTAGCGGAGAGGAAGACTCCTTACTTCATCTGGACGACCACCTGGACGACCACCAGAGTGCGCCACGCATGTGCAAAGGGGAGGGGAGCTAATTAGAATGAAAAGCGAGGCTGATGTTGCAACCTGTAATGAATATGTATACCTGACGCAATATTGTATGTATAAATAACGGCTGGGAAGTAACGGGACTTGAAGCCAGATTTGGGCACCTGCCCCGGCTTCCAGCGCTGAATAAAGCACCTTCATATAATCACTTGGTGGTTATGTGGTTGCTACGCTAACATTTTGGCGACCCAGGTGGGACAGCGTGGGCACTGCTGAGGCGGCTCGTGTCTCGGTTTCGCTCCAGCCGGCACCGAGGGATTCTCGGGGAGCAGTCGACCACGACCGACCTCCGCTGCTCACGACGTACCACTGGAGTGGTAAGCAAAGGTGCTTTCAACTTTGGGTATTCGGTACCGATTTGGTTGCGAAAGCCTGCCGGTCAGACGCGGCGAAAGCCACGCTCGGTTGGGCAGGGAGCTCCCGGGGTAAGCCTAGGCGCCGTCCGTTAGACAGAGCGAAAGCTCTGCAGGTTCGGCATTGGTGGTTTGGTATTGGTAATTGTATTGGTTTGTGCTGAAGGGTCAGCACTTGGTATTATTGGTATGTAGTAAGCACGCTGCTGCTCCGGCAGCTTCTGGGAAAGTGTGCTGCTGCTCCGGCAGCTTTTGGGAGAGCACGCTGCTGCTCCGGCAGCTTTTGGGAAAGCGTGCTGCTGCTCCGGCAGCTTCTGGGAGAGCACGCTGCTGCTCCGGCAGCTTTTGGGAGAGTGTGCTGCTGCTCCGGCAGCTTTTGGGAAAGCGTGCTGCTGCTCCGGCAGCTTTTGGGAGAGCACGCTGCTGCTCCGGCAGCTTCTGGGAAAGTGTGCTGCTGCTCTGGCAGCTTTTGGGTTTGTATCATAAGCTCAAAATGAAAAAGATCAAAGGAATTCTGGGAAAAGATGTACCTATCCCGCGGACATCCCCGCTGGGGTGTTTGCTAGCACACTGGAAAGAGGGAGGTTTTGGTCAAGAAATGCGGAAAGGAAAGCTGATTGATTATTGTAATATTTGGTGGCCACAGTATAAGCTAGAGGACCAAGAAACTTGGCCTGAGAATGGAACATTGCAATATAATACAATTTTACAATTGATGCTATTCTGTAAGCGGGAAGGAAAATATGATGAACTGCCGTATGTGGAATTATTCTTTTATTTGCGCCGAAAGCCTGAATGGCAGCATGCTTGTGGAATAATGGTGCTTGAGGTTTCAACTGAGGAACGTTGTTGTGCATGTACTAAGGAGGGACACTGTATACAGCATCAGGCAATAGAGAATAATAAGTATTATGGGGAAATGAATAATGGAAATATTGATTTGGAAGTTGCGCCGTCGGCTCCGCCGGAAGAGCCAGGACAGGGAGGGAAAAGAGAAAAGGAAGCTAGCAGTAGTGATGGAGAATCCCCGACTTTAGTCTCCCCTGTGTCACATAGGACCCGGCAACAGCGAAGGGCAGGAGAAACTATAAATGAACAGGGAGGGAAAATAATCGCTCCCCTCAGGCAAGGAGTGGGGACAGAAGGACCGGTATATGTTAAGGTGCCTTTTTCAGCTGGGGATTTAATGATATGGAAACAAGCAGCCGGCACCTACAGGGAAAACCCAGATAAAGTAGCTAGGGTAATGAAAATGATAATTAAAACCCAAAATCCCGATTGGGATGATCTCCAGGTGATCCTGGATACTTTGATGGACTCGACAGAAAAAGACGTGGTATTGCGGGCAGCCAGAGAGAGAGCCCGAGAAGATATACGAAATGGATTAGTGCTTGGAAATCTAGATCAAAACTTCCCCACCGAGGATCCCCAATGGGATTATAACACAGGGGATGGAATAAGGAGGCTGAAGAGATATCAAGATTGGGTACAAGTCGGGGTACAGAATGCCATGCCCCGGACTTATCAAAGGACTTCCAGCTGTTTGTGCATGAGAGACAACGATTGGCATTAGGAGTACTGACCCAGCGACTTGGGAGCTGGAAAAGACCTGTGGGGTATTTTTCTAAACAATTGGATGCAGTAAGCGCTGGATGGCCCTCGTGTTTAAGGGCCGTGGCAGCCACAGTCCTTTTAATACAGGAAGCCAGGAAGCTCACATTAGGGAAGCAAATTGAGTGTTCGTGCCACAGATGGTGACTACGGTATTGGAGCAAAAGGGGGGCCATTGGCTATGGCCCAGCCGAATGATGAAATATCAAGCTATACTAACTGAGCAAGATGATGTAATCTTAAGAACTACTAACTTATTGAACCCAGCAGTGTTTCTAGGAACAACTACGGAGGAAGGAGACCTCAGTCATGATTGCGTGGAGATCATCGAACATACCTATGCCAGCAGAACAGACTTAAAGGATCAGCCTCGGGGGAGACCGGATTGGGAACTTTTCACGGATGGAAGCAGCTTTGTGGAAAATGGGACTCGTTATGCAGGATACGCGGCAACTACATCAAAGGTAGTGATTGAGGCAAATTCCCTACCTCCGGGGACTTCAGCCCAACGAGCAGAAATAGTCGCCCTGACACGAGCCCTGGAACTAAGCGAGGGTAAGAACGTGAATATTTGGACAGATTCAAAATATGCATTCGGGGTAGTCCACGTACATGGGGCATTATGGAAAGAAAGGGGAATGCTATCCTCACAAGGGACTAATATAAAATACCAGGAAGAAATATTGAAATTAATAACAGCTGTACAGAAACCCCAACAGGTGGCCATAATGCATTGTAAAGCTCATCAAGGAGGGGTGTCAGAGATTGCAGAAGGTAACAGACTGGCGGATTTGACGGCCCGGAAGGTTGCACGTGAAGTATGGAAAGTAATGGCTCTAATTCCATCGAAGGTAGGCCTCTCTTGTTTTAAATTACCTAAAGACCCAAAGTATTCAGCGGAAGATGAGAGACTTGCAAATTTGATGAAGGCCCAGAAGAATCCTGACGGGTGGTATGTGACTACGACAGGACAACTCATAGTACCTCCTATAATAATGCGAGAACTCTTACAAATAAAACATAATGAATGTCACTGGGGTGCAGAAGCAATGGTGACCTATTTGAAACGAGGTGTCATCTCGGTACACATGTTAACAATGGCAAAGTCAGTAATGTCAAAATGTGAGCTTTGCTTAAAGAATAATCCGGTAGCAAGGAAACATGCTGAGATGGGAAGAACTAGAGCTGGAATAGAGCCTGGAGATTACTGGCAAATAGACTTCGTGGAACTGCCTAAAGCAAGAGGTTATAAATACCGATTGGTAGGGGTTGATACTTTTTCAGGATGGCCAGAGGCCCTTCCCTGTCACACCAACTAAGCAAAGGAAACGGTAAAATGGTTACTACGGGAAATAATCCCTAGATTTGGTGTACCGTTGGGTATTTCTTCAGACAGGGGACCACATTTCATTGCCAACGTGGTCAAGGACGTTAGTAGGTTACTGGGAATCACCCAGAACACCCTATCCCACTTACTCCACCCCCATCCTATAGTACTAGCGTTAACAAGCAGGCATAGAGGAATCAATAAGATAGTAGACTGACGAAGATGCGTTAAGATTATACTTACTAATCTCTATATCAAGTTATACTCACTAACCTCTACTAACCTGATTCAACCTAACAGTAATGAAAATACTTGCTCTTGGTATGAGTGAAGTATTTTCAAAGGGGGGAAATGTTAGTGTTGGGGAGAATCGAATGGATGTTTTACTAATGTCTCTTAGGTAATGGGACCTACAGTATAATTAAGCATTGCCAAATGTACTTACATTATCAATTAATCTATGTATACTGGAAACTTAGGGAGTACATTGAACAATCAAAAGAATCATTGAAGGGGAACCCTGGGAGGGAACAGGTACAACCTGACCTTGGATAAGGGCCTGGAAATGATGAAATGAGTTGAAGCAGAACCAAGAAGCGGAGGGAGCATGCGTCGAGTAAGAAAGGTGAAAAGTTTAGCGGAGAGGAAGACTCCTTACTTCATCTGGACGACCACCTGGACGACCACCAGAGTGCGCCACGCATGTGCAAAGGGGAGGGGAGCTAATTAGAATGAAAAGCGAGGCTGATGTTGCAACCTGTAATGAATATGTATACCTGACGCAATATTGTATGTATAAATAACGGCTGGGAAGTAACGGGACTTGAAGCCAGATTTGGGCACCTGCCCCGGCTTCCAGCGCTGAATAAAGCACCTTCATATAATCACTTGGTGGTTATGTGGTTGCTACGCTAACATTTTGGCGACCCAGGTGGGACAGCGTGGGCACTGCTGAGGCGGCTCGTGTCTCGGTTTCGCTCCAGCCGGCACCGAGGGATTCTCGGGGAGCAGTCGACCACGACCGACCTCCGCTGCTCACGACGTACCACTGGAGTGGTAAGCAAAGGTGCTTTCAACTTTGGGTATTCGGTACCGATTTGGTTGCGAAAGCCTGCCGGTCAGACGCGGCGAAAGCCACGCTCGGTTGGGCAGGGAGCTCCCGGGGTAAGCCTAGGCGCCGTCCGTTAGACAGAGCGAAAGCTCTGCAGGTTCGGCATTGGTGGTTTGGTATTGGTAATTGTATTGGTTTGTGCTGAAGGGTCAGCACTTGGTATTATTGGTATGTAGTAAGCACGCTGCTGCTCCGGCAGCTTCTGGGAAAGCGTGCTGCTGCTCCGGCAGCTTTTGGGAGAGCACGCTGCTGCTCCGGCAGCTTTTTGGGAAAGCGTGCTGCTGCTCCGGCAGCTTCTGGGAGAGCACGCTGCTGCTCCGGCAGCTTTTGGGAGAGTGTGCTGCTGCTCCGGCAGCTTTTGGGAAAGCGTGCTGCTGCTCCGGCAGCTTTTGGGAGAGCACGCTGCTGCTCCGGCAGCTTCTGGGAAAGTGTGCTGCTGCTCTGGCAGCTTTTGGGTTTGTATCATAAGCTCAAAATGAAAAAGATCAAAGGAATTCTGGGAAAAGATGTACAGCAGCTGCCCCGGCTTCCAGCGCTGAATAAAGCACCTTCATATAATCAATTGGTGGTTATGTGGTTGCTACGCTAACATCTGGACTCACGGCACTGCATCCCCAGTGGAGCCAGTGCACTCTCTGGACCAACGGCACTGCATTCCCAGTGGTGTCAGTGCACTCTCTGGACTCACTGCACTGCATCCCCAGTGGTGCCAGGGCACTCTCTGGACTCACTGCACTGCATCCCCAGTGCTGCCAGTGCACTCTCTGGACTCACTGCACTGCATCCCCAGTGCTGCCAGTGGACTATCTGGACCTACTGCACTGAATTCCCAGTGGTGCCAGTGCACTCTCTGGACTCACTGCACTGCATCCCCAGTGGTGCCAGTGCACTCTTTGGATTCACGGCACTGCATCCCCGGTGGTGCCAGTGCACTCTCTGGACTCACTGAAGTGCATCCCTAGTGGTGCCAGTGTACTCTCTGGACTCACCGGGGTGCATCCCCAGTGGTGCCAGTGCACTCTCTGGACTCACGGCACTGCATCCCCATTAGTGCCAGTGCACTCTCTGGACTCACTGCACTGCATCCCCAGTGGTGCCAGTGCACTCTCTGGACTCACTGCACTGCATCCACAGTGGTGCCAGTGCACTCTCTGGACTCACTGCACTGCATCCCCAATCGTACCAGTGCACTCTCTGGACTCACTGCACTGCATCCCCAGTGGTGCCAGTGCAATCTCTGATCTCACTGCAGTGCATACCTAGTGGTGCCAGTGCACTCTCTGGACTCACTGCACTGCATCCCCAGTGGTGCCAGTGCACTCTCTGGACTCACTGCACTGCATCACCAGTGGTGCCAGTGCACTCTCTGGACTCACTGCAGTGCATCCCAAGTGGTGCCAGTGCACTCTCTGGACTCACCGGGGTGCATCCCCAGTGGTGCCAGCGCACTCTCTGGACTCACTGCACTGCATCCCCAGTGGTGACAGTGCACTCTCTGGACTCACTGCACTGCATCCCCAGTGGTGCCAGTGCACTCTCTGGACTCATTGCACTGCATCCCCAGTGGTGCCAGTGCACTCTCTGGACTCACTGCATTGCATCCCCAGTGGTGCCAGTGCACTCTCTGGACTCACTGCACTGCATCCCCAGTGGTGCCAGTGCACTCTCGGGACTCGCCGGGGTGCATCCCCTGTGGTGCCAGTGCACACTCTGGACTCACTGCACTGCATCATCTGTGGTGCCAGTGCACTCTCTGGATTCACTGCACTGCATCCCCAGTGGTGCCAGTGCACTCTCTGGACTCACTGCACTGCATCCCCAGTGGTGCCAGTGCACTCTCTGGACTCACTGCACTGCATCCCCAGTGGTGCCAGTGCACTCTCTGGACTCACTGCACTGCATCCCCAGTGGTGCCAGTTCACTCTCTGGACTTCCGGGGTGCATCCCCAGTGGTGCCAGTTCACTCTCTGGACTCACTGCACTGCATCCCCAGTGGTGCCAGTGCACTCTCTGGACTCACTGCACTGCATCCCCAGTGGTGCCAGTGCACTCTCTGGACTCACTGCACTGCATCCCCAGTGGTGCCAGTGCACTCTCTGGACTCACTGCACTGCATCCCCAGTGGTGCCAGTGCACTCTCTGGACTCACTGCAGTGCATCACCAATGGTGCCAGTGCACTCTCTGGACTCACTGCAGTGCATGCCCAGTGGTGCCAGTGCACTCTCTGGACTTGCCGGGGTGCATCCCCAGTGGTGCCATTGCACTCTCTGGACTCACCGGGGTGCATCCCCAGTGGTGCCAGTGCACTCTCTGGACTCACTGCAGTGCATCCGCAGTGGTGCCAGTGCACTCTCTGGACTCACTGCACTGCATCCCCAGTGGTGCCAGTGCAGTCTCTGGACTCACTGCACTGCATCCCCAGTGGTGCCAGTTCACTCTCTGGACTTCCGGGGTGCATCCCCAGTGGTGCCAGTTCACTCTCTGGACTCACTGCACTGCATCCCCAGTGGTGCCAGTGCACTCTCTGAGCTCACTGCACTGCATCCCCAGTGGTGCCAGTGCACTCTCTGGACTCGCTGCACTGCATCCCCAGTGGTGCCAGCGCACTCTCTGGACGCACTGGACTGCATCCACAGTGGTGCCAGTGCTCTCTTTGGACTCACCGGGGTGCATCCCCAGTTGTGCCAGTGCACGCTCTGGACTCACTGCACTGCATCCCCAGTGGTGCCAGTGAACTCTCTGGACTCACTGAAGTGCATCCCCAGTGGAGCCAGTGCACTCTCTGGACTCACTGCACTGCATCCCCAGTGGTGCCAGCGCACTCTCTGGACTCACTGCAGTGCATCCCCAGTGGTGACAGTGCACTCTCTGGACTCACTGCACTGCATCCCCAGTGGTGCCAGTGCACTCTCTGGACTCATTGCACTGAACCCCCAGTGGTGCCAGTGCACTCTCTGGACTCACTGCATTGCATCCCCAGTGGTGCCAGTGCACTCTCTGGACTCACTGAAGTGCATCCCCAGTTTTGCAAGTGCACTCTCGGGACTCGCCGGGGTGCATCCCCTGTGGTGCCAGTGCACACTCTGGACTCACTGCACTGCATCATCTGTGGTGCCAGTGCACTCTCTGGACTCACTGCACTGCATCCCCAGTGGTGCCAGTGCACTCTCTGGACTCACTGCAGTGCATCCGCAGTGGTGCCAGTGCACTCTCTGGACTCACTGCACTGCATCCCCAGTGGTGCCAGTGCAGTCTCTGGACTCACTGCACTGCATCCCCAGTGGTGCCAGTTCACTCTCTGGACTTCCGGGGTGCATCCCCAGTGGTGCCAGTTCACTCTCTGGACTCACTGCACTGCATCCCCAGTGGTGCCAGTGCACTCTCTGGACTCACTGCACTGCATCCCCAGTGGTGCCAGTGCACTCTCTGGACTCACTGCACTGCATCCCCAGTGGTGCCAGTGCACTCTCTGGACTCACTGCACTGCATCCCCAGTGGTGCCAGTGCACTCTCTGGACTCACTGCAGTGCATCACCAATGGTGCCAGTGCACTCTCTGGACTCACTGCAGTGCATGCCCAGTGGTGCCAGTGCACTCTCTGGACTTGCCGGGGTGCATCCCCAGTGGTGCCATTGCACTCTCTGGACTCACCGGGGTGCATCCCCAGTGGTGCCAGTGCACTCTCTGGACTCACTGCACTGCATCCCCAGTGGTGCCAGTGCACTCTCTGGACTCACCGCACTGCATCCCCAGTGGTGCCAGTGCACTCTCTGAGCTCACTGCACTGCATCCCCAGTGGTGCCAGTGCACTCTCTGGACTCACTGCACTGCATCCCCAGTGGTGCCAGCGCACTCTCTGGACGCACAGGACTGCATCCACAGTGGTGCCAGTGCTCTCTTTGGACTCACCGGGGTGCATCCCCAGTTGTGCCAGTGCACGCTCTGGACTCACTGCACTGCATCCCCAGTGGTGCCAGTGAACTCTCTGGACTCACTGAAGTGCATCCCCAGTGGAGCCAGTGCACTATCTGGACTCACTGCACTGCATCCCCAGTGGTGCCAGTTAACTCTCTGGACTCACTGCACTGCATCCCCAGTGGTGCCAGTGCACTCTCTGGACTCACTGCACTGCATCCCCAGTCGTGCCAGTGCACTCTCTGGACTTACTGCACTGTATCCCCAGTGGTGCCAGTGCACTCTCTGGACTCACTGCACTGCATCCCCAGTGGTGCCAGTGATCTCTCTGGACTCACTGCACTGCATCCCCAGTGGTGCAAGTGCACTCTCTGGACTCACTGCACTGCATCCCCAGTGGTGCAAGTGCACTCTCTGGATTCACTTCACTGCATCCCCAGTGGTGCAAGTGCACTCTCTGGACTCACTGCACTGCATCCCCAGTGGTGCCAGTACACTCTCTGGACTCACTGCATTCCATCCCCAGTGGTGCCAGTGCACTGTCTGGACTCACTGCACTGCATCCCCAGTGGTGCCAGTGCACTCTCTGGACTCACTGCACTGCACCCCCAGTGGTGCCAGTGCACTCTCTGGACTCGCTGCACTACATCCGCAGTGGTGCCAGTGCACTCTCAGGATTCACTGCACTGCATCCCCAGTGGTGCCAGTGCACTCTCTGGACTCACTGCACTGCATCACCACTGGTGCCAGTGCACTCTCTGGATTCAGTGCACTGCATCCCCAGTGGTTCCAGTGCTCTCTCTGGACTCACCGGGGTGCATAGCTAGTTGTGCCAGTGCACTCTCTGGACTCACTACCGTGCATCCCCAGTTGTGCCAGTGCACTCTCTGGACTCACTGCACTGCATCCCCAGTGGTGACAGTGCACTCTCTGGACTCACTGCACTGCATCCCCAGTGGTGCCAGTGCACTCTCTGGACTCATTGCACTGCATCCCCAGTGGTGCCAGTGCACTCTCTGGACTCACTGCATTGCATCCCCAGTGGTGCCAGTGCACTCTCTGGACTCACTGCACTGCATCCCCAGTGGTGCCAGTGCACTCTCGGGACTCGCCGGGGTGCATCCCCTGTGGTGCCAGTGCACACTCTGGACTCACTGCACTGCATCATCTGTGGTGCCAGTGCACTCTCTGGATTCACTGCACTGCATCCCCAGTGGTGCCAGTGCACTCTCTGGACTCACTGCACTGCATCCCCAGTGGTGCCAGTGCACTCTCTGGACTCACTGCACTGCATCCCCAGTGGTGCCAGTGCACTCTCTGGACTCACTGCACTGCATCCCCAGTGGTGCCAGTTCACTCTCTGGACTTCCGGGGTGCATCCCCAGTGGTGCCAGTTCACTCTCTGGACTCACTGCACTGCATCCCCAGTGGTGCCAGTGCACTCTCTGGACTCACTGCACTGCATCCCCAGTGGTGCCAGTGCACTCTCTGGACTCACTGCACTGCATCCCCAGTGGTGCCAGTGCACTCTCTGGACTCACTGCACTGCATCCCCAGTGGTGCCAGTGCACTCTCTGGACTCACTGCAGTGCATCACCAATGGTGCCAGTGCACTCTCTGGACTCACTGCAGTGCATGCCCAGTGGTGCCAGTGCACTCTCTGGACTTGCCGGGGTGCATCCCCAGTGGTGCCATTGCACTCTCTGGACTCACCGGGGTGCATCCCCAGTGGTGCCAGTGCACTCTCTGGACTCACTGCAGTGCATCCGCAGTGGTGCCAGTGCACTCTCTGGACTCACTGCACTGCATCCCCAGTGGTGCCAGTGCAGTCTCTGGACTCACTGCACTGCATCCCCAGTGGTGCCAGTTCACTCTCTGGACTTCCGGGGTGCATCCCCAGTGGTGCCAGTTCACTCTCTGGACTCACTGCACTGCATCCCCAGTGGTGCCAGTGCACTCTCTGAGCTCACTGCACTGCATCCCCAGTGGTGCCAGTGCACTCTCTGGACTCGCTGCACTGCATCCCCAGTGGTGCCAGCGCACTCTCTGGACGCACTGGACTGCATCCACAGTGGTGCCAGTGCTCTCTTTGGACTCACCGGGGTGCATCCCCAGTTGTGCCAGTGCACGCTCTGGACTCACTGCACTGCATCCCCAGTGGTGCCAGTGAACTCTCTGGACTCACTGAAGTGCATCCCCAGTGGAGCCAGTGCACTCTCTGGACTCACTGCACTGCATCCCCAGTGGTGCCAGCGCACTCTCTGGACTCACTGCAGTGCATCCCCAGTGGTGACAGTGCACTCTCTGGACTCACTGCACTGCATCCCCAGTGGTGCCAGTGCACTCTCTGGACTCATTGCACTGAACCCCCAGTGGTGCCAGTGCACTCTCTGGACTCACTGCATTGCATCCCCAGTGGTGCCAGTGCACTCTCTGGACTCACTGAAGTGCATCCCCAGTTTTGCAAGTGCACTCTCGGGACTCGCCGGGGTGCATCCCCTGTGGTGCCAGTGCACACTCTGGACTCACTGCACTGCATCATCTGTGGTGCCAGTGCACTCTCTGGACTCACTGCACTGCATCCCCAGTGGTGCCAGTGCACTCTCTGGACTCACTGCAGTGCATCCGCAGTGGTGCCAGTGCACTCTCTGGACTCACTGCACTGCATCCCCAGTGGTGCCAGTGCAGTCTCTGGACTCACTGCACTGCATCCCCAGTGGTGCCAGTTCACTCTCTGGACTTCCGGGGTGCATCCCCAGTGGTGCCAGTTCACTCTCTGGACTCACTGCACTGCATCCCCAGTGGTGCCAGTGCACTCTCTGGACTCACTGCACTGCATCCCCAGTGGTGCCAGTGCACTCTCTGGACTCACTGCACTGCATCCCCAGTGGTGCCAGTGCACTCTCTGGACTCACTGCACTGCATCCCCAGTGGTGCCAGTGCACTCTCTGGACTCACTGCAGTGCATCACCAATGGTGCCAGTGCACTCTCTGGACTCACTGCAGTGCATGCCCAGTGGTGCCAGTGCACTCTCTGGACTTGCCGGGGTGCATCCCCAGTGGTGCCATTGCACTCTCTGGACTCACCGGGGTGCATCCCCAGTGGTGCCAGTGCACTCTCTGGACTCACTGCACTGCATCCCCAGTGGTGCCAGTGCACTCTCTGGACTCACCGCACTGCATCCCCAGTGGTGCCAGTGCACTCTCTGAGCTCACTGCACTGCATCCCCAGTGGTGCCAGTGCACTCTCTGGACTCACTGCACTGCATCCCCAGTGGTGCCAGCGCACTCTCTGGACGCACAGGACTGCATCCACAGTGGTGCCAGTGCTCTCTTTGGACTCACCGGGGTGCATCCCCAGTTGTGCCAGTGCACGCTCTGGACTCACTGCACTGCATCCCCAGTGGTGCCAGTGAACTCTCTGGACTCACTGAAGTGCATCCCCAGTGGAGCCAGTGCACTATCTGGACTCACTGCACTGCATCCCCAGTGGTGCCAGTTAACTCTCTGGACTCACTGCACTGCATCCCCAGTGGTGCCAGTGCACTCTCTGGACTCACTGCACTGCATCCCCAGTCGTGCCAGTGCACTCTCTGGACTTACTGCACTGTATCCCCAGTGGTGCCAGTGCACTCTCTGGACTCACTGCACTGCATCCCCAGTGGTGCCAGTGATCTCTCTGGACTCACTGCACTGCATCCCCAGTGGTGCAAGTGCACTCTCTGGACTCACTGCACTGCATCCCCAGTGGTGCAAGTGCACTCTCTGGATTCACTTCACTGCATCCCCAGTGGTGCAAGTGCACTCTCTGGACTCACTGCACTGCATCCCCAGTGGTGCCAGTACACTCTCTGGACTCACTGCATTCCATCCCCAGTGGTGCCAGTGCACTGTCTGGACTCACTGCACTGCATCCCCAGTGGTGCCAGTGCACTCTCTGGACTCACTGCACTGCACCCCCAGTGGTGCCAGTGCACTCTCTGGACTCGCTGCACTACATCCGCAGTGGTGCCAGTGCACTCTCAGGATTCACTGCACTGCATCCCCAGTGGTGCCAGTGCACTCTCTGGACTCACTGCACTGCATCACCACTGGTGCCAGTGCACTCTCTGGATTCAGTGCACTGCATCCCCAGTGGTTCCAGTGCTCTCTCTGGACTCACCGGGGTGCATAGCTAGTTGTGCCAGTGCACTCTCTGGACTCACTACCGTGCATCCCCAGTTGTGCCAGTGCACTCTCTGGACTCACTGCACTGCATCCCCAAGGTGCCAGTGCACTCTGTGGACTCACTGCACTGCATCCCCAGTGGTGCCTGTGAAAACTCTGGACTCACTGCAGTGCAACCCCAATTTGCCAGTGCATTCTCTTTACTGACCGCAGTGCATCCCCAGTGGTGCCAGTGCACTCTCTGGACTCACTGCAGTGCATCCCAAGTGGTGCCAGTGCACTCTCTGGACTCACTGCACTGCATCACCAGTGGTGCCAGTGCACTCTCTGGACTCACTGCAGTGCATCCCCAGTGGTGCCAGGGCACTCTCTGCAGACAATGCAGTGCATCCCCAAAGGTGACAGTGCACTCTCTGGACTCACTGTACTGCTCGAGCCGCGGCAGCCGCTCCAGCCGCGGTAGCCCCTCCAGCCTCGACAGCCGCTCCAGCCGCGGCAGCCGCGGCAGCCGGTCCAGCCGCGGCAGCCGCTCCATCCGCTGCAGGCGCTCCAGCCGCGGCAGCCGTTCCAGTCGCTCCAGCCGCGGCAGCCGCTCCAACCGCGGCAGCCGCTCCAGCCGTGGCAGCCGCTCCCCTCGGTAGCGGCTTTAGCGGCTGCAGCGGCTGGAGCGGCTGCCGCGGCTGCCGAGGCTGGAGCGGCTGCCGCTGGTGGAGCGTCTGCGGCGGCTGAAGCGTCTAGAGCGTCTGCCGCGGCTGGAGGGGCTACCGCGGCTGGAGCGGCTGAGGCGGCTGGAGCGGATGCCGCGGCTGGAGCAGTGCAGTGAGCCCAGAGAGTCAACTGGCACCACTGGGGATGCAGTGAGTGAGTCCAGAGAGTGCACTGGCACCACAGGGGATGCACTGCAGTGAGTCCAGTGAGTGCACTGGAACCACTGGGGATGCACTGCAGTGAGTCCAGAGAGTGCACTGGCACCACTAGGGATGCACTGCAGGGAGTAAAGAGACTGCACTGGCACCACTGGGGTTGCACTGCAGTGAGTCCAGAAAGTGCACTGGCACCACGGGGGATGCACTGCAGTGAGTCCACAGAGTGCACTGGCACCACAGGAGATACACTGCAGTGAGTCCAGAGTGTGCACTGTCACCACTGGGGATGCAGCACAGTGACTACAGAGAGTGCACTGGCACCACTGGGGATGCACTGCTGTGAGAATGTATCTGAATCCCCGGTGGTGCCAGTGCACTCTCTGGACTCACTGAACTGCATCCCCAGTGGTTCCAGTGCACTCTCTGGAGTAACTGCAGTGCACCCCTGTGGTGCCAGTGCACTCTCTGGACTCACTGTACTACATCCCCAGTGGTGCCAGTTGACTCTCTGGACTCACTGCACTGCTCTAGCCGCGGCATCCGCTCCAGCCGCCTCAGCCGCACCAGCCGCGGTAGCCCCTCCAGCCGCGGCAGACGCTCTAGACGCTCCAGCCGCCGCAGCCGCTCCAGCCGCGGCAGCCGCTCCAGCCTCGGCAGCCACGACAGGTGCTCCAGCCGCGGCAGCCGCTAAAGCCGCTACCGAGTGGAGCGGCTGCCACGGCTGGAGCGGCTGCCGCGGCTGGAGCGCCTGCCGCGGTTGGAGCGGCTGCCGCGGCTGGAGCGGCTGGAGCGTCTGCCGCGTATGCCGCGGATGGAGCGGCTGCCGCGGCTGGATCGGCTGCCGCGGCTGCCGCGGCTGGAGCGGCTGGAGCGGCTGCCGAGGCTGGAATGGCTACCGCGGCTGGAGCGGTTGCCGCGGCTCGAGCAGTACAGTGAGTCCAGAGAGTGCACTGTCACCTTTGGGGATGCACTGCATTGTCTGCAGGGAGTGCCCTGGCACCACTGGGGATGCACTGCAGTGAGTCCAGAGAGTGCACTGGCACCAGTGGGGATGCACTGCAGTGAGTAAAGAGAATGCACTGGCACCATTGGGGTTGCACTGCAGTGAGTACAGAGAGTGCACTGGCACCACTGGGGATGCAGTGCAGTGAGTCCAGAGAGTGCACTGGCACCTTGGGGATGCAGTGCAGTGAGTCCAGAGAGTGCACTGTCACCACTGGGGATGCAGTGCAGTGAGTCCAGAGAGTGCACTGGCGCCACTGGGGATGCAGTGCAGTGACTCCAGAGAGTGCACTGGCACCACTGGGATGCAGTGCACTGAGTCCAGAGAGTGGACTGGCAACACTGGGGATGCAGTGCAGTGAGTCCAGAGAGTGCACTGGCACCACTGGGATGCAGTGCACTGAGTCCACAGAGTGCACTGGCACCACAGGGGATACACTGCAGTGAGTCCAGAGATTGCACTGGCACCACTGGGGATGCAGTGCAGTGAGTGCAGAGAGTGAACTGGCACCGCTGCGGTTGCACCCCGGTGTTTTCAGAGAGTGCACTGGCACCACTGGGGATGCAGTGCAGTGATTCCAGAGAGTGCACTGTCACCACTGGGGATGCACTGCAGTGAGTCCAGAGAGTGCACTGTCACCACTGGGGATGCAGTGCAGTGAGTCCAGAGAGTGCACTGGCACCTTGGGGATGCAGTGCAGTGAGTCCAGAGAGTGCACTGGCTCCACTGGGGATGCACTGCAGTGAGTCCAGAGAGTGCACTGGCACCTTGGGGATGCAGTGCAGTGTGTCCACAGAGAGCACTGGCTCCACTGGGGATGCACTTCAGTGAGTCCAGAGAGTGCACTGGCACCACTGGGGATGCAGTGCAGTGAGTCCAGAGAGTGCACTGGCACCATTGGGATGCACTGCAGTGAGTCCAGAGAGTGCACTGGCACCACTGGGGATGCAGTGCAGTGAGTCCAGAGAGTGCACTGGCACCACTGGTGATGCAGTGCAATGAGTCCAGAGAGCCACTGGCACTTCTGGGGATGCACTGCAGTGAGTCCAGAGAGTGAACTGGCACCACTGGGGATGCAGTGCACTGAGTCCAGAGAGGGCACTGTCAGCAATGGGGATGCAGCACAGTGAGTCCAGAGAGTGCACTGGCACTACTGGGGATCTCACTGCAGTGAGAATGTATCTGAATCCCCGGTGGTGCCAGTGCACTCTCTGGACTCACTGAACTGCATCCCCAGTGGTTCCAGTGCACTCTCTGGAGTAACTGCAGTGCATTCCCTGTGGTGCCAGTGCACTCTCTGGACTCACTGTACTGCATCCTCAGTGGTGCCAGTTGACTCTCTGGACTCACTGCACTGCTCCAGCCGCGGCATCCGCTACAGCCGCCTCAGCCGCTCCAGCCGCGGTAGCCCCTCCAGCCGCGGCAGACGCTCTAGACGCTCCAGCCGCCGCAGCCGCTCCAGCCGCGGCAGCCGCGAAAGCCGCTACCGAGTGGAGCGGCTGCCACGGCTGGAGCGGCTGCCGCGGTTGGAGTTGCTGCCGCGGCTGGAGCGGCTGCCGCGGATGCCGCGGCTGGAGCGCCTTCGCGGTTGGAGCGGCTGCCGCGGCTGGAGCGGCTGGAGCGGCTGCCGGGTATGCCGCGGATGGAGCGGCTGCCGCGGCTGGACCGGCTGCCGAGGCTGGAGGGGCTAACGCGGCTGGAGCGGCTGCCGCGGCTCGAGCAGTACAGTGACTCCAGAGAGTGCACTGTCACCTTTGGGGATGCACTGCATTGTCTGCAGAGAGTGCCCTGGCACCACTGGGGATGCACTGCAGTGAGTCCAGAGAGTGCACTGGCACCACTGGGAATGCAGTGCAGTGAGTCCAGAGAGGGCACTGTCAGCAATGGGGATGCAGTGCAGTGAGACCAGAGAGTGCACTGGCACCACTGGGGATGCAGTGCAGTGAGTCCTGAGAGTGCAATGGCACCACAGGGGATGCACTGCAGTGAGTCCAGAGAGTGTACTGGCACCACTGGGGATGCAGTGCAGTGAGTCCAGAGAGTGCACTAGCACCACTGGGGATGCAGTGCAGTGAGTCCAGAGAGTTCTCTGGCACCACTGGGGATGCACTGCAGTGAGTCCAGAGACTTCACAGGCACCACTGGGGATCCAGTACAGTGAGTCCAGAGAGTGCACTGGCACCACTGGGGATTCAGTACAGTGAGTCCAGAGAGTGAACTGGCACCACTGGGGATTTAGTGCAGTGAGTCCAGAGAGTGCACTGGCACCTAAGGGGATTCACTGCAAGGCATCCAGAGAGTGCACTGGCACCACTGGGAATGCACTGCAGTGAGTACAGAGAGTGCACTGGCACCTAAGGGGCTGCACTGCAGTGAGTCCAGAGAGTGCACTGGCACCACTTGGGCTGCACTGCGGTGAGTCCAGAGAGTGCACTGGCACCACTGGGGATGCATTGCACTGAGAGCACAGAGTGCACTGGCACCACAGGGGTTACACTGCAGTGAGTCCCGAGAGTGCACTGGCACCACTGGGGATGCAGCACAGTGAGTCCAGAGAGTGCACTGGCACCACTGGGGTGCAGCGCAGTGACTACAGAGAGTGCACTGGCACCACTGGGGATGCACTGCAGTGAGTCCAGAGAGTGCACTGGCACCAGTGGGGATGCACTGCAGTGGGTCCAGAGAGTGCACTGGCACCACTGGGGATGCACTGCAGTGGGTCCAGAGATTGCACTGGCACCACTGGGGATGCAGTGCGGTGAGTCCACAAAGTGCACTGGCACCACTGGGGATGCACTGCAGTGAGTCCAGAGAGTGCAGTGGCACCACTGGGGATGCAGTGCAGTGAGTGCAGAGAGTGAACTGGCACCGCCGCGGTTGCACCCCGGTGTTTTCAGAGAGTGCACTGGCACCACTGGGGATGCAGTGCAGTGATTCCAGAGAGTGCACTGTCACCACTGGGGATGCACTGCAGTGAGTCCAGAGAGTGCACTGTCACCACTGGGGATGCAGTGCAGTGAGTCCAGAGAGTGCACTGGCACCTTGGGGATGCAGTGCAGTGAGTCCAGAGAGTGCACTGGCTCCACTGGGGATGCACTGCAGTGAGTCCAGAGAGTGCACTGGCACCTTGGGGATGCAGTGCAGTGTGTCCACAGAGAGCACTGGCTCCACTGGGGATGCACTTCAGTGAGTCCAGAGAGTGCACTGGCACCACTGGGGATGCAGTGCAGTGAGTCCAGAGAGTGCACTGGCACCATTGGGATGCACTGCAGTGAGTCCAGAGAGTGCACTGGCACCACTGGGGATGCAGTGCAGTGAGTCCAGAGAGTGCAGTGGCACCATTGGGGATGCAGTGCAGTGAGTCCAGAGAGTGCACTGGCACCACTGGTGATGCAGTGCAATGAGTCCAGAGAGCCACTGGCACTTCTGGGGATGCACTGCAGTGAGTCCAGAGAGTGAACTGGCACCACTGGGGATGCAGTGCACTGAGTCCAGAGAGGGCACTGTCAGCAATGGGGATGCAGTGCAGTGAGTCCAGAGAGTGCACTGGCACTACTGGGGATCTCACTGCAGTGAGAATGTATCTGAATCCCCGGTGGTGCCAGTGCACTCTCTGGACTCACTGAACTGCATCCCCAGTGGTTCCAGTGCACTCTCTGGAGTAACTGCAGTGCATTCCCTGTGGTGCCAGTGCACTCTCTGGACTCACTGTACTGCATCCTCAGTGGTGCCAGTTGACTCTCTGGACTCACTGCACTGCTCCAGCCGCGGCATCCGCTACAGCCGCCTCAGCCGCTCCAGCCGCGGTAGCCCCTCCAGCCGCGGCAGACGCTCTAGACGCTCCAGCCGCCGCAGCCGCTCCAGCCGCGGCAGCCGCGAAAGCCGCTACCGAGTGGAGCGGCTGCCACGGCTGGAGCGGCTGCCGCGGTTGGAGTTGCTGCCGCGGCTGGAGCGGCTGCCGCGGATGCCGCGGCTGGAGCGCCTTCGCGGTTGGAGCGGCTGCCGCGGCTGGAGCGGCTGGAGCGGCTGCCGGGTATGCCGCGGATGGAGCGGCTGCCGCGGCTGGACCGGCTGCCGAGGCTGGAGGGGCTAACGCGGCTGGAGCGGCTGCCGCGGCTCGAGCAGTACAGTGACTCCAGAGAGTGCACTGTCACCTTTGGGGATGCACTGCATTGTCTGCAGAGAGTGCCCTGGCACCACTGGGGATGCACTGCAGTGAGTCCAGAGAGTGCACTGGCACCACTGGGAATGCAGTGCAGTGAGTCCAGAGAGGGCACTGTCAGCAATGGGGATGCAGTGCAGTGAGACCAGAGAGTGCACTGGCACCACTGGGGATGCAGTGCAGTGAGTCCTGAGAGTGCAATGGCACCACAGGGGATGCACTGCAGTGAGTCCAGAGAGTGTACTGGCACCACTGGGGATGCAGTGCAGTGAGTCCAGAGAGTGCACTAGCACCACTGGGGATGCAGTGCAGTGAGTCCAGAGAGTTCTCTGGCACCACTGGGGATGCACTGCAGTGAGTCCAGAGACTTCACAGGCACCACTGGGGATCCAGTACAGTGAGTCCAGAGAGTGCACTGGCACCACTGGGGATTCAGTACAGTGAGTCCAGAGAGTGAACTGGCACCACTGGGGATTTAGTGCAGTGAGTCCAGAGAGTGCACTGGCACCTAAGGGGATTCACTGCAAGGCATCCAGAGAGTGCACTGGCACCACTGGGAATGCACTGCAGTGAGTACAGAGAGTGCACTGGCACCTAAGGGGCTGCACTGCAGTGAGTCCAGAGAGTGCACTGGCACCACTTGGGCTGCACTGCGGTGAGTCCAGAGAGTGCACTGGCACCACTGGGGATGCATTGCACTGAGAGCACAGAGTGCACTGGCACCACAGGGGTTACACTGCAGTGAGTCCCGAGAGTGCACTGGCACCACTGGGGATGCAGCACAGTGAGTCCAGAGAGTGCACTGGCACCACTGGGGTGCAGCGCAGTGACTACAGAGAGTGCACTGGCACCAGTGGGGATGCACTGCAGTGGGTCCAGAGAGTGCACTGGCACCACTGGGGATGCACTGCAGTGGGTCCAGAGATTGCACTGGCACCACTGGGGATGCAGTGCGGTGAGTCCACAAAGTGCACTGGCACCACTGGTGATGCACTGCAGTGAGTCCAGAGAGTTCACTGGCACCACTGGGGATGCAGTGCAGTGAGTCCAGAGATTGCACTGGCACCACTGGGGATGCAGTGCAGTGAGTCCAGAGAGTGCACTGGCACCACAGGGGATGCAATGCAGTGAGTCCAGAGAGTGCACTGGCACCACTGGGGATGCAGTGCAGTGAGTCCAGAGAGTGCACTGGCACGACCGGGGATTCACTGCAGTGAGTCCAGAGAGTGCACTGGCACCACTGGGGATGCACTGCAGTGAGTACAGAGAGTGCACTGGCACCTCACGGGCTGCACTGCAGTGAGTCCACAGAGTGCACTGGCACCACAGGGGATACACTGCCGTGAGTCCAGAGAGTGCACTGGCACCACTAGGGTTGCAGCACAGTGAGTCCAGAGAGTGAACTGTCACCACTGGGGACGCAGCGCAGTGACTACAGAGAGTGCACTGGCACCACTTGGGTTGCAATGCAGTGAGTCCAGAGAGTGCAATGGCACAACTGTGATTGCACTGCCGTGAGTCTGGAGAGTGCACTGGCACCACTGGGGATGCAGTGCAGTGAGTCCAGAGAGTGCAGTTGCACCAAAACGGATGCAGTGCAGTGAGTCCAGAGAGTGCACTGGCACCATTGGGGATGCACTGCAGTGAGTCCAGAGAATGCACTGGCACTAATGGGGATGCAGTGCAGTGAGTCCAGAGAGTGCACTGGCACCACTGGGGATGCAGTGCAGTGAGTCCAGAGAGTGCACTGGCACCACTGGGGATGCACTGCAGTGAGTCCAGAGACTGCACTGGCACCACAGGGGATGCAGTGCAGTGATTCCAGAGAGTGCACTGGCACCACTGGGGATGCAATTTAGTGAGTCCAGAGAGTGCAGTGGCACCACTGGGGATGCAGTGCAGTGAGTCCAGAGAGTGCACTGGCACCACTGGGGATGCAGTGCAGTGAGTCCAGAGAGTGCACTGGCACCACTGGGGATGCAGTGCAGTGAGTCCAGAGAGTGCCCTTGCACCACTGGGGATAAACTCCAGTGAGTCCAGAGAGTGCACTGGCACCACTGGGGATGCACTGCAGTGAGTCCAGAGAGTTCTCTGGCACCACTGGGGATGCAGTTTAGTGATTCCAGAGAGTGCACCGGCCCAATGGGGATACACTGCAGTGAGTCCAGAGAGTGCACTGGCACCACTGGGGATGCAGTTCAGTGAGTCCTGAGAGTGCACTGGCTCCCCTGGGGATGCACTGCAGTGAGTCCAGGGACTACACTGTCACCACTGGGGATGCAGTGCAGTGAGTCCAGAGAGTGCACTGGCACCACTGGGGATGCAGTGCAGTGAGTCCAGAAAGTGAACTGTCACCACTGGTGATGCAGTGCAGTGAGTCCAGAGAGTGCACTGGCACCACTGGGGATGCAGTGCACTGTGTCCAGAGAGTGCACTCTCAGCACTGGGGATGCACTGCAGTGAGTCCAAAGAGTGCACTGGCACCAGTAGGGATGCAGTGCAGTGAGACCAGAGATTGCACTGGCACCACTGGGGATGCAGTGCAGTGAGTCCAGAGAGTGCACTGGCTCCAATGGGGATGCAGTGCAGTGAGTCCAGAGAGTGCACTGGCACCACTGGGGATGCAGTGCAGTGAGTCCTGAGAGTGCAATGGCACCACAGGTGATGCAATGCAGTGAGTCCAGAGAGTGCACTGGCACCACTGGGCATGCAGTGCAGTGAGTCCAGAGAGTGCACTGGCACCAACTGGAGATGCACTGCTGTGAGTCCCGAGATTGCACTGGCACCACAGGGGTTACAGTGCAGTGAGTCCACAGACTAGTCTGGCACCACTGGGGTTGCACTGCAGTGAGTACAGACACTTCACAGGCACCACTGGGGATGCAGTGCAGTGAGTCCAGAGAGTGCACTGGCACCACTGGGGATGCAGTGCAGTGAGTCCAGAGAGTGCACTGGCACCACTGGGGATGCAGCACAGTGAGTCCAGAGAGTGAACTGTCACCACTGGGGACGCAGCGCAGTGACTACAGAGAGTGCACTGGCACCACTGGGGATGCACTGCAGTGAGTCCAGAGAGTGCACTGGCACCAGTGGGGATGCACTGCAGTGGGTCCAGAGCGTGCACTGGCACCACTGAGGATGCAGTGCAGTGAGTCCAGAGAGTGCACTGGCACCACTGGGGATGCACTGCAGTGAGTCCAGAGAGTGCAGTGGCACCACTGGGGATGCAGTGCAGTGAGTCCAGAGAGTGCACGGGCACCACTGGGGATACACTGCAGTGAGTCCAGAGAGTGCACTGTCAGCAATGGGGATGCAGTGCAGTGAGACCATAGAGTGCACTGGCACCACTGGGGATGCAGTGCAGTGAGTCCTGAGAGTGCAATGGCACCACAGGGGATGCACTGCAGTGAGTCCAGAGAGTGTACTGGCACCACTGGGGATGGAGTGCAGTGAGTCCAGAGAGTGCACTGGCTCCACTGGGGATGCAGTGCAGTGAGTCCAGAGAGTGCACTGGCACCAAATGGAGCTGCACTGCTGTGAGTCCTGAGATTGCACTGGCACCACTGGGGATGCACTGCAGTGAGTCCGGAGAGTTCTCTGGCACAAATGGGGATGCACTGCAGTGAGTCCAGAGACTTCACAGGCACCACTGGGGATGCAGTACAGTGAGTTCAGAGAGTGCACTGGCACCACTGGGGATTCAGTTCAGTGAGTCCAGAGAGTGAACTGGCACCACTGGGGATTTAGTGCAGTGAGTCCAGAGAGTGCACTGGCACCTAAGGGGATTCACTGCAAGGCGTCCAGAGAGTGCACTGGCACCACTGGGAATGCACTGCAGTGAGTTCAGAGAGTGCACTGGCACCTAAGGGGCTGCACTGCAGTGAGTCCAGAGAGTGCACTGGCACCACTGTTCATGCAGTGCAGTGAGTCCACAGAGTGCACTGGCACCACTGGGTATGCAGTGCATGAGTGCAGAGAGTCCACTGGCACCACTGGGGATGTAGTGCAGTGAGTCCAGAGAGTGGACTGGCACCAGTGGGGATGGAGTGCAGTGAGTCCAGAGAGTGCACTGGCACCACTGGGGATGCAGTGCAGTGAGTCCAGAGAGTGCACTGGCTCCACTGGGGATGAACTGAAGTGAGTCCAGAGACTGCACAGGCACCACTGGGGATGCAGTGCAGTGACTCCAGAGAGTGCACTGGCACCACTGGGGATGCAGTGCAGTGAGTGCAGAGAGTGCACTGGCACCACTGGGGATGCAATGCAGTGAGTCCAGAGAGTGCACTGGCATCACTGGAGATGCACTGCAGTGAGTCCAGAGAGTGCACGGGCACCACTGGGGATGCACTGCAGTGAGTCCAGAGAGTGCACTGACACCACTGGGGATGCAGTGCAGTGATTCCGGAGAGTGCACTGGCACCACTGGGGATGCAGTGCAGTGAGTCCAGAGAGTGCACTGGCACCACTGGGGATGCACTGCAGTGAGTCCAGAGAGTGCACTGGCAGCACTGGGGATGCACTGCAGTGAGTCCAGAGAGTGCACTGGCTCCACTGGGGATGCACTGCAGTGAGTCCGGAGAGTGCCCTGGCACCACTGGTGATGCAGTGCAGTGAGTCCAGAGAGTGCAGTGGCACCACTGGGGATGCAGTGCAGTGAGTCCAGAGAGTGCACTGGCACCACTGGGGATGCAGTGCAGTGAGTCCAGAGAGTGCACTGGCACCAGTGGGGATGCACTGCAGTGGGTCCAGAGAGTGCACTGGCACCACTGGGGATGCAGTGCAGTGAGTCCAGAGAGTGCACTGGCACCACTGGGGATGCAGTGCAGTGAGTCCAGAGAGTGCACTGGCACCACTGGGGATGCACTACAGTGAGTCCAGAGAGTGCACTTGCACCACTGGGGATGCAGTACAGTGACTCCAGAGAGTGCAGAGGCACCACTGTTGATGCAGTGTAGTGACTCCAGAGAGTGCACTGGCACCACTGGGGATGCAGTGCAGTGAGTCCAGAGAGTGCACAGGCACCACTGGCGATGCAGTGCAGTGAGTCCAGAGAGTGCACTGGCAGCACTGGGAATGCACTGCAGTCAGTCCAGAGAGTGCTCTGGCACCACTGGGGATGCAGTTCAGTGAGTCCAGAGAGTGCACTGGCACCACTGGGGATACACTGCAGTGACTCCAGAGAGTGCACTGGCACCACTGGGGATGCACTGCAGTGAGTCCAGAGAGTGCACTGGCACCAGTGGGGATGCAGTACAGTGAGTCCTGAGATTGCACTGGCACTACTGGGGATGCACTACAGTGAGTCCAGAGACTACACTGGCACCACTGGGGATGCAGTGCAGTGAGTCCAGAGAGTGCACTGGCACCACTCTTCATGCAGTGCAGTGAGTCCAAAGAGTGCACTGGCACCACTGGGGATGCAGTGCAGTGAGTGCAGAGAGTGCACTGGCACCACTGGGGATGCAGTGCAGTGAGTCCAGAGAGTGCACTGGCACCACTGGGGATGCACCCCGGCAGTGAGTCCACAGAGTGCACTGGCACTACTGGGGATGCAGTGCAGTGAGTCCAGAGAGTGCACTGGCACCACTGCGGATGCACTGCAGTGAGTCCAGAGAGTGCACTAACACCACTGGGGATGCAGTGCAGTGAGTCCAGAGAGTGCACTGGCACCACTGGGGATGCAGTGCAGTGAGTGCAGAGAGTGCACTGGCACCACTGGGGATGCACTGCAGTGAGTCCAGAGAGTGCACTGGCACCACAGGTGATGCAGTGCAGTGAGTCCAGAGAGTGCACTGGCACCACTGGGGATGCACCCCGGTGAGCCCAGAGATTGCACTGGCACCACTGGGGATGCACTGCAGTGAGTGCAGAGAGTGCACTGGCACCACTGGGGATGCAATGCAGTGAGGGCAGAGAGTGCACTGGGACCACTGGGGATGCAGTGCAGTGAGTGCAGAGAGTGCCCTGGCACCACTGGGGATGCAGTGCAGTGAGTCCAGAGAGTGCACTGGCACCACTGAGGATGCAGTGCAGTGACTCCAGAGAGTGCACTGGCACCACTGGGGATGCAGTGCAGTGAGTCCAGAGAGTGCACTGGCACCACTGGGGATGCAATGCGGTGAGTCCAGAGAGTGCACTGGCACCACTGGGGATGCAGTGCAGTGAGTCCAGAGAGTGCACTGGCACCACTGGGGATGCACTGCAGTGAGGGCCGAGAGTGCACTGGCACCACTGGGGATGCAGTGCAGTGACTGCAGAGAGTGCACTGGCACCTCTGGGGATGCACTGCAGTGAGGGCAGAGAGTGCACTGGCACCACTGGGGATGCAGTGCAGTGAGTCCAGAGAGTGCACTGGCACCACTGGGGATGCAATGCGATGAGTCCACAGAGTGCACTGGCACCACAGGGGATGCAGTGCAGTGAGTCCAGAGAGTGCACTGACACCACTGGGGATGCAGTGCGGTGAGTTCAGAGAGTGCACTGGCACCACTGGGGATGCAGTGCAGTGAGTCCAGAGAGTGCACTGGCACAACAGGTGATGCAGTGCAGTGAGTCCAGAGAGTGCACTGGCACCACAGGTGATGCACTGCAGTGATTCCAGAGAGTGCACTGGCACCACTGGGGATGCAGTGCAGTGAGTCCAGAGAGTGCAGTGGCACCACTGGGGATGCAGTGCAGTGACTCCAGAGAGTGCACTGGCACCACTGGGGATGCAGTGCAGTGAGTCCAGAGAGTGCACTGGCACCACTGGGGATGCACTGCAGTGACTCGAAAGAGTGCACTGGCAGCACTGCGGATGCACTGCAGTGAGTCCGGAGAGTGCCCTGGCACCACTGGGGATGCAGTGCAGTGAGTCCAGAGAGTGCAGTGGCACCACTGGGGATGCAGTGCAGTGAGTCCAGAGAGTGCACTGGCACCACTGGGGATGCAATGCAGTGAGTCCAGAGAGTGCACTGGCACCACTGGGGATGCAGTGCACTGAGTCCAGAGAGTGCACTGGCACCACTGGCGATGCAGTGCAGTGAGTCCAGAGAGTGCACTGGCACCACTGGCGATGCAGTGCAGTGAGTCCAGAGAGTGCACTGGCAGCACTGGGGATGCACTGCAGTGAGTCCAGAGAATGCACTGGCACCACTGGGGATGCAGTGCAGTGAGTCCAGAGACAGCACTGGCACCAACTGGAGCTGCACTGCAGTGAGTCCTGAGATTGCACTGGCACCACTGGGGATGCACTACAGTGAGTCCAGAGACTACACTGGCACCACTGGGGATGCGGTGCAGTGAGTCCAGAGAGTGCACTGGCACCACTGTTCATGCAGTGCAGTGAGTCCAAAGAGTGCACTGGCACCACTGGGTATGCAGTGCATGAGTGCAGAGAGTGCACTGGCACCACTGGGGATGCAGTGCAGTGAGTCCAGAGAGTGGACTGGCACCAGTGGGGATGGAGTGCAGTGAGTCCAGAGAGTGCCCTGGCACCACTGGGGATGCAGTGCAGTGAGTCCAGAGAGTGCACAGGCTCCACTGGGGATGAACTGTAGTGAGTCCAGAGACTGCACAGGCACCACTGGGGATGCAGTGCAGTGACTCCAGAGAGTGCACTGGCACCACTGGGGATGCACTGCAGTGAGTCCAGAGAGTGCACGGGCACCACTGGGGATGCACTGCAGTGAGTCCAGAGAGTGCACTGACACCACTGGGGATGCAGTGCAGTGATTCCGGAGAGTGCACTGGCACCACTGGGGATGCAGTGCAGTGAGTCCAGAGAGTGCACTGGCACCACTGGGGATGCACTGCAGTGAGTCCAGAGAGTGCACTGGCAGCACTGGGGATGCAGTGCAGTGAGTCCAGAGAGTGCACTGGCACCACTGGGGATGCACTGCAGTGACTCGAAAGAGTGCACTGGCACCACTGCGGATGCACTGCAGTGAGTCCGGAGAGTGCCCTGGCACCACTGGGGATGCAGTGCAGTGAGTGCAGAGAGTGCACTGGCACCACTGGGGATGCAGTGCAGTGAGTCCAGAGAGTGCACTGGCACCACTGGGGATGCAGCGCAGTGAGTCCAGAGAGTGCACTGGCACCACTGGGGATGCAGCGCAGTGAGTCCAGAGAGTGCACTGGCACTACTGGGGATGCACTGCAGTGAGTCCAGAGAGTGCACTGGCACCACTGCGGATGCAGTGCAGTGAGTCCAGAGAGTGCACTGGCACCACTGGGGACTCACTGCACTGCAACTCCAGTGGTGCCAGTGCACTCTCTGGAGTCACTGCACTGCATCACCAGTGGTGACGGTGCACTCTCTGGACTCACTGCACTGCATCCCAGGTGGTGCTAGTGCACTCTCTGGACTCACTGAAGTGCATCCCCAGTGGTGCCAGTGCACTCTCTGGACTCACTGCAGTGCATCGCCAGTGGTGCCAGTGCCCTCTCTGGACTCACTGCACTGCATCCCCAGTGGTACCAGTGCACTCTCTGGACTCACTGCACTGCATCCCCAGTGGTGCCAGTGCACTCTCTGGACTCACTGCACTGCATCCCCAGTGGTGCCAGTGCACTCTCTGGACTCACTGCACTGCATCCCCAGTGGTGACAGTGCACTCTCTGGACTTGCCGGGGTGCATCCCCAGTGGTGCCAGTGCACTCTCTGGACTCACCGGGGTGCATCCCCAGAGGTGCTAGTGCACTCTCTGAACTCACTGCACTACATCCCCAGTGGTGCCAGTTAACTCTCTGGACTCACTGCAGTGCATCCCCAGTGGTGCCAGTGCAATCTCAGGACTCACAGCAGTGCAGCTCCAGTTGGTGCCAGTGCACTCTCTGGACTCACTGCACTGCATCCCCAGTGCTGACAGTGCACTCTCTGGACTCACTGCACTGCATCCCCAGTGGTGCCAGTGTACTCTCTGGACTCAGTGGACTGCATCCCCAGTGGTGCCACTGCACTCTCTGGACTCACTGCAGTGCATCCCCAGTGGTGCCAGTGCACTCTCTGGACTCACTGCACTGCATCCCCAGTGGTGCCAGTGCACTCTCTGGACTCACTGCAGTGCATTCCCTTTTGTGCCAGTGCACTCTCTGCACTCACTGCACTGCATCCCCAGTGGTGCCAGTGCACTCTCTGGACTCACTGCACTGCATCCCCAGTGGTGCCTGTGAAGTCTCTGGTCTCACTGCACTGCATCCCCAGTGGTGCCAGTGCACTCTCTGGACTCACTGCACTGCATCCCCAATGCTGACAGTGCCCTCTCTGGACTCAGTGCACTGCATCCCCAGTGGTGCCAGTTCACTCTTTGGACTAAATGCACTGCATCCCCAGTGGTGCCAGTGGCTCTCTGGACTCATTGCACTGCATCACCAGTGGTGCCAGTGCACTCTCTGGACTCACTGCACTGCATCCCCAATGGTGCCACTGCACTCTCTGGACTCACTGCACTGCATCCCCAGTGGTGCCAGTGCACTCTCTGGACTCACTGCACTGCATCACCAGTGGTGCCAGTGTACTCTGTGGACTCACTGCACTGCATCCCCAGTGGTGCCAGTGCACTCTCTGGACTCAATGAACTGTATCCCCAAGGTGCCAGTGCACTCTCTGGACTCACTGCACTGCATCCCCAGTGGTGCCAGTGCACTCTCTGGACTCACTGCACTGCATCCCCAGTGGTAACAGTGCACTCTCTGGACTCACTGCACTGCATACCCCGTGGTGCCAGTGCACTCTCTGGACTCACTGCACTGCATCCCCAGTGGTGTCACTGCACTCTCTGAAAACACCGGGGTGCAACCGCAGCGGTGCCAGTGCACTCTCTGCACTTACGGCACTGCATCCCCAGTGGTGCCAGTGCACTCTCTGGACTCACTGCAGTGTATCCCCTGTGGTGCCAGTGCACTCTGTGGACTCAGTGCACTGCATCCCAGTGGTGCCAGTGCACTCTCTGGACTCACTGCAGTGCATCCCCAGTGGTGCCAGTGCACTCTCTGGACTCACTGCACTGCATCCCCAGTGGTGCCAGTGCACTCTCTGGACTCACTGCAGTGCATCCCCAGTGGTGCCAGTGCACTCTCTGGACTCACTGCACTGCATCCCCAGTGGTGCCAGTGCACTCTCTGGACTCACTGCAGTCCATCCCCATTGGTACCAGTGCACTCTCTGGACTCACTGCACTGCATCCACAGTGGTGCCAGTACACTCTCTTTACTCACTGCACTGCATCCCCAGTGGTGCCAGTGCACTCTCTGGACTCACTGTACTGCATCCCCAGTGGTGCCAGTGCACTCTCTGGACTCACTGTACTGCATCCCCAGTGGTGACAGTGCACTCTCTGGAGTCACTGCACTACATCCCCAGTGGTGCCAGTGCCCCCTGTGGACTCACTGCACTGCATCCCCAGTGGTGCCAGTGCACTCTCTGGACTCACTGCACTGCATCCCCAGTCGTGCCAGTGCACTCTCTGGACTCACTGCACTGCATCACCAGTGGTGCCAGTGCACTCTCTGGACTCACTGCACTGCATCCCCAGTGGTGCCAGTGCACTCTCTGGACTCACTGTACTGCATCGCCAGTGGTGCCAGTGCACTCTCTGGACTCACTGCACTGCATCCCCAGTGGTGCCAGTGCAGTCTCTGTGTTAGTGTTGGGGAGAATCGAATGGATGTAATGTCTCTTAAGTAATGGGACCTACAGTATCATTAAGCATTGCCAAATGTACTTACATTATCAATTAATCTATGTATACTGGATACTTAGGGAGTACATTGAACAATCAAAAGAGTCATTGAAGGGGAACCTTGGGAGGGAACAGGTACAACCTGACCTTGGATAAGGGCCTGGAAATGATGAAATGAGTTGAAGCAGAACCAAGAAGCGGAGGGAGCATGCATCGAGTAAGAAAGGTGAAAAGTTTAGCGGAGAGGAAGACTCCTTACTTCATCTGGACGACCACCTGGACGACCACCAGAGTGCGCCACGCATGTGCAAAGGGGAGGGGAGCTAATTAGAATGAAAAGCGAGGCTGCTGTTGCAACCTGTAATGAATATGTATACCTGACGCAATATTGTATGTATAAATAACGGCTGGGAAGTAACGGGACTTGAAGCCAGATTTGGGCACCTGCCCCGGCTTCCAGCGCTGAATAAAGCACCTTCATATAATCACTTGGTGGTTATGTGGTTGCTACGCTAACATTTTGGCGACCCAGGTGGGACAGCGTGGGCACTGCTGAGGCGGCTCGTGTCTCGGTTTCGCTCCAGCCGGCACTGAAGGGATTCTCGGGGAGCAGTCGACCACGACCGACCTCCGCTGCTCACGACGTACCACTGGAGTGGTAAGCAAAGGTGCTTTCAACTTTGGGTATTCGGTACCGATTTGGTTGCGAAAGCCTGCCGGTCAGACGCGGCGAAAGCCACGCTCGGTTGGGCAGGGAGCTCCCGGGGTAAGCCTAGGCGCCGTCCGTTAGACAGAGCGAAAGCTCTGCAGGTTCGGCATTGGTGGTTTGGTATTGGTAATTGTATTGGTTTGTGCTGAAGGGTCAGCACTTGGTATTATTGGTATGTAGTAAGCACGCTGCTGCTCCGGCAGCTTCTGGGAAAGCGTGCTGCTGCTCCGGCAGCTTTTGGGAGAGCACGCTGCTGCTCCGGCAGCTTTTGGGAAAGCGTGCTGCTGCTCCGGCAGCTTCTGGGAGAGCACGCTGCTGCTCCGGCAGCTTTTGGGAGAGTGTGCTGCTGCTCCGGCAGCTTTTGGGAGAGCACGCTGCTGCTCCGGCAGCTTTTGGGAAAGCGTGCTGCTGCTCCGGCAGCTTCTGGGATAGCACGCTGCTGCTCCGGCAGCTTTTGGGAGAGTGTGCTGCTGCTCCGGCAGCTTTTGGGAAAGCGTGCTGCTGCTCCGGCAGCTTTTGGGAAAGCGTGCTGCTGCTCCGGCAGCTTCTGGGAGAGCACGCTGCTGCTCCGGCAGCTTTTGGGAGAGTGTGCTGCTGCTCCGGCAGCTTCTGGGAGAGCACGCTGCTGCTCCGGCAGCTTCTGGGAGAGCACGCTGCTGCTCCGGCAGCTTTTGGGAGAGTGTGCTGCTGCTCCGGCAGCTTTTGGGAAAGCGTGCTGCTGCTCCGGTAGCTTTTGGGAAAGCGTGCTGCTGCTCCGGCAGCTTTTGGGAGAGCACGCTGCTGCTCCGGCAGCTTTTGGGAGAGTGTGCTGCTGCTCCGGCAGCTTTTGGGAAAGCGTGCTGCTGCTCCGGCAGCTTCTGGGAGAGCACGCTGCTGCTCCGGCAGCTTTTGGGAGAGTGTGCTGCTGCTCCGGCAGCTTTTGGGAAAGCGTGCTGCTGCTCCGGTAGCTTTTGGGAAAGCGTGCTGCTGCTCCGGCAGCTTTTGGGAGAGCATGCTGCTGCTCCGGCAGCTTTTGGGAAAGCGTGCTGCTGCTCCGGCAGATTCTGGGAGAGCACGCTGCTGCTCCGGCAGCTTTTGGGAGAGTGTACTGCTGCTCCGGCAGCTTCTGGGAAAGTGTGCTGCTGCTCTGGCAGCTTTTGGGTTTGTATCATAAGCTCAAAATGAAAAAGATCAAAGGAATTCTGGGAAAAGATGTACCTATCCCGCGGACATCCCCGCTGGGGTGTTTGCTAGCACACTGGAAAGAGGGAGGTTTTGGTCAAGAAATGCGGAAAGGAAAGCTGATTGATTATTGTAATATTTGGTGGCCACAGTATAAACTAGAGGACCAAGAAACTTGGCCTGAGAATGGAACATTGCAATATAATACAATTTTACAATTGATGCTATTCTGTAAGCGGGAAGGAAAATATGATGAACTGCCGTATGTGGAATTATTCTTTTATTTGCGCCGAAAGCCTGAATGGCAGCATGCTTGTGGAATAATGGTGCTTGAGGTTTCAACTGAGGAACGTTGTTGTGCATGTACTAAGGAGGGACACTGTATACAGCATCAGGCAATAGAGAATAATAAGTATTATGGGGAAATGAATAATGGAAATATTGATTTGGAAGTTGCGCCGTCGGCTCCGCCGGAAGAGCCAGGACAGGGAGGGAAAAGAGAAAAGGAAGCTAGCAGTAGTGATGGAGAATCCCCGACTTTAGTCTCCCCTGTGTCACATAGGACCCGGCAACAGCGAAGGGCAGGAGAAACTATAAATGAACAGGGAGGGAAAATAATCGCTCCCCTCAGGCAAGGAGTGGGGACAGAAGGACCGGTATATGTTAAGGTGCCTTTTTCAGCTGGGGATTTAATGATATGGAAACAAGCAGCCGGCACCTACAGGGAAAACCCAGATAAAGTAGCTAGGGTAATGAAAATGATAATTAAAACCCAAAATCCCGATTGGGATGATCTCCAGGTGATCCTGGATACTTTGATGGACTCGACAGAAAAAGACGTGGTATTGCGGGCAGCCAGAGAGAGAGCCCGAGAAGATATACGAAATGGATTAGTGCTTGGAAATCTAGATCAAAACTTCCCCACCGAGGATCCCCAATGGGATTATAACACAGGGGATGGAATAAGGAGGCTGAAGAGATATCAAGATTGGGTACAAGTCGGGGTACAGAATGCCATGCCCCGGACTTATCAAAGGACTTCCAGCTGTTTGTGCATGAGAGACAACGATTGGCATTAGGAGTACTGACCCAGCGACTTGGGAGCTGGAAAAGACCTGTGGGGTATTTTTCTAAACAATTGGATGCAGTAAGCGCTGGATGGCCCTCGTGTTTAAGGGCCGTGGCAGCCACAGTCCTTTTAATACAGGAAGCCAGGAAGCTCACATTAGGGAAGCAAATTGAGTGTTCGTGCCACAGATGGTGACTACGGTATTGGAGCAAAAGGGGGGCCATTGGCTATGGCCCAGCCGAATGATGAAATATCAAGCTATACTAACTGAGCAAGATGATGTAATCTTAAGAACTACTAACTTATTGAACCCAGCAGTGTTTCTAGGAACAACTACGGAGGAAGGAGACCTCAGTCATGATTGCGTGGAGATCATCGAACATACCTATGCCAGCAGAACAGACTTAAAGGATCAGCCTCGGGGGAGACCGGATTGGGAACTTTTCACGGATGGAAGCAGCTTTGTGGAAAATGGGACTCGTTATGCAGGATACGCGGCAACTACATCAAAGGTAGTGATTGAGGCAAATTCCCTACCTCCGGGGACTTCAGCCCAACGAGCAGAAATAGTCGCCCTGACACGAGCCCTGGAACTAAGCGAGGGTAAGAACGTGAATATTTGGACAGATTCAAAATATGCATTCGGGGTAGTCCACGTACATGGGGCATTATGGAAAGAAAGGGGAATGCTATCCTCACAAGGGACTAATATAAAATACCAGGAAGAAATATTGAAATTAATAACAGCTGTACAGAAACCCCAACAGGTGGCCATAATGCATTGTAAAGCTCATCAAGGAGGGGTGTCAGAGATTGCAGAAGGTAACAGACTGGCGGATTTGACGGCCCGGAAGGTTGCACGTGAAGTATGGAAAGTAATGGCTCTAATTCCATCGAAGGTAGGCCTCTCTTGTTTTAAATTACCTAAAGACCCAAAGTATTCAGCGGAAGATGAGAGACTTGCAAATTTGATGAAGGCCCAGAAGAATCCTGACGGGTGGTATGTGACTACGACAGGACAACTCATAGTACCTCCTATAATAATGCGAGAACTCTTACAAATAAAACATAATGAATGTCACTGGGGTGCAGAAGCAATGGTGACCTATTTGAAACGAGGTGTCATCTCGGTACACATGTTAACAATGGCAAAGTCAGTAATGTCAAAATGTGAGCTTTGCTTAAAGAATAATCCGGTAGCAAGGAAACATGCTGAGATGGGAAGAACTAGAGCTGGAATAGAGCCTGGAGATTACTGGCAAATAGACTTCGTGGAACTGCCTAAAGCAAGAGGTTATAAATACCGATTGGTAGGGGTTGATACTTTTTCAGGATGGCCAGAGGCCCTTCCCTGTCACACCAACTAAGCAAAGGAAACGGTAAAATGGTTACTACGGGAAATAATCCCTAGATTTGGTGTACCGTTGGGTATTTCTTCAGACAGGGGACCACATTTCATTGCCAACGTGGTCAAGGACGTTAGTAGGTTACTGGGAATCACCCAGAACACCCTATCCCACTTACTCCACCCCCATCCTATAGTACTAGCGTTAACAAGCAGGCATAGAGGAATCAATAAGATAGTAGACTAACGAAGATGCGTTAAGATTATACTTACTAATCTCTATATCAAGTTATACTCACTAACCTCTACTAACCTGATTCAACCTAACAGTAATGAAAATACTTGCTCTTGCTATGAGTGAAGTATTTTCAAAGGGGGGGAATGTTAGTGTTGGGGAGAATCGAATGGATGTTTTACTAATGTCTCTTAGGTAATGGGACCTATCAGTATAATTAAGCATTGCCAAATGTACTTACATTATCAATTAATCTATGTATACTGGATACTTAGGGAGTACATTGAACAATCAAAAGAATCATTGAAAAGGAACCCTGGGAGGGAACAGGTACAACCTGACCTTGGATAAGGGCCTGGAAATGATGAAATGAGTTGAAGCAGAACCAAGAAGCGGAGGGAGCATGCGTCGAGTAAGAAAGGTGAAAAGTTTAGCGGAGAGGAAGACTCCTTACTTCATCTGGACGACCACCTGGACGACCACCAGAGTGCGCCACGCATGTGCAAAGGGGAGGGGAGCTAATTAGAATGAAAAGCGAGGCTGATGTTGCAACCCGTAATGAATATGTATACCTGACGCAATATTGTATGTATAAAAAAACGGCTGGGAAGTAACGGGACTTGAAGCCAGATTTGGGCACCTGCCCCGGCTTCCAGCGCTGAATAAAGCACCTTCATATAATCACTTGGTGATTATGTGGTTGCTACGCTAATATCTGGACTCACTGCAGTGCATCCCCAGTGGTGCCAGTGCACTCTCTGGAGTCACTGCAGTGCATCCCCAGCGGTGCCAATGCACTCTCTGGACTCACTGCAGTGCATCCCCAGTGGTGCTAGTGCACTGTCTGGAGTCACTGCGCTGCATCCCCAGTGGTTCCAGTGCACTCTCTGGACTCACTAACTGCATCCCCAGTGGTGCCAGAGAACTCTCTGGAGTCACTGCAGTGCATCCCCAGTGGTGCTAGTGCACCGTCTGGAGTCACTGCGCTGCATCCCCAGTGGTTCCAGTGCACTCTCTGGACTCACTGCACTGCAACTCCAGTGGTGCCAGTGCACTCTCTGGAGTCACTGCACTGCATCACCAGTGGTGACGGTGCACTCTCTGGACTCACTGCACTGCATCCCAGGTGGTGCCAGTGCACTCTCTGGACTCACTGCTCTGCATCCCCAGTGGTGCCAGTGCACTCTCTGGACTCACTGCAGTGCATCGCCAGTGGTGCCAGTGCCCTCTCTGGACTCACTGCACTGCATCCCCAGTGGTGCCAGTGCAGTCTCTGTGTTAGTGTTGGGGAGAATCGAATGGATGTTTTACTAATGTCTCTTAGGTAATGGGACCTACAGTATCATTAAGCATTGCCAAATGTACTTACATTATCAATTAATCTATGTATACTGGATACTTAGGGAGTACATTGAACAATCAAAAGAATCATTGAAGGGGAACCTTGGGAGGGAACAGGTACAACCTGACCTTGGATAAGGGCCTGGAAATGATGAAATGAGTTGAAGCAGAACCAAGAAGCGGAGGGAGCATGCGTCGAGTAAGAAAGGTGAAAAGTTTAGCGGAGAGGAAGACTCCTTACTTCATCTGGACGACCACCTGGACGACCACCAGAGTGCGCCACGCATGTGCAAAGGGGAGGGGAGCTAATTAGAATGAAAAGCGAGGCTGATGTTGCAACCTGTAATGAATATGTATACCTGACGCAATATTGTATGTATAAATAACGGCTGGGAAGTAACGGGACTTGAAGCCAGATTTGGGCACCTGCCCCGGCTTCCAGCGCTGAATAAAGCACCTTCATATAATCACTTGGTGGTTATGTGGTTGCTACGCTAACATTTTGGCGACCCAGGTGGGACAGCGTGGGCACTGCTGAGGCGGCTCGTGTCTCGGTTTCGCTCCAGCCGGCACCGAGGGATTCTCGGGGAGCAGTCGACCACGACCGACCTCCGCTGCTCACGACGTACCACTGGAGTGGTAAGCAAAGGTGCTTTCAACTTTGGGTATTCGGTACCGATTTGGTTGCGAAAGCCTGCCGGTCAGACGCGGCGAAAGCCACGCTCGGTTGGGCAGGGAGCTCCCGGGGTAAGCCTAGGCGCCGTCCGTTAGACAGAGCGAAAGCTCTGCAGGTTCGGCATTGGTGGTTTGGTATTGGTAATTGTATTGGTTTGTGCTGAAGGGTCAGCACTTGGTATTATTGGTATGTAGTAAGCACGCTGCTGCTCCGGCAGCTTCTGGGAAAGTGTGCTGCTGCTCCGGCAGCTTTTGGGAGAGCACGCTGCTGCTCCGGCAGCTTTTGGGAAAGCGTGCTGCTGCTCCGGCAGCTTCTGGGAGAGCACGCTGCTGCTCCGGCAGCTTTTGGGAGAGTGTGCTGCTGCTCCGGCAGCTTTTGGGAAAGCGTGCTGCTGCTCCGGCAGCTTTTGGGAGAGCACGCTGCTGCTCCGGCAGCTTCTGGGAAAGTGTGCTGCTGCTCTGGCAGCTTTTGGGTTTGTATCATAAGCTCAAAATGAAAAAGATCAAAGGAATTCTGGGAAAAGATGTACCTATCCCGCGGACATCCCCGCTGGGGTGTTTGCTAGCACACTGGAAAGAGGGAGGTTTTGGTCAAGAAATGCGGAAAGGAAAGCTGATTGATTATTGTAATATTTGGTGGCCACAGTATAAGCTAGAGGACCAAGAAACTTGGCCTGAGAATGGAACATTGCAATATAATACAATTTTACAATTGATGCTATTCTGTAAGCGGGAAGGAAAATATGATGAACTGCCGTATGTGGAATTATTCTTTTATTTGCGCCGAAAGCCTGAATGGCAGCATGCTTGTGGAATAATGGTGCTTGAGGTTTCAACTGAGGAACGTTGTTGTGCATGTACTAAGGAGGGACACTGTATACAGCATCAGGCAATAGAGAATAATAAGTATTATGGGGAAATGAATAATGGAAATATTGATTTGGAAGTTGCGCCGTCGGCTCCGCCGGAAGAGCCAGGACAGGGAGGGAAAAGAGAAAAGGAAGCTAGCAGTAGTGATGGAGAATCCCCGACTTTAGTCTCCCCTGTGTCACATAGGACCCGGCAACAGCGAAGGGCAGGAGAAACTATAAATGAACAGGGAGGGAAAATAATCGCTCCCCTCAGGCAAGGAGTGGGGACAGAAGGACCGGTATATGTTAAGGTGCCTTTTTCAGCTGGGGATTTAATGATATGGAAACAAGCAGCCGGCACCTACAGGGAAAACCCAGATAAAGTAGCTAGGGTAATGAAAATGATAATTAAAACCCAAAATCCCGATTGGGATGATCTCCAGGTGATCCTGGATACTTTGATGGACTCGACAGAAAAAGACGTGGTATTGCGGGCAGCCAGAGAGAGAGCCCGAGAAGATATACGAAATGGATTAGTGCTTGGAAATCTAGATCAAAACTTCCCCACCGAGGATCCCCAATGGGATTATAACACAGGGGATGGAATAAGGAGGCTGAAGAGATATCAAGATTGGGTACAAGTCGGGGTACAGAATGCCATGCCCCGGACTTATCAAAGGACTTCCAGCTGTTTGTGCATGAGAGACAACGATTGGCATTAGGAGTACTGACCCAGCGACTTGGGAGCTGGAAAAGACCTGTGGGGTATTTTTCTAAACAATTGGATGCAGTAAGCGCTGGATGGCCCTCGTGTTTAAGGGCCGTGGCAGCCACAGTCCTTTTAATACAGGAAGCCAGGAAGCTCACATTAGGGAAGCAAATTGAGTGTTCGTGCCACAGATGGTGACTACGGTATTGGAGCAAAAGGGGGGCCATTGGCTATGGCCCAGCCGAATGATGAAATATCAAGCTATACTAACTGAGCAAGATGATGTAATCTTAAGAACTACTAACTTATTGAACCCAGCAGTGTTTCTAGGAACAACTACGGAGGAAGGAGACCTCAGTCATGATTGCGTGGAGATCATCGAACATACCTATGCCAGCAGAACAGACTTAAAGGATCAGCCTCGGGGGAGACCGGATTGGGAACTTTTCACGGATGGAAGCAGCTTTGTGGAAAATGGGACTCGTTATGCAGGATACGCGGCAACTACATCAAAGGTAGTGATTGAGGCAAATTCCCTACCTCCGGGGACTTCAGCCCAACGAGCAGAAATAGTCGCCCTGACACGAGCCCTGGAACTAAGCGAGGGTAAGAACGTGAATATTTGGACAGATTCAAAATATGCATTCGGGGTAGTCCACGTACATGGGGCATTATGGAAAGAAAGGGGAATGCTATCCTCACAAGGGACTAATATAAAATACCAGGAAGAAATATTGAAATTAATAACAGCTGTACAGAAACCCCAACAGGTGGCCATAATGCATTGTAAAGCTCATCAAGGAGGGGTGTCAGAGATTGCAGAAGGTAACAGACTGGCGGATTTGACGGCCCGGAAGGTTGCACGTGAAGTATGGAAAGTAATGGCTCTAATTCCATCGAAGGTAGGCCTCTCTTGTTTTAAATTACCTAAAGACCCAAAGTATTCAGCGGAAGATGAGAGACTTGCAAATTTGATGAAGGCCCAGAAGAATCCTGACGGGTGGTATGTGACTACGACAGGACAACTCATAGTACCTCCTATAATAATGCGAGAACTCTTACAAATAAAACATAATGAATGTCACTGGGGTGCAGAAGCAATGGTGACCTATTTGAAACGAGGTGTCATCTCGGTACACATGTTAACAATGGCAAAGTCAGTAATGTCAAAATGTGAGCTTTGCTTAAAGAATAATCCGGTAGCAAGGAAACATGCTGAGATGGGAAGAACTAGAGCTGGAATAGAGCCTGGAGATTACTGGCAAATAGACTTCGTGGAACTGCCTAAAGCAAGAGGTTATAAATACCGATTGGTAGGGGTTGATACTTTTTCAGGATGGCCAGAGGCCCTTCCCTGTCACACCAACTAAGCAAAGGAAACGGTAAAATGGTTACTACGGGAAATAAACCCTAGATTTGGTGTACCGTTGGGTATTTCTTCAGACAGGGGACCACATTTCATTGCCAACGTGGTCAAGGACGTTAGTAGGTTACTGGGAATCACCCAGAACACCCTATCCCACTTACTCCACCCCCATCCTATAGTACTAGCGTTAACAAGCAGGCATAGAGGAATCAATAAGATAGTAGACTGACGAAGATGCGTTAAGATTATACTTACTAATCTCTATATCAAGTTATACTCACTAACCTCTACTAACCTGATTCAACCTAACAGTAATGAAAATACTTGCTCTTGGTATGAGTGAAGTATTTTCAAAGGGGGGAAATGTTAGTGTTGGGGAGAATCGAATGGATGTTTTACTAATGTCTCTTAGGTAATGGGACCTACAGTATAATTAAGCATTGCCAAATGTACTTACATTATCAATTAATCTATGTATACTGGAAACTTAGGGAGTACATTGAACAATCAAAAGAATCATTGAAGGGGAACCCTGGGAGGGAACAGGTACAACCTGACCTTGGATAAGGGCCTGGAAATGATGAAATGAGTTGAAGCAGAACCAAGAAGCGGAGGGAGCATGCGTCGAGTAAGAAAGGTGAAAAGTTTAGCGGAGAGGAAGACTCCTTACTTCATCTGGACGACCACCTGGACGACCACCAGAGTGCGCCACGCATGTGCAAAGGGGAGGGGAGCTAATTAGAATGAAAAGCGAGGCTGCTGTTGCAACCTGTAATGAATATGTATACCTGACGCAATATTGTATGTATAAATAACGGCTGGGAAGTAACGGGACTTGAAGCCAGATTTGGGCACCTGCCCCGGCTTCCAGCGCTGAATAAAGCACCTTCATATAATCACTTGGTGGTTATGTGGTTGCTACGCTAACATTTTGGCGACCCAGGTGGGACAGCGTGGGCACTGCTGAGGCGGCTCGTGTCTCGGTTTCGCTCCAGCCGGCACCGAGGGATTCTCGGGGAGCAGTCGACCACGACCGACCTCCGCTGCTCACGACGTACCACTGGAGTGGTAAGCAAAGGTGCTTTCAACTTTGGGTATTCGGTACCGATTTGGTTGCGAAAGCCTGCCGGTCAGACGCGGCGAAAGCCACGCTCGGTTGGGCAGGGAGCTCCCGGGGTAAGCCTAGGCGCCGTCCGTTAGACAGAGCGAAAGCTCTGCAGGTTCGGCATTGGTGGTTTGGTATTGGTAATTGTATTGGTTTGTGCTGAAGGGTCAGCACTTGGTATTATTGGTATGTAGTAAGCACGCTGCTGCTCCGGCAGCTTCTGGGAAAGTGTGCTGCTGCTCCGGCAGCTTTTGGGAGAGCACGCTGCTGCTCCGGCAGCTTTTGGGAAAGCGTGCTGCTGCTCCGGCAGCTTCTGGGAGAGCACGCTGCTGCTCCGGCAGCTTTTGGGAGAGTGTGCTGCTGCTCCGGCAGCTTTTGGGAAAGCGTGCTGCTGCTCCGGCAGCTTTTGGGAGAGCACGCTGCTGCTCCGGCAGCTTCTGGGAAAGTGTGCTGCTGCTCTGGCAGCTTTTGGGTTTGTATCATAAGCTCAAAATGAAAAAGATCAAAGGAATTCTGGGAAAAGATGTACCTATCCCGCGGACATCCCCGCTGGGGTGTTTGCTAGCACACTGGAAAGAGGGAGGTTTTGGTCAAGAAATGCGGAAAGGAAAGCTGATTGATTATTGTAATATTTGGTGGCCACAGTATAAGCTAGAGGACCAAGAAACTTGGCCTGAGAATGGAACATTGCAATATAATACAATTTTACAATTGATGCTATTCTGTAAGCGGGAAGGAAAATATGATGAACTGCCGTATGTGGAATTATTCTTTTATTTGCGCCGAAAGCCTGAATGGCAGCATGCTTGTGGAATAATGGTGCTTGAGGTTTCAACTGAGGAACGTTGTTGTGCATGTACTAAGGAGGGACACTGTATACAGCATCAGGCAATAGAGAATAATAAGTATTATGGGGAAATGAATAATGGAAATATTGATTTGGAAGTTGCGCCGTCGGCTCCGCCGGAAGAGCCAGGACAGGGAGGGAAAAGAGAAAAGGAAGCTAGCAGTAGTGATGGAGAATCCCCGACTTTAGTCTCCCCTGTGTCACATAGGACCCGGCAACAGCGAAGGGCAGGAGAAACTATAAATGAACAGGGAGGGAAAATAATCGCTCCCCTCAGGCAAGGAGTGGGGACAGAAGGACCGGTATATGTTAAGGTGCCTTTTTCAGCTGGGGATTTAATGATATGGAAACAAGCAGCCGGCACCTACAGGGAAAACCCAGATAAAGTAGCTAGGGTAATGAAAATGATAATTAAAACCCAAAATCCCGATTGGGATGATCTCCAGGTGATCCTGGATACTTTGATGGACTCGACAGAAAAAGACGTGGTATTGCGGGCAGCCAGAGAGAGAGCCCGAGAAGATATACGAAATGGATTAGTGCTTGGAAATCTAGATCAAAACTTCCCCACCGAGGATCCCCAATGGGATTATAACACAGGGGATGGAATAAGGAGGCTGAAGAGATATCAAGATTGGGTACAAGTCGGGGTACAGAATGCCATGCCCCGGACTTATCAAAGGACTTCCAGCTGTTTGTGCATGAGAGACAACGATTGGCATTAGGAGTACTGACCCAGCGACTTGGGAGCTGGAAAAGACCTGTGGGGTATTTTTCTAAACAATTGGATGCAGTAAGCGCTGGATGGCCCTCGTGTTTAAGGGCCGTGGCAGCCACAGTCCTTTTAATACAGGAAGCCAGGAAGCTCACATTAGGGAAGCAAATTGAGTGTTCGTGCCACAGATGGTGACTACGGTATTGGAGCAAAAGGGGGGCCATTGGCTATGGCCCAGCCGAATGATGAAATATCAAGCTATACTAACTGAGCAAGATGATGTAATCTTAAGAACTACTAACTTATTGAACCCAGCAGTGTTTCTAGGAACAACTACGGAGGAAGGAGACCTCAGTCATGATTGCGTGGAGATCATCGAACATACCTATGCCAGCAGAACAGACTTAAAGGATCAGCCTCGGGGGAGACCGGATTGGGAACTTTTCACGGATGGAAGCAGCTTTGTGGAAAATGGGACTCGTTATGCAGGATACGCGGCAACTACATCAAAGGTAGTGATTGAGGCAAATTCCCTACCTCCGGGGACTTCAGCCCAACGAGCAGAAATAGTCGCCCTGACACGAGCCCTGGAACTAAGCGAGGGTAAGAACGTGAATATTTGGACAGATTCAAAATATGCATTCGGGGTAGTCCACGTACATGGGGCATTATGGAAAGAAAGGGGAATGCTATCCTCACAAGGGACTAATATAAAATACCAGGAAGAAATATTGAAATTAATAACAGCTGTACAGAAACCCCAACAGGTGGCCATAATGCATTGTAAAGCTCATCAAGGAGGGGTGTCAGAGATTGCAGAAGGTAACAGACTGGCGGATTTGACGGCCCGGAAGGTTGCACGTGAAGTATGGAAAGTAATGGCTCTAATTCCATCGAAGGTAGGCCTCTCTTGTTTTAAATTACCTAAAGACCCAAAGTATTCAGCGGAAGATGAGAGACTTGCAAATTTGATGAAGGCCCAGAAGAATCCTGACGGGTGGTATGTGACTACGACAGGACAACTCATAGTACCTCCTATAATAATGCGAGAACTCTTACAAATAAAACATAATGAATGTCACTGGGGTGCAGAAGCAATGGTGACCTATTTGAAACGAGGTGTCATCTCGGTACACATGTTAACAATGGCAAAGTCAGTAATGTCAAAATGTGAGCTTTGCTTAAAGAATAATCCGGTAGCAAGGAAACATGCTGAGATGGGAAGAACTAGAGCTGGAATAGAGCCTGGAGATTACTGGCAAATAGACTTCGTGGAACTGCCTAAAGCAAGAGGTTATAAATACCGATTGGTAGGGGTTGATACTTTTTCAGGATGGCCAGAGGCCCTTCCCTGTCACACCAACTAAGCAAAGGAAACGGTAAAATGGTTACTACGGGAAATAATCCCTAGATTTGGTGTACCGTTGGGTATTTCTTCAGACAGGGGACCACATTTCATTGCCAACGTGGTCAAGGACGTTAGTAGGTTACTGGGAATCACCCAGAACACCCTATCCCACTTACTCCACCCCCATCCTATAGTACTAGCGTTAACAAGCAGGCATAGAGGAATCAATAAGATAGTAGACTAACGAAGATGCGTTAAGATTATACTTACTAATCTCTATATCAAGTTATACTCACTAACCTCTACTAACCTGATTCAACCTAACAGTAATGAAAATACTTGCTCTTGGTATGAGTGAAGTATTTTCAAAGGGGGGGAATGTTAGTGTTGGGGAGAATCGAATGGATGTTTTACTAATGTCTCTTAGGTAATGGGACCTATCAGTATAATTAAGCATTGCCAAATGTACTTACATTATCAATTAATCTATGTATACTGGATACTTAGGGAGTACATTGAACAATCAAAAGAATCATTGAAAAGGAACCCTGGGAGGGAACAGGTACAACCTGACCTTGGATAAGGGCCTGGAAATGATGAAATGAGTTGAAGCAGAACCAAGAAGCGGACGGAGCATGCGTCGAGTAAGAAAGGTGAAAAGTTTAGCGGAGAGGAAGACTCCTTACTTCATCTGGACGACCACCTGGACGACCACCAGAGTGCGCCACGCATGTGCAAAGGGGAGGGGAGCTAATTAGAATGAAAAGCGAGGCTGATGTTGCAACCCGTAATGAATATGTATACCTGACGCAATATTGTATGTATAAAAAAACGGCTGGGAAGTAACGGGACTTGAAGCCAGATTTGGGCACCTGCCCCGGCTTCCAGCGCTGAATAAAGCACCTTCATATAATCACTTGGTGATTATGTGGTTGCTACGCTAATATCTGGACTCACTGCAGTGCATCCCCAGTGGTGCCAGTGCACTCTCTGGAGTCACTGCAGTGCATCCCCAGCGGTGCCAATGCACTCTCTGGACTCACTGCAGTGCATCCCCAGTGGTGCCAGTGCATTTTCTGGACTCACTGCAGTGCATCCCCAGTGGTGCCAGTACACTCTCTGGACTCACTGTACTGCATCCCCAGTGGTGCCAGAGAACTCTCTGGAGTCACTGCAGTGCATCCCCAGTGGTGCTAGTGCACTGTCTGGAGTCACTGCGCTGCATCCCCAGTGGTTCCAGTGCACTCTCTGGACTCACTAACTGCACCCCCAGTGGTGCCAGAGAACTCTCTGGAGTCACTGCAGTGCATCCCCAGTGGTGCTAGTGCACCGTCTGGAGTCACTGCGCTGCATCCCCAGTGGTTCCAGTGCACTCTCTGGACTCACTGCACTGCAACTCCAGTGGTGCCAGTGCACTCTCTGGAGTCACTGCACTGCATCACCAGTGGTGACGGTGCACTCTCTGGACTCACTGCACTGCATCCCAGGTGGTGCCAGTGCACTCTCTGGACTCACTGCTCTGCATCCCCAGTGGTGCCAGTGCACTCTCTGGACTCACTGCAGTGCATCGCCAGTGGTGCCAGTGCCCTCTCTGGACTCACTGCACTGCATCCCCAGTGGTGCCAGTGCAGTCTCTGTGTTAGTGTTGGGGAGAATCGAATGGATGTTTTACTAATGTCTCTTAGGTAGTGGGACCTACAGTATAATTAAGCATTGCCAAATGTACTTACATTATCAATTAATCTATGTATACTGGATACTTAGGGAGTACATTGAACAATCAAAAGAATCATTGAAGGGGAACCTTGGGAGGGAACAGGTACAACCTGACCTTGGATAAGGGCCTGGAAATGATGAAATGAGTTGAAGCAGAACCAAGAAGCGGAGGGAGCATGCGTCGAGTAAGAAAGGTGAAAAGTTTAGCGGAGAGGAAGACTCCTTACTTCATCTGGACGACCACCTGGACGACCACCAGAGTGCGCCACGCATGTGCAAAGGGGAGGGGAGCTAATTAGAATGAAAAGCGAGGCTGATGTTGCAACCTGTAATGAATATGTATACCTGACGCAATATTGTATGTATAAATAACGGCTGGGAAGTAACGGGACTTGAAGCCAGATTTGGGCACCTGCCCCGGCTTCCAGCGCTGAATAAAGCACCTTCATATAATCACTTGGTGGTTATGTGGTTGCTACGCTAACATTTTGGCGACCCAGGTGGGACAGCGTGGGCACTGCTGAGGCGGCTCGTGTCTCGGTTTCGCTCCAGCCGGCACTGAAGGGATTCTCGGGGAGCAGTCGACCACGACCGACCTCCGCTGCTCACGACGTACCACTGGAGTGGTAAGCAAAGGTGCTTTCAACTTTGGGTATTCGGTACCGATTTGGTTGCGAAAGCCTGCCGGTCAGACGCGGCGAAAGCCACGCTCGGTTGGGCAGGGAGCTCCCGGGGTAAGCCTAGGCGCCGTCCGTTAGACAGAGCGAAAGCTCTGCAGGTTCGGCATTGGTGGTTTGGTATTGGTAATTGTATTGGTTTGTGCTGAAGGGTCAGCACTTGGTATTATTGGTATGTAGTAAGCACGCTGCTGCTCCGGCAGCTTCTGGGAAAGTGTGCTGCTGCTCCGGCAGCTTTTGGGAGAGCACGCTGCTGCTCCGGCAGCTTTTGGGAAAGCGTGCTGCTGCTCCGGCAGCTTCTGGGAGAGCACGCTGCTGCTCCGGCAGCTTTTGGGAGAGTGTGCTGCTGCTCCGGCAGCTTTTGGGAAAGCGTGCTGCTGCTCCGGCAGCTTTTGGGAGAGCACGCTGCTGCTCCGGCAGCTTCTGGGAAAGTGTGCTGCTGCTCTGGCAGCTTTTGGGTTTGTATCATAAGCTCAAAATGAAAAAGATCAAAGGAATTCTGGGAAAAGATGTACCTATCCCGCGGACATCCCCGCTGGGGTGTTTGCTAGCACACTGGAAAGAGGGAGGTTTTGGTCAAGAAATGCGGAAAGGAAAGCTGATTGATTATTGTAATATTTGGTGGCCACAGTATAAGCTAGAGGACCAAGAAACTTGGCCTGAGAATGGAACATTGCAATATAATACAATTTTACAATTGATGCTATTCTGTAAGCGGGAAGGAAAATATGATGAACTGCCGTATGTGGAATTATTCTTTTATTTGCGCCGAAAGCCTGAATGGCAGCATGCTTGTGGAATAATGGTGCTTGAGGTTTCAACTGAGGAACGTTGTTGTGCATGTACTAAGGAGGGACACTGTATACAGCATCAGGCAATAGAGAATAATAAGTATTATGGGGAAATGAATAATGGAAATATTGATTTGGAAGTTGCGCCGTCGGCTCCGCCGGAAGAGCCAGGACAGGGAGGGAAAAGAGAAAAGGAAGCTAGCAGTAGTGATGGAGAATCCCCGACTTTAGTCTCCCCTGTGTCACATAGGACCCGGCAACAGCGAAGGGCAGGAGAAACTATAAATGAACAGGGAGGGAAAATAATCGCTCCCCTCAGGCAAGGAGTGGGGACAGAAGGACCGGTATATGTTAAGGTGCCTTTTTCAGCTGGGGATTTAATGATATGGAAACAAGCAGCCGGCACCTACAGGGAAAACCCAGATAAAGTAGCTAGGGTAATGAAAATGATAATTAAAACCCAAAATCCCGATTGGGATGATCTCCAGGTGATCCTGGATACTTTGATGGACTCGACAGAAAAAGACGTGGTATTGCGGGCAGCCAGAGAGAGAGCCCGAGAAGATATACGAAATGGATTAGTGCTTGGAAATCTAGATCAAAACTTCCCCACCGAGGATCCCCAATGGGATTATAACACAGGGGATGGAATAAGGAGGCTGAAGAGATATCAAGATTGGGTACAAGTCGGGGTACAGAATGCCATGCCCCGGACTTATCAAAGGACTTCCAGCTGTTTGTGCATGAGAGACAACGATTGGCATTAGGAGTACTGACCCAGCGACTTGGGAGCTGGAAAAGACCTGTGGGGTATTTTTCTAAACAATTGGATGCAGTAAGCGCTGGATGGCCCTCGTGTTTAAGGGCCGTGGCAGCCACAGTCCTTTTAATACAGGAAGCCAGGAAGCTCACATTAGGGAAGCAAATTGAGTGTTCGTGCCACAGATGGTGACTACGGTATTGGAGCAAAAGGGGGGCCATTGGCTATGGCCCAGCCGAATGATGAAATATCAAGCTATACTAACTGAGCAAGATGATGTAATCTTAAGAACTACTAACTTATTGAACCCAGCAGTGTTTCTAGGAACAACTACGGAGGAAGGAGACCTCAGTCATGATTGCGTGGAGATCATCGAACATACCTATGCCAGCAGAACAGACTTAAAGGATCAGCCTCGGGGGAGACCGGATTGGGAACTTTTCACGGATGGAAGCAGCTTTGTGGAAAATGGGACTCGTTATGCAGGATACGCGGCAACTACATCAAAGGTAGTGATTGAGGCAAATTCCCTACCTCCGGGGACTTCAGCCCAACGAGCAGAAATAGTCGCCCTGACACGAGCCCTGGAACTAAGCGAGGGTAAGAACGTGAATATTTGGACAGATTCAAAATATGCATTCGGGGTAGTCCACGTACATGGGGCATTATGGAAAGAAAGGGGAATGCTATCCTCACAAGGGACTAATATAAAATACCAGGAAGAAATATTGAAATTAATAACAGCTGTACAGAAACCCCAACAGGTGGCCATAATGCATTGTAAAGCTCATCAAGGAGGGGTGTCAGAGATTGCAGAAGGTAACAGACTGGCGGATTTGACGGCCCGGAAGGTTGCACGTGAAGTATGGAAAGTAATGGCTCTAATTCCATCGAAGGTAGGCCTCTCTTGTTTTAAATTACCTAAAGACCCAAAGTATTCAGCGGAAGATGAGAGACTTGCAAATTTGATGAAGGCCCAGAAGAATCCTGACGGGTGGTATGTGACTACGACAGGACAACTCATAGTACCTCCTATAATAATGCGAGAACTCTTACAAATAAAACATAATGAATGTCACTGGGGTGCAGAAGCAATGGTGACCTATTTGAAACGAGGTGTCATCTCGGTACACATGTTAACAATGGCAAAGTCAGTAATGTCAAAATGTGAGCTTTGCTTAAAGAATAATCCGGTAGCAAGGAAACATGCTGAGATGGGAAGAACTAGAGCTGGAATAGAGCCTGGAGATTACTGGCAAATAGACTTCGTGGAACTGCCTAAAGCAAGAGGTTATAAATACCGATTGGTAGGGGTTGATACTTTTTCAGGATGGCCAGAGGCCCTTCCCTGTCACACCAACTAAGCAAAGGAAACGGTAAAATGGTTACTACGGGAAATAATCCCTAGATTTGGTGTACCGTTGGGTATTTCTTCAGACAGGGGACCACATTTCATTGCCAACGTGGTCAAGGACGTTAGTAGGTTACTGGGAATCACCCAGAACACCCTATCCCACTTACTCCACCCCCATCCTATAGTACTAGCGTTAACAAGCAGGCATAGAGGAATCAATAAGATAGTAGACTGACGAAGATGCGTTAAGATTATACTTACTAATCTCTATATCAAGTTATACTCACTAACCTCTACTAACCTGATTCAACCTAACAGTAATGAAAATACTTGCTCTTGGTATGAGTGAAGTATTTTCAAAGGGGGGAAATGTTAGTGTTGGGGAGAATCGAATGGATGTTTTACTAATGTCTCTTAGGTAATGGGACCTACAGTATAATTAAGCATTGCCAAATGTACTTACATTATCAATTAATCTATGTATACTGGAAACTTAGGGAGTACATTGAACAATCAAAAGAATCATTGAAGGGGAACCCTGGGAGGGAACAGGTACAACCTGACCTTGGATAAGGGCCTGGAAATGATGAAATGAGTTGAAGCAGAACCAAGAAGCGGAGGGAGCATGCGTCGAGTAAGAAAGGTGAAAAGTTTAGCGGAGAGGAAGACTCCTTACTTCATCTGGACGACCACCTGGACGACCACCAGAGTGCGCCACGCATGTGCAAAGGGGAGGGGAGCTAATTAGAATGAAAAGCGAGGCTGCTGTTGCAACCTGTAATGAATATGTATACCTGACGCAATATTGTATGTATAAATAACGGCTGGGAAGTAACGGGACTTGAAGCCAGATTTGGGCACCTGCCCCGGCTTCCAGCGCTGAATAAAGCACCTTCATATAATCACTTGGTGGTTATGTGGTTGCTACGCTAACATTTTGGCGACCCAGGTGGGACAGCGTGGGCACTGCTGAGGCGGCTCGTGTCTCGGTTTCGCTCCAGCCGGCACCGAGGGATTCTCGGGGAGCAGTCGACCACGACCGACCTCCGCTGCTCACGACGTACCACTGGAGTGGTAAGCAAAGGTGCTTTCAACTTTGGGTATTCGGTACCGATTTGGTTGCGAAAGCCTGCCGGTCAGACGCGGCGAAAGCCACGCTCGGTTGGGCAGGGAGCTCCCGGGGTAAGCCTAGGCGCCGTCCGTTAGACAGAGCGAAAGCTCTGCAGGTTCAGCATTGGTGGTTTGGTATTGGTAATTGTATTGGTTTGTGCTGAAGGGTCAGCACTTGGTATTATTGGTATGTAGTAAGCACGCTGCTGCTCCGGCAGCTTCTGGGAAAGCGTGCTGCTGCTCCGGCAGCTTTTGGGAGAGCACGCTGCTGCTCCGGCAGCTTTTTGGGAAAGCGTGCTGCTGCTCCGGCAGCTTCTGGGAGAGCACGCTGCTGCTCCGGCAGCTTTTGGGAGAGTGTGCTGCTGCTCCGGCAGCTTTTGGGAAAGCGTGCTGCTGCTCCGGCAGCTTTTGGGAGAGTGTACTGCTGCTCCGGCAGCTTCTGGGAAAGTGTGCTGCTGCTCTGGCAGCTTTTGGGTTTGTATCATAAGCTCAAAATGAAAAAGATCAAAGGAATTCTGGGAAAAGATGTACAGCAGCTGCCCCGGCTTCCAGCGCTGAATAAAGCACCTTCATATAATCAATTGGTGGTTATGTGGTTGCTACGCTAACATCTGGACTCACGGCACTGCATCCCCAGTCGTGCCAGTGCACTCTCTGGACCAACGGCACTGCATTCCCAGTGGTGTCAGTGCACTCTCTGGACTCACTGCACTGCATCCCCAGTGGTGCCAGGGCACTCTCTGGACTCACTGCACTGCATCCCCAGTGCTGCCAGTGCACTCTCTGCACTCACTGCACTGCATCCCCAGTGCTGCCAGTGGACTATCTGGACCTACTGCACTGAATTCCCAGTGGTGCCAGTGCACTCTCTGGACTCACTGCACTGCATCCCCAGTGGTGCCAGTGCACTCTTTGGATTCACGGCACTGCATCCCCGGTGGTGCCAGTGCACTCTCTGGACTCACTGAAGTGCATCCCTAGTGGTGCCAGTGTACTCTCTGGACTCACCGGGGTGCATCCCCAGTGGTGCCAGTGCACTCTCTGGACTCACGGCACTGCATCCCCATTAGTGCCAGTGCACTCTCTGGACTCACTGCACTGCATCCCCAGTGGTGCCAGTGCACTCTCTGGACTCACTGCACTGCATCCCCAGTGGTGCCAGTGGACCTTCTGGACTCACTGCACTGCATCCCCAGTGGTTCCAGTGCACTCTCTGGACTCACTGCACTGCATCCCCAATCGTACCAGTGCACTCTCTGGACTCACTGCACTGCATCCCCAGTGGTGCCAGTGCAATCTCTGATCTCACTGCAGTGCATACCTAGTGGTGCCAGTGCACTCTCTGGACTCACTGCACTGCATCTCCAGTGGTGCCAGTGCACTCTCTGGACTCACTGCACTGCATCCCAAGTGGTGCCAGTGCACTCTCTGGACTCACCGGGGTGCATCCCCAGTGGTGCCAGCGCACTCTCTGGACTCACTGCACTGCATCCCCAGTGGTGACAGTGCACTCTCTGGACTCACTGCACTGCATCCCCAGTGGTGCCAGTGCACTCTCTGGACTCATTGCACTGAACCCCCAGTGGTGCCAGTGCACTCTCTGGACTCACTGCATTGCATCCCCAGTGGTGCCAGTGCACTCTCTGGACTCACTGCACTGCATCCCCAGTGGTGCCAGTGCACTCTCGGGACTCGCCGGGGTGCATCCCCTGTGGTGCCAGTGCACACTCTGGACTCACTGCACTGCATCATCTGTGGTGCCAGTGCACTCTCTGGACTCACTGCACTGCATCCCCAGTGGTGCCAGTGCACTCTCTGGACTCACTGCAGTGCATCCCCAGTGGTGCCAGTGCACTCTCTGGACTCACTGCACTGCATCCCCAGTGGTGCCAGTGCAGTCTCTGGACTCACTGCACTGCATCCCCAGTGGTGCCAGTTCACTCTCTGTACTTCCGGGGTGCATCCCCAGTGGTGCCAGTTCACTCTCTGGACTCACTGCACTGCATCCCCAGTGGTGCCAGTGCACTCTCTGGACTCACTGCACTGCATCCCCAGTGGTGCCAGTGCACTCTCTGGACTCACTGCACTGCATCCCCAGTGGTGCCAGTGCACTCTCTGGACTCACTGCACTGCATCCCCAGTGGTGCCAGTGCACTCTCTGGACTCACTGCAGTGCATCACCAATGGTGCCAGTGCACTCTCTGGACTCACTGCAGTGCATGCCCAGTGGTGCCAGTGCACTCTCTGGACTTGCCGGGGTGCATCCCCAGTGGTGCCAGTGCACTCTCTGACCTCACTGCACTGCATCCCCAGTGGTGCCAGTGCACTCTCTGGACTCGCTGCACTGCATCCCCAGTGGTGCCAGCGCACTCTCTGGACGCACTGGACTGCATCCACAGTGGTGCCAGTGCTCTCTTTGGACTCACCGGGGTGCATCCCCAGTTGTGCCAGTGCACGCTCTGGACTCACTGCACTGCATCCCCAGTGGTGCCAGTGAACTCTCTGGACTCACTGAAGTGCATCCCCAGTGGAGCCAGTGCACTCTCTGGACTCACTGCACTGCATCCCCAGTGGTGCCAGCGCACTCTCTGGACTCACTGCAGTGCATCCCCAGTGGTGACAGTGCACTCTCTGGACTCACTGCACTGCATCCCCAGTGGTGCCAGTGCACTCTCTGGACTCATTGCACTGAACCCCCAGTGGTGCCAGTGCACTCTCTGGACTCACTGCATTGCATCCCCAGTGGTGCCAGTGCACTCTCTGGACTCACTGCACTGCATCCCCAGTGGTGCCAGTGCACTCTCGGGACTCGCCGGGGTGCATCCCCTGTGGTGCCAGTGCACACTCTGGACTCACTGCACTGCATCATCTGTGGTGCCAGTGCACTCTCTGGACTCACTGCACTGCATCCCCAGTGGTGCCAGTGCACTCTCTGGACTCACTGCAGTGCATCCGCAGTGGTGCCAGTGCACTCTCTGGACTCACTGCACTGCATCCCCAGTGGTGCCAGTGCAGTCTCTGGACTCACTGCACTGCATCCCCAGTGGTGCCAGTTCACTCTCTGGACTTCCGGGGTGCATCCCCAGTGGTGCCAGTTCACTCTCTGGACTCACTGCACTGCATCCCCAGTGGTGCCAGTGCACTCTCTGGACTCACTGCACTGCATCCCCAGTGGTGCCAGTGCACTCTCTGGACTCACTGCACTGCATCCCCAGTGGTGCCAGTGCACTCTCTGGACTCACTGCACTGCATCCCCAGTGGTGCCAGTGCACTCTCTGGACTCACTGCAGTGCATCACCAATGGTGCCAGTGCACTCTCTGGACTCACTGCAGTGCATGCCCAGTGGTGCCAGTGCACTCTCTGGACTTGCCGGGGTGCATCCCCAGTGGTGCCATTGCACTCTCTGGACTCACCGGGGTGCATCCCCAGTGGTGCCAGTGCACTCTCTGGACTCACTGCACTGCATCCCCAGTGGTGCCAGTGCACTCTCTGGACTCACCGCACTGCATCCCCAGTGGTGCCAGTGCACTCTCTGAGCTCACTGCACTGCATCCCCAGTGGTGCCAGTGCACTCTCTGGACTCACTGCACTGCATCCCCAGTGGTGCCAGCGCACTCTCTGGACGCACTGGACTGCATCCACAGTGGTGCCAGTGCTCTCTTTGGACTCACCGGGGTGCATCCCCAGTTGTGCCAGTGCACGCTCTGGACTCACTGCACTGCATCCCCAGTGGTGCCAGTGAACTCTCTGGACTCACTGAAGTGCATCCCCAGTGGAGCCAGTGCACTCTCTGGACTCACTGCACTGCATCCCCAGTGGTGCCAGTTAACTCTCTGGACTCACTGCACTGCATCCCCAGTGGTGCCAGTGCACTCTCTGGACTCACTGCACTGCATCCCCAGTCGTGCCAGTGCACTCTCTGGACTTACTGCACTGTATCCCCAGTGGTGCCAGTGCACTCTCTGGACTCACTGCACTGCATCCCCAGTGGTGCCAGTGATCTCTCTGGAGTCACTGCACTGCATCCCCAGTGGTGCAAGTGCACTCTCTGGACTCACTGCACTGCATCCCCAGTGGTGCAAGTGCACTCTCTGGATTCACTTCACTGCATCCCCAGTGGTGCAAGTGCACTCTCTGGACTCACTGCACTGCATCCCCAGTGGTGCCAGTACACTCTCTGGACTCACTGCATTCCATCCCCAGTGGTGCCAGTCCACTGTCTGGACTCACTGCACTGCATCCCCAGTGGTGCCAGTGCACTCTCTGGACTCACTGCACTGCACCCCCAGTGGTGCCAGTGCACTCTCTGGACTCGCTGCACTACATCCCCAGTGGTGCAAGTGCACTCTCAGGATTCACTGCACTGCATCCCCAGTCGTTCCAGTGCTCTCTCTGGACTCACCGGGGTGCATAGCTAGTTGTGCCAGTGCACTCTCTGGACTCACTACCGTGCATCCCCAGTTGTGCCAGTGCACTCTCTGGACTCACTACCGTGCATCCCCAGTTGTGCCAGTGCACTCTCTGGACTCACTACACTGCATCCCCAGTGGTGCTAGTGCACTCTCTCGACTCACTGCACCGCATCCCCAGGGGTTCCACTGCAGTGTCTGGACTCACTGCACTGCATCCCCAGTGGTGCCAGTGCACTCTCTGGACTCACTGCACTGCATCCCCAGTGGTGCCAGTGCACTCTCTGGACTCACTGCACTGCATCACCAGTGGTGCCAGTGCACTCTCTGGACTCGCTGCACTGCATCACCAGTGGTGCCAGTGCACTCTCTGGACTCACTGCACTGCATCCCCAGTGGTGCCAGTGCACTCTCTGGACTAACTGCACTGCATCCCCAGTGGTGCCAGTGCACTCTCAGGACTCACCGGGGTGCATCCCCAGTGGTGCCAGTGCACTCTCTGGACTCACTGCACTGCATCCCCAGTGGTGCCAGTGCACTCTCTGGACTCACTGCAGTGCATCCCCACTGGTGCCAGTGCACTCTCTGGACTCGCTGCACTGCATCCCCAGTGGTGCCAGAGCACTCTCTGGACGCACTGGACTGTATCCACAGTGGTGCCAGTGCACTCTCTGGACTCACTGCACTGCATCCCCAGTCGTGCCAGTGCACTCTCTGGACTCACTGCACTGCATTACCAGTGGTGCCAGTGCACTCTCTGGGCTCACTGCAGTGCATCCCCAGTGGTGCCAGTGCACTCTGGACTCACTGCACTGCATCCCCAGTGGTGCCAGTGCACTCCATGGACTCACTGCACAGCATCCCCAGTGGTGCCAGTGCACTCTCTGGACTCACTGCACTGAATCCCCAGTGGTGCCAGTGCACTCTCTGGACTCACTGAAGTGCATCCCCAGTTTTGCAAGTGCACTCTCTGGACTCACTGCAGTGCATCCCCAATGGTGCCAGTGCACTCTCTGGACTCACTGCACTATATCCCCAGTGGTGCCACTGCACTCTCTGGACTCACTGCACTGCATCACCAGTGGTGCCAGTGCACTCTCTGGACTCACTGCACTGCATCTCCAGTGGTGCCAGTGCACTCTCTGGACTCACTACACTGCAACCCAGTGGTGCCAGTGCACTCTCTGAACTCACTGCACCGCATCCCCAGTGGTGCCAGTGCACTCTCTGGACTCACTGCACTGCATCCCCAGTGGTGCCAGTGCACTCTCTGGACTCACTGCACTGCATACCCAGTGGTGCCAGTGCTCTCTCTGGACTCACCGGGGTGCCTCCTCAGTTGTGCCAGTGCACTCTCTGGACTCACTGCACTGCATCCCCAGTGGTGCCAGTGCACTCTCTGGACTCACTGCACTGCATCCCCAGTGGTGCCAGTGCACTCTCTGGACTCGCTGCAGTGCATCCCCAGTGGTGCCAGTGCACTCTCTGGACTCGCTGCACTGCATCCCCAGTGGTGCCAGTGCACTCTCTGGACTCACTGAAGTGGATCCCCCGTGGTGCCAGTGCACTCTCTGGACTCACTGCACTGCATCCCCAGTGGTGCCAGTGCACTCTCTGGAGTCACTGCACTGCATCCCCAGTGGTGCCAGTGCACTCTCTGGACTCACTGCACTGCATCCCCAGTGGTGCCAGTGCACTCTCTGGACTAACTGCACTGCATCCCCAGTGGTGCCAGTGCACTCTCTGGACTCACCGGGGTGCATCCCCAGTGGTGCCAGTGCACTCTCTGGACTCACTGCACTGCATCCCCAGTGGTGCCAGTGCACTCTCTGGACTCACTGCAGTGCATCCCCAGTGGTGCCAGTGCACTCTCTGGACTCGCTGCAATGCATCCCCAGTGGTGCCAGTGCACTCTCTGGAGTCACTGAAGTGGATCCCCAGTGGTGCCAGTGCACTCTCTGGACTCACTGCACTGCATCCCCAGTGGTGCCAGTGCACTCTCTGGACGCACTGGACTGCATCCACAGTGGTGCCAGTGCACTCTCTGGACTCACTGCACTGCATCCCCAGTGGTGCCAGTGCACTCTCTGGACTCACTGCACTGCATTACCAGTGGTGCCAGTGCACTCTCTGGGCTCACTGCAGTGCATCCCCAGTGGTGCCAGTGCACTCTGGACTCACTGCACTGCATCCCCAGGGGTGCCAGTGCACTCCATGGACTCACTGCACAGCATCCCCAGTGGTGCCAGTTCACTCTCTGGACTCACTGCACTGCATCCCCAGTGGTGCCAGTGCACTCTCTGGACTCACTGAAGTGCATCCCCAGTTTTGCAAGTGCACTCTCTGGACTCACTGCAGTGCATCCCCAATGGTGCCAGTGCACTCTCTGGACTCACTGCACTATATCCCCAGTGGTGCCACTGCACTCTCTGGACTCACTGCACTGCATCCCCAGTGGTGCCAGTGCACTCTCTGGACTCACTGCACTGCATCACCACTGGTGCCAGTGCACTCTCTGGACTCACTGCACTGCATCTCCAGTGGTGCCAGTGCACTCTCTGGACTCACTACACTGCAACCCAGTGGTGCCAGTGCACTCTCTGAACTCACTGCACCGCATCCCCAGTGGTTCCAGTGCAGTGTCTGGACTCACTGCACTGCATCCCCAGTGGTGCCAGTGCACTCTCTGGACTCACTGCACTGCATTCCCAGTGGTGCTAGTGCACTCTCTGGACTCACTGCACTGCATCCCCAGTGGTGCCAGTGCACTCTCTGGACTCGCTGCACTGCATCCCCAGTCGTGCCAGTGCACTCTCTGGACTCGCTGCACTGCATCCCCAGTGGTGCCAGTGCACTCTCTGGACTCACTGCAGTGCATCCCCAGTGGTGCCAGTGCACTCACTGGACTCACCGGGGTGCATCCCCAGTGGTGCCAGTGCACTCTCTGGACTCACTGCACTGCATCCCCAGTCGTGCCAGTGCACTCTCTGGACTCACTGCACTGCATCCCCAGTGGTGCCAGTGCACTCTCTGGAGTCACTACCGTGCATCCCCAGTTGTGCCAGTGCACTCTCTGGACTCACTGCACTGCATTCCCAGTGGTGCCAGTGCACTCTCTGGACTCACCCGGGTGCATCCCCAGTGGTGCCAGTGCACTCTCTGGACTCACTGCACTGCATCACCACTGGTGCTAGTGCACTCTCTGGTCTCACTGCACTGCATCCCCAGTGGTGCCAGTGCACTCTCTGGAGTCACTGCACTGCATCCCCAGTGGTGCCAGTGCACTCTCTGGACTAACTGCACTGCATCCCCAGTGGTGCCAGTGCACTCTCAGGACTCACCGGCGTGCATCCCCAGTGGTGCCAGTGCACTCTCTGGACTCACTGCACTGCATCCCCAGTGGTGCCAGTGCACTCTCTGGACTCACTGCAGTGCATCCCCAGTGGTGCCAGTGCACTCTCTGGACTCGCTGCACTGCATCCCCAGTGGTGCCAGTGCACTCTCTGGAGTCACAGAAGTGGATCCCCCGTGGTGCCAGTGCACTCTCTAGACTCACTGCACTGCATTACCAGTGGTGCCAGTGCACTCTCTGGGCTCACTGCAGTGCATCCCCAGTGGTGCCAGTGCACTCTGGACTCACTGCACTGCTTCCCCAGGGGTGCCAGTGCACTCTCAGGACTCACCGGCGTGCATCCCCAGTGGTGCCAGTGCACTCTCTGGACTCACTGCACAGCATCCCCAGTGGTGCCAGTGCACTCTCTGGACTCACTGTACTGCATCCCCAGTGGTGCCAGTGCACTCTCTGGACTCACTGAAGTGCATCCCCAGTTTTGCAAGTGCACTCTCTGGAGTCACTGCACTGCATCCCCAGTGGTGCCAGTGCACTCTCTGGACTCGCTGCACTGCATCCCCAGTCGTGGCAGTGCACTCTCTGGACTCGCTGCACTGCATCCCCAGTGGTGCCAGTGCACTCTCTGGACTCACTGCAGTGCATCCCCAGTGGTGCCAGTGCACTCACTGGAAACACCGGGGTGCATCCCCAGTGGTGCCAGTGCACTCTCTGGACTCACTGCACTGCATCCCCAGTGGTGCCAGTGCACTCTCTGGACTAACTGCACTGCATCCCCAGTGGTGCCAGTGCACTCTCTGGACGCACTGGACTGCATCCCCAGTGGTGCCAGTGCACTCTCTGGACTCACTGCACTGCATCCACAGTGGTGCCAGTGCACTCTCTGGACTCACTGCACTGCATCCCCAGTGGTGCCAGTGCACTCTCTGGGCTCACTGCAGTGCATCCCCAGTGGTGCCAGTGCACTCTGGACTCACTGCACTGCATCCCCAGGGGTGCCAGTGCACTCCATGGACTCACTGCACTGCATCCCCAGTGGTGCCAGTGCACTCTCTGGACTCACTGCACTGTATCCCCAGTGGTGCCAGTGCACTCTCTGGACTCACTGAAGTGCATCCCCAGTTTTGCAACTGCACTCTCTGGACTCACTGCAGTGCATCCCCAATGGTGCCAGTGCACTCTCTGGACTCACTGCACTATATCCCCAGTGGTGCCACTGCACTCTCTGGACTCACTGCACTGCATCCCCAGTGGTGCCAGTGCACTCTCTGGACTCACTGCACTGCATCACCACTGGTGCCAGTGCACTCTCTGGACTCACTGCACCGCATCCCCAGTGGTGCCAGTGCACTCTCTGGACTCACTGCACTGCATCACCAGTGGTGACAGTGCACTCTCTGGACTCACTACACTGCAACCCAGTGGTGCCAGTGCACTCTCTGGACTCACTACACTGCAACCCAGTGGTGCCAGTGCACTCTCTGGACTCACTGCACCGCATCCCCAGTGGTTCCAGTGCAGTGTCTGGACTCACTGCACTGCATCCCCAGTGGTGCCAGTGCACTCTCTGGACTCACTGCACTGCATTCCCAGTGGTGCCAGTGCACTCTCTGGACTCACTGCACTGCATCCCCAGTGGTGCCAGTGCACTCTCTGGACTCGCTGCACTGCATCCCCAGTCGTGCCAGTGCACTCTCTGGACTCGCTGCACTGCATCCCCAGTGGTGCCAGTGCACTCTCTGGACTCACTGCAGTGCATCCCCAGTGGTGCCAGTGCACTCACTGGACTCACCGGGGTGCATCCCCAGTGGTGCCAGTGCACTCTCTGGACTCACTGCACTGCATCCCCAGTCGTGCCAGTGCACTCTCTGGACTCACTGCACTGCATTCCCAGTGGTGCCAGTGCACTCTCTGGAGACACTACCGTGCATCCCCAGTTGTGCCAGTGCACTCTCTGGACTCACTGCACTGCATTCCCAGTGGTGCCAGTGCACTCTCTGGACTCACTCCACTGCATCCCCAGTGGTGCCAGTGCTCTCTCTGGACTCACCGGGGTGCCTCCCCAGTTGTGCCAGTGCACTCTCTGGACTCACTGCACTGCATCCCCAGTCGTGCCAGTGCACTCTCTGGACTCACTCCACTGCATACCCAGTGGTGCCAGTGCTCTCTCTGGACTCACCGGGGTGCCTCCCCAGTGGTGCCAGTGCACTCTCTGGACTCACTGCACTGCATCCCCAGTGGTGCCAGTGCACTCTCTGGACTCACTGAAGTGCATCCCCAGTTTTGCAAGTGCACTCTCTGGACTCACTGCAGTGCATCCCCAATGGTGCCAGTGCACTCTCTGGACTCACTGCACTATATCCCCAGTGGTGCCACTGCACTCTCTGGACTCACTGCACTGCATCACCAGTGGTGCCAGTGCACTCTCTGGACTCACTGCACTGCATCTCCAGTGGTGCCAGTGCACTCTCTGGACTCACTACACTGCAACCCAGTGGTGCCAGTGCACTCTCTGAACTCACTGCACCGCATCCCCAGTGGTGCCAGTGCACTCTCTGGACTCACTGCACTGCATCCCCATTGGTGCCAGTGCACTCTCTGGACTCACTGCACTGCATCCCCAGTGGTGCCAGTGCACTCTCTGGATTCACTGCACTGCATCCCCAGTGGTGCAAGTGCACTCTCTGGACTCACTGCACTGCATCCCCAGTGGTGCCAGTACACTCTCTGGACTCACTGCACCGCATCCCCAAGGTGCCAGTGAACTCTCTGGACTCACTGCACCGCATCCCCAGTGGTGCCAGTGCACTCTCTGGACTCACTGCACCGCACCCCCAGTGGTGCCAGTGCACTCTCTGGACTCGCTGCACTGCATCCCCAGTGGTGCCAGTGCACTCTCTGGATTCACTGCACTGCATCCCCAGTGGTGCCAGTGCACTCTCTGGACTCACTGCACTGCATCACCACTGGTGCCAGTGCACTCTCTGGATTCAGTGCACTGCATCCCCAGTGGTTCCAGTGCTCTCTCTGGACTCAACGTGGTGCATCCCTAGTTGTGCCAGTGCACTCTCTGGACTCACTACCGTGCATCCCCAGTGGTGCCAGTGCACTCTCTGGACTCACTGCACTGTATCCCCAGTGGTGCCAGTGCACTCTCTGGACTCACTGCAGTGCATCCCCAGTGGTGCCAGTGCACTCACTGGACTCACCGGGGTGCATCCCCAGTGGTGCCAGTGCACTCACTGGACTCACCGGGGTGCATCCCCAGTGGTGCCAGTGCACTCTCTGGACTCACTGCACTGCATCCCCAGTCGTGCCAGTGCGCTCTCTGGACTCACTGCACTGCATCCCCAGTGGTACCAGTGCACTCTCTGGACTCACTGCAGTGCATCCCCAGTGGTGCCCGTGCACTCTCTGGAGTCACTGCACTGCATCCCCAGTGGTGCCAGTGCACTCTCTGGACTCACTGCACTGCATCCCCAGTGGTGCCAGTGCACTCTCTGGACTAACTGCACTGCATCCCCAGTGGTGCCAGTGCACTCTCAGGACTCACCGGGGTGCATCCCCAGTGGTGCCAGTGCACTCTCTGGACTCACTGCACTGCATCCCCAGTGGTGCCACTGCACTCTCTGGACTCACTGCAGTGCATCCCCAGTGGTGCCAGTGCACTCTCTGGACTCGCTGCACTGCATCCCCAGTGGTGCCAGTGCACTCTCTGGAGTCACTGAAGTGGATCCCCCGTGGTGCCAGTGCACTCTCTGGACTCACTGCAGTGCATGCCCAGTGGTGCCAGTGCACTCTCTGGACGCACTGGACTGTATCCACAGTGGTGCCAGTGCACTCTCTGGACTCACTGCACTGCATCCCCAGTGGTGCCAGTGCACTCACTGGACTCACCGGGGTGCATCCCCAGTGGTGCCAGTGCACTCTCTGGACTCACTGCACTGCATCCCCAGTCGTGCCAGTGCACTCTCTGGACTCACTGCACTGCATCCCCAGTGGTGCCAGTGCACTCTCTGGACTCACTGCACTGCATCCCCAGTGGTACCAGTGCACTCTCTGGACTCACTGCACTGCATCCCCAGTGCTGCCCGTGCACTCTCTGGAGTCACTGCAGTGCATCCCCAGTGGTGCCAGTGCACTCTCTGGACTCACTGCAGTGCATCCCCAGTGGTGCCAGTGCACTCTCTGGACTAACTGCACTGCATCCCAGTGGTGCCAGTGCACTCTCAGGACTCACCGGGGTGCATCCCCAGTGGTGCCAGTGCACTCTCTGGACTCACTGCACTGCATCCCCAGTGGTGCCAGTGCACTCTCTGGACTCACTGCAGTGCATCCCCACTGGTGCCAGTGCACTCTCTGGACTCGCTGCACTGCATCCCCAGTGGTGCCAGAGCACTCTCTGGACGCACTGGACTGTATCCACAGTGGTGCCAGTGCACTCTCTGGACTCACTGCACTGCATCCCCAGTCGTGCCAGTGCACTCTCTGGACTCACTGCACTGCATTACCAGTGGTGCCAGTGCACTCTCTGGGCTCACTGCAGTGCATCCCCAGTGGTGCCAGTGCACTCTGGACTCACTGCACTGCATCCCCAGTGGTGCCAGTGCACTCCATGGACTCACTGCACAGCATCCCCAGTGGTGCCAGTGCACTCTCTGGACTCACTGCACTGAATCCCCAGTGGTGCCAGTGCACTCTCTGGACTCACTGAAGTGCATCCCCAGTTTTGCAAGTGCACTCTCTGGACTCACTGCAGTGCATCCCCAATGGTGCCAGTGCACTCTCTGGACTCACTGCACTATATCCCCAGTGGTGCCACTGCACTCTCTGGACTCACTGCACTGCATCACCAGTGGTGCCAGTGCACTCTCTGGACTCACTGCACTGCATCTCCAGTGGTGCCAGTGCACTCTCTGGACTCACTACACTGCAACCCAGTGGTGCCAGTGCACTCTCTGAACTCACTGCACCGCATCCCCAGTGGTGCCAGTGCACTCTCTGGACTCACTGCACTGCATCCCCAGTGGTGCCAGTGCACTCTCTGGACTCACTGCACTGCATACCCAGTGGTGCCAGTGCTCTCTCTGGACTCACCGGGGTGCCTCCTCAGTTGTGCCAGTGCACTCTCTGGACTCACTGCACTGCATCCCCAGTGGTGCCAGTGCACTCTCTGGACTCACTGCACTGAATCCCCAGTGGTGCCAGTGCACTCTCTGGATTCACTGCACTGCATCCCCAGTGGTGCCAGTGCACTCTCTGGACTCACTGCACTGCATCCCCAGTGGTGCCACTGCACTCTCTGGACTCACTGCACTGCATCCCCAGTGGTGCCAGTGCACCCTCTGGACTCACTGCACTGCATCCCCAGTGGTGCCAGTGCACTCTCTGGACTCACTGCACTGCATCCCCAGTGGTGCCAGTGCTAACCCTTGCAGGGTTTGCTTTGCTTTGCCTTGCTCTGCTTTGCCTTCCCTGGCCCTGCTACGTTTTGCTTCTTCCGGCCACGCTTTCCTTTGCTTAGCTTTGCTTCGTATTCCTGGCGCAGCTTTGCTTTTTCTTCTCTGCTTTGCTTTGCTTCTCCTACCGCTGTTGTGCTTCGCCTCGCCTCAAAGTCCTTTGCTTTGCCTTTCCTGGCCCTGCTTTGCTTTTCCTTGCGCTACTTTGCTTTGCCTTGGTCTGCGTTGCCTTTCCTGACCATGCTTTTTCAGGCCATGCTTTCCCTTGTCTTGCTTCGCTTTGTTTTCCTGCCACGGCTTTGCTTTACCTTCTCTGCTCTGCTTTGCTTTTCCTACCCCTGCTGTGCTTTGCCTCGCCTCAAACTGCTCTCTTTACTCTGCTCTACGTTACCTGGCACTGCTGGGACTTTCCTTGTACGAGTTTGCACTGCTTTGCTTTGCCTTGCTCGGCTTTCCTCTTCATTTCTCTGCTCTCCTGTGCTGCGCTAGGCTTCCTTTGCAGACCGTCCCGACGATTTTGCCGATGAGGCGATCGGTATATTTCGGAACGCATAAACCCTCAGACACACAGCTGGGCCTCCCCGCAGCCCGGACACTGTCCCCTCGCAACTCGAGGGTGGGGGCAGCAGGCCCGGCCACCCGACATGGTCAGTTCTGTGGCCCCAGCCGTGTGGCCTGCCGCTAGGCGGTCCCCACTGCTGCCCGTCTGGGGACGGTGTTGGGTGAGGTTTTGAACGACGATCAGTAACTACATGATTCCTACAACTACATTGGATGGAAGGCAACAATCAATAAATAAATAAATAAATAAAGATAAAACCAGGTAAAGCAAGACATGGTTCTTGCCCGCTGTCACGGCGGACTAAGAGGTGTCAGGGAGCCCGGGGAGCGGGCGAGCAGGGTACAGCCACCATCCGAGTCTGGCCGCCAGCTCTACCCGGCATGAGGGCCCTGCGGTCTTTGCCCCGCAGACACTGGGAACCGGCAGGAGGGCTGGCCGCCAGCTCCTTACATTTGCTTCGCTTCTCTTTGTTTTTCCTTGCTCTGCTTTGCTCTGCTCTGCTCTTCCGGGCACACTTTTGCTTTTCCTTCTCTACTTTGCTCTGCTTTTCTTGCCCCTGCTTTGCTTTGCTTTGCCTCAGATTGCTTTGCTTAGCTTTGTTTGCTCTGTCTTTTCTGGCACTGCTTTGCTTTTCCTTGTGCTACTTTCCTTTCCTTTGCTCTGCCTTGCACTGCTTTGCCTTTCCTGGACACGCTTTACTTTGCTTTTCCTGGCCCTGCCTTGCTTGTTTTTTTTTTTTGCCTTTTTTTTTTTTTTTTTTTTTACTTTAGATATATATTCATTGCATTGCTTTGTTTTATTTCTGGACCTTTTTACTTTGGTTTTCCTGGCCGCGCTTTGCTTTTCCTGGCCCTGCTTTTTCAGGCCATGCTTTCCCTTGTCTTGCTTCGCTTCGTATTCCTGGCACCTCTTGGTTTTACTTTCTCTGCTCTGCTTTGCTTTTCCTACCCCTGCTGTGCTTTGCCTCGCCTCAAACTGCTTTCGTTACTTTGCTCTACGGTTCCTGGCCCTGCTGGGACTTTCCTTGTACGAGTTTGCACTGCTTTGCTTTGCCTTGCTCTGCGTTGCCTTTCCTGGCCATGCTTTTTCAGGCCATGCTTTCCTTTGTTTTGCTTTGCTTTGTATTCCTGGCACTGCTTTGCTTTTCCTTCTCTACGTTGCTTTCTTTTCCTAACCCTGCTGTGCTTTGCCTTGCCTCCTCAAACTGCTTTCTTTCTTTTGCTCTACATTTCCTGGCACTGCTTTGCTTTTCCTTGTGCTACTTTCCTTTCCTTTGCTCTGCCTTGCACCGCTTTGCCTTTCCTGGACACGCTTTACTTTGCTTTTCCTGGCCCTGCTTTGCTTGTTGTCTTTTTTGCCTTTTTTTTTATTTTTTTTTTTTTTACTTTAGATACATATTCATTGCATTGCTTTGTTTTATTTTTGGACCATTTTGCTTTGGTTTTCCTTGCCGCGCTTTGCTTTTCCTGGCCATGCTTTTTCAGGCCACGCTTTCCTTTGTCTTGCTCTGCTTTTATTCCTGGCACCTCTTGGTTTTACTTTCTCTGCTCTGCTCTGCTTTTCCTACCCCTGCAGTGCTTTGCCTTGCCTCAAACTGCTTTCCTTACTTCGCTCTAGGTTTCCTGGCAATGCTGGGACTTTCCTTGTACGAGTTTGCACTGCTTCGCTTTGCCTTGCTCTGCTTTGCCTTTCCTGGCCGTGCTTTTTCAGGCCATGCTTTCCTTTGTTTTGCTTTGCTTCGTATTCCTGGCACGACTTTGCTTTACCTTCTCTGCTCTGCTTTGCTTTTCCTACCCCTGTTGTGCTTTGTCTCGCCTCAAACTGCTTTCTTTCTTTTGCTCTACATTTCCTGGCCCTCCTTTGCTTTTCCTTGTGCTACTTTCCTTTGCTCTGCTCTGCCTTGCACCGCTTTGCCTTTCCTGGACACGCTTTTCTTTGCTTTTCCTGGCCCTGCTTTGCTTGGTCTTTTTTTTGCGTTTTTTTGTTTTGTTTGTTTGTTTGTTTGTTTGTTTTATTTTAGTATAGATACATTTTCATTGCATTGCTTTGTTTTATTTTTGGACCTTTTTGCTTTGGTTTTCCTGGCCACGCTTTGCTTTTCCTGGCCATGCTTTTTCAGGCCATGCTTTCCTTTGTTTTGCTTTGCTTCGTATTCCTGCCACGACTTTGCTTTACCTTCTCTGCTCTGCTTTGCTTTTCCTACCCCTGTTGTGCTTTGTCTCGCCTCAAACTGCTTTCTTTACTTTGCTCTACGTTTCCTGGCACTGCTGGGACTTTCCTTGTACGAGTTTGCACTGCTTTGCTTTGCCTTGCTCTGCGTTGCCTTTCCTGGCCATGCTTTTTCGGGCCACGCTTTCCTTTGCTTTGCTTTGCTTCGTATTCCTGGCACCTCTTGGTTTTACTTTCTCTGCTCTGCTCTGCTTGTCCTACCCCTGCTGTGCTTTGCCTTGCCTCAAACTGCTTTCGTTACTTTGCTCTACGGTTCCTGGCACTGCTGGGACTTTCCTTGTACAAGTTTGCACTGCTTTGCTTTGCCTTGCTCGGCTTTCCTCTTCATTGCTCTGCTGTCCTGTGTTGCTCTAGGCTTCCTTTGCAGACTGTCCCAACGATTTTGCCAATGAGGCTATCGGTATATTTAGGAACGCATAAACCCTCAGACACACAGCTGGGCCTCCCCGCAGCCCGGACACTGTCCCCTCGCAACTCGAGGGTGGGGGCAGCAGGCCTGGCCACCCGACATGGTCAGTTCTGTGGCCCCAGCCGTGTGGCCCGCCGCTAGGCGGTCCCCACTGCTCCCCGTCTGGGGACGGTGTTGGGTGAGGTTTTGAACGACGATCAGTAAATACATGATTCCCACAACTACATTGGATGGAAGGCAAGATTAAATAAATAAATAAATAAATGCAGGGGGGGAAAAAAAAAAAAAAAATCAGGTAAAGCAAGACATGGTTCTTGCCCGCTGTCACGGCGGACTATGAGGGTTCAGGGAGGCCGGGGAGCGGGCGAGCAGGGTACAGCCACCGTCCAAGTCTGGCCGCCAGCTCTACCCGGCATGAGGGCCCTGCGGTCTTTGCCCCGCAGACACTGGGAACCGGCAGGAGGGCTGGCCGCCAGCTCCTTACATTTGCTTCGCTTCTCTTTCTTTTTCCTTGCTCTGCTTTGCTTTGCTCTGCTCTTCCGGGCACACTTTTGCTTTTCCTTCTCTCCTTTCCTCTGCTGTTCCTGCCCCTGCTTTGCTTTGCTTTGCCTCAGATTGCTTTGCTTTGCTTTGTTTGCTTTGTCTTTCCTGGCAATGTTATGCTTTTCCTCGTGCTACTTCGCTTTGCTTTGCTTTGCTTTGCCTTGCTCTAGTTTGCCTCCACTGGCCATGTTTTCTTTTGCTTTTTCAGGCCACGCTTTCCTTTGTTTTGCTTTGCTTTGTATTCCTGCCACGGCTTTGCTTTACCTTCTCTGTTCTGCTTTGCTTTTCCTACCCCTGCTGTGCTTTGCCTTGCCTCAAACTGCTTTCGTTAGTTTGCTCTACCTTTCCTGGCACTGCTGGGACTTTCCTTGTACGAGTTTGCACTGCTTTGCTTTGCCTTGCTCTGCTTTGCCTTTCCTGGCCATGCTTTTTCAGGCCATGCTTTCCTTTGTTTTGCTTTGCTTCGTATTCCTGGCACCTCTTGGTTTTACCTTCTCTTCTCTGCTTTGCTTTTCCTACCCCTGCTGTGCTTTGCCTCGCCTCAAACTGCTTTCTTTACTTTGCTCTACCTTTCCTGGCACTGCTGGGACTTTCCTTGTACGAGTTTGCACTGCTTTGCTTTGCCTTGCTCTGCGTTGCCTTTCCTGGCCGTGCTTTTTCAGGCCATGCTTTCCTTTGTTTTCCTTTGCTTCGTATTCCTGGCACCTCTTGGTTTTACCTTCTCTGCTCTGCTTTGCTTTTCCTACCCCTGCTGTGCTTTGCCTCGCCTCAAACTGCTTTCTTTACTTTGCTCTACGTTTCCTGGCACTGCTGGGACTTTCCTTGTACGAGTTTGCACTGCTTTGCTTTGCCTTGCTCTGCTTTGCCTCCACTGGCCGTGTTTTCTTTTGCTTTTTCAGGCCACGCTTTCCTTTGTCTTGCTTCGCTTCGCTTTGTATTCCTGGCACCTCTAGGTTTTACTTTCTCTGCTCTGCTTTGCCTTGCCTCCAACTGCTTTCGTTACTTTGCTCTACCTTTCCTGGCCCTGCTGGGACTTTCCTTGTACGAGTTTGCACTGCTTTGCTTTGCCTTGCTCTGCTTTGCCTTTCCTGTCCGTGCTTTTTCAGGCCACGCTTTCCTTTGTTTTGCTTTGCTTTTTATTCCAGGCACCTCTTGGTTTTACTTTCTCTGCTCTGCTCTGTTTTTCCTACCCCTGCCGTGCTTTGCCTTGCCTCCTCAAACTGCTTTCTTTCTTTTGCTCTACATTTCCTGGCCCTGCTTTGCTTTTCCTTGTGCTACTTTCCTTTGCTCTGCTCTGCCTTGCACCGCTTTGCCTTTCCTGGACACGCTTTACTTTGCTTTTCCTGGCCCTGCTTTGCTTGGTCTTTTTTTTGCGTTTTTTTTTTCTTTGTTTCTTTGTTTCTTTGTTGGTTTTATTTTAATATAGATACATATTCATTACTTTGCTTTGTTTTATTTTTGGACCTTTTTGCTTTGGTCTTCCTGGCCACGCTTTGCTTTTCCTGGCCGTGCTTTTTCAGGCCATGCTTTCCTTTGTTTTGCTTTGCTTCCTATTCCTGGCTTTGCTTTTCCTACCCCTGCTGTGCTTTGCCTCGCCTCAAACTGCATTCTTTACTTTGCTCTACGTTTCCTGGCCCTGCTGGGACTTTCCTTGTACCAGTTTGCACTGCTTTGCTTTGCCTTGCTCTGCTTTGCCTTTCCTGGCCATGCTTTTTCAGGCCAGGCTTTCCTTTGTTTTGCTTCGCTTTGTATTCCTGCCACGGCTTTGCTTTACCTTCTCTGCTGTGCTTTGCTTTTCCTACCCCTGTTTTGCTTTGCCTCGCCTCAAACTGCTTTCTTTACTTTGCTCTACGTTTCCTGGCACTGCTGAGACTTTCCTTGTACCAGTTTGCACTGCTTTGCTTTGCCTTGCTCTGCGTTGCCTTTCCTGGCCATGCTTTTTCAGGCCACGCTTTCCTTTGTCTTGCTTCGCTTTGTATTCCTGGCACCTCTTGGTTTTACTTTCTCTGCTCTGCTTTGCTTTTCCTACCCCTGCTGTGCTTTGCCTTGCCTCAAACTGCTTTCTTTACTTTGCTCTACGTTTCCTGGCCCTGCTGGGATTTTCCTTGTACGAGTTTGCACTGCTTTGCTTTGCCTTGTTCTGCTTTGCCTTTCCTGGCCGTGCTTTTTCAGGCCACGCTTTCCTTTGTCTTGCTTCGCTTCGTATTCCTGGCACCTCTTGGTTTTACTTTCTCTGCTCTGCTTTGCTTTTCCTACCCCTGCTCTGCTTTGCCTCGCCTCAAACTGCTTTCTTTACTTTGCTCTACCTTTCCTGGCACTGCTGGGACTTTCCTTGTACAAGTTTGCACTGCTTCGCTTTGCCTTGCTCTGCGTCGCCTTTCCTGACCATGCTTTTTCAGGCCATGCTTTCCTTTGTTTTGCTTCGCTTTGTATTCCTGCCACGGCTTTGCTTTACCTTCTCTGCTCTGCTTTGCTTTTCCTACCCCTGCTGTGCTTAGCCTCGCCTCAAACTGCTTTCTTTACTTTGCTCTACGTGTCCTGGCACTGCTGGGACTTTCCTTGTACGAGTTTGCACTGCTTTGCTTTGCCTTGCTCTGCGTTGCCTTTCCTGGCCGTGCTTTTTCCGGCCACGCTTTCCTTTGTTTTGCTTTGCTTTTTATTCCAGGCACCTCTTGGTTTTACTTTCTCTGCTCTGCTCTGCTTTTCCTACCCCTGCTGTGCTTTGCCTTGCCTCAAACTGCTTTCGTAACTTTGCTCTACGTTTCCTGGCACTGCTGGGACTTTCCTTGTACAAGTTTGCACTCCTTTGCTTTGCCTTGCTCTGCTTTGCCTTTCCGGGACATGCTTTTTCAGGCCACGCTTTCCTTTGTCTTGCTCTGCTTTTATTCCTGGCACTTCTTGGTTTTACTTTCTCTGCTCTGCTTTGCTTTTCCTACCCCTGCTGTGCTTTGCCTCGCCTCAAACTGCTTTCTTTACTTTGCTCTACCTTTCCTGGCACTGCTGGGACTTTCATTGTACAAGTTTGCACCACTTTGCTTTGCCTTGCTCTGCGTTGCCTTTCCTGGCCATGCTTTTTCAGGCCATGCTTTCCTTTGTTTTGCTTCGCTTTGTATTCCTGCCACGGCTTTGCTTTACCTTCTCTGCTCTGCTTTGCTTTTCCTACCCCTGCTCTGCTTTGCCTCGCCTCAAACTGCTTTCTTTACTTTGCTCTACGTTTCCTGGCACTGCTGGGACTTTCCTTGTACGAGTTTGCACGGCTTCGCTTTGCCTTGCTCTGCTTTGCCTTTCCTGGCCACGCTTTTTCAGGCCACGCTTTCCTTTGTCTTGCTCTGCTTTGTATTCCTGGCACCTCTTGGTTTTACTTTCTCTGCTCTGCTTTGCTTTTCCTACCCCTGCTGTGCTTTGCCTCGCCTCAAACTGCTTTCGTTACTTTGCTCTACGTTTCCTGGCACTGCTGGGACTTTCCTTGTACCAGTTTGCACTGCTTCGCTTTGCCTTGCTCTGCGTTGCCTTTCCTGGCCATGCTTTTTCAGGCCATGCTTTCCCTTGTCTTGCTTCGCTTTGTTTTCCTGCCACGGCTTTGCTTTACCTTCTCTGCTGTGCTTTGCTTTTCCTACCCCTGCTGTGCTTTGCCTCGCCTCAAACTGCTTTCTTTACTCTGCTCTACGTTACCTGGCACTGCTGGGACTTTCCTTGTACAAGTTTGCACTGCTTTGCTTTGCGTTGCTCGGCTTTCCTCTTCATTTCTCTGCTCTCCTGTGCTGCGCTAGGCTTCCTTTGCAGACCGTCCCGACGATTTTGCCGATGAGGCGATCGGTATATTTCGGAACGCATAAACCCTCAGACACACAGCTGGGCCTCCCCGCAGCCCGGACACTGTCCCCTCGCAACTCGAGGGTGGGGGCAGCAGGCCCGGCCACCCGACATGGTCAGTTCTGTGGCCCCAGCCGTGTGGCCTGCCACTAGGCGGGCCCCACTGCTATTCGTCTGGGGACGGTGTTGGGTGAGGTTTTGAACGACGATCAATAACTACATGATTCCCACAACTACATTGGATGGAAGGCAACAATCAATAAATAAATAAATAAATAAAGATAAAACCAGGTAAAGCAAGACATGGTTCTTGCCCACTGTCACGGCGGACTAAGAGGTGTCAGGGAGCCCGGGGAGCGGGCGAGCAGGGTACAGCCACCATCCGAGTCTGGCCGCCAGCTCTACCCGGCATGAGGGCCCTGCGGTCTTTGCCCCGCAGACACTGGGAACCGGCAGGAGGGCTGGCCGCCAGCTCCTTACATTTGCTTCGCTTCTCTTTCTTTTTCCTTGCTCTGCTTTGCTTTGCTCTGCTCTTCCGGGCACACTTTTGCTTTTCCTTCTCTACTTTCCTCTGCTTTTCTTGCCCCTGCTTTGCTTTGCTTTGCCTCAGATTGCTTTGCTTTGCTTTGTTTGCTCTGTCTTTCCTGGCACTGCTTTGCTTTTCCTTGTGCTACTTCACTTTGCTTTGCTCTGCCTTGCACTGCTTTGCCTTTCCTGGACACGCTTTACTTTGCTTTTCCTGGCCCTGCTTTGCTTGGTTTTTTTTTTGCCTTTTTTTTTCATTTTTTTTTTTTTTTTTCATTTTTTTTACTTTAGATATATATTCATTGCATTGCTTTGTTTTATTTCTGGACCTTTTTACTTTGGTTTTCCTGGCCGCGCTTTGCTTTTCCTGACCCTGCATTTTCGGGCCATGCTTTCCTTTGTCTTGCTTCGCTTCGTATTCCTGGCACCTCTTGGTTTTACTTTCTCTGCTCTGCTTTGCTTTTCCTACCCCTGCTCTGCTTTGCCTCGCCTCCAACTGCTTTCTTTACTTTGCTCTACGTTTCCTGGCACTGCTGAGACTTTCCTTGTACCAGTTTGCACTGCTTTGCTTTGCCTTGCTCTGCGTTGCCTTTCCTGGCCGTGCTTTTTCCGGCCACGCTTTCCTTTGTTTTGCTTTGCTTTTTATTCCAGGCACCTCTTGGTTTTACTTTCTCTGCTCTGCTCTGCTTTTCCTACCCCTGCTGTGCTTTGCCTTGCCTCCTCGAACTGCTTTCGTTACTTTGCTCTACCTTTCCTGGCACTGCTGGGACTTTCCTTGTACGAGTTTGCACCGCTTTGCTTTGCCTTGCTCTGCTTTGCCTTTCCTGGCCATGCTTTTTCAGGCCATGCTTTCCTTTGTCTTGCTTCGCTTTGTATTCCTGCCACGGCTTTGCTTTACCTTCTCTGCTCTGCTTTGCTTTTCCTACCCCTGTTTTGCTTTGCCTCGCCTCAAACTGCTTTCTTTACTTTGCTCTACGTTTCCTGGCACTGCTGAGACTTTCCTTGTACCAGTTTGCACTGCTTTGCTTTGCCTTGCTCTGCGTTGCCTTTCCTGGCCATGCTTTTTCCGGCCACGCTTTCCTTTGTTTTGCTTTGCTTTTTATTCCAGGCACCTCTTGGTTTTACTTTCTCTGCTCTGCTCTGCTTTTCCTACCCCTGCTGTGCTTTGCCTTGCCTCCTCGAACTGCTTTCTTTCTTTTGCTCTACATTTCCTGGCCCTGCTTTGCTTTTCCTTGTGCTACTTTCCTTTCCTTTGCTCTGCCTTGCACTGCTTTGCCTTTCCTGGACACGCTTTACTTTGCTTTTCCTGGCCCTGCTTTGCTTGGTCTTTTTTTTGCGTTTTTTTTTTCTTTGTTTCTTTGTTTCTTTGTTGGTTTTATTTTAATATAGATACATATTCATTACTTTGCTTTGTTTTATTTTTGGACCTTTTTGCTTTGGTCTTCCTGGCCACGCTTTGCTTTTCCTGGCCGTGCTTTTTCAGGCCATGCTTTCCTTTGTTTTGCTTTGCTTCCTATTCCTGGCTTTGCTTTTCCTACCCCTGCTGTGCTTTGCCTCGCCTCAAACTGCATTCTTTACTTTGCTCTACGTTTCCTGGCCCTGCTGGGACTTTCCTTGTACCAGTTTGCACTGCTTTGCTTTGCCTTGCTCTGCTTTGCCTTTCCTGGCCATGCTTTTTCAGGCCAGGCTTTCCTTTGTCTTACTTTGCTTCGTATTCCTGGCACCTCTTGGTTTTACTTTCTCTGCTCTGCTTTGCTTTCCCTACCCTTGCTGTGCTTTGCCTCGCCTCAAACTGCATTCTTTACTTTGCTCTACGTTTCCTGGCCCTGTTGGGACTTTCCTTGTACGAGTTTGCACTGCTTTGCTTTGCCTTGCTCTGCTTTGCCTTTCCTGGCCATGCTTTTTCAGGCCACGCTTTCCTTTGTCTTGCTTCGCTTCGTATTCCTGGCACCTCTTGGTTTTACTTTCTCTGCTCTGCTCTGCTCTGCTTTTCCTACCCCTGCTGTGCTTTGCCTTGCCTCAAACTGCTTTCGTAACTTTGCTCTACGTTTCATGGCCCTGCTGGGACTTTCCTTGTACCAGTTTGCACTGCTTTGCTTTGCCTTGCTCTGCTTTGCCTTTCCGGGACATGCTTTTTCAGGCCACGCTTTCCTTTGTCTTGCTTCGCTTCGTATACCTGGCACCTCTTGGTTTTACTTTCTCTGCTCTGCTTTGCTTTTCCTACCCCTGCTGTGCTTTGCCTCGCCTCCAACTGCTTTCTTTACTTTGCTCTACGTTACCTGGCACTGCTGGGACTTTCCTTGTACAACTTTGCACTGCTTCGCTTTGCCTTGCTCGGCTTTCCTCTTCATTTCTCTGCTCTCCTGTGCTGCGCTAGGCTTCCTTTGCAGACCGTCCCGACGATTTTGCCGATGAGGCGATCGGTATATTTCGGAACGCATAAACCCTCAGACACACAGCTGGGCCTCCCCGCAGCCCGGACACTGTCCCCTCGCAACTCGAGGGTGGGGGCAGCAGGCCCGGCCACCCGACATGGTCAGTTCTGTGGCCCCAGCCGTGTGGCCTGCCGCTAGGCGGTCCCCACTGCTGCCCGTCTGGGGACGGTGTTGGGTGAGGTTTTGAACGACGATCAGTAACTACATGATTCCCACAACTACATTGGATGGAAGGCAACAATCAATAAATAAATAAATAAATAAAGATAAAACCAGGTAAAGCAAGACATGGTTCTTGCCCACTGTCACGGCGGACTATGAGGTGTCAGGGAGGCCGGGGAGCGGGCGAGCAGGGTACAGCCACCGTCCGAGTCTGGCCGCCAGCTCTACCCGGCATGAGGGCCCTGCGGTCTTTGCCCCGCAGACACTGGGAACCGGCAGGAGGGCTGGCCGCCAGCTCCTTACATTTGCTTCGCTTCTCTTTCTTTTTCCTTGCTCTGCTTTGCTTTGCTCTGCTCTTCCGGGCACACTTTTGCTTTTCCTTCTCTACTTTGCTCTGCTTTTCTTGCCCCTGCTTTGCTTTGCTTTGCCTCAGATTGCTTTGCTTTGCTTTGTTTGCTCTGTCTTTCCTGGCACTGCTTTGCTTTTCCTTCTCTACGTTGCTTTCTTTTCCTAACCCTGCTGTGCTTTGCCTTGCCTCCTCAAACTGCTTTCTTTCTTTTGCTCTACATTTCCTGGCACTGCTTTGCTTTTCCTTGTGCTACTTTCCTTTCCTTTGCTCTGCCTTGCACCGCTTTGCCTTTCCTGGACACGCTTTACTTTGCTTTTCCTGGCCCTGCTTTGCTTTTTGTCTTTTTTGCCTTTTTTTTTATTTTTGTTTTTTTTTTTTTACTTTAGATACATATTCATTGCATTGCTTTGTTTTATTTTTCGACCTTTTTGCTTTGGTTTTCCTCGCCGCGCTTTGCTTTTCCTGGCCATGCTTTTTCAGGCCACGCTTTCCTTTGTCTTGCTCTGCTTTTATTCCTGGCACCTCTTGGTTTTACTTTCTCTGCTCTGCTCTGCTTTTCCTACGCCTGCAGTGCTTTGCCTTGCCTCAAACTGCTTTCCTTACTTCGCTCTACGTTTCCTGGCAATGCTGGGACTTTCCTTGTACGAGTTTGCACTGCTTCGCTTTGCCTTGCTCTGCTTTGCCTTTCCTGGCCACGCTTTTTCAGGCCACGCTTTCCTTTGTCTTGCTCTGCTTCGTATTCCTGGCACCTCTTGGTTTTACTTTCTCTGCTCTGCTTTGCTTTTCCTACACCTGCTGTGCTTTGCCTCGCCTCCAACTGCTTTCTTTACTTTGCTCTACGTTACCTGGCACTGCTGGGACTTTCCTTGTACAAGCTTGCACTGCTTCGCTTTGCCTTGCTCGGCTTTCCTCTTCATTTCTCTGCTCTCCTGTGCTGCGCTAGGCTTCCTTTGCAGACCGTCCCGACGATTTTGCCGATGAGGCTATCGGTATATTTCGGAACGCATAAACCCTCAGACACACAGCTGGGCCTCCCCGCAGCCCGGACACTGTCCCCTCGCAACTCGAGGGTGGGGGCAGCAGGCCCGGCCACCCGACATGGTCAGTTCTGTGGCCCCAGCCGTGTGGCCCGCCGCTAGGCGGGCCCCACTGCTATTCGTCTGGGGACGGTGTTGGGTGAGGTTTTGAACGACGATCAGTAAATACATGATTCCCACAACTACAGTGGATGGAAGGCAAGAATAAATAAATAAATAAATAAATGCAGGGGGGAAAAAAAAAAAAAAATCAGGTAAAGCAAGACATGGTTCTTGCCCACTGTCACGGCGGACTATGAGGGTTCAGGGAGGCCGGGGAGCGGGCGAGCAGGGTACAGCCACCATCCGAGTCTGGCCGCCAGCTCTACCCGGCATGAGGGCCCTGCGGTCTTTGCCCCGCAGACACTGGGAACCGGCAGGAGGGCTGGCCGCCAGCTCCTTACATTTGCTTCGCTTCTCTTTGTTTTTCCTTGCTCTGCTTTGCTTTGCTCTGCTCTGCTCTTCCGGGCACACTTTTGCTTTTCCTTCTCTACTTTCCTCTGCTGTTCTTGCCCCTGCTTTGCTTTGCTTTGCCTCAGATTGCTTTTCTTTGCTTTGTTTGCTCTGTCTTTCCTGGCAATGCTTTGCTTTTCCTCGTGCTACTTCGCTTTGCTTTGCTTTGCCTTGCTCTGCTTTGCCTCCACTGGCCATGTTTTCTTTTGCTTTTTCAGGCCACACTTTCCTTTGTCTTGCTTTGCTTTGTATTCCTGCCACGGCTTTGCTTTACCTTCTCTGCTCTGCTTTGCTTTTCCTACCCCTGCTGTGCTTTGCCTTGCTTCCTCAAACTGCTTTCTTCCTTTTGCTCTACATTTCCTGGCACTGCTTTCCTTTTCCTTGTGCTACTTCACTTTGCTTTGCTCTGCCTTGCACTGCTTTGCCTTTCCTGGACACGCTTTACTTTGCTTTTCCTGGCCCTGCTTTGCTTGGTTTTTTTTTTTGCCTTTTTTTTTTTTTTTTTTTTTTTTTACTTTAGATATATATTCATTGCATTGCTTTGTTTTATTTCTGGACCTTTTTACTTTGGTTTTCCTGGCCGCGCTTTGCTTTTCCTGGCCCTGCTTTTTCAGGCCATGCTTTCCTTTGTCTTACTTTGCTTCGTATTCCTGGCACCTCTTGGTTTTACTTTCTCTGCTCTGCTTTGCTTTTCCTACCCCTGCAGTGCTTTGCCTCGCCTCAAACTGCTTTCCTTACTTCGCTCTACGTTTCCTGGCACTGCTGGGACTTTCCTTGTACGAGTTTGCACTGCTTTGCTTTGCCTTGCTCTGCTTTGCCTCCACTGGCCATGTTTTCTTTTGCTTTTTCAGGCCACGCTTTCCTTTGTCTTGCTTCGCTTCGCTTTGTATTCCTGGCACCTCTAGGTTTTACTTTCTCTGCTCTGCTTTGCCTTGCCTCCAACTGCTTTCGTTACTTTGCTCTACCTTTCCTGGCCCTGCTGGGACTTTCCTTGTACAAGTTTGCACTGCTTTGCTTTGCCTTGCTCTGCTTTGCCTTTCCTGGCCATGCTTTTTCAGGCCACACTTTCCTTTGTTTTGCTTTGCTTTTTATTCCAGGCACCTCTTGGTTTTACTTTCTCTGCTCTGCTCTGTTTTTCCTACCCCTGCTGTGCTTTGCCTTGCCTCCTCAAACTGCTTTCTTTCTTTTGCTCTACATTTCCTGGCCCTGCTTTGCTTTTCCTTGTGCTACTTTCCTTTGCTTTGCTCTGCCTCGCACCGCTTTGCCTTTCCTGGACACGCTTTTCTTTGCTTTTCCTGGCCCTGCTTTGCTTGGTCTTTTTTTGCGTTTTTTTGTTTTGTTTGTTTGTTTGTTTGTTTGTTTTATTTTAATATAGATACATTTTCATTGCATTGCTTTGTTTTATTTTTGGACCTTTTTGCTTTGGTTTTCCTGGCCACGCTTTGCTTTTCCTGGCCATGCTTTTTCAGGCCATGCTTTCCTTTGTTTTGCTTTGCTTCGTATTCCTGCCACGACTTTGCTTTACTTTCTCTGCTCTGCTTTGCTTTTCCTACCCCTGTTGTGCTTTGTCTCGCCTCAAACTGCTTTCGTTACTTTGCTCTACGTTTCCTGGCACTGCTGGGACTTTCCTTGTACAAGTTTGCACTGCTTTGCTTTGCCTTGCTCTGCGTTGCCTTTCCTGGCCATGCTTTTTCGGGCCACACTTTCCTTTGTTTTGCTTTGCTTCGTATTCCTGGCACCTCTTGGTTTTACTTTCTCTGCTCTGCTCTGCTTTTCCTACCCCTGCTGTGCTTTGCCTTGCCTCAAACTGCTTTCGTTACTTTGCTCTACGTTTCCTGGCACTGCTGGGACTTTCCTTGTACAAGTTTGCACTGCTTTGCTTTGCCTTGCTCGGCTTTCCTCTTCATTGCTCTGCTGTCCTGTGTTGCGCTAGGCTTCCTTTGCAGACCGTCCCGACGATTTTGCCGATGAGGCTATCGGTATATTTCGGAACGCATAAACCCTCAGACACACAGCTGGGCCTCCCCGCAGCCCGGACACTGTCCCCTCGCAACTCGAGGGTGGGGGCAGCAGGCCCGGCCACCCGACATGGTCAGTTCTGTGGCCCCAGCCGTGTGGCCTGCCGCTAGGCGGTCCCCACTGCTATTCGTCTGGGGACGGTGTTGGGTGAGGTTTTGAACGACGATCAGTAAATACATGATTCCCACAACTACAGTGGATGGAAGGCAAGAATAAATAAATAAATAAATAAATGCAGGGGGGAAAAAAAAATAAATAAATAAAATCAGGTAAAGCAAGACATGGTTCTTGCCCGCTGTCACGGCGGACTATGAGGGTTCAGGGAGGCCGGGGAGCGGGCGAGCAGGGTACAGCCACCATCCGAGTCTGGCCGCCAGCTCTACCCGGCATGAGGGCCCTGCGGTCTTTGCCCCGCAGACACTGGGAACCGGCAGGAGGGCTTGCCGCCAGCTCCTTACATTTGCTTCGCTTCTCTTTCTTTTTCCTTGCTCTGCTTTGCTTTGCTCTGCTCTGCTCTTCCGGGCACACTTTTGCTTTTCCTTCTCTCCTTTCCTCTGCTGTTCCTGCCCCTGCTTTGCTTTGCTTTGCCTCAGATTGCTTTGCTTTGCTTCGTTTGCTTTGTCTTTCCTGGCAATGCTTTGCTTTTCCTCGTGCTACTTTGCTTTGCTTTGCTTTGCCTTGCTCTGCTTTGCCTCCACTGGCCATGTTTTCTTTTGCTTTTTCAGGCCACACTTTCCTTTGTCTTGCTTTGCTTTGTATTCCTGCCACGGCTTTGCTTTACCTTCTCTGCTCTGCTTTGCTTTTCCTACCCCTGCTGTGCTTTGCCTTGCTTCCTCAAACTGCTTTCTTCCTTTTGCTCTACATTTCCTGGCACTGCTTTCCTTTTCCTTGTGCTACTTCACTTTGCTTTGCTCTGCCTTGCACTGCTTTGCCTTTCCTGGACACGCTTTACTTTGCTTTTCCTGGCCCTGCTTTGCTTGGTTTTTTTTTTTTTTTTTTTTTTTTTTTTTTTTACTTTAGATATATATTCATTGCATTGCTTTGTTTTATTTCTGGACCTTTTTACTTTGGTTTTCCTGGCCGCGCTTTGCTTTTCCTGGCCCTGCTTTTTCAGGCCATGCTTTCCTTTGTCTTAGCTTTGCTTCGTATTCCTGGCACCTCTTGGTTTTACTTTCTCTGCTCTGCTTTGCTTTTCCTACCCCTGCAGTGCTTTGCCTCGCCTCAAACTGCTTTCTTTACTTTGCTCTACGTTTCCTGGCACTGCTGGGACTTTCCTTGTACGAGTTTGCACTGCTTTGCTTTGCCTTGCTCTGCTTTGCCTCCACTGGCCATGTTTTCTTTTGCTTTTTCAGGCCACGCTTTCCTTTGTCTTGCTTCGCTTCGCTTTGTATTCCTGGCACCTCTAGGTTTTACTTTCTCTGCTCTGCTTTGCCTTGCCTCCAACTGCTTTCGTTACTTTGCTCTACCTTTCCTGGCCCTGCTGGGACTTTCCTTGTACGAGTTTGCACTGCTTTGCTTTGCCTTGCTCTGCTTTGCCTTTCCTGGCCGTGCTTTTTCAGGCCACGCTTTCCTTTGTTTTGCTTTGCTTTTTATTCCAGGCACCTCTTGGTTTTACTTTCTCTGCTCTGCTCTGTTTTTCCTACCCCTGCTGTGCTTTGCCTTGCCTCCTCAAACTGCTTTCTTTCTTTTGCTCTACATTTCCTGGCCCTGCTTTGCTTTTCCTTGTGCTACTTTGCTTTGCTTTGCTCTGCCTCGCACCGCTTTGCCTTTCCTGGACACGCTTTTCTTTGCTTTTCCTGGCCCTGCTTTGCTTGGTCTTTTTTTTGCGTTTTTTTGTTTTGTTTGTTTGTTTGTTTGTTTGTTTTATTTTAATATAGATACATTTTCATTGCATTGCTTTGTTTTATTTTTGGACCTTTTTGCTTTGGTTTTCCTGGCCACGCTTTGCTTTTCCTGGCCATGCTTTTTCAGGCCATGCTTTCCTTTGTTTTGCTTTGCTTTGTATTCCTGCCACGACTTTGCTTTACTTTCTCTGCTCTGCTTTGCTTTTCCTACCCCTGCTGTGCTTTGTCTCGCCTCAAACTGCTTTCTTTACTTTGCTCTACGTTTCCTGGCACTGCTGGGACTTTCCTTGTACAAGTTTGCACTGCTTTGCTTTGCCTTGCTCTGCGTTGCCTTTCCTGGCCATGCTTTTTCAGGCCACACTTTCCTTTGTTTTGCTTTGCTTCGTATTCCTGGCACCTCTTGGTTTTACTTTCTCTGCTCTGCTCTGCTTGTCCTACCCCTGCTGTGCTTTGCCTTGCCTCAAACTGCTTTCGTTACTTTGCTCTACGTTTCCTGGCACTGCTGGGACTTTCCTTGTACAAGTTTGCACTGCTTTGCTTTGCCTTGCTCGGCTTTCCTCTTCATTTCTCTGCTCTCCTGTGCTGCGCTAGGCTTCCTTTGCAGACCGTCCCGACGATTTTGCCGATGAGGCGATCGGTATATTTCGGAACGCATAAACCCTCAGACACACAGCTGGGCCTCCCCGCAGCCCGGACACTGTCCCCTCGCAACTCGAGGGTGGGGGCAGCAGGCCCGGCCACCCGACATGGTCAGTTCTGTGGCCCCAGCCGTGTGGCCTGCCGCTAGGCGGTCCCCACTGCTGCCCGTCTGGGGACGGTGTTGGGTGAGGTTTTGAACGACGATCAGTAACTACATGATTCCCACAACTACATTGGATGGAAGGCAACAATAAATAAATAAATAAATAAATGCAGGGGGGAAAAAAAAATAAATAAATAAAATCAGGTAAAGCAAGACATGGTTCTTGCCCGCTGTCACGGCGGACTATGAGGTGTCAGGGAGGCCGGGGAGCGGGCGAGCAGGGTACAGACATGTTGTGGTTTAACCCGGCTGGCAGCTAAACACCACACAGCCGTTCGCTCACCCTCCCCCTCCCTCTCTGGGATGGGGGAGAGAAACGGGAAAGTGAAGCCGGTGAGTTGAGATAAAGACAGTTTATTAAGACAGGAATATAAAAATATAAGGAATATAAGGAATATAATAATAACCATAATAATAACAATAGTGATAATGATAATAGTATTAACAATAATAATGTGTAAGAAAACAAGTGATGCACAATGCAATTGCTCACCACCCGCTGACCGATGCCCAGCCTATTCCCGAGCAGCCGGCCCCCCACCCCGGCCAGCCACCCCTATATATTGTTTAGCCATCCGAGTCTGGCCGAAAGCTCTACCCGGCATGAGGGCCCTGCGGTCTTTGCCCCACAGACACTGGGAACCGGCAGGAGGGCTGGCCGCCAGCTCCTTACATGTGCTTCGCTTCTCTTTGTTTTTCCTTGCTCTGCTTTGCTTTGCTCTGCTCTGCTCTTCCGGGCACACTTTTGCTTTTCCTTCTCTACTTTGCTCTGCTTTTCTTGCCCCTGCTTTGCTTTGCTTTGCCTCAGATTGCTTTGCTTTGCTTTGTTTGCTCTGTCTTTCCTGGCACTGCTTTGCTTTTCCTCGTGCTACTTTGCTTCGCTTTGCTTTGCCTTGCTCTGCTTTGCCTCCACTGGCCATGTTTTCTTTTCCTTTTTCAGGCCACGCTTTCCTTTGTCTTGCTTTGCTTTGTATTCCTGCCACGGCTTTGTTTACCTTCTCTGCTCTGCTTTGCTTTTCCTACACCTGCTGTGCTTTGCCTTGCTTCCTCAAACTGCTTTCTTCCTTTTGCTCTACATTTCCTGGCACTGCTTTCCTTTTCCTTGTGCTACTTCACTTTGCTTTGTATTCCTGGCACTGCTTTGCTTTTCCTTCTCTACGTTGCTTTGCTTTTCCTACCCCTGCTGTGCTTTGTGTTTTTTTTGCCTTTTTTTTTTTCTTTCCTTTGCTCTACCTTTCCTGGCCCTGCTTTGTTTTTCCTTGTGCTACTTTGCTCTGCTTTGCTTTGCCTTGCACTGTCATTTGCCTTTCCTGGACACGCTTTACTTTGCTTTTCCTGGCCCTGCTTTGCTTGGTGTTTTTTTGCCTTTTTTTTTTTTTTTTTTTAATTTAGATATATATTCATTGCATTGCTTTGTTTTATTTCTGGACCTTTTTACTTTGGTTTTCCTGGCCGCGCTTTGCTTTTCCTGGCCATGCTTTTTCAGGCCATGCTTTCCTTTGTCTTGCTTCGCTTCGTATTCCTGGCACCTCTTGGTTTTACTTTCTCTGCTCCGCTTTGCTTTTCCTACCCCTGCTGTGCTTTGCCTCGCCTCAAAATGCATTCTTTACTTTGCTCTACGTTTCCTGGCCCTGCTGGGACTTTCCTTGTACGAGTTTGCACCGCTTTGCTTTGCCTTGCTCTGCTTTGCCTTTCCTGGCCATGCTTTTTCAGGCCACGCTTTCCTTTGTCTTGCTTCGCTTCGTATTCCTGGCACCTCTTGGTTTTACTTTCTCTGCTCTGCTCTGCTTTTCCTACCCCTGCTGTGCTTTGCCTCACCTCAAACTGCTTTCTTTACTTTGCTTTGCTTTGTGTCCTGGCCCTGCTGGGACTTTCCTTGTACGAGTTTGCACTGCTTTGCTTTGCCTTGCTCTGCTTTGCCTTTCCGGGCCATGCTTTTTCAGGCCACGCTTTCCTTTGTCTTGCTTCGCTTCGTATACCTGGCACCTCTTGGTTTTACTTTCTCTGCTCTGCTTTGCTTTTCCTACCCTTGCTCTGCTTTGCCTCGCCTCAAACTGCTTTCTTTACTCTGCTCTACGTTTCCTGGCACTGCTGGGACTTTCCTTGTACAAGTTTGCACTGCTTTGCTTTGCCTTGCTCGGCTTTCCTCTTCATTTCTCTGCTCTCCTGTGCTGCGCTAGGCTTCCTTTGCAGACCGTCCCGACGATTTTGCCGATGAGGCGATCGGTATATTTCGGAACGCATAAACCCTCAGACACACAGCTGGGCCTCCCCGCAGCCCGGACACTGTCCCCTCGCAACTCGAGGGTGGGGGCAGCAGGCCCGGCCACCCGACATGGTCAGTTCTGTGGCCCCAGCCGTGTGGCCTGCCGCTAGGCGGTCCCCACTGCTCCCCGTCTGGGGACGGTGTTGGGTGAGGTTTTGAACGACGATCAGTAACTACATGATTCCCACAACTACATTGGATGGAAGGCAACAATAAATAAATAAATAAATAAATAAAGATAAAACCAGGTAAAGCAAGACATGCTTCTTGCCCGCTGTCACGGCGGACTATGAGGTGTCAGGGAGGCCGGGGAGCGGGCGAGCAGTGTACAGCCACCATCCGAGTCTGGCCGCCAGCTCTACCCGGCATGAGGGCCCTGCGGTCTTTGCCCCGCAGACACTGGGAACCGGCAGGAGGGCTGGCCGCCAGCTCCTTACATTTGCTTCGCTTCTCTTTCTTTTTCCTTGCTCTGCTTTGCTTTGCTCTGCTCTTCCGGGCACACTTTTGCTTTTCCTTCTCTACTTTGCTCTGCTTTTCTTGCCCCTGCTTTGCTTTGCTTTGCCTCAGATTGCTTTGCTTTGCTTTGTTTCCTCTGTCTTTCCTGGCACTGCTTTGCTTTTCCTTGTGCTACTTCACTTTGCTTTGCTCTGCCTTGCACTGCTTTGCCTTTCCTGGACACGCTTTACTTTGCTTTTCCTGGCCCTGCTTTTCTTGGTTTTTTTTTTTGCCTTTTTTTTTTTTTTTTTTTTTTTTTTTACTTTAGATATATATTCATTGCATTGCTTTGTTTTATTTCTGGACCTTTTTACTTTGGTTTTCCTGGCCGCGCTTTGCTTTTCCTGGCCCTGCTTTTTCAGGCCATGCTTTCCTTTGTCTTGCTTCGCTTCGTATTCCTGGCACTTCTTGGTTTTACTTTCTCTGCTCTGCTTTGCTTTTCCTACCCCTGCTGTGCTTTGCCTCGCATCAAACTGCATTCTTTACTTTGCTCTACGTTTCCTGGCACTGCTGGGACTTTCCTTGTACGAGTTTGCACTGCTTTGCTTTGCCTTGCTCTGCTTTGCCTTTCCTGGCCACGCTTTTTCAGGCCACGCTTTCCTTTGTCTTGCTTCGCTTCGTATTCCTGGCACCTCTTGGTTTTACTTTCTCTGCTCTGCTTTGCTTTTCCTACCCCTGCTGTGCTTTGCCTCGCCTCAAACTGCTTTCGTTACTTTGCTCTACGTTTCCTGGCACTGCTGGGACTTTCCTTGTACAAGTTTGCACTGCTTCGCTTTGCCTTGCTCTGCTTTGCCTTTCCTGACCATGCTTTTTCAGGCCATGCTTTCCTTTGTTTTGCTTCGCTTTGTATTCCTGCCACGGCTTTGCTTTACCTTCTCTGCTCTGCTTTGCTTTTCCTACCCCTGCTCTGCTTTGCCTCGCCTCCAACTGGTTTCTTTACTTTGCTCTACGTTTCCTGGCACTGCTGGGACTTTCCTTGTACAAGTTTGCACTGCTTCGCTTTGCCTTGCTCTGCATTGCCTTTCCTGACCATGCTTTTTCAGGCCATGCTTTCCTTTGTCTTGCTTCGCTTTGTATTCCTGCCACGGCTTTGCTTTACCTTCTCTGCTCTGCTTTGCTTTTCCTACCCCTGCTGTGCTTTGCCTCGCCTCAAACTGCTTTCTTTACTTTGCTCTACGTTTCCTGGCACTGCTGGGACTTTCCTTGTACGAGTTTGCACTGCTTTGCTTTGCCTTGCTCTGCGTTGCCTTTCCTGGCCGTGCTTTTTCCGGCCACGCTTTCCTTTGTTTTGCTTTGCTTTTTATTCCAGGCACCTCTTGGTTTTACTTTCTCTGCTCTGCTCTGCTTTTCCTACCCCTGCTGTGCTTTGCCTTGCCTCCTCAAACTGCTTTCTTTCTTTTGCTCTACATTTCCTGGCACTGCTTTGCTTTTCCTTGTGCTACTTTCCTTTGCTTTGCTCTGCCTTTCACTGCTTTGCCTTTCCTGGACACGCTTTACTTTGCTTTTCCTGGCCATGCTTTGCTTGGTTTTTTTTTTGCACTTTTTTTTTTTTTTTTTTTTTTTTTTTTTTTTTACTTTAGATATATATTCATTGCATTGCTTTGTTTTATTTCTGGACCTTTTTACTTTGGTTTTCCTGGCCGCGCTTTGCTTTTCCTGACCCTGCATTTTCGGGCCATGCTTTCCTTTGTCTTGCTTCGCTTTGTATTCCTGGCACCTCTTGGTTTTACCTTCTCTGCTCTGCTTTGCTTTTCCTACCCCTGCTGTGCTTTGCCTCGCCTCAAACTGCTTTCTTTACTTTGCTCTACGTTTCCTGGCCCTGCTGGGACTTTCCTTGTACGAGTTTGCACTGCTTTGCTTTGCCTTGCTCTGCTTTGCCTTTCCTGGCCATGCATTTTCAGGCCATGCTTTCCTTTGTCTTGCTTCGCTTCGTATTCCTGGCACCTCTTGGTTTTACTTTCTCTGCTCTGCTTTGCTTTTCCTACCCCTGCTCTGCTTTCCCTCGCCTCAAACTGCATTCTTTACTTTGCTCTACGTTTCCTGGCCCTGCTGGGACTTTCCTTGTACGAGTTTGCACTGCTTTGCTTTGCCTTGCTCTGCTTTGCCTTTCCTGGCCATGCTTTTTCAGGCCACGCTTTCCTTTGTCTTGCTTCGCTTCGTATTCCTGGCACCTCTTGGTTTTACTTTCTCTGCTCTGCTCTGCTTTTCCTACCCCTGCTGTGCTTTGCCTTGCCTCAAACTGCTTTCGTAACTTTGCTCTACGTTTCATGGCACTGCTGGGACTTTCCTTGTACCAGTTTGCACTGCTTTGCTTTGCCTTGCTCTGCTTTGCCTTTCCGGGACATGCTTTTTCAGGCCACGCTTTCCTTTGTCTTGCTCTGCTTTTATTCCTGGCACTTCTTGGTTTTACTTTCTCTGCTCTGCTCTGCTTTTCCTACGCCTGCAGTGCTTTGCCTTGCCTCAAACTGCTTTCCTTACTTCGCTCTACGTTTCCTGGCACTGCTGGGACTTTCCTTGTACGAGTTTGCACTGCTTCGCTTTGCCTTGCTCTGCTTTGCCTTTCCTGGCCACGCTTTTTCAGGCCACGCTTTCCTTTGTCTTGCTCTGCTTTGTATTCCTGGCACCTCTTGGTTTTACTTTCTCTGCTCTGCTTTGCTTTTCCTACCCCTGCTGTGCTTTGCCTCGCCTCAAACTGCTTTCGTTACTTTGCTCTACGTTTCCTGGCACTGCTGGGATTTTCCTTGTACAAGTTTGCACTGCTTCGCTTTGCCTTGCTCTGCGTTGCCTTTCCTGACCATGCTTTTTCAGGCCATGCTTTCCTTTGTTTTCCATTGCTTCGTATTCCTGGCGCCTCTTGGTTTTACCTTCTCTGCTCTGCTTTGCTTTTCCTACCCCTGCTGTGCTTTGCCTCGCCTCAAACTGCTTTCTTTACTTTGCTCTACGTTTCCTGGCCCTGCTGGGACTTTCCTTGTACGAGTTTGCACTGCTTTGCTTTGCCTTGCTCTGCTTTGCCTTTCCTGGCCATGCATTTTCAGGCCATGCTTTCCTTTGTCTTGCTTCGCTTCGTATTCCTGGCACCTCTTGGTTTTACTTTCTCTGCTCTGCTTTGCTTTTCCTACCCCTGCTGTGCTTTCCCTCGCCTCAAACTGCATTCTTTACTTTGCTCTACGTTTCCTGGCCCTGCTGGGACTTTCCTTGTACGAGTTTGCACTGCTTTGCTTTGCCTTGCTCTGCTTTGCCTTTCCTGGCCATGCTTTTTCAGGCCACGCTTTCCTTTGTCTTGCTTCGCTTCGTATTCCTGGCACCTCTTGGTTTTACTTTCTCTGCTCTGCTCTGCTTTTCCTACCCCTGCTGTGCTTTGCCTTGCCTCAAACTGCTTTCGTAACTTTGCTCTACGTTTCATGGCACTGCTGGGACTTTCCTTGTACCAGTTTGCACTGCTTTGCTTTGCCTTGCTCTGCTTTGCCTTTCCGGGACATGCTTTTTCAGGCCACGCTTTCCTTTGTCTTGCTCTGCTTTTATTCCTGGCACTTCTTGGTTTTACTTTCTCTGCTCTGCTCTGCTTTTCCTACGCCTGCAGTGCTTTGCCTTGCCTCAAACTGCTTTCCTTACTTCGCTCTACGTTTCCTGGCACTGCTGGGACTTTCCTTGTACGAGTTTGCACTGCTTCGCTTTGCCTTGCTCTGCTTTGCCTTTCCTGGCCATGCTTTTTCAGGCCACGCTTTCCTTTGTCTTGCTCTGCTTTGTATTCCTGGCACCTCTTGGTTTTACTTTCTCTGCTCTGCTTTGCTTTTCCTACCCCTGCTGTGCTTTGCCTCGCCTCAAACTGCTTTCGTTACTTTGCTCTACGTTTCCTGGCACTGCTGGGACTTTCCTTGTACAAGTTTGCACTGCTTCGCTTTGCCTTGCTCTGCGTTGCCTTTCCTGACCATGCTTTTTCAGGCCATGCTTTCCTTTGTTTTCCATTGCTTCGTATTCCTGGCGCCTCTTGGTTTTACCTTCTCTGCTCTGCTTTGCTTTTCCTACCCCTGCTGTGCTTTGCCTCGCCTCAAACTGCTTTCTTTACTTTGCTCTACGTTTCCTGGCACTGCTGGGACTTTCCTTGTACAAGTTTGTACTGCTTTGCTTTGTCTTGCTCTGCGTTGCCTTTCCTGGCCATGCTTTTTCGGGCCACACTTTCCTTTGTTTTGCTTCGCTTCGTATTCCTGGCACCTCTTGGTTTTACTTTCTCTGCTCTGCTCTGCTTTTCCTACCCCTGCTGTGCTTTGCCTCGCCTCCAACTGCTTTCTTTACTTTGCTCTACGTTTCCTGGCACTGCTGGGACTTTCCTTGTACAAGTTTGCACTGCTTTGCTTTGCCTTGCTCGGCTTTCCTCTTCATTTCTCTGCTCTCCTGTGCTGCGCTAGGCTTCCTTTGCAGACCGTCCCGACGATTTTGCCGATGAGGCGATCGGTATATTTCGGAACGCATAAACCCTCAGACACACAGCTGGGCCTCCCCGCAGCCCGGACACTGTCCCCTCGCAACTCGAGGGTGGGGGCAGCAGGCCCGGCCACCCGACATGGTCAGTTCTGTGGCCCCAGCCGTGTGGCCCGCCGCTAGGCGGTCCCCACTGCTCCCCGTCTGGGGACGGTGTTGGGTGAGGTTTTGAACGACGATCAGTAAATACATGATTCCCACAACTACAGTGGATGGAAGGCAAGAATAAATAAATAAATAAATAAATGCAGGGGGGAAAAAAAAAAAAAAATCAGGTAAAGCAAGACATGGTTCTTGCCCACTGTCACGGCGGACTATGAGGGTTCAGGGAGGCCGGGGAGCGGGCGAGCAGGGTACAGCCACCGTCCGAGTCTGGCCGCCAGCTCTACCCAGCATGAGGGCCCTGCGGTCTTTGCCCCGCAGACACTGGGAACCGGCAGGAGGGCTGGCCGCCAGCTCCTTACATTTGCTTCGCTTCTCTTTCTTTTTCCTTGCTCTGCTTTGCTTTGCTCTGCTCTTCCGGGCACACTTTTGCTTTTCCTTCTCTGCTTTGCTCTGCTTTTCTTGCCCCTGTTTTGCTTTGCTTTGCCTCAGATTGCTTTGCTTTGATTCGTTTGCTTTGTCTTTCCTGGCAATGCTTTGCTTTTCCTCGTGCTACTTTGCTTCGCTTTCCTTTGCCTTGCTCTGCTTTTCTGGCCGTGCTTTGTTTGGTTTTGCTTTACTTTGCCTTCCCTCTTTGACACTGTTTTAGTTTTCCTCGTGCTGCCTTGCTTTCCCTTTCTCTGCTTTGCCTTCCCTGCGCATGCTTTCTTTTGCTTTTTCAGGCCACGCTTTCCTTTGTTTAGCTTTGCTTTGTATTCCTGGCACTGCTTCTCTTTTCCTTCTCTACGTTGCTTTGTTTTCCTACCCCCGCTGTGCTTCGCCTTGCCTCAATTTCTTTCTTTCCTTTGCTCTACCTTTCCTGGCCCTGCTTTGTTTTTGCTTGTGCTACTTTGCTCTGCTTTGCTTTGCCTTACTGTCATTTGCCTTTCCTGGCCATGCTTTGCTTTGCTTTTCTTACCCCTGCTTTTCTTTCCTTTTCTGGCCCTGCTTTCTTTTACTTTGCTTCACTTTGCCTTGAATTCCTGACAGTGCTTTGCTTTGTCTTGTGCTGCTTTGCTTTGTTTTGCATTGCTGTGCTTTGCATTCCCTGGCCCTCGTTTTTGTTTTTCTTCCCCCTCCCCCCCCGCCCCCCCCAACCCCCCCCCCCCCCCCCCCCCCCGGCCATGCTTTCCTGCTTTCCTTTGTTTTGCTTTGCTTTGTGTTCTTGGCTCTGCTATGCATTTCTTTGTGCTGTTTTGCTCTGCTTTGCTTTGCCTTGCTCTGCTTTGCCTTTCCTGGCCATGCTTTGCTTTGCTTTTTCTGGCCCTACTTTGCTTTGGTTTTTTTGTTTGTTCGGTTGTTTTTTTTTTACCCTTTTTCCTTTGTTTTTTTCTGGCCGTGCTTTGCTTTTCCTTATGCCACTTTCTTTTCCCTAGCGGGGCTTTGCTTTGCCTTGCTCTGCTTTCCTCCGCATTGCTCTGCTCTGCTCTGCTTTGCTGCTCTAGGCTCCTTTTGCAGACCGTCCCACCGATTTTGCCGACGAGTCGATCGGTGTATTTAGAAACACGTAAACCCTCAGACGCACACCTTGACCTCCCCCCACCTCGGCGACTGTCCCCTCGGAACTGGCGGACGAGGGGACAGGGATCTGGCCACCGGGCCGGGTCTATTCTGTGGCCCCCGCTGTCCGGCGAGCCGCCAGGTGGGCCCCGTTGCTATTCGTCTGGGGAGGGTGGGGGTTGCGAACGACGCTAAGTAACTACTCGATTCCTAAAAGTAAAGGGGGAAACTGACAACGATTATTATTACTACTACTCTTTTTATTATGTTTTTGTTATATATATATTTACTCTTATTTAGTACTTTCTTTTGTAATAACTCTTAAGTAGTACATATAATATTATATATCTATGGATCGTTTATGTAACGATAAAAAGCTAAAGCAAACCGGCCGGGCAGCCAGCCACACCGAGTCGCACAGGTGGCGAGCTGCTCGTGACCGAGCGGGAGCCTCTTATGTCAGAGCGGCCGGCGGCCGGAAGCAACCGGGGGCCGCTGCCACACCCTCGCCTTCTTGAACGCCCGCCTCCCCGTAACCCGGCAACGGGCCCCTCCCTATTCGTCTGGGGCGGGTGGGGGGTGCGATTTCGGACGACACTAAGGAACTACACGTTTCGTATTCACAGCACTGTTTTTCTTTGCTTTGCTTTTCCTGGCCCTGCTTTGCTTTGCTTTGCATTCGTGGCACCGCTTTGTTTTTCCCGGCCCTGTTTTGCTTTGTTTTTACTGACCCCGATTCGTTTTGCTTTTCTTGGCCCTGCCTGACTTTTCTTTGCCCGATAAGGCTTTCTTTTTCCTCGCAGGGTTTGCTTTGCTTTGCCTTGCTCTGCTTTGCCTTCCCTGGCCCTGCTACGTTTTGCTTCTTCCGGCCACGCTTTCCTTTGCTTAGCTTTGCTTCGTATTCCTGGCGCAGCTTTGCTTTTTCTTCTCTGCTTTGCTTTGCTTCTCCTACCCCTGCTGTGCTTCGCCTCGCCTCAAAGTCCTTTGCTTTGCCTTTCCTGGCCCTGCTTTGCTTTTCCTCGTGCTACTTTGCTTTGCCTTGTTCTGCTTTGCTTTTCCTTGCCGTGCTTTGTTTTGTTTTGCTCTGCTTTGTATTCACCGCATCACCTTGCTTTCCTTGGCCCTGCATTTTTTTTTTTTTTTTTCCTCTGTCCCTCTTTGTTTAGCTTTCCCTGGACCTGCTTTGCTTTGCTTTGCGTTCGCGGCACCTCTTTGCTTTTCCTGGACCTCCTTTGCTTGGGTTTTTCTCGCCCTTCTTTGTTTTGCTTTTCCCGGCCCTGCCTTGCTTTGTTTGGCTTTATTTCGTATTCATGACGCCGCTTTTCTTTTCCTGGACCTCCTTTGCTTGGGTTTTTCTCGCCCTTCTTTGTTTTGATTTCCTGGCCCTGCTTTGCTTTGTTTTTACTGACCCCGATTCCTTTTGCTTTTCCTGGCCCTGCTTGACTTTTCTTTGCCCGATAAGGCTTTCTTTTTCCTTGCAGGGTTTGCTTTGCTTTGCCTTGCTCTGCTTTGCCTTCCCTGGCCCTGCTACGTTTTGCTTCTTCCGGCCACGCTTTCCTTTGCTTAGCTTTGCTTCGTATTCCTGGCGCAGCTTTGCTTTTTCTCCTCTGCTTTGCTTTGCTTCTCCTACCCCTGCTGTGCTTCGCCTTGCCTCAAAGTCCTTTGCTTTGCCTTTCCTGGCCCTGCTTTGCTTTTCCTTGTGCTACTTTGCTCTGCTTTGCTTTGCCTTACTGTCATTTGCCTTTCCTGGCCATGCTTTGCTTTGCTTTTCTTACCCCTGCTTTTCTTTCCTTTTCTGGCCCTGCTTTCTTTTACTTTGCTTCACTTTGCCTTGAATTCCAGACAGTGCTTTGCTTTGTCTTGTGCTGCTTTGCTTTGTTTTGCATTGCTGTGCTTTGCATTCCCTGGCCCTCTTTTTTTTTTTTCTTTCTTCGCCCCCCCCCCCCCTTCTCCCCCCGCCCCCCCCCCCCCCCCCCCCCGGCCATGCCTTCCTTTGTTTTGCTTTGCTTTGTGTTCCTGGCTCTGCTATGCATTTCTTTGTGCTGCTTTGCTCTGCTTTGCTTTGCCTTGCTCTGCATTCCCTGGCCCTCATTTTTTTTTTTTTTCTCCCCCCCCCACCCCGGCCATGCCTTCCTTTGTTTGCTTTGCTTTGTGTTCCTGGCTCTGCTATGTATTTCTTTGTGCTGCTTTGCTCTGCTTTGACTTTCCTGGCCATGCTTTGCTTTGCTTTTTCTGGCCCTACTTTGCTTTGTTTTTTTTTGTTTGTTTGTTTTTTTTTTGTTTTTTGTTTTTTTTTTTTTTACCCTTTTTCCTTTCTTTTTTCTGGCCGTGCTTTGCTTTTTCTTATGCCACTTTCTTTTCCCTAGCGGGGCTTTGCTTTGCCTTGCTCTGCTTTCCTCCGCATTGCTCTGCTCTGCTCTGCTTTGCTGCTCTAGGCTTCTTTTGCAGACCGTCCCACCGATTTTGCCGACGAGTCGATCGGTGTATTTAGAAACACGTAAACCCTCAGACGCACACCTTGACCTCCCCCCACCTCGGCGACTGTCCCCTCGGAACTGGCGGACGAGGGGACAGGGATCTGGCCACCGGGCCGGGTCTATTCTGTGGCCCCCGCTGTCCGGCGAGCCGCCAGGTGGGCCCCGTTGCTATTCGTCTGGGGAGGGTGGGGGTTGCGAACGACGCTAAGTAACTACTCGATTCGTAAAAGTAAAGGGGGAAACTGACAACGATTATTATTACTACTACTCTTTTTATTATGTTTTCGTTATATATATATTTACTCTTATTTAGTACTTTCTTTTGTAATAACTTTTAAGTAGTATACGTAATATTAAATATCTATCGATCGTTTATATAACGATAAAAAGCTAAAGCAAACCGGCCGGGCAGCCAGCCACACCGAGTCGCACAGGTGGCGAGCTGCTCGTGACCGAGCGGGAGCCTCTTATGTCAGAGCGGCCGGCGGCCGGAAGCAACCGAGGGCCGCTGCCACACCCTCGCCTTCTTGAACGCCCGCCTCCCCGTAACCCGGCAACGGGCCCCTCCCTATTCGTCTGGGGCGGGTGGGGGGTGCGATTTCGGACGACACTAAGGAACTACACGTTTCGTATTCACAGCACTGTTTTTCTTTGCTTTGCTTTTCCTGGCCCTGCTTTGCTTTGCTTTGCATTCGTGGCACCGCTTTGTTTTTCCCGGCCCTGTTTTGCTTTGTTTTTACTGACCCCGATTCGTTTTGCTTTTCCTGGCCCTGCCTGACTTTTCTTTGCCCGATAAGGCTTTCTTTTTCCTCGCAGGGTTTGCTTTGCTTTGCCTTGCTCTGCTTTGCCTTCCCTGGCCCTGCTACGTTTTGCTTCTTCCGGCCACGCTTTCCTTTGCTTAGCTTTGCTTCGTATTCCTGGCGCAGCTTTGCTTTTTCTTCTCTGCTTTGCTTTGCTTCTCCTACCCCTGCTGTGCTTCGCCTCGCCTCAAAGTCCTTTGCTTTGCCTTTCCTGGCCCTGCTTTGCTTTTCCTCGTGCTACTTTGCTTTGCCTTGTTCTGCTTTGCTTTTCCTTGCCGTGCTTTGTTTTGTTTTGCTCTGCTTTGTATTCACCGCATCACCTTGCTTTCCTTGGCCCTGCATTTTTTTTTTTTTTTTTCCTCTGTCCCTCTTTGTTTAGCTTTCCCTGGACCTGCTTTGCTTTGCTTTGCGTTCGCGGCACCTCTTTGCTTTTCCTGGACCTCCTTTGCTTGGGTTTTTCTCGCCCTTCTTTGTTTTGCTTTTCCCGGCCCTGCCTTGCTTTGTTTGGCTTTATTTCGTATTCATGACGCCGCTTTTCTTTTCCTGGACCTCCTTTGCTTGGGTTTTTCTCGCCCTTCTTTGTTTTGATTTCCTGGCCCTGCTTTGCTTTGTTTTTACTGACCCCGATTCCTTTTGCTTTTCCTGGCCCTGCTTGACTTTTCTTTGCCCGATAAGGCTTTCTTTTTCCTTGCAGGGTTTGCTTTGCTTTGCCTTGCTCTGCTTTGCCTTCCCTGGCCCTGCTACGTTTTGCTTCTTCCGGCCACGCTTTCCTTTGCTTAGCTTTGCTTCGTATTCCTGGCGCAGCTTTGCTTTTTCTCCTCTGCTTTGCTTTGCTTCTCCTACCCCTGCTGTGCTTCGCCTTGCCTCAAAGTCCTTTGCTTTGCCTTTCCTGGCCCTGCTTTGCTTTTCCTTGTGCTACTTTGCTCTGCTTTGCTTTGCCTTACTGTCATTTGCCTTTCCTGGCCATGCTTTGCTTTGCTTTTCTTACCCCTGCTTTTCTTTCCTTTTCTGGCCCTGCTTTCTTTTACTTTGCTTCACTTTGCCTTGAATTCCAGACAGTGCTTTGCTTTGTCTTGTGCTGCTTTGCTTTGTTTTGCATTGCTGTGCTTTGCATTCCCTGGCCCTCTTTTTTTTTTTTCTTTCTTCGCCCCCCCCCCCCCTTCTCCCCCCGCCCCCCCCCCCCCCCCCCCCCGGCCATGCCTTCCTTTGTTTTGCTTTGCTTTGTGTTCCTGGCTCTGCTATGCATTTCTTTGTGCTGCTTTGCTCTGCTTTGCTTTGCCTTGCTCTGCATTCCCTGGCCCTCATTTTTTTTTTTTTTCTCCCCCCCCCACCCCGGCCATGCCTTCCTTTGTTTGCTTTGCTTTGTGTTCCTGGCTCTGCTATGTATTTCTTTGTGCTGCTTTGCTCTGCTTTGACTTTCCTGGCCATGCTTTGCTTTGCTTTTTCTGGCCCTACTTTGCTTTGTTTTTTTTTGTTTGTTTGTTTTTTTTTTTGTTTTTTGTTTTTTTTTTTTTTACCCTTTTTCCTTTCTTTTTTCTGGCCGTGCTTTGCTTTTTCTTATGCCACTTTCTTTTCCCTAGCGGGGCTTTGCTTTGCCTTGCTCTGCTTTCCTCCGCATTGCTCTGCTCTGCTCTGCTTTGCTGCTCTAGGCTTCTTTTGCAGACCGTCCCACCGATTTTGCCGACGAGTCGATCGGTGTATTTAGAAACACGTAAACCCTCAGACGCACACCTTGACCTCCCCCACCTCGGCGACTGTCCCCTCGGAACTGGCGGACGAGGGGACAGGGATCTGGCCACCGGGCCGGGTCTATTCTGTGGCCCCCGCTGTCCGGCGAGCCGCCAGGTGGGCCCCGTTGCTATTCGTCTGGGGAGGGTGGGGGTTGCGAACGACGCTAAGTAACTACTCGATTCGTAAAAGTAAAGGGGGAAACTGACAACGATTATTATTACTACTACTCTTTTTATTATGTTTTCGTTATATATATATTTACTCTTATTTAGTACTTTCTTTTGTAATAACTTTTAAGTAGTATACGTAATATTAAATATCTATGGATCGTTTATGTAACGATAAAAAGCTAAAGCAAACCGGCCGGGCAGCCAGCCACACCGAGTCGCACAGGTGGCGAGCTGCTCGTGACCGAGCGGGAGCCTCTTATGTCAGAGCGGCCGGCGGCCGGAAGCAACCGAGGGCCGCTGCCACACCCTCGCCTTCTTGAACGCCCGCCTCCCCGTAACCCGGCAACGGGCCCCTCCCTATTCGTCTGGGGCGGGTGGGGGGTGCGATTTCGGACGACACTAAGGAACTACACGTTTCGTATTCACAGCACTGTTTTTCTTTGCTTTGCTTTTCCTGGCCCTGCTTTGCTTTGCTTTGCATTCGTGGCACCGCTTTGTTTTTCCCGGCCCTGTTTTGCTTTGTTTTTACTGACCCCGATTCGTTTTGCTTTTCCTGGCCCTGCCTGACTTTTCTTTGCCCGATAAGGCTTTCTTTTTCCTCGCAGGGTTTGCTTTGCTTTGCCTTGCTCTGCTTTGCCTTCCCTGGCCCTGCTACGTTTTGCTTCTTCCGGCCACGCTTTCCTTTGCTTAGCTTTGCTTCGTATTCCTGGCGCAGCTTTGCTTTTTCTTCTCTGCTTTGCTTTGCTTCTCCTACCCCTGCTGTGCTTCGCCTCGCCTCAAAGTCCTTTGCTTTGCCTTTCCTGGCCCTGCTTTGCTTTTCCTTGTGCTACTTTGCTCTGCTTTGCTTTGCCTTACTGTCATTTGCCTTTCCTGGCCATGCTTTGCTTTGCTTTTCTTACCCCTGCTTTTCTTTCCTTTTCTGGCCCTGCTTTTTTTTACTTTGCTTCACTTTGCCTTGAATTCCAGACAGTGCTTTGCTTTGTCTTGTGCTGCTTTGCTTTGTTTTGCATTGCTGTGCTTTGCATTCCCTGGCCCTCATTTTTGTTTTTCTTCCCCCTCCTCCCCCCCCAACCCCCCCCCCACCGCCCCCCCCCGCCATGCTTTCCTTTGTTTTGCTTTGCTTTGTGTTCCTGGCTCTGCTATGCATTTCTTTGTGCTGTTTTGCTCTGCTTTGCTTTGCCTTGCTCTGCTTTGCCTTTCCTGGCCATGCTTTGCTTTGCTTTTTCTGGCCCTACTTTGCTTTGGTTTTTTTGTTTGTTCGGTTGTTTTTTTTTTACCCTTTTTCCTTTGTTTTTTTCTGGCCGTGCTTTGCTTTTCCTTATGCCACTTTCTTTTCCCTAGCGGGGCTTTGCTTTGCCTTGCTCTGCTTTCCTCCGCATTGCTCTGCTCTGCTCTGCTTTGCTGCTCTAGGCTCCTTTTGCAGACCGTCCCACCGATTTTGCCGACGAGTCGATCGGTGTATTTAGAAACACGTAAACCCTCAGACGCACACCTTGACCTCCCCCCACCTCGGCGACTGTCCCCTCGGAACTGGCGGACGAGGGGACAGGGATCTGGCCACCGGGCCGGGTCTATTCTGTGGCCCCCGCTGTCCGGCGAGCCGCCAGGTGGGCCCCGTTGCTATTCGTCTGGGGAGGGTGGGGGTTGCGAACGACGCTAAGTAACTACTCGATTCGTAAAAGTAAAGGGGGAAACTGACAACGATTATTATTACTACTACTCTTTTTATTATGTTTTCGTTATATATATATTTACTCTTATTTAGTACTTTCTTTTGTAATAACTCTTAAGTAGTACATATAATATTATATATCTATGGATCGTTTATGTAACGATAAAAAGCTAAAGCAAACCGGCCGGGCAGCCAGCCACACCGAGTCGCACAGGTGGCGAGCTGCTCGTGACCGAGCGGGAGCCTCTTATGTCAGAGCGGCCGGCGGCCGGAAGCAACCGGGGGCCGCTGCCACACCCTCGCCTTCTTGAACGCCCGCCTCCCCGTAACCCGGCAACGGGCCCCTCCCTATTCGTCTGGGGCGGGTGGGGGGTGCGATTTCGGACGACACTAAGGAACTACACGTTTCGTATTCACAGCACTGTTTTTCTTTGCTTTGCTTTTCCTGGCCCTGCTTTGCTTTGCTTTGCATTCGTGGCACCGCTTTGTTTTTCCCGGCCCTGTTTTGCTTTGTTTTTACTGACCCCGATTCGTTTTGCTTTTCTTGGCCCTGCCTGACTTTTCTTTGCCCGATAAGGCTTTCTTTTTCCTCGCAGGGTTTGCTTTGCTTTGCCTTGCTCTGCTTTGCCTTCCCTGGCCCTGCTACGTTTTGCTTCTTCCGGCCACGCTTTCCTTTGCTTAGCTTTGCTTCGTATTCCTGGCGCAGCTTTGCTTTTTCTTCTCTGCTTTGCTTTGCTTCTCCTACCCCTGCTGTGCTTCGCCTCGCCTCAAAGTCCTTTGCTTTGCCTTTCCTGGCCCTGCTTTGCTTTTCCTCGTGCTACTTTGCTTTGCCTTGTTCTGCTTTGCTTTTCCTTGCCGTGCTTTGTTTTGTTTTGCTCTGCTTTGTATTCACCGCATCACCTTGCTTTCCTTGGCCCTGCATTTTTTTTTTTTTTTTTCCTCTGTCCCTCTTTGTTTAGCTTTCCCTGGACCTGCTTTGCTTTGCTTTGCGTTCGCGGCACCTCTTTGCTTTTCCTGGACCTCCTTTGCTTGGGTTTTTCTCGCCCTTCTTTGTTTTGCTTTTCCCGGCCCTGCCTTGCTTTGTTTGGCTTTATTTCGTATTCATGACGCCGCTTTTCTTTTCCTGGACCTCCTTTGCTTGGGTTTTTCTCGCCCTTCTTTGTTTTGATTTCCTGGCCCTGCTTTGCTTTGTTTTTACTGACCCCGATTCCTTTTGCTTTTCCTGGCCCTGCTTGACTTTTCTTTGCCCGATAAGGCTTTCTTTTTCCTCGCAGGGTTTGCTTTGCTTTGCCTTGCTCTGCTTTGCCTTCCCTGGCCCTGCTACGTTTCGCTTCTTCCGGCCACGCTTTCCTTTGCTTAGCTTTGCTTCGTATTCCTGGCGCAGCTTTGCTTTTTCTTCTCTGCTTTGCTTTGCTTCTCCTACCCCTGCTGTGCTTCGCCTCGCCTCAAAGTCCTTTGCTTTGCCTTTCCTGGCCCTGCTTTGCTTTTCCTTGTGCTACTTTGCTCTGCTTTGCTTTGCCTTACTGTCATTTGCCTTTCCTGGCCATGCTTTGCTTTGCTTTTCTTACCCCTGCTTTTCTTTCCTTTTCTGGCCCTGCTTTCTTTTACTTTGCTTCACTTTGCCTTGAATTCCAGACAGTGCTTTGCTTTGTCTTGTGCTGCTTTGCTTTGTTTTGCATTGCTGTGCTTTGCATTCCCTGGCCCTCTTTTTTTTTTTCTTTCTTCGCCCCCCCCCGCTTCTCCCCGCGCCCCCCCCCCCCCCCCCCCCCCCCCCCGGCCATGCCTTCCTTTCTTTTGCTTTGCTTTGTGTTCCTGGCTCTGCTATGCATTTCTTTGTGCTGCTTTGCTCTGCTTTGCTTTGCCTTGCTCTGCATTCCCTGGCCCTCATTTTTTTTTTTTTCTCCCCCCCCCACCCCGGCCATGCCTTCCTTTGTTTGCTTTGCTTTGTGTTCCTGGCTCTGCTATGTATTTCTTTGTGCTGCTTTGCTCTGCTTTGCCTTTCCTGGCCATGCTTTGCTTTGCTTTTTCTGGCCCTACTTTGCTTTGTTTTTTTTTGTTTGTTTGTTTGTTTGTTGTTTTTTGTTTTTTTTTTTTTTTTTACCCTTTTTCCTTTGTTTTTTCTGGCCGTGCTTTGCTTTTCCTTATGCCACTTTCTTTTCCCTAGCGGGGCTTTGCTTTGCCTTGCTCTGCTTTCCTCCGCATTGCTCTGCTCTGCTCTGCTTTGCTGCTCTAGGCTCCTTTTGCAGACCGTCCCACCGATTTTGCCGACGAGTCGATCGGTGTATTTAGAAACACGTAAACCCTCAGACGCACACCTTGACCTCCCCCCACCTCGGCGACTGTCCCCTCGGAACTGGCGGACGAGGGGACAGGGATCTGGCCACCGGGCCGGGTCTATTCTGTGGCCCCCGCTGTCCGGCGAGCCGCCACGTGGGCCCCGTTGCTATTCGTCTGGGGAGGGTGGGGGTTGCGAACGACGCTAAGTAACTACTCGATTCCTAAAAGTAAAGGGGGAAACTGACAACGATTATTATTACTACTACTCTTTTTATTATGTTTTCGTTATATATATATTTACTCTTATTTAGTACTTTCTTTTGTAATAACTTTTAAGTAGTATATGTAATATTAAATATCTATCGATCGTTTATGTAACGATAAAAAGCTAAAGCAAACCGGCCGGGCAGCCAGCCACACCGAGTCGCACAGGTGGCGAGCTGCTCGTGACCGAGCGGGAGCCTCTTATGTCAGAGCGGCCGGCGGCCAGAAGCAACCGGGGGCCGCTGCCACACCCTCGCCTTCTTGAACGCCCGCCTCCCCGTTACCCGGCAACGGGCCCCTTCCTATTCGTCTGGGGTGGGTGGGGGGTGCGATTTCGAACGACACTAAGGAACTACACGTTTCGTATTCACAGCACTGTTTTTCTTTGCTTTGCTTTTCCTGGCCCTGCTTTGCTTTGCTTTGCATTCGTGGCACCGCTTTGTTTTTCCCGGCCCTGTTTTGCTTTGTTTTTACTGACCCCGATTCCTTTTGCTTTTCCTGGCCCTGCTTGACTTTTCTTTGCCCGATAAGGCTTTCTTTTTCCTCGCAGGGTTTGCTTTGCTTTGCCTTGCTCTGCTTTGCCTTCCCTGGCCCTGCTACGTTTTGCTTCTTCCGGCCACGCTTTCCTTTGCTTAGCTTTGCTTCGTATTCCTGGCGCAGCTTTGCTTTTTCTTCTCTGCTTTGCTTTGCTTCTCCTACCCCTGCTGTGCTTCGCCTCGCCTCAAAGTCCTTTGCTTTGCCTTTCCTGGCCCTGCTTTGCTTTTCCTCGCGCTACTTTGCTTTGCCTTGGTCTGCTTTGCTTTTCCTTGCCGTGCTTTGTTTTGGTTTGCTCTGCTTTGTATTCACCGCATCGCCTTGCTTTCCTTGGCCCTGCATTTTTTTTTTTTTTTTTTCTCTGTCCCTCTTTGTTTAGCTTTCCCTGGACCTGCTTTGCTTTGCTTTGCGTTCCCGGCACCTCTTTTGCTTTTCGCGGACCTCCTTTGCTTGGGTTTTTCTCGCCCTTCTTTGTTTTGCTTTTCCCGGCCCTGCCTTGCTTTGTTTGGCTTTATTTCGTATTCACGACGCCGCTTTTCTTTTCCTGGACCTCCTTTGCTTGGGTTTTTCTCGCCCTTCTTTGTTTTGCTTTTCCCGGCCCTGCTTTGCTCTGTTTGGCTTTACTTTGTGTTCACGACGCCGCTTTTCTTTTCCTGGACCTCCTTTGCTTTGGTTTTTCTCGCCCCCTGCTTCGTTTTGCTTTTCCTGGCCCTCCTTGACTTTGCTTTTCTTCGTTCCGCTTTCTTTCCCCTAGCGGGGCTTTGCTCTGTCTCGCTCCGCTTTCCTCTGCAACGCTCTGCTCTGCTTTGCTGCGCTAGGCTTCCTTTGCGGACCGTCCCGCCGATTTTGCCGACGAGTCGATCGGTGTGTATTTACGAACGCATAAACCCTCGGACGACGCGCACCTTGGCCTCCCCGTAGCCCGGCGACTGTCCCCTCGGAACCGGAGGGTGGGGGCGGGAGGGCTGGCCACCCGGCACCGTCTGTTCCGCATCCCCCGCCGCTCTCCGGCGAGCGCGAGCCTCCAGGTGGGTCCCGCTGCTGCTATTCGGCTGGGAACGGTGTCGGGTGAGGTTTTCGAGGACGCTAAGCGACATCACGCGATTCCCCAAAGGACAAAAACTACCGCTTTGCTTTTCCCCTGTGCTGCTTTGCTTTGTTTTGCCTTGCTCTGCTTTGTCTTCCCTGGCCCTGTTTTGCTTTGCTTCTCCTGGCCCTTCTTTGCTTTGCTTCCCTTTGTCGCGCTTTGCTTCGCTTCGCTTCGCTTTGCTTTCCTTTTCCTCGCTTTGCTTTTCCTCGCTCTTCTCCGCTTTGCTTTCCCTGCGCTTGCTTCCATTTGCTTTCCTTAGCGCTGCTTATTTTGATTCGGTTTGTATCGCCGGCACCCATTTCCTTTGCTTTGCAGTCTTTGCTCTTCCTACTCTGCTTTGCTTTTCCTGGCGCTGTTTTTTCCTTTGCCGTTCCCTAGGCCTGATTTGCCACAAGGTTTTTCCTCGTAGAGCTTTGGTTTTTTTTTTTTTTTTGCCTCGCTTTGCACCGCTCTGCTCCGCTTCGCCGTGCTAGCTAGCCCTTCTTTTGCGGACCGTCCCACCGATTTTGCCGATCGATGCGTTTACGCACACGTGAACGCTAGGTCACCTAATTTGGCCTCCCCGCAGCCCGCCAACCGTGCCTTTGGAGCTGGCGGGTGGGGGCGTGGGGGTCGGCCACCCAGCCGAGTCTATTCCACGACCCCTGCCGCCTGGCGAGCCGCCAGGTGAGCTCCGCTGCTGTTCGCCTGGGGGGGGGGGGGGGGGGGGCGAGGTTTCGAAAGACGGTAAGTAATTCCTAAAGCCGCATCGGAAAACAGGCAACATTAAGAATAATAATAATTATGACTATTATTATTAT